>NW_026692786.1:1200000-1800000 GCF_021218885.2 Marmota monax | reverse complement strand
TAAAGTACAGAATACAGTAAGTCATTTTATTATCAGAAAATTAGATTGATAGCTCTAGGTCTGTTCTCAACAGGATGGACTTTTTTTTCATTGAATGTTAATTCTGTGTCAAGTTGAATGTGTGGTAATTACCACCCATTTCGTTTACTTTTCTACTTATGTAATGGCTTTAAAAAATAAACAAGAGCTGGGGTTGTAGCTCAGCGGTATAGCGCTTGCCTTACAAGCATGAAGGACTGGGTTCAATCCTTACCACCACATAAAAAAATAAAGATATTGTGTCCATCTACAACTAAAAAAAATTTTAAAAAAGAAACAAAACCCTCAATTTAAACAAAATTAAACCTATTCCTCATCTATATGACCATTTAACATATTTGGCCTTTTTTTTTTTTTTTAAACCCGTGTTATTTTGAAAGTGAATTTCAACTCTGTTGACTTTCTGGTTAGAAGTTTTTCTTCTGCTTAAATGAAATGATCAGCTGTTTGTAAATTACCAAATATGAAAGCTCCTTAGAACCACTAATGATAACTAGCTTTGATTTTGTAGAGGAATGCCATATTTTGTGGTAATAAATTGTTATAAGAGCAAATGTTACCACAGAGGCAGTCAAGTGTCACTGTGTGTATGTATTTTGTTCCATGGTTAGACTTATTGCTCCTTGTGAGCAGTCTGTCTTGTTTATTGCTATATTCTGGTGCCTAGGACATAGAGGCTGAACTCAACAGCACTGTCTCACGTCAGCAGTGTAGAAGCATTTTTATTTTCTGGTGTTAGGGAATGAACCCAGGGCCTCATGTAAAATAGACAAGTGCCCTATCACTGAGCTGCATCCCAGCCAGAATCTTCATTTTAACTATGACAGGTTCTGGCCTTGATTAGGATTTTTATTTAGTAGATTTTTTTTCTATCTCCTTGAGGTTTTATAACTCAATATAGGATACATGGACCTCACATTTTGTTATGTAATCAATTTGTAGCTCTTTGGGTTTTTTTTTATTATTTATTTTTTAGTTGTAGGTGGACAATACCTTTATTTTATTTATTTTTATGTGGTGCTGAGGATCGAACCCAGGCCTTTGCATATGCTAGTCGAGCACTCTCCTGCTGAGCCACAACTCCAGCTCTGTAACTCTTTGTTTTGACAACAGTTTTTGTTGTTTGTTTTGTTTTGTTTTGTGGTGCTGGGAATTGAACCCAGGGCCCACCAACTAAGCTATATTTCCAGCCCAACAATGGTTTTCTTTATTTATATGTGGTGCTGAGGCTCCAACCCAGTGCCTCACACATGCTAGGCAAGTGTTCTACCACTGAGCCACAGCCCCTTGACAGCAGTTTTAATAGCCACTTCTTGACTAGGGGGGAAAAAAAAAGATTAATCTTGGCCTCCCTAAAATGTTTTCATTTGACATTTTTTACATTGATAGGACAAATATTTTGGGAGTTTTTGCATGAGTTTTAAATTTAAAATGTTTTAGTATTAATTCCTAGGAAGCCATTCTGTAGGTTAGTGTCCAGTTTTTCTTTTGGAGCTGTTTCCCTGTCACAGAAATAGTCTGTGGCTTGGTGGACCCAGAAGTGTCACTTCCTTTCCTCTGGCCTTGGCTCTCTCCATTCCTGCCTTTCCATTTTGATGTTTTAATGATACCCTCCCTGCTCAGTGATTTGTGTTCAGGAAGCTAGGCGGTGATTACTTTTGTTTCTGCTTTGTGAACTTCCTCCCCCACTTCCTATTTTTACTGTAGTTGCACAGGAAATGAGGCGGCTCCTGGCTGGCTACTGCTGAGCACTGATTTTAGGTGGTGGAGGACAAGGGCTTAGGGTCTGAACCATGTACAACATTTTGTACCTTTGTCTTTTTATTACCTTCTTCCTCTAGGAGTTATAGGAACATTTAATGATTGGGTTGAGATGATGTCATGGCCTTCTCAGTCCTGGATGGGGGGCTATTGCTGCTTAGCTGAAGGACAGAATTTTTGTGAAGTACGTGAGTGCATTTGTTTAGTAGTAATGGTATGGTGGGATGTTGTGTCCCTGTGGCTCAGTTCCTGTCACGGGTAAACAGTGAACACTTTGGCAGGAGCAGAGGGTAGCTTGAAGGGACAAGATCTGCTACAGGTAAGGCTGGGAAGGTGGATATTGGGTACTTTTTGGCTTGAAGTTGACTGAGGCACCCCTTCTGCTCTGAGGTCTATATAAGGGCCTTAGCCTGTGGGAAGGGGGGGGCCTTCCTCTGAATTCATAGCATTTATTTTCTAAACTATTTAGTTAGCATTTACCCATTTCTTTTCCAAGGATACCCCGTAACTATCTTACGAACTCTTCTTAGTTTATGGGAGAAGTTTGTATTATCTTCCCAGAAAGAAGAAACTTTTTATACACTAAGTAACTTGAAAAGAAGGGTGCTCAGAACATTTATCAAGATTTCTCAATAGTAGCACTTTTGACATTTTGGGGTGGATAATTCTGTGGGGGTTGCTTTTTAGGATGTTTAGCAGCATTTATGGCCTCTACCCACTAGATGCCACTAGCATTTCCCCAGTTGTGACAACTAATGTCTCCAGACATTGCCAATTGCTCAGGGGACAAGAAAGCAGAATCATCCTTTTCTCCACTTTTTTTTTTTTTTTTAATTTTTTTTGTAGTTGTAGATGGACAGAATGCTTTTATTTTATTTATTTGTTTTTATGTGGTGCTAAGTATTGAACCCAGTGCCTCACACATGCTAGGCAAGTGCTCTGCCATTGAGCTCCAGCTCCAGCCCCTTTTCCCTACTTTTTGAGAGCCACTCAGTATTAAATGCTGAATTATTAATTTTGTAAAATGGAATAAAGTAGAATGTTTGGTTCCTTGAAATTGGAGCCATTTGTTAGTTTCTATTTCAGTATGTGACATTCTCATAATCTTTAGTTTGCTCTTTGGATTTTGCTATTCTTTACTAGCCAGTGTTCAGGTGTACCTCCTGTTTGCTTTCATGGAAAAATCTATGGCTTGAGTGGTTGTCAGCCTGGCTCTCTCTATAGGAGACATTTCTCTATGCTTCTGTGCTTTAGGTGTGGATTGTAGCTCAGTGATAGAGCATTTGGCTGACAGACATGCCTAAGACCTTGGAATCCATCTCTAGCACCCACCAAAAACAAAATGAAACAAAAAGTTCTCTTCAGGTTCTGTGCCTTCATATTCCTTGCTCTGGAAAACTAGTTCCTTAGAAACGGAACAATATAGATGTAAAGAAGAATCCAGAGGCATTTAGGATGGAATAGTAACAGTAACAAACATTTATGAAGCAGTTGCTGCAGAGCAGGCACTGGTGAGTGAGATTGGCAGCACTGAAAGTACTGGGTAGAAAGGGGAGGGAACAAGACAGGGACCTTCTGGGATAACACCTAAAGTTTAGGCTTAGAGTTGTAGTGCCCTTAACCATACAAGGCAGTAAGTACAATAGGAGGAGCAGGAAATGGAAGGGTGGCAAGGCAGAATTTTGAAGGGCTGAGATGTCTCATGGGTCTAGTCTCAGGAAGGGGTCCCACTGACTGGAGTGTTGAATTTGGGAATCATTAGTAATAGATATAGAATTATCTATTATATTATATAGACCTCTCCTTAAAGAGAGGTCACTTTTCATTGTTCCAACTTAACTTCCTGTCAATTCCAAGAAGCCTATAGCTTTACATCATCTTCTAATTATAATAAACTGAACACCGTGGTCTAAAAAGATGTATTTGACAGAGGTGGAATAGTGTAATGATGGAGAACTCAGCCTCCAGTGGCAGACTACCAGGATCCAAACCTAGCTCTATTGGTGACTACTTCGTTAACCCAGTGATAGTCTTTGATGAATTCCTTTAACCTCTTTAGATATTTCCCCCACTTCACAAGATTGTTGTGAGAATTAAATTCGAACACATTTAAGTGCATTGCTCAGTACCTGGCACTTAATATACATTTAGTTAACGTCAGCTGTTTTTATTGTAGGGTTTTAGTTATCTCTAAAACTCCAAGTGTAATACTTGATACATTGTAGACACTTAAGGAAGGTCCATTTTGTTTATTTAGGAGTACCTGAATGTGGCATGATCAGTAACTTTTTTTTCCCTTATTATTCTTTTAGCAGAACTTAGTTTTTAGCACTTAAACTGGTGCCTTTGTGGGTGGTAAGGCTGACTGAATGTGGTGCAGAAATAACTATTAAGTAAATACTGTGGATGAACTAATCATTCAGCTAGTATTTGTTGAATGTTTACACTGTGCTTAGCACTCTTGAATATCTTGAATGAGCTCAGTGAGCTGGGGCTTGGAGATGGCAGGGAAACACTGAGGAAACTGTCGGTTGTGACACAGTGTGTTACAGAACGGCAAAGTTAATGCCAGCACAGGGCTAAAAACAGGATGCTATGGTAGCACACAGATGGGTCCCTAGCACAGAGTGGCTTCCAAGAGGAAGTGACATGTAAGTTAGACATCCAGGAGGCATGAGAGTAAGCCAAGAGAGCTTTCCAGATGAAGGGAATGGACTATGTAGACCAGTGGGGAGGGGGAAGATGGTATGTGTCAGAAGCAGGTGGTGTTGGGAAAAACAAGGACGGTGTGAGAAAGTTGGGAAGGACAGTGGAGAGCCATTACAGGTTTTTGTTTTGCACTGGGGATTGAACCCCGGGGTGCTTAACCAATGGTCCACCTCCCCATCCTTTTTTTTTTTTTTTTTTTTTAAGATCCAGCTTTTAAAATTTTTTTTGTTTTGAGACAGTTGCAAAGTTGTTTAGGGCCCTGCTAAGTCACTGGGGCTGGCCTTAAACTCACGATCTTCATGCCTTAGCCTCCCAAGTTGCTGGAACTACAGGCATACACAACCATGCCCAGTCATCATTCCAGGTATAATGTAGGAGAGTGGCGTGATCAGATTGGATCTGTAACAATCACACAGCAACCAGAGGAGCGCAGGCATTTGGAAGACCACTTAGGAATCACCTTGGTGTTCAGATAAGAGATGAATATGATCTGAGCTTTGATAGTGGCAGTGATGATAGAAAGAGAAGGACTGGAACACTAGTAAGGCAGGAAGGGGAAGAAGAAATGATTAATTGGATGTGAAGGAGAGTGAGGAGTGGAGGCTTACTCCCAGGTTTCTGCCTTGTTCAAGGAGGTGTATGGTGATGCCATTCATAGAGACAAAAGGAACATTGGGTGAGTTGGTTTTGGACATTTGATTTGGGAACCTGTCAGTTGAGCAGTTGAGTATTTGGTGTTTGGAGATTAGGAGAAAAATATGGGCTAGAGATGGATTGGGGAATCTTCCCAGGGAGAATGTTCTGATCTTAGAGGATACAGCAGAGCTCTGAGGACCCATTGCACTAAGGAGGAATGGCTCAAATGGAAGTAAGGAGGTGAGCTAGAACTAGCATCTTTTCATTTTTGCTCTGACAAAGGTGCTTCACTTTCAAATGAGATAATGGGTAAAGGGAGCCAAAAGAGTAAGAGTTCTAAGGAGGAAGGGAACAAAAGACTGAATCTTTCAGGCATTTTCTCTTGCCTGGATGGATATTTTAAATTCATGAATGATGAGAATAAAATTCTTCAAAGCATTTTTCTGGAGTGCATGTCTAAATATGGTTTTAGTCAGTCTCAACTTAAAACATGGAAATGGTTGGGCTTTGAACTTCATGGACAATAACTTCACTAATCTGTCTAAAGAATTTCCTGTAGTGTCTCCACATTATCAAGAGTAGATATTTTGGGTTTACATTATTGTGCGTTGGACAGGAGTGGAACATTTTCTGTGGATTTCATTTTCTCTAAAGAGGGAATTGCTTGTAGAGTGGTTCATCTTTATATTTTTGTAAGTTTTTATTTTTGGTATATAGTTCAGTGGTTTTTAGTTTGTTTGCAACTGTGCCACAACTAAATGAAATTAACGTTAAAACATTTTCATCACTCCAAAAAAGAAACCCTCTGCCTATTAGCAGTCACTTCTTATTTCTCCCTCCCAGCCCACAGCTTTAGGTAGCCATTAATTTTCTGTTTCACTGAATTTGCCTAATCTGGATATTTTATATTAATGGATGCATTGGCTCTTCATTCCTCTTCAAGAATGAGTAGAATTCCACTCTATGGTTATATCACATTTTGTTTATTCATTTGTCAGTTGATAAGACAGTTGATTTTTTTTTCAGTTTTAGGGTATTATGAACAATGCTCTGAATATTCATGTACAGGTTTCGTGTAGACATGTTTTTCATTTCTCTGGGTATATGCATAGGAGTATAATCCCTTGGTTGTGTGGTAATTCCGTGTTTAGACATTTGAGGAACTGCTAGTTTGTTTTCCATTTTGCAATCCAGTGAGCAGTGCATGAAGATTAAAGTTTATCTGCATCCTTGTCAATACTTGTTATTGTCTGCACTTGTTATTATAGCCATCCTAGTGGCTGTGAAGTGGTATCTTGTAGTTTATTTTATTTTTGAGTATTGGGGATTTAACCTAGAGGAGCTTTATCCCTGAGCTATGTTCCTAGCCCTTAAATTTTTTTTTTTTTTTTTTTTTTTTAAATTTTGAGACAGGGTTATTGAGGCTGGCCTTGGACTTGAGATCCTTCTGCCTCAGCCTCCTGAGTTTCTGGGATTACAGGCATGCACCACCATGCCTAGTGTATCTTGTGGTTTGATTTGCATTTTCTTATAGGTAATGTGTTTTTGTGTGCTTTTTGTTACATCTTCTTTGGAGGGTTCATCTATATTTGATCATCAACTTTGGTGAGATAAATTGAATTGCAAATCTTGGGACTGCCAAGGAATAGAAGTATATTTTTGACTATAGAAATGAAAGGGAAAGTGTGTGTGTGTGTGTGTGTGTGTGTGTGTATGTGTATGTGTATAGTGAAAGATTCCATAAACAGATTTGTGAATAATAAAGTATAGGCAGGGAAATAGCTAGCATTTTCCATTTACATCAAGCCACGGCTTGAGAGGAGATTGTTTCATGATACTGTGACCTGTGAACCTTGCAAGTAGAAACCATGATTTCTGTTTTGCCTCATGTTCCTTTTTTTCTTGTGTGTGTATGGTGCTAGGATAGAACCCAGGACCTCACACGTGCTCTTCCACTAAACTACATCCTTTGCCCCATGTCACTTATCTTAAGGCCACAGATAATTGTCACCTTCCAGGTAGAGAGATGACTTGCATAGGAGCCATTTTCTTAGATTTTCAGGACAGTGCCACTAGAAAACAATCAGTGACTCACTGATATCAGATTTCCAAAGAATCTTCCAGCACACTCATTGACTTTGGGGACCCAGCAGTCAACAGGGCAGTGCTGTCCTTAGGAACTTATATGCCAGCAGGTAAGTTATACACAAGCAAATGAAGTGATAAGATGATTGCTAGTTCATTAAGACAAGACAGCATTGTAGGCATGAGGTGAACCTAGTTTAGACAGGTTGACTAGAGATGGTTTCTCTGGCCCAGCACATTGGTGCACACTTGTAATTCCAGTGAGTTGGGAGGCTGAGGCAGGAGGATTGGATATTTGAGGCCAGCTTCAGCAACTTAGTGGGGCCCTAAGCAACTTAGTGAGACCCTGTCTCACAATGAAAAATTTAAAGGGCTGGTGATGTGGCTTAGTGGTTAAGTGCCCCTCGATTCAATCCCTAATACCCCCCCCCCAAAGGAGAAAAATGGCTTCTCTGAGGAGTGATAATTTTTCAAGAACTAAAAGACAATAAGGAAGAGCATCATGAGTAGGAGAGTAAGAGGGTGGTAAGAGCTTCCCAGATAGGGGCATCAGCAAGGTATGGAAGAGTTTGGTGTGCTAGAAAAACTAGAATCTGTGCAATGTGGCTGGACAGTTAAGAGCAAGGGATCAGAAGGCACAAAATGAAGCTGAAGAGTAAGGCAGGGCTGTGCTGGTCTTGGTGAGAAGTTTGATTTAATTCTTAAGTGCCAGGGAACCCCAGTGAGTGTAAATTACATGCAAAAAGGAGATTAAAAGGCCTTGAGAGATATCTCAGTGGTGGAACACTTGCCTGGCCTGCCCAGGGCCCTGGGTTCAGTTCATGTTAACATACATACCGATAGGCACAGACACACTGCAAGGTTAGGAGAAAGGAACAAAAATGAAACTGGAGGACAAAGCTGGTAAAACTGCTCTGAGAAGACTATTAAAACTATAATTCACCTAGGCTATAAGATCCTTGGTTTTTAAAACTGATTATTTATGTGCAAGGTTAAAAAGACCTATGGAAAATACTTAATTTGTAGTTTATCTTTCATATTTCCTATAAATTGCTGGCTAGAGAGGGAGTCTTGATTAGATTTTACCTAAATATTTTAGTGTTTCATGAATGGTACCAAGTACTTTGTATTTCATCATCATAATAATATGCCATAACAGCATTACATAATATAATGTAATTATATGTCTAGTTCTCTATTTTTAATAATACTGGAATTAATCAGAGGGTTCAAGTGTCATCAAGTCTAATTCCTTCATCATAAACTTCCTCACCAAATTTTCATCTAATGATTTTAACCATGATTGATAATCACTGTTTCATTAGGGTTGCAAAATGGTGTTTTTATTAGCATTTCATCTGTATTTAATAGCTAGTTTCTTTCTTTCTTTTTTTTTTTTTTTTGTGGTGCTGGGAATCAAACCCAGGGCCTTGTGCATGCAAGGCAACCACTCTACCAACTGAGCTATATCCCCAGCCCTTTTTCTTTTATAAAAAACTTCCCCCAGGGTAATATTGTACAAAACAGTATAAACAGGAAAGGGAGGATAATTGCCTGATACCCCACCCCCAGTCAATTTCAGAATAATCACTTAGTGCCTTAACTCCTCCAAAAGTGAATTTTTCTTAATATCTTATGATCTCATGATTTTTTTTTTTTTTTTTTGGTGGTGGAGTATACATAACATAAAAGTTGTCATTTCAATCATTTTTAAGTATACAGTTCAGTGTCATTAAGTACATTCATAGTGTTGTTACAACCATTACCACCACCTAAATCCAGAACTTCTTCAAGCATCCCAAACTGAAATTCCTTACCACATCAGACAATAACTTATTTATCACTCTTTCCCCAGCCCCTGGGAACCTCTATTCTACTTTTTTTTTTTTTACATTCTACTTTTTGCATTTATGAATTTGACTATTTTGGGTACCTCATATATTAGAATCATATACATTGGTCCTTATGTATCTGATTTATTTCACTTAGCATAATGTCTCCAAGGTTCATGCAAGTTGGAGCATGAGTCAGAATTCCCTTTCCTTCTTTTTGAGGTACTGGGTGCAGGACCTTGTACATGTTAGACTGGTGCCCTACCACTGAACTACATTCTCAGTCCTTATTTATTTATTTTGGGGGGTACTAGGGATTGAACTCAGGGGTACTCGACCACTGAACCACATCCCCAGCACTGTTTTGTATTTTATTTAGAGATAGGGTCTCAACTGAGTTACTTAGTGCCTTGTAATCCCAGAGCCACTGGGATTACAGGCATGCGCCACTGTGCCCGTGGAGTATTTTTTTGTTTTGAGACAGGTTCTTGCTAAATTGCTGAGGGTTTCTCTAAATTGCTGAAGCTGACCTTGAATTTTGAATCCTGCTCCTCAGCCTCCCAAATCACTAGAATTATAGGTGTGTGTCACCCTACGAGGCTTCCCCCTATTTTTTAATGCTGAATAATATTCCATTGTATGGATATACCACATTTTTTTGTCTGTTCATCTGTTGATGGACTTTTTTTTTTTTTTTTTTTAATTTTTAATATTTATTTTTCAGTTTTTGGTGGACACAACATCTTTGTTTGTATGTGGTGCTGAGGATCGAACCTGGGCCGCATGCATGCCAGGCGAGCACGCTACCGCTTGAGCCACATCCCCAGCCCTGTTGATGGACTTTTGAGTGGTTTCCACCTTTTAGCTGTTATGAATAAGCTGCCATGAACATGGCTGTACAAATATCTGTTCAGGTCCCTGCTTTCTGTTCTTTTCTGTACATACTCAGAAGTACAATTGCTAGATCTTACAATAATTCTGTTTAAATTTTTTTATATTAATGAATACTTGTTTTTTATTGTTTGGAGTGGAAATTGCTGCTGACTTTGCAAAATTATTGTGATGTTGAAAAGATGTGACTTAACCTACTAAACCATAATTTTCTGCTATGTGTTTGAGAATTTTAGGTAGGATTAAAATTTATAAATACATTACTGAAATCTTAACAAGTCTTGGCTACACTGACTTCTGCGGTCTTTCACAATGTGTATTTATTTCCATGCAGCATGAATAGTGTATTCATAAATCGTGAATGTTTTTTCCAGTGAAAATTCCTTTAAGAAAATATAAAAAAATAAATGTCCTTAAATGGATGGAACATATTTAGTCCTTCAGGCAGATAAATAAGGGGGAAAGCTTTTGAAAAACAATCGGAAAACATTGGGAAGAATTTTGTTTAAAATAAAAAATAAAAGGAATATAGCCAGCTGCTTGTGTGTGCTTTTATTTCAGAAATATTTAATCATATACATTAGAGCAAATGATATGATAAACCTTATGTACCTATCACACAACTTCTGACAGTATTTTGTGAAGCAATGTTATGTTCACTGCCATAACAATGACTCTGTAGATAGGTGTGACCACCTTCTCTGCACATTATTTCTTGGCAAGATCCCATTTGAGAATGATAGAACTTGAATAGGATTTTAGTTTCATGATATTTCCTTGAATTTAACCTTATCTAAAGGATTAACTCAAGAGATATGAGATATGTTAAGAATAAGTAAAAACCAAGCCAAGCACGGTTGCACTCACTGCGACTCAGGAGTCTGAGGCAGGATTATAAATTTGAGACCAGCCTGTATAATCTGGAAAGACCCTGTCTCAAAATAAAAAAGAGTCCAGTGCAGTGGTGCACACTTGTAATCCTAGTGGCTCGGGAGGCTGAAGCAGTAGGATTGTGAGTTCACAGCCAGCCTCAGCAATGGCAAGGCGCTAAGCAACTCAGTAAGACCCTGTCTCTAAATAAAATACAAAGTAGGGCTGGGGATGTGGCCCAGTGGCCAAGTGCACTGAGTTCAATCCCTGGTACCAAAAAAAAAAAAAAGAAAGAAGAAAAAGGGCTGCAGATGTAGCTCAGTGGTAAAGTGTTCCTGGGTTCAATTCCCAGTACTTAAAAAAAAAAATGATTAAAAAAAATAGTTTTCAAACCACGTGTAGTGACACTTACCTATAATCCCAGCTACTTGGAAGGCTGAAGCAGGAAGGATCACAAGTACAAGTTCATGACCAACCTCAGCAATTTAGTGAGTCTTTATCTCAAAATTTTAAAATGTAAATAAGAAGGCCAGGGATGTGGCTGAGCAGTAAAGAGCCCCCAGTACCAAAACAACAACAACAAAAATCGCAAATGAACCACTTTTCATCTTTTTTAAGGAGCTTGTTTTTTCTTCTACCTAGAGAAGAACTCTAGGCTTGATCGTGGCGCTTATGGGATCTTGTTAGAAGCAGTTATGATACACACAGAATTTCTCATTGAATTGTCCAACTAGCTTCTTGGTTTTCAGAAGTATTTATTATTTTGGTGGGAGAAGTGCCTTTCTGTTTTGTTTTTGTTTTCATTTTTCGTGTTTTAGGAATGGAACCAAGGGCTTTGCACTGCAATGCAAGCCATCTACCATTGAGCTATACTCATTAACTGTGGAAATGCTTTTCTGATTTTTTTTTGTTTTTTTGTTTAGGTATTGGCAACTGAACTCAGGGATGCTTGAGCACTGAGCCACATCCCCAGCCCTTTTATTTTTATTCTGAGACAGGTTCTTGCTAAGTTGCTGAGGCTGGTCTCCAACTTGTGATCCTCCTGCCTCAGCCTCTCAAGTCACTGGGATTACAGACATGCACCACCATACCCAGCTGCTTTTCTGAATTCTTGAGTGAACAGAAATATTGTTGAGAATACCTGAGTTTCACTAAGTGTTATTTTAGACAGGTGGTGTCTTTTGGAGTGCTCATACTTGTGGCTTTCAGCACATTTTCAGCTGACCACTTTGGTTCTCAAATTATTGTGTGCATCATAATCACCTGAGGAACTTGTTAAAAATAAGTGTTCTCAGCTCCATCACAAAGATTGATGTATTAGATCTTAGTTGTGCCCTAGGAATCAACATTTTAATTGTCATTCTAGTAAGAGTGGTATCCTGATTCTAATATAAGTGGAGGAAATCCTTAAGCCATTGTTTTTCACTGGTGTGTTCTTTCTTTTCATTCTAGTTTCAGTAAGTTTAATGTTAATATGGTGTCTTGTGAAAAAAAAATTGCTGTTTCCATTTTGTGTGTGTGTGTGTGTGTGTGTGTTTCCTATAGTGCTAGAGACCGAACCCAGGACCTCGTGCATATGAGGCAAGTGCGCTACCACTGAGCTACACTCAGCTTCTGGCTTCCACTCTTTTTATTTTTTTAAACTTTTTATAGTTGTAGATTAACAAAATACCTTTTTTTTTTTTTTAAACAAATAAGGATTGAACCCAGTGCCTTCCACATGAGAGGCAAACACTCTACCACTGAGCTACAACCCCAGCCCCTGGCTTCCATTTTTTTTGTTTTGTTCTTTTTTTTTTTTTTTAATGTATATATGACTGTGGAATGCATTACAATTCTTATTACACATATAGAGCACAATTTTTTCATATCTCTGATTGTATATAAAGTATATTCATTCCCACCAATTCCTATTTTCATTTATTTTTTTTAAATATGTTTTAGTTGTAGATGGACATAATACCTTTATTTATTTATTTTTATGTGGTGCTGAGGATCGAACCCAGTGCCTCACCCATGCTAGGTGAGTGTTCTACTACTAAGCCACAACCCCAGCCCCAATTCATGTACTTTGGATAATAATGTCCATCACATTCCAACATCATTTCTAACTGCATACACCCTCCCTTTCCCTCCCACTCCTCCGCCCTATCTAGAGTTCATCTATTCCTTCCTACTCCACTATGAGTCAGCCTCCTTATATCAGAGAAAACATCCGGCGTTTGGTTTTTTGGGATTGGCTAACTTCACTTAGCCATATCTTCTCTAACTCCATCCATTTACCTGTAAATGCCATAGTTTTCTGGCTTCCGTTCTTAACAAAATTCTTGGTGGTGGTTATGACCACCTCTAGTATACTATTATGTAAGACCTATCATCATACAGGTTATCTTAGTTGCTGAGTGCTTTAACAAAGTCCCATAGACTGGGTGACTTAAAAACAACAGAACTTTGTTTCTGAGTTCTGGAATCTAAAAGTCCAAGATCAGGTGTCATCATTATGGGGTTCTGGCAAAGGCCCTCCTCTGGATTGCAGATTTCCAGCTTTTTACATCTTCATATGATAGGAAAAGAGAGACCTAGTTTTTTGGCTTTTATTTATTTTTTTTAATAATTACAGGCACACACCTGTAATCCCAGCAGCTTTGGAGGCTGAGGCAGGAACTTAGTGAAACTCTAAGCAACTTAGTGAGATTGTGTCTCAAAATAAAAAATAAAAGGCCAAGATGTGGCACAGTGTTTGAGTGCTGCTAGGTTCAATCCCTGGTACAAAAAAAAAAAAAAAATTACTAATACCATTTAAGAGGGCTATATCCTCACAACCTAATTACCTCTAACTACCTCAAATAGCATCATATTGGAAATTTGGTTCAACATACAAATTTTGTGAGGAAGTATTTGGTTAATAACACAGGTGTACCCTTGGCCTTGGGATACTTAATTCTGATGTTCATGGTCCAAGGACCACACCTTGAGAAGACAGGTGCATAGGAAATAGTGGGGGTCCAAAGGTCCCTTATATATTATTTCTCTGAGGTTTTACTAAATACTTTAGCCTGAACCTTAGGTCTTCCTTGCTTGGTAACCTGTTTGACCAACCCTAGAAGCAAAAAGTGAAGCTCAGTTTTCAAAACATCATCTGATGCTTCCCGGACTATATAGTCTTCCTCTGGAGGGAAGGAAAGCATGGAGATTTGAAGGGCAGTTTGTTTTTGTTGTTGTTTTCACCTGGGGCTCCAGTTCCAAAACTGAATGGAAACTTCGGTGTTTTGGATGAGTGTTAGACTGAAGTGATTTTTCATAAGTTTCTCAAAGGAACCCGCTCCCCCTTTCTCCATACATACACACAACTAAGAACCACATTCTGGAGCAGACTATGGGTGAGTTTGAGCTGGCCTCTGGAGAGTAGCTGTGGGGCCTCTGCATTAAAGAACAGCCTTCCCTGCGTGAAGTCCAGATTGCTTTTGCCATCTGGTCAGAACTGTACAACACATGGCTGGATGGACAGCTACAGCCAACTATAATGCTTTTACAGTATTCCATATGTTCTCTTACATTTCCCGATCTCTCTTACAGTTAATTTGGCATCATGTGACTAATTTTGACTAAAGCCTTGCTGTGAAGGGAAATGATATGTGTCACTTTCAGTGGATTACTGAGGGGGTATGAATTTTCACTTTTTTTCTGTGCTGGAGTGACTGTTAAAGACAGTAAAGTTCCAATGATGTCCCTACAAGTTGAAGAAGGGCTGCCAGACCCACATTGAATTTTTTGTGAGCAAGAAACAAAACTTTATTAGATTAGGCCTCATTTTAGGATTTTTTTCTTGTAGCATTGCCTAATCTTATCTGCCAGTCTGGGTAGTTTAGAACAGAACATTCATGTTTGGAGTTCTGAAAGTCAAGATACCAGTGTACGATCCTGAGATTATGTGGCCTAGTGCGAGACATTTAGTATCATGGGGTTTTTTTTTTTTTTTAATCTGTAAATTGCAGGGTTTAAATTAGATGAGTTGTTGTTTTGTTTTGTTTTGTTTGGCAGTCCTGGGAATTGAATCCAGTGGCAGTCCACCACTGAGTTACATCTCTGGCCCAGCCCTTTTAATTTTTTATTTTGAGACAGGCTCTTGCTAAATTGTACAGGCTGGCCTTGAATTTGTTATCCTCCTGCCTTATTCTCTTGAGTAGGTGGGGTTGCAGGTGTGTGCCACTGTGTCTAGCAAATTAGTTGATCTCCAAGGGGTTTTTTTTTTTTGTTTTGTTTTGGTAATTTACATTCCCAGATTCTGGATAGCAGCCTTTAGATTTCTATCTGGAGTACAAAAAGGAGACAGTCTGGTGCTAAAGGCATCCCTGGAAAATGTATTTTTTTTATTATACACCTTTTACTAGTGAATATGATACATAAAGAAAATGGCAAAGGATGATATGGTGATACTTTTTAAAAAGTAATAGTTTTATTGAGGTAAAATTCACGTGTCATAAAATTCATCTTTTTAGGGCTGGGATGTGGCTCAAGCGGTAGCGCGCTTGCCTGGCATGCGTGCGGCCCGGGTTCGATCCTCAGCACCACATACAAACAAAGATGTTGTGTCTGCCGAAAACTAAAAATAAATAAATAAATAAATATTTTTTTAAAAATTCATCTTTTTAAAGTATATAGTTCAATGTTTTTTTAGTATATTCAGAGTTGTACCAGCATCACTATTATCTAATTTTGGGACAAGAAATCCCATATCTATTAGCCAAGTACTCCCTATTTTACAAATTTACTTTTTTTAAAAATATTTTTTTTTAGTTGTAGATGAACACAATGCCTTTATTTGTTTATTTTTATGTGGTGCTGAGGATCGAACCCAGGGCCTCACACGTGTGAGGTAAGTGCTTTGCCATCGAGCCACAATCCCAGCTTTCTACAAATTTACTTTATATTTGTATGAATTGCCTATCCTGGATATTTTATATAATATATGCTTTCTTGTATGTAGTTTTTCTTTCACTTTTCCCAATGTTTTCAAGGTTCATACACATTGTAGCATTTGTCAGAACTTCATTCCTTTTTGTCCTGATTAATATTCCATTATATACCTTTTTTTATTCATTTATCAGTTGATATACATTTGAGTTGTTACTACTTTTTAGCTATTATAAATAATGCTGCTGTGAATGTTTAAATATAGGATTTTCTTTATGAACTTGTTTACTAGGGATTGAACCCAGGGGCTTGCACAGGCCAAGCAAGCACTCCACCACTGAAATATATTCCCAACCTATTTTATTTTTATGTTGAGATCGTGTCTCACTAAGTTGCCCAGGCTAGCTTCAAACTTGTGATTATCTTGCCTCAGCCACCCAGGTAACTGGGATTACAGATGTGTGCCACTGAGCCTAGCATGTGGATTTTTTTTTTCTTTTCTTTTGGATATATGCATAGGAATTGAATTTGTGGGTCGTGTATATTTAACCATTTGAGGAAACTGTTAAACTGATTAAAGTGCTCATCTAATCTTCTACTTACAGTGAATGAGGATTTCAATTTCTCTACATTTTCACTAACATTGGTTATTGTACATTTTTTGTATGTTTTTATTAGTGCATTATAGTTATATGTAATAGTTGGTTTCATTTTTTCAAGATCACACATGCATGGAATATAATTTGCTCCATTTTCAGTCCCCAATACCTCTTCCCTCTTCTTTTCCCCAACATACTCCTCCCCATACCACCTCCTTACTCTACTGACCTTCTCCCCATCTATTTGTTGTTTTTATAAATTATTACTTTATAGGTGTACATAAAGGTGGAATTCACCATGGTACATTTACACATGCCCACAGCAAAATTTGGTCAGCCTTATCCAACTCATTTCCTCCCCTTTCCCGTCCTCACCTTTCCCCCTCATTTTCTCTCCTCCTCTACTCTACTGGTCTCCCTTCCATTTTCATGGTTTGTCTACCTTTTTAATTGAATTTTCTTTCTTTTTGTGCTGCTGGGATTGAACCCAGGACCTTGTGCATGCTAGGCAAGCACTCTATCACTAAGCTATACCCTCAACACTTTTTATTTTTTAATTTGAGACAAGGTCTTGCTAAGTTGCCCTTGAATTTTTAATCTTCCTGCCTTAGTCTCCCATGTAACTGGAATTACAGCTGTGCACCACTGCATTCTTCTATAAACATTTAAAATTTTCTTTTGTGCACGTGCGCATGGGTGTGGTGCTGGAGATTGAACCCAGGACCTCATGCATGCCAGGCAAGTGCTCTAATACTGAGCTGCATCCCCAGCCATAGTTCTTATTTTGATGAAACCCAATTTTTAAATTTTTTGTTGCATATGCTTTAGGTGTTATTTTCAGAAACCATTGTCTAACCCAAGCTCACAAAAATTTTCACTTGTTTTCTTCTAAGAGTTTTATATTTTAATTATTATATTTAAATCTTTGATTTATTTTGAGTTAATTTTTGTATATGATGTGAGATAGGGGTTCACAACATTCATTCTTTTATTTTTGGTACTGATGGTGTAACCCAGTGGTGCTTAACCACTGAGCCACATCCACAGGCCTTTTTTAATTTTTTTTTTGAGAATATTTTAATATTTATTTTTTAGTTTTCGGCAGACACAACATCTTTGTTTGTATGTGGTACTGAGGATCGAACCTGGGCTGCATGCATGCCAGGCGAGCGTACTACCGCTTGAGCCACATCCCCAGCCCCTTTTTTTAATTTCTTATTTTGAGACAGGATCTTGCTAAATTGCTGAAACTCGCTTTGAGCTTGCGATCCTCTTGCTCCAACCTCATGAGCCACTGGGACTTACAGATGGGGCACCTCATCTGGTCACATTCATTTTTGGGTGTGTGGATATTTAGTTACCCTAGCACCACTTATTGAAAAGACTATTCCTTCTCCGTTGAATGGTTTTGATACCCTTATAAAAGGTTTTGGCTAACATGCATGAGTCATGCCCTAGGTTCAATCCCTACCACTGGAAACAAACTCCATGAAGTAATTAAGCCTAAGTATTTGAGTTTAGTTCTGGACATCCAGTTCTGTTCCAGTCACTTATGTGTCCTTCCTTATGTCAGTGCTCCACTGCTTTGATTATAATATTTTTATAGTAGATTTTAAAATCAGTATGATATGATCAGCACTCCCCCCCAAAAAAATATTTGTTTTGGTCATGCTGGATCTTTTGCATTTCCATATGAACTTTAGGGTCAGCTTGCCCATTTCCATTAAAACTTTACTTTAGATTTTGATAGAGACTGTGCTATTTAATTATAGATGAATTTTTGTGAAGTTGTCTTTTTTTTTTTTTTTCCTGGTACTGGGAGTTGATCCCAGGTGTGTTTTATCACTGAACTATACCCCAGTTCTTTTATTTTCTATTTTGGGACAAGGTCTTATTAAGTGGCTGAGGTTGGCCTCAAACTTGCAATTCTCATGCCTCAGCCTCTCAAGTAGTTGAGGTTACAGGCATACACCACTGCATCTGGCTGAAATAGTTTTAATCCTTATAATTCAAATAAACTTTGGAAGGATACAATTTAAAAAAAAAAAAAGTTTAATGTTTCTGATTGTTTTTAGAAGTTAGGTAAGCAACTTGGTCTTGCAGGTCCACCTGCCAAAGGAATGGGAATGGGCTTTCCTAGAGCCAGAGATAGCAGTGGAAGAGGATGCCCAGGAACTAGGAAATTTGGTGCATCGCTGAACAAAAAGTGCTTCTCTGGTCTACTCAAGACACTGTGGTGAACTCAAGGCAAAGGTTTTCCTTTACAGCCACAGAGTTTCCACAGGAACAGCCTTCTTTGTTTCTGTTGAGTGCTGCTTTTATACATTAGAATTGATTATGATTTTAGCACTTGGGCAAGGTTAGGTACCATTGCCTTATTGTCATGAATTTGAAAAAAGAACAACTGGGATCAGATTTCTTACAAGTAGCCATTTGTTACTTGTTTTTGGAGAAATTTATGAGCTTTTTGTTTGTTTGTTTTTGTCTTTCTGTTTGAGCTGAATTCTTGCTGTATTGTCCAGGCTAGCCTCAAACTTCTGGCCTCAAGTGATCCCAAGTTCTGGGACTATAGACATGTGCCACCATGCCTGGCTATCAATTTGTTTGTCTTTTTCTTCTTTAAGGGTCAAGAATTTCACAGAGCCATAGGTGAATTTACATGTATGTCTGTGTCCTCAGCACTCTTGTTTCTTGCTCTTATAAACTAACTTCCTGTGTTCCTTACATAGTTATAGAACTTCAAAGGAGTTGATGATTGGCCATGATAAGTGACAAAGTATTATTTATGTGTATTTTTATGTACAAAAATGAAAATGGAAAGAAAGAAACTGGTCATTAGTAAGTAGACCAGAGTTGGATGTGTAGCTTAGTGGTACAGCACTTGCTTAGCACATACAAGGTGATCCTGTGTTCAGTCCTCAACATTGAAAATAAAAAAGTATATCAAACTATACATTGATATTATATATGCTGAAGTTTAGTATATACTAAATATAACTTTTAATAAAATATATTTGAACTATTGCTGTGTTTGACAGAACAGGTAGTTCAAGCAAATGTTACCCCTGAAGTTAGCTAAGTGAGAATAGGCTATTTTTCTGTTGTAGGTATCAGAAACTATAACCAGTGATGTCCAGATTTGCTAACCAGAGCCAGAGATTCTGTAGAAATTACCCCAGGAAGTGAAAAACAGCATATTTTTCCAAGCTTCCTCTCTGAATACCCAGGGAGAAATTGGTATTTGGCTTGTGATTAGAAGAATCCTGTTTAAAAACCATCTGCCAGCCACTTTTCTCTCAAGATTTTGTCTTTCTGCACCCTGTACTTTAGCCCACCTGGGTATATCCTGAACAGACCTGGTGCTCTCCTGCTTCAGGGCCTTTGCTGAGATGATTCTTCACTTGGTGAGCGCCTATGTGTCCCTTTTGTACTACTCAAAATCTATCCTACAATCAAGGCCTACCTCAGAATAATTTTTTTTTTTTTCATAACAGCCTTCCTGATTTCTCTCATCTTTGTGCTCATCTTTCCTTTATCTGATCTCTTCAAAGTTTTGTGAGGAGATTAATATCTTTCACCAAAAGCTTAGTCAGACGTTATATCTCTAGGTTCCACATTTCCAGGTTTAATTCTAAATAGGAAATATTTTTTAACAAATTGTACCTGTGCTAAATGTGTTCAGATTTTTTATTCCTTAAACAATACAGTTTTTTACATAGCATTTACATTGTATTAGGTACTATAAGTAATCTAGAGGTGATTTAAAGTGTAGGGAAGGATGGTATATATGTTATATGCAAATACAGTGCCATTTTATTTAAGGAACTTGAGCATTCTTGGATTTTGGAGACCTTCAGGGAGTCCTGGAATCAGTCCTCCATGGATACCAAGGGACAAGTGAATTCATCCGATCTTCTTGCCGATTAGTGAACTCGCTAAGGGGGAAAACAAGCCAGGCCTTGTTCAAGGTGTCACCGGTTAGCCTCAGTTTTGGAGTGGTTGGTGTGGAATCAGATTTACCTTGTTGCATTATTTTTCTACTACAACTTGAGGAATTTTCTTTTTCTTTTTTTTTCCCTTTTAGTGAAGGCAGGGTCCTGCACATACTAGACAAATGCCCTGCCACTAAGCTACATCACCAGCCCTTGAGGAATTTTCTAACAGTAATCATTTCACAGTTCAACTTTTACTGTTGTCCTGCTTCTTTAAGTTTATAATATGATATTTTATTTCATTCATTTGTAGCCTGCCTGTGTAGATGATAACATTCCATAAATTAATGTTTCAGAATTGCTCATTGTCTTATGGCCTTCCTGACTTTATCTTCTTTTTTTCCCCTTTACAGGAAATGACTTAGAGGCCTTATGAATACATCTGTGCATTCTTGCTTCAGACTTTGTAAATGAGGGCCAACCCAGTCTGCAAGCACCTTTTATTGATGTTGTAAGGAAATCACTACCTCAGCAAACAAAAGGAAAGGAGGAGAACACTTATAATAACAAATGCCATTTTTAAAGAAAACTTGTTTTCAGAAAACATTGCAGGAAATTTGGAAATTTTTAGTTTTGAGGAGAAGCTTTACAGGTAAATGGATTTGACAGGCAGGCTCTGTCAAAATTCTGCAGAAGTTTGATCTTCCTTCTTAAGGACTTTGTGTGTAGTAACCATGTATTGCTTTTTAAATTGCTGTTGATCAGCTTGTGGGTTTTTGGGTTCTAACTTTTTGGTATACTGAAGATACATTATATTACATTTTTAAAAAGTTAAGTTATTTTTTTGCCATTGTAAATATAAGTATCAAAATATTCTTCCAAAGCAATTATAAGTAAACATTTTCCTCAGCAAGCATACCTTTTTATTAAGAGAGTGGAATGCAAAACAGTTCTTATACAGCATTTTGAACACACTTTTATTTTTTTGTCAGTGATCCTGTCTACACTGAAAATATTAATTATATAAACCAGTTGTCCTCACCTCTATGTTGGATCACATGATCATCTGCCTCATGGAAATGCCTTTTTTAAAACTTAGATTTGCAGAACTCCACTATTTTTATACCTAGCTGCAATTTTGGAAAAAAAAAAAAAGAATCAGAACCCTGATCTGCTCTCAGTCCTTGGGACAGTTCCCCAACCCGCATGTATTGCTGCAGTGCCCAGGACAGTAAAATGGACTACAAGCGGCGCTTCCTGCTTGGCGGGTCCAAGCAGAAGGTACAGCAGCACCAGCAGTACCCGATGCCTGAGCTGGGCCGAGCACTGAGCGCTCCCCTGGCATCCACAGCCACCTCTGCGCCCCTGGGCAGTCTGACTGCTGCAGGCACCTGCCACCATACCATGCCACACTCCACTCCCATCGCTGACATCCAGCAGGGTATCTCCAAATACCTGGATGCCCTCAATGTCTTCTGCCGTGCCAGTACTTTCCTCACAGATCTCTTCAGCACTGTGTTCCGAAACTCGCATTACTCAAAGGCGGCCATGCAGCTCAAAGATGTGCAGGAGCATGTCATGGAAGCAGCCAGTCGGCTGACCTCAGCCATAAAGCCTGAGATTGCCAAGATGCTGATGGAACTTAGTGCTGGGGCTGCAAACTTTACAGATCAGAAAGAATTCAGTCTCCAGGACGTTGAGGTAGAGTACCTTCTGTGTCATACTTAGGTAGGAAAATGTGTTCCAGAGGTGAGTGAGGATATTGTCTTAATTTTTCTTAGTTTACTGTAGTGATAGCCTTTGTTCTCTTTCTGTTGATACTGTCTCTTTGTGAAATGTTTGTGCTTTCCAAGTTCTAAACTGCTTTTATATCAAATTAAGTAGGTTAAAAGGTTATTTATTTATATGTGGTGCTGAGAATCGAACCCAGTGCCTCACACATGTTAGGCATGTGCTCTGCACTGAGCTACAACCCTAACCCTTTAATTGATATATTTTAAAAATTATTTTTGGGGCCCGGGGTTGTGGCTCAGTGGTAGAGCACTTGCCTAGCATGCGTGAGACACTGGGTTTGATCCCTGGCACTACATAAAAATAAACAAATAAAGTAAAGGTATTATATTCATCTACAACTAAAAAAATAATTTAAAAAATTAGTTTTGATTGTTCAGAGTGTTAATCTGAGATTGTTTTCTCCTTGTGCCCTTATATATTCTGGTTAGGCTCCTGGATATAAGATTGTAATTGGGAAAATGTCTCTTTCTCCTGAGGCTGAAGTCACCAGTTTTTTGAGCCAAATCTGATAACTGAGGTAGCTGAATAGCTAATACTGCTTTGAGTTTAAAAGGAAAAAACAGCTAAATTGTTGTTATTGTGTTTACAAATGACTTTGAAGGCATTTGCAAGAGGACTTTTGAATTATTTTTGAGATGCAACATTGTTAATGTAAATCAGGAATCATCACACTTTTTCTGTAAAGGTCAGATAGGGAATTTTAGGCTTCAGGGGTCTTCATATGTGGTCTCTCACATACATTTTTCCAACTCTTTAAAAATGTTAAAACCAGTTTTACCTTTCTTTTTTTTTTTTTTTTTTTTTTTTTTAAAGAGTGAGAGAGAGAGAGAGAGAGAATTTTTTAATATTTATTTTTTAGTTTTCGGCGGACACAACATCTTTGTTTGTATGTGGTGCTTAGGCTCAAACCCGGGCCGCACGCATGCCAGGAGAGCGCGCTACCACTTGAGCCACATCCCCAGCCCCCAGTTTTACCTTTCAATCCTGCCTATTTCATGGATTTGATTTGGCCTTTGGGTTGTCTATATTTCTTTAATGTGAATTACATGTTCGAAACTGCAAATGATTCAAAACTCAGGTAGATAAAATCAAAAAGAAATTAGTCAACTCAGTTCAGCCATTCCAAAAGAAAAGATTTGGGCTGGGGTTGTGGCTCAGTGGTAGAGCGCTCGCCTAGCATGCATGAAGCACTGGGTTCACTCCTTAGCACCACATAAAAATAAAGATATTGTGTCCCCCTAAAACTGTAATTAATTTCTGTATATGCACAAATGCATATCTGTTGGTATAAATGTATAAGAACCTCCTTGGATCATTCTGCTTTGAATCTATTTGGGTGTACTAATTTAATTAATTTTTTCTTTCTTTCTTTTAAATTTTTATTAGTTATTGATGGACCTTTATTTATTTGTTTATATATGGTGCTGAGGATTGAATCCAGTGCCTCACACATGCTAGGCAAGCGCTCTACCACTGAGCTACATCCCAGCCCAATTTCTGATTAATTCTATGATCCCAGTCTGTATTCAGGGAAATTATCATTTTAAAGTATTTATAGAGTAGTTTATTACAACTTAAAAGTATTTTAAAAATTAGACATGTAAAAAGTATGCCTATAATTTTCAAGAAATTCAAACAATGAAATTAAAACTTTCATTTTCCTCTCCCAAATATCTTATTCTTTCCCCTGAAGTGACCATTGTTACCTGATTGGTGTGTGCTGTTCCACATTAATTTAATTAATTACATGAGAAATTTAGAATTGTTTTTTAAGAGGTACAACATAATTTATGTAAATCAGGGACCATCACACATTTTCTGCATGTTCAGAAAGAATGTTTCAGGTTTCTGAGGCCATTTGTTGCTTCTGACATTCCGGTTTTTTCTGTGTCTTTAAAATGTGAAAATGATGGATATGCCTTTTTAATGGACTGGATTTGGCCCATGGGCTATATTTTACTTACCTGTTGGAATACATGTATAATAACCACAAATACACAACTTTGACATTTTTATTTGTTTTATGTAAAGAACTATGTTGTTCGGCTACCAGCATACCTGCTCACTTCTATTTTTTTTTTTTTTTACATTTATTTTATTTGTTTATTTTTAAGTGGTTCTGAGGAGTGAACTCAGGGCCTCACATGTGCTAGGTGAGTGCTCTACCGCTGAGCCACAACCCAGCCCACCTAGTCACTTCTTGACAAAGATACAGTAAGAGAGCATTAGGAAAAACTTTGCCCTTTCCTGGAAAGGTTGAACAGTATTAGACTTATTGTATTCACAGCTGTCATCCTATGACTGCAGTCTTGGCTTTATTTAGGATTCCAGGCAAGAGTAGTTTGAAAAATAAAGTCAAAAGCCCTTATTTTACCTGAAACATCATTGAGCTCTTCTTCCAGATCTCAGAGGAGACAGACCTAGACCTGCATGACTGTTTACTTTCCAACCCTGGATAGTAAGTGCTCTAATTTTCAGTTCCAGAAAATGAACCAATCATGAGGCATAGGGACTTAATAAGCCATTGACGCATGGCTGTACTTACTTATTCTCCTTTCCTATGACCAGCAGAGATCACTTGAGCTGAGAAGGGGATAAACTTCTTATTGTTGTAGTTTGGAATTTTGATTTGACTTTCAAAATTGAAATGCTGATTAGGATAGTTGGAATACTACTATGTTTTTTTTACATAATGGGCTAAACAGGCTTCCCAAGGCCATTCTGGAAATTGTGCTGTTGCTGGGTTTTAGAATGGCGTATTCTAAATTTTAAATGGCTGAATTTTGAATTCTGAATTCTGAAATGTGATTGCCAAGTATAGAACTGCAGACTTAATATTTTACTTTATCCCCAGAGCAGTATTTGTTGTTTCTGGAATTTATGTTCTGCTGCGGATTTAGCCATGGGCCAATAAAGGGGCTCAGAATGTTCACCAACTCGGAAGAAATGTCTCGGCATTTGGATTTTTTCCTATTCCTGTTTTGTTTATTTATTCATGTTTTTTAGTGTTTTTTTTTTTTTTTTTTTCATGCAAAGCTCTGAAAAAGTCTTTAACATTCATCCCTGGGGAAAGGAGTCTGTGCTCTAGTATTGCTGAACTTGACTGGCTAGACAAGTGTTCTTGCTAAAGTGTGGATGTGGTTTGTCCCCAGCAAAACTTATGCTAAAATTCAGTTTCTAGTGGTTTTTGTTGTTGTTATTGTTTGTTTTTGTGGTGCTGGGGATTGAATTCTGGGCCTTGAGCATGGGAGGCAAGCAATCTACAAACTGAGCTATATCTCCAGCCTCAGTTTGTAGTTCAACAGTATTGGGACCTTTTAATTTTTTAAAAATTTTTTAATTTTTTTAGTTGTAGATGGACACATACCTTTATTTTTATTTTATTTTTTATTTTTTTAGTTGTAAATGGACACAATACCTTTATTTTTTGTTTATTTTTTATGTAGTGCTGAGGATCGAACCCAGTGCCTCACACGTGTTTTAGGCAAGTGCTCTACCACTGAGCTACAATCCCAGCCCCCCTCCATACCTTTATTTTTATTTATTTTTATGTGGTGATGAGGATCAAACCCAGTGCCTCTCATGTGCCAGGTGAGTGCTCTACCACTGAGGTGATTATGGTTAGTAAGAGGGATTAATGCCTTTCTCATGTAAACTGTTGCTCTAATGGGACTGGATTAGGTACCTTCAGAGTGGGTTGTGGTAAAACAAGGGCATTCCTTGCTTGCTCTTCTGCTTTCCACCATTAGTTGAAGCAGTTCAAGGACTTCGGTGGTGCCATACTATTGTCTTTCTAGCCTATAGAATTGGGATCCAGAGTAAACTTCTTCCCTTTATAAAGTACCCAGACTCAGATATTCTGTTAACAATGGAAAATAGACTAAAACATCTCTACTCAGGAGCTCAGCCCAGGACTATGTGAGGAAAGTCCTGCATTCAGGAATATTCAAATATTTGACCATTTTTAACATAGGACAAGGTACGGGTTCCCCACCATCAGCCCTGAAGGCCAGTTAATTCTTCTAATGCTCCTCATGTGATTTTAATTGATGGCCAGGTTTGGGATATGCTTTTAATTGACAGACACTTGATGCCTATGTTCGAGAACTGGAGTTGCTGACTGTGTACTTTGACACTTTGTTCTGGGACACACGGTGTATGACCTATCTATTTTGTATTGATCAGTTGACTTTGCCCCTTACCTTGGATGCTTTCACCTCATACATAGTCTTGCTGTTAGAGATATGAGTTATGACTTTGGTATTTCACAAGTTAACTTGTGCTTGTGACATGGCATATATCAGCCCAGGAGTTGAATTATGGGGCACAGAGTCAGAAGATCTGGGTTTAGAAGATGTCTCTACTGGAGCAAATCTTATCATCTCTGAGTCTCGGTTCATATAAAATGGAATTACCACCTACCTTCCAGAGTTCTTCTCAAGATCAGAAGCAATTAGAGTGTGTGAAGTACTGTGCCCTAGTTTGTCATCACTACCATCATTATTATTGTTATTTCCAGCATGTCTTGAAAGGGGCTATTAACCCTTCTCTGAAGTGCAGAGAATAATTATTTGCAAGAGCAACATTAGAGTAATGTGGAACAAGTTATTCTTCTAACTGGAACACTTTTAGGTGGGAACAGTTGTAATTCACAGAACATTTGCTCCTGCTCATTTCTAACTTGAGTCCTGAGGTGGGGCCTTCCTTTCTTCTTTGAGTTATCTTTTCCTTCGGATGTTCTAAGGTAGAAGCAGTATTACCTGCTTGATGTCACAACTGCCAAGCCTTTCAGCTTAAAAGCACAGGAGGACCTCTTCTGCCAATAGTCAGTTTTCTTTGCCTTGCACCTAGAATGAGGTATGGTGAAGAGAGCATATGGGGGGGTGCCCACTGAATATATTTGCTGTGTTGGTCAGCTTTCTGTTGCTGTAACAAATACCTGAGATAATCAGCTTATAAAAGAAAGGGTTTATTTTGACTCATAGTTTCAGAGGTTTCAGTCTATGTTTGGGCAAACCCATTGCTTTGGGTCTATGGCAAAGCAAGACAGAATTCCTTGGTGGAACTCCTGGGAGAAAAAGTTGGTCCACCTCATGGCAGCCAAGAAACAAATGAGAGGAAGAGGAGGGGCCAAGGTCCCAATATCCCCATCAAAGGCCTAACCCTGGTGACCTAGTTTTCTTCTATGCCTTATCTTCTAAAGGTTCCACCTCCTTCCAATAGTGGAACTGAGGACCAGGCTTTTAACATGCAACTTTTAACATGGAACTTTGAGGGACATTCATACAAACCATAGCACCCACGGTAACAAGGAATCATTGGATAAACCAATTGATAGTTTTGGTAGGATTTTCCCCTTTAAGCACTTATAGGAAATTTGTAATTTACATTGAAAATAGCTTACATTTTATCTAAAATGAGAAATACCCTCAAGTCTCAATCTAGAAGTCTGGCCACGATGTGAAGTCAGGAAAAAATATGGTTCTGTTCTTTGTACAAAGCTTTAACATCCCTCCTAAACAGTTTTTAGGGGTGGACTCCATGGGACCCACTGTTCATATCTTTTCTTTTTATATCTATTTTTTAGTTTTAGGTGGACCCAATATCTTTATTTTTATTTTTATGTGGTGCTGAGGAGCGAGCCCAGTGTGCCTCATGCATGCTAGGCGAGCACTCTACCACTGAGCCACAACCCCAGCCCATATCTTTTCTTTTGGAATGGCTGAATTGAGTTGACTAATTTCTCTTTGATTTTATCTACCTCAGTTTTGGATCATTTACAATTCAAACATGTAGTTCATATTAAAGAAATATAGATAACCCTGTAACTTGGTTTTCTGTTTATTGGGAAATTACAAATTACTTGTCTTAAATAGTTCAGAACATATGTATGCAAATATTAGAACCAAATTGACTTGTGATTCATGGCGTCATTCCATTCATATTTATTGCATACTTTGTACCAGATGCTATTCTAAGTGCAGGACAGCAGTGAAAAGGAAATCTCTCCCTTCTTTTAGCTACAAGAGGTTTGTGATCTTAAACAAGATGGTAAGAAGAGGTATCACAGAGAAGGGAGCATTTGAATAAAGTCCTGAAGGAATGAGGAAGCAAGGAATGTGGAAGCAAGCCCTGAGGAAAACCAGGGAAAGAGCTGAGAGATGAGCTAGTGCAGTGTCCCTGAGGCGGGATACAACCTGGGGTGTTTAAAGAGCAGTGAAGACCCTATGTGGCTGAAACCAAGTGAAGAGAAGGGAAAGTAATGGGCAAGGTCAGAAAGGCTAAAGAGGGAGCACGTAACACTAGAGGGAAAAGGAAGGAAGGGCAGGAGGATTGGCTCTGCTTTCTTTGTACAGTGAACAGTGATGCTACTTCTCCCATTGCTTTAATCACAGTGTGACAACTGTAAGGTTCTGGTTTCATTTTGGGTCATCAAGGACCCAAGGACTTTGTAGACAGTCCAGAAGCTCGGAGCAGCTACAGAGCTCCTGGGAGTTGTGTGTCTTTCAGGGGAGTACATTTTATATCTTCTAGCATTTTTATTGGCTTTCCAACTATCAAATCAGACATTAAATCAAATCTATACATAGTTGGACCTTGTGTTTCAGGATATACTAACATTTATTTTGCATACTATGTGATTACCCATGAATGTGTTTGAAATAACTTATTTGTAAGCACTGGCTCCCTCTTAAGGACCTTAATTCCAGGTACATTACCATTTGTTTTGGATAGATATATGCCAAAAATATTGTAGAACAACTGTAATGGAAAAAATATTAAAAGTTGGTTTCAAGATGTGATTTTTATTAACTTAACAAAATTAAATATGCATACTGTTTCTTTTTGTTTTTTCTTTCTAAAGGGTAAAATTCAGTATTACTTATTTTCTTGTTTTGACTGGTAAATTTTCCATAATAGATTATGGAATAAATATTTCTTAACTATATATGCCAAATGAAAATCCAGATTCCTCTTCTGTTAATCAGAAACTGAAGTGTACTTCATAAAAAGCTTGTACGAATCTAGTTTTCAGAGCGTTGCTAATTTTTAATATTTCCAGTCACTCTTTGACTTTTTTTTTTTGTTTGCTTGTTTTGTGCTGTGCTGAACCCAGGGCTTTGCACTGGTTAGGCAAACACTCTACCATTGAGCTATATCCTTTCTCAGCTCTTATTTTTTTACTCAGATGAATGTGCTATTATCTAAATTCCCTTCATACTGTAGCTTTTAAAACAGGTTATAATTAATGAAGCAATTGGAGTTTGGGTGACTTTGTAAACTTATATTGTGAACAATAAGCAAGATTTATTGTGTACTTAGTTCATTCTGTGTTGGTGGACACTAACTAGAAGCAGAGGGTATCTGCCACTGAGGAGAAATTGGACCCTTTGACTTTGATTTGTCAAGACATGCAAGTGCAACCAATTATTCTGAAAACTGCCAATTAAAAGGAAAAAAATTGGAATTAAGCAAATTTCCTGCTTTGCTAATATACCCTGTTTTTCAGTATAGCCATATAGTCCTAATGGATGAAAGAAACTTCTTAGAGAGCATTCTCAGCATATTTTTATGTAGAAGGGATGATACAATTACAAAAATTTTGCTGGGCAGCAATGGAGGACAAAATCATTTGGTGAAAGTTTGCTGGGAATTGCATAAGGGAGGGATCAGGCCTTTCCCACCCTAGTCCAATTGTTCAGTCTTTATGTCACCAAAATTGAGACATGATTATGTTTTCTGATGTGGTAAAATAAGATATGCATAGCACAATACTCATACCTTGTGTATATGTGGATGGGAGGCACCAGGATTGAACCCAGGGTCTGGTACATCCTAGGCAACTGTTCTATCACTGAGCTTCTTATCCATCCCTTTTAAAATTTTATTTTAATACAGGATTTTGTTAAATTACTCAGGCAAACCTTGAGCTTGTGATCCTCCTGCCTCAGCCTCCTGAGCTACTGGGAATATAGACATGTGCCACTTCATCTGGCTTATAATATATTCTTAGACTTCTTCCTACGTGCATATATTTGTACAAGTTTAGAGTTTTCAGACTCTGGCTAAAATTTTATCTTTCCAGTCACTCTTTGACTTTGGTGGCAGCAGTGGGCACCTGAAATAATCCAATCAAAATTTTGATTTGAATGAATTTCCAATTTGTAGGAAACTTGGAGTATAGTGAAGCAAGATAGACAATACCACAAGAAAGCAATGCAAGCAAATTCAGGATGTAGCATATTCTGTAGTTGGTTGACCTGATTTGTTTAAAAGTCATTTGCATAGGAAAAAAATAGATATACTGTTCTAGATTAAATGAGTTAAGAGATGTGATAACTGAATACCATTACTTTTTTGAGATTGAATTTAAACCAAATGTAAAAAGACATTTTTAAAGATAACTTGGGAAATTCAAACATGTCCTGGTTCTTGGTTGATTGGGATTTGTGTCAGAAACAAAAAGGAATGGGGAAGACGGGAAAGGATAGATGAAAAGCATGCTATAGGGCTGGGGTTGTGGTCAGTGGTGGAGGACTTTCTGAGCATGTGGGAGGCACTGGGTTTGATCCTCAGCACCACATAAAAATAAATAAATAAAATAAAGGTCCATTAACAGTTACAACTAAAAAAAAATATTTGGGGCTGGGGTTGTGGCTCCATGGTAGAGTAATTGCCTAGCACGTGCTAGGCCCTGGATTCGATCCTCAGCACCACATAAAAATAAATAAGTAAAGGTATTGTGTCCAACTATAACTAAAAAATAAATAAATATTTTAAAAATAAAATATTTTTTTAAAAAGCATGGTACAGTGTTGATATGGAAGCTGTGTGTGTGTGTGTGTGTGTGTGTGTGGTGTGCAGGGATTTGAATCTGGGCCACTTGCATCCTCAGCCAGATTTGGGAGCTTTTTAATAGGTATAGAGGGTGGTTGCTAGGCTTCATTTTTATATTTTTGAACTTTTTTAAGTTTGGATATGGGAGAGAAAAACTTATGAATGAAACAAATCAGAGGACTTAATAAATCAATTTCTTGGGGTTTTTGTGCATGTGGTCTTCTGATAAATGGGAATTTTATACGTGGTAAGATAGCTCAGGCTTTAGAGGTAAAGAGAAAAGCAGGTACTTATCAGAATCAAAGGAGGTGGGAACAAAGAAAAGACACATCCAAAGGCAGGATCCCAATAGCATATGGGAGTCAAGAACAGAATTTTGGTAGCTAGTGGGTGAGGGCAATGTTGCCTTCTTTTAGAAGAATATGATTTAAAATTGCAAAATTACTGGGCTGGGGTTGTGGCTTAGAGGTAGAGCGCTCGCCTAGCCATGTGCAAGGCACTAGGTTAAAAAAAAAAAAAAAAAAAAAAAAAACCTTACTTCTGCTGTCAGCATCCAAAGAGGTTAAGTGATCTACACTGTTCTGCTGCCTCAGGCCAGGGGCTTATTCCCATCCCTTCAAGGGACCAGGCTTTCTGCCCCTCAAACTAATGGTTAGATTCCCAGAGATAAGAAAGTATAACCCTCTTAAGTAGGCCTCAGCCATCTGGCCTGTTTTGCTCTTTGCTCAGCTGTATCAATCACCCTCCTTGAAGAAATACAGAGGGGCTAGCTGCCATTGTGCAGAGATGAGTGAGGGCAATCAAAAGTGCTAGGGCGGGGCTGGGGTTGTGGCTCAGAGGTAGAGCACTTGTCTGGCATGTGTGAGGCACTGGGTTTGGTCCTCAGCACCACATAAAAATAAATAAATAAAGGTATTGTGTCCAACTACAACTAAAAAATAAATGTTTAAAGGGAAAAAAAAGTGCTTCAGGCACAGTAGACGAGACTGATAGTCTTATTAGGTATGATGAGTGCTGTGCTGCAGGTGGAAAATAACCTCAAGCTTGTCTATTGTTTTGTACAGTTTTTCAGCAGTTCCTCTTTCTCACCCAGCTCACTGTGACTGGACCTGCACTCAGAGCAGGATCTGCTACCCAAGAGTGTGGAAGAATACTGGAGTGGAGGCAGGGGTATAGCAGAGAGCCTTAGAGCCCTGTAAGAGAGAGATGATGTTATTTGCTTCCCAGTATCCAGTCTCCCCTTCTTTTTCAGTAATAAACTTTTTTTGATTTTGTTATTTAGGCATATTGGCATATTTTCAGAGATAAGTATAATATCTCCTTGTTCCCTTACAGTCAAGACTAACCAGTTAGTTATTTTAGTAGAATCTGGTCCATAAAGTCTGACTGAAAGTACTGGATGAGATACTGGGAGGTCTCCTTAAAGGGAACAGAATGCTCCCTTCTCTTCCCCCAGTTTTCTCTGTCCAGAATCAGATGGAGTGGCTGAAGGTCATTTAGTCATTTAGAGCTATGAAGTAACTTAAGAACGGAAACCTTTCATGAGAACATAGGGCAGAAATAATGGGAACTAGGTTCCTTATGATGCCATGGAATCTCCATTCAAGCTCTAGACTTCCTGTCTCTGGATTTCTTTTACCTAGAAAAAAAGTAAGGTACCGTGTTGTTTTGGGTCTTTGTTGTTATGTGTAGGTAAACCTGATCCTAAATGAATGGAAGCAAGAAGACCAGATAAGAGTTCATTACTAGATCTGAGGGTATATCTCAGTTATAGAGCACTCACCTAGCATGTGAGAGTTCCTGGATTTTATCCTCCACCCCCCCAAAAAAAGAGCATTACTATTGGGTTCCATGGTGCATGCCTGTAATTCCAGCTGCTTGGGAGGCTGAGGCAGGAGGATTGTGAATTCAAAGCCAACCTCAGCAATTTAGTGAGGTAAAAGATGATCATGGCTTAGAATGGTTATAGAAGAAAAAACTAGAAGCAAGTTTTTTGGGTTTTTTTTTTGGTCCTGGGGATTGAACCCAGGGTCGCTTAACCACAACTGCATCCCCAGCCCTTTTTCATATTTGATTTAGAGAAAGGGTCTCATTAAGTTGCTTAGGGCCTCTTTAGGCTGGTATTGAACTCGAGATCTAAACTAATGGTTAGATGCCTCAGCTTCCTACGCAGCTGGGTTTATAGGCGAGTGCCACTGTGGCCAACATAGGTTTTTGTTTTGTTTTGATTTGTTTTTTGTGGTGCTGGGGATTGAACCCAGGGCCTTATACATTCGAGGCAGACAGTCTACCAACTGAGCCATAATCTCCACCCCCAGTGCAGTTTTTTATATATACAAGTTCAATAACATTAACAACATTGACATCATCATATAACCATCACGATTATCTATCTCTAGAACTTTTTCATCTTCCCAAACCCATTAAACAATAACTTCAGTTCCCCCTTCTCCCAGGGACCACTATTCTACTTTTGTCTCTATGATTTTTTTTGTATTTATTTTTTATTTTAGCTGGACACAATACCTTTATTTCTTTTATGTGGTGCCGTGTATTGAACTCAGGGCCCCACAAGTGCCAGGCGAGTGCTCTACAACTGAGCCACAACCCCAGCCCTTTCTCTATGATTTTGATTACTCTAGAACCTTATATAAATAGAATCAGAATACTTGTCCTTTTGTGACTGGCATAATTCACTTAGCATAATGTGTTTTTTTTAAATATTTATTTATTTTTTAGTTTTTGGTGAACACAACATCTTTGTTTGTATGTGGTGCTGAGGATTGAACCCGGGCTGCACGCATGCCAGGCGAGCGTGCTACCGCTTGAGCCACATCCCCAGCCCCAGCATAATGTTTTTTAAAGCTCATTCATGTTGAGCTGGGAGTGGTGGTGAATGCCTGTAATTCCAACAACATGGGAGGCTGAAGTAAGAGGATCACAAGTTCAAGGACTGCCTCAGCAATTTAGCAAGGCCCCAAGCAACTTAGGGAGACCCTGTCTCAAAAATAAATAAATAATGTCACCCATGTCGTAGCGTGTATCAAATTTTCCTTCCTTTTGATGGTATTTCAGCAATTGTCTTTTGAATGTAGTATTGCCATAGGTGTATGTGTGGGTGTGTGGGTATATAGAGCCACACACAAGCACCTGGGTCACTCATTGTAGTACTGAGACTGTGGCAGTGGAGGAAAAATAGGCTAGAATCATAGGTCTGGGATACCTAATAGACACTGAGGGGTGATTTAAGAGTAGATAGTTGGAATACAAATTTAGAGTTGAGGGCTGATTATGTCCAAAAAATTGGGGGCCAGCAATCAATAGCTTCAAAACTGTACAAGGTCATCAAATGAGTCTAGCTGGAGAACAGTGAGCCCTGAGGCACTTCAGCTTTTAGAGGTCAGAAGATGACAAAGAAACAGCCAAGGAGTGTGAAAGAAGAGCCACTGAAGAAGCAGTAAGAAGATGAAGAGTGTGGTGTCTTGAATGCCAGGCAGAGCAAGTGTTTGAAGATAGGGAGAGAGGACCACCTTCTCAGATGATGTCAAGAAGAGGTGAGGTGTCCTCCGGTCTTCTCTCAAGACTTGCCACAGTTATCATCATGTACATAAAATGGCTGGGAGTGTTCCTCCCTTCCAAATGAGGATGGTGATCTGTATCTCAATAAGGTAGCTTGTAAGGTGTTGATAATGAAATATTCTTAATAGAAGTTAACAACTTCTGGGGCTAGGGATGTGGCTCAAGCAGTAGTTTGCTCACCTTGCATGCGTGCTGCCCGGGTTCGATCCTTAGCACCACATACAAACAAAGATGTTGTGTCCGCCGATAACTAAAAATAAATATATTAAAAAAAAAAAAAGAAGTTAACAACTTCCGTTTTTGGAATGGGGTCTTGCTCTGCTGCCCAGGCTAGTCTCAAACTCCTGGGCTCAAGCGATCCTCCCTCTTCAGCCTCCAGAGTTACTTGGTACTGTAGGCACACACCATTGTCCTGGGTGAAAGTGACAACTTCTTTTTTTTTTTCCCTTGCAGCTCCCACTCTTTTCTCTCTTGCTGACTCCTTCTTCTGTTCTTCTCTAAATGTTTAAGTTCCCTAGGGGTATATTCTGGGCTCATTCCTTTTGCTTTGTGCAAAATTACTCTTTTAGTATCCATTTAGTTCCAATATTTAAATGTGTTTGTGTATCTGTGATATATGTGTGTGTGTGTGTGTGTGTGTGTGTGTGTGTGTTCATGACTTTTGGATTCCATATCTTAATTTTTTTTTTCTTTTGGTACTGGAGGTTTATCCCAGGGGAACTTTACCATTGAACTACATTCCTAGAACTATAGGGCACCTAGGCCATATGATGTCTGAATAACTTCAGTATATTTTAACCCTTTCCCTGTATCAGTATACACCCACAATATAAATTTGTTTATTGAGAAAATTGTGTATTGAATGGGAAAAATAAATTACTCAAGAACAGAATCTCCTCCCCCACCTTCCTCCTCCTCCATTTCTCCAGATCCCTGAGAAAACTTGTAATGGAACTACCATTAGACCCCATTTATCTCACTCCTTGGTATATACCCAAAGGATGTAAAATCAGCATACTATAGTGACAGAGCCATATCAATGTTTGTAGCAGTTCAATTCACAATAGCTAAGCTATAGAACCAGCCTAGGTGCCCTTCAACAGATGAATGGATAAAGAAAATGTGATATACATATATAGACACACACACACACAGGAATATTACTTAGCCATAAAAAGAATGGCTTTATGGCTTTTGCCGGTAAATGGATGGATCTGGAGACTATCATGCGAAGTGAAATAAGCCAGTCCCCCCCAAAAAAAAACAAAGTCTGAATGTTCTCTCTGGTATGTGGATGCTAACACCCAATTAAGGGGTCGGGGAAGGGAAGAATAGAAGTTCAATGGATTAGACAAAGGGAAAGAGTACAGAGTTGGGAATAGGAAAGGAAATAGGAAATACAGTAGAATGAATCAGACATAACTTTCTTATGTTCATATGTGAATACACAACCAGTGAAACTCTAAATCGTGTACAACCACAGAATGGGATCCTAATTAGAATAAATTATACTCCATGTATGTGTGTGTGTGTGTGTGTGTGTATATATATATATATATATATAATCAAAATACACTCTACTGTCATGTGTATCTAAAAAGAACAACAACAATAGCAACAAAAAAGACAGGGTCTCCATAAGTTACCCAGGCTGCTGGGGATCCTTCTGCCTCAGTCTTCTCAACACAGTCCTTTGTCTGCCATAAGTAATATGGACTTTATTACCTTGAGTGGACTTCTACTTTTCTCCTGGATGATCTTTTATAATTACCATTATTATTATGTTAAGATTTATAGCAGCATAGCTGAAATTTCCTGTGTGTTCAACACATATTACACTGTAATAAATTTTTGATATAATTTATTTTGGAAAGGGACCCATAATACAACTTATAGGGCTGGGGTTGTAGCTCAGTGGTAGAGTGCTTGCCTAGCATATGTAAAGCTCTGGGTTTGATCCTCAGCACCACACATAAATAAATAAGTTAAATAAAGGTATTGTGTTCATCTACAACTGAAAAAAATAATAAAAAAAAATTTAAGAAAGAAAACCAAAAAACCCCCCCAACATCATACACAGTTTTTCCAAAAACATTCACAGTAGCTGGGCCTGATGGCATACTCCTGCAATCCCAGGCACTTGGGAGGCTGAGGCAGGAGGATTACAAATTCAAGGCTAACCTGGGAAACTTAGCAAGAACTTGTCTCAAAATAAAATTTAAAAAGGGCTGGGTATGTAGCTTGGTAGTTGAGTATTTGCCTAGTATGTGTGAGTCTCTGGGTTCAACCCCCCAGTACCATTTAAAATAAAACTACATGTACAAATATGTGCTGCATAGGAAACATATAATCGATGGTTATATCTATTTAGGAATATTTAGTACTATTTGTTTGTTTATTTACCTCATCCTTTTCCTCAATCTATTTACAGTGAATATGTGTCACTGATATAAAGGGTTTTATCCACCACAGTGCTTAGCCTAAGAAGTCGAAACCATTGCGTCTCTGCTGTTATTTTCATTAGCAATAAAGCATCATGTCCAAGGACAGAATGCAATTTTGTCTGACTTGGTTAGCATTTGGTGTTGGCTCTGCCACCTCTGGGCATGTCTTTTCTTCTCCCTAGTTAAACTTTCCCCCATATATAGCATGGCAGCTTCTCCGTGCCTTAAGTTAATGCTTACTGCAGAGAGCTTTTTTTTTTTTTTTTTGGCATTCTGTTGTTGTGGATGTGTGTGTATGTTTTATTTTATTTTTTAATATTTTAATATTTTTTTAGTTATAGATAGATACAATAACTTTTTATTTATTTATTTTTATGTGGTGCTGAGGATCGAACACAGTGTCTCTCACATATGAGGTGAGCACTCTACCACTGAGCTACATCCCCAGCCCTGTATGTGTGTGTGTATTTGTTGCTGGAGATAAAACTCAAGGCCTCACATATGCTAGGCAAGTACGTTACCACTGAGCTATAACCACAGCCCTCTTTTGTTAATATTTTACATGTTCGTTTCAGTGAGCTTGTTTTTCACATTTTAGTACTGTAATATAATCATCAGCAGCACTTTCCATAGTTCAGGAATGGTCTACTGTATTTTCTGTTTCTTTCTCTGGAGACACATTTAGGTCTTTGTATCACATTTTGGTCTGTTGGCTAGGTCATAATGTAATGACTCTGGAATTATCATAAAGACAAAAAAGGCCCCATAAATAATAAGGTTGAGGACACTTGGAACCAAATGTAATGCGTAAGGTATAAGTATTAAAGAGAAAGAAATGATTGAATAGCTTTGGAATTTCTAATAAAAGGACCCAGTCTGGATCAACTTCATTTCACTCATTCAAACTTTTAAACTGATCAGAAATAAATGGATATATGACCGTTTTACTTGTTCTTAGTAGGAATATGAGGAAGGTTGAGTGAAGTTAAATAGAACACTGAACTTAGTGAGAAATTATTTAGTTTTATTTAATTATTTAGTGTTTTATTTATTTTTTATTTTTTTACAATTATTATTTTTTTTTTATTTTATATATATAATTATTGTTTTTTTTTAATTTTTTTGGTTGTTGATGGACACAATACTTTTATTTTATTTGTTTATTTTTACGTGGTTCTGGGGATTGAACCCAGTGCTTCATGCATACTAGGCAAGCACTCTACCACTGAGCCATAACCCCAGCCCAAAATTACTTGTTTTAATATGAAAGATCCAAAATGTTTTGGGAGATGGGGTAGACTTGGGCACTCCATATTTATGAGCACAAACAGATATTAAGGACTGAATCAGGCCTTGAGCCTAGAGAAGAGTTAATTAAAACTAAAATTTGAAATACTCTAGGAAGTTAGAGTTGACATCTGCATGTCCTATAATGACTATGGTAGTGTAGAGAGGGTCGTCTTTTTTTGTTTTTAATATTTTAAAGTTGTTGATGGACCTTTATTTTTATTTATTTGTATGTGGTGCTGAGAATTGAACCCAGTGCCTCATGCGTGCCAGGCAAGTGCGCTACCACTGAGCTACAACCCCAGCCCCCAGAGGGTGGTCTTTTGATGCTCAAAATTGGATGACCTTAAATTAACATCTCTTTTTATAATCTCAATTAAATATAAAAATCACCAAAAAGAAAAGTCATTCTGGTTATATCTATGAGCATAGTATACTTAGCAGCCAATGTAATGCCACCATTGGGGATTTCCAGAAAACAGGACTCCATTTCAGTAGATCCCCAGTGGTTATCAATAATCTAGCCCTCCTTATGTTTGGTGTCCATCCACTATTGTGTCTACACCCTGGATCTTATTGTAGGGAGACAGAGCAGCCTGTTAATTTTTTTTTTTTAGAGAGAGAATTTTTTTTAATATTTAATTTTTAGTTTTCAGCAGACACAATATCTTTGTTTGTATGTGGTGTTGAGGATCGAACCCGGGCCGCACGCATGCCAGGCGAGCGCGCTACCGCTTGAGCCACATCCCCAGCCCCAGCCTGTTAATTTGAACACAGCTTTTTGGAGTCAAACAGAACTGACCAGAACTGGTCAGTTCTGTTTGACTTATTACCTACTTAATATTAAGCAAGGTTGTTTGTGTGTATGTGTGTGTGTGTTATTTTGTTTTGTTTTGATCTCTAAGCCTTAGTGCTGTTAAGAATTGCTCACAGCCCACAGGGTCACATTCCCATGTAAGGTATGTGTTGTGGGTTAAACACTCAATGATAGCTGTTGATAGAGTTTCATTGTTACTGTAAACTTAAATGTCTGTCCTTGACAGTCCTTTCATTTTTCTTACCCAATTTGTCACATCTATTCTGCTGTTGAACCCCATACCAAAAAACTTTCTCCATGTGAAAGAAAAAATAGCTGTCTAAGGCCTTGGGGTCACACTTTTCCAAATTTACATTAGGAAGACCCCCAAGGACTGGCCTACGCCTGGGTAAAGGAGGGGGGCTAAGCTAAGAGTAAGATATCAGAGAAAAGGTGGGCAGAGGCAGCGTGAAGTCAGAGCTCTGTCTTCCTGAGTAGGTGAAGTTTACACCTACGGTATTCAGGTAAATTTAAGAGCAGAGTCACTGAAACAGCTTTTTCTGGGGTAACTACTGGTTTGGCTTTTTTTTTTTTTTTTTTTTTTTTTTGGTAGTACTGGGTTCTGAACCCAGGGTACTTTACCACTGAGCCATATTCCAATGCATTTTTATTTCTATTTTGTTTTGAGACAGGGTGTTGCTAAGTTGTCCAGGTTGCCTCAGCTTCCTAAGTGGCTGGGATTACAGGTGTGTGCCACTGCACTTGGCTTGATTGGTTTTGAATGAATTATTTACAACACATATTTTGTCACAATCCTAATTTGGGTTGATGAGTTACACATCATAGGTAGGAGGAAGGAGGTGCATGGTAGCTGAACTCTTATTATCATAGTTTCTTATTTATAGAGAAGACACTTAGATTACATGACTCATCTAAGATCAGCCATGTAATAAATGGTGGGGACAGCACACTGAAAATGCCTTTTCAGCTGTTTGGCTCTCTTCCCCTGCTTATTCCTATAACAGCATTCCCCACCCCTTCCACCATTTCACCACTGCAGCAAAACAACTTGCCCTGACTCCATCCTTCCATAGAGGTGGGTGTTTAATCCACACCGTCATTATCAGAAGAGTGTCCTGTTCTGGACCCTGCATCAGGCCATCAGAAGCATTTCTGAAAATATTTCCTTTATGAGAGGAAGGGGCAGCCATCTCTTTCCCCTTGGTCATGTCCTCAGAGAACATTTTCTTTACCACCTACCCCTTGATGTTCATTCTCCTACAGCATCTGACCTTGTGTATCCATTTATGACTTTGTTTTCTCCCTTACCCTCCTGAGAATGAGTTTCGGGACTTGCTTATTCTCTTTCTTATGTTATTATCAGGCTTTTGTGCTTTATATATATTAGGCATTCACATATATATTTCTTGTAAGGGTGAATGATTCATTATTATTGGTCAGAAATTGTGAGAATATGACCCCACAGCAAATGGTTCATGGCATCCTCACTGTCTCCTCCTTCTCCACTTCCCCATAATCTGCCAAAATGCAGATTAGGAGGGGGATGAAGAATTTGTGACCTTGAGGAGCCAGCATCACTTCTCTGTGTCTGCACTATGTGGAGCTTCAGGACACACTTAACTGTGCCAGTTAAGGTTGAATTTCTATCATGTACCTGATCTAGTTCCACTAGCCCTTAGCTGTATCGAGTCTGTTGAAGTAGTGGGGGCACACTGGCTAAAGGCACAGAAAGATAATTCAAATGACTATTATATCCAGTTTTTGTCACCATGACAAAGTTTCATAACTTTTATATGACTTAGTCTTCATGTCTATAAAATAGGGATGACTGCAAGGATTGTTCCTAGGATTAAGTGTGATAACCCATGTGAAAAAATTTTTTAATTTTTTTTTTAGTTGTTGAATACCTTTATTTTTTATTTATTTTTATGTGGTGCTGAGAATCAAACTCAGTGCCTCACACATGCTAGGCAAGTGCTCTGCCACTGAGCCACAACCCCAGGACCTCCATGTGAAATCTTTAACATTGCTTAGGTACAAGCTGGGAGCTCAATTAAAGCTGGCTGTGATTACATACAGTACTAAATATTATTTATTGGTGCATTATGGTTGTATGTAACAATGGGATTTATTGTTACATATGCTTACCTGCACACAATATAATAATATAATTTGGCCAGTTTCACTCCCAATCTCTTCCCACCTCTCTCTGCACCTTCCTTTTGGTCTCTTTCTTCTACTGATCTCCCTTTGATTTTCATGAGATCTACTCCCACCTTTCTTTTTCTTTTCCTTTTTTCCTCTCTAGCTTTTACATAAAATATATATATATGTATGTATGTGTGTGTGTATATATGTATGTGTGTGTGTGTGTGTGTGTATATATATATATATATATATATAAACAAACAAACATATAGCCCTTGACCTTCTTATTTCACCAAACATAATGGTCTCTGAGTCCATCCATTTTCCTGCAGATGACATAATTTTATTTTTATTTTTTTGACTGAATAAAACTTCATCGTGTATATGTGCCACGTTTTCTTTATCCATTCATCCATTGATGGACACCTAGGCTGGTACCATAGTTTGGTTATTCATGTCATGTATTTCTGACTGCGTGCGTTACCTGTGTCCCTCACCTTGTCCAATCTAGTACAGACCACTGATAGGGAAGAGCTCTGAATGTGGTGGAAGTGGAAACCCAGGAAGTTCAGATGGGGTTTCAGCATCTGGGTTGTTCACTACGGTGAGAGAATGGTTTGGTTTGAGGTCTTTTGTTTGCTTTTGTTTGGTCCTGGTGATTTCCACAGGGGGAATACGATTCAGAGGGAATAAGTATATACAGAGAGTTGGCCTGTTCCTGTATCTCCAGGGAACAGAGCTCTGACTGGTAGGGATGGAGAGGGTGTACAGTAAAAGACAGCATTGGACATGGGTGCTAAGAGGTAAAAGATCCAAGGTTGAATCATATTTGGGGCTGCTTCAAGGGACAGAACTGGACTGGAGCATAGGTACTTCAAAAGACAATGGAGCCAGGCTCAGTGGTACACATCTGTCATCCCAGCAGCTCTGGAGGCTGAGGCAGGAAAATTGTGAGTTCAAAGCCAGCCTCAGCAAAAGTGAGGTGCTAAGCAACTCAATGAGACCCTGTCTCTAAATAAAATACAAAATAGGTCTGGGGATGTGGCTCAGTGGTGAGTGCCTTTGAGTTCAATCCCTGGTATCTGCCCTACCCCCACCCTCCTCACTCCCCCCTCACCCCCATCCCCCCACCCTCACCATTCCTTCACCCTCACCCCCACCCCACCCCCCAAAAAAACAATGGAAACAGTTCCAAACCTTCATCAGCTTCCCAAGGCAGGGCACTAAGGGCTGGCAGCCAGTGAAGCTTCTCACATTTGCTCCTACCATTTGGATGAATTGCAAATGTATAAAGTAATTTTTTGTAAGTCATCTATATTAGCCAATGAAAAAAGAAAAAATACCTTCCACATATACACACACACATAAACAAAATCTCAATTTGATGGAACATGATGAAAGGGTTACAATGGTTTTTGTTGGTATTGTCAGATTTGGTGTGGGCAAAAGCACTATAAGAGATTTGGCAGGGCGGGTGTCAGTAATCTGGAATATCTGTGCTCAAATTGCTTTGCATATGGTAAATTCTTGCTCTCCTTTAAAGAACAAGAAATAGGAAATCCTAGAGAACACATTGTAGCTGTGGTTAAGGCAAGAAAGAAAACAGGGAGCAACAAACAATGTCAGAGAACAGCTGATGCCAGATTGCCAGATAAATGTACTTTCATATTTTAAAATGTTTATAGTACACATATTTCAGTGTGTGTGTATGTACATATGTATAGTTACATGTTAACCCTATATGTCAATGTGGTATTATGAATAGTATTTTTTTTAAATGAATTTCCTATTTGGGCCATTAACCAGTTAACACTATGTATCAGTGGGTTCCTACTAAACTAGTGAATGGAGTTGTATAACATGTTTTGTTGCCTCCTACAAGACTGGTCTGTCAGCTTTATTTCTTAAGATTGAAAATATGACTTACAATGATGTTAATAACTATATTAACACTGTTATTAAAATAACCAGTATCTTTGGATTCCATTTCCAGTGGGATTTTTTTTATAAGTCACACTGATCTATCAGATTTTGAATCACATGGCTTTTACTTTGCCTTCTGAACACTGCATGGACATAATTGGAATTGTGGATTGCTCTAGTTCAGCATGAGCTCAAAGACAACCAGGGTCAGTGTGAGCCAGAGTCCAGGTGATAGGAGTGGAGAACAGGAATACAGATACTTGGCAGGAAGTTGGAAGATTCATTTGAATCTGGGGACTTGCTGTTTGGTTGAGATGTTTTGACTTCTAGGCATCAGGCAGCTAGGTCCAAATATGAGAATAAAGGCAGATCCTTCTAAAGCATGGCGACTTTTTCACTTTGTGTAATTTCATAATTCCATAGTCATTGATAGTTGAATTTATTATGTTGATCCATCAGTAACCTGCGACCTAAAAAACCCTGGCTTTCTTGTTTTTGCAGGTGTTGGGGCGATGTTTCTTGACAGTGGTACAAGTCCATTTCCAGTTTTTGACCCACGCATTACAGAAGGTCCAGCCAGTGGCTCATTCTTGCTTTGCCGAGTTTGTTGTGCCAGAAAAAAAGAACAGTGGTGGCAGCGGCTTATCTGCCATGGGCCATACACCCGAACTGGAGGAAGCTGTGCGATCCTGGCGGGGGGCTGCTGAGGTAACTGACTTTGGGGAGGTTGGGCCCTGTGTTCAAATGGGAGAGGATCCAGAAGGCCTTTGCCTATTGGTTCTCAAAAGGGCCATTTTCTTTAGAAACGTAAGTTTTAAACTGCTCTCATTAGCTTGTTCACTTATTTAACAGTGAACATCTTTGTGAATGCCCTTTGGGGCAGGCCTGTGCCAGGCACTGAGCTAACAGCTTTTTCCCACAGCCTGTTGGGAGAAGGCTTATAAAACCAGGGTGAAGAGAGCTGTGGTAGAGATGTTACAGGCAGAGAGGAGGAGCCCTACTTTTGAATAGGAGTGGTTCAGGAAAGCTAGAAGAGAGGAACAAAGGAGAAGTCTAGTGCCTAAATCAGCAAAGACAGGATGGAGCTGGCTGGTGAGGGAAATGCTCAGCAAGGAAGCTGGGTAGGTGAGCAGGAGTGTTTGGCAGACAGATGGAATGCCAGGCTCCAAAGCCACAACCATACCAAATGAAAACTCAGTGAATATAGGGATTTCTCCCTTCTAGTTCTGGAAATTGAACCCAAGGACAGTCTATTACTGAGCTACTTCCCAGCCCTCTCTAAACTTTATTTTGAAATAGGTTCTTGCTGAGTTGTCTAGGCTGGCCTCAGACTTGTGATCCTCAGCCTCCTGAATAACTGGGATTACACATGTTGCCACCACACCCAGCTGAATATAAGGAATTTTTTTCTTTCTTTCTTTCTTTTTTTTTTTTTTTCCAGTACTGGGGATTGAACCCAAGGGTGCCCTACCACCGAGCTACATCTCCAACCCATTTCATTTTTTAAAAAATTTGAGAGAAGATCTCACTAAGTTGCCTAGGCTGGCTTCAAATTTACAATCTTCCTACCTAAGCCTCCCAAGTTTCTAGATTATAGGAGTGTGCTTTTGTTTTTTGATAACCAAATCATTCTCTTTTAGAAGGCTTAACATATTTATAGTTTTTAGTTCTTTAAGATTCTTAACTGGTCCAACTCTACCTAAGCCCTCATTTGTCAGTTGCTTTGCATGTGATTTGAGCAATTCTCTAGTACTGCTTTATTTGACTCCATGAAGTCTTCAATCTTTTGAAAGATCATCGATTTCCCAGCACAGCAGATATGTTCATAAAACCCAGTTACCAACAAAGGGTAGACCAAGGAAGAGGTTGGCTCCACTATTGGGTAAATATCGCATTAGTAGGGCTGGTATGGCATGTTCATCAGGGTTGGAGGAAGAAGAAATGCCAGTGAATTAGTGAGTATTCTTATTTCCCACACAACCTAATGACTGAAGGGACCTGCCACAGTGGTGGGCAGCAGGCTTTCCCTGAGCCTGTTGGGCTGGAGAGTCCAGTCTAGCATAAGATTCCTTTTCTTTTTTCTTTTTTTTTTAGAGAGAATTTTTTAATATTTATTTTTTAGTTTTCGGTGGACACAACATGTTTGTTTGTATGTGGTGCTGAGGATGGAACCCGGGCTACACGCATGCCAGGCGAGCGCGCTACCGCTTGAGCTACATCCCCAGCCCAGGATTCCTTTTCTAGTCTCTGATTTGGCCTTCTCCACTCCTTTTCCATAACCAGAAGAATTTAAATATGAGCAAATCAAAAATACCTCTTAAAAATTGTCTGTGTTGGGGCTGGGGTTGTAGCTCAGCTGTAGAGCGCTCGCCTAGCATGTGCGGGGCCCTGGGTTCGATCCTCAGGACCACATAAAAATAAATAAAATAAAGGCATTGTATCCAACTACACCTAAAAAATAAATTTTAAAAAAATTTAAAAATTAAAAAAAAAAAGTCTGTATTATGGAGCCCTCTCATAAAATCAGTAACAACACATTTCTTTTTCTTTTTTTCTTTTTTTTTAAGTCTCAGAAAGTCTACATGTGGGCTGGGATTGTAGCTCAGTGGTAGAGCACTTGCCTAGCACTCATGAGGCACTAGGTTCAATCCTCAGCACCACATAAAAAAATAAATAAATAAAGGCATTGTGTCCATCTACAACTAAAAAAAAAAAAAAGAAAGAAAGGAAATCTGCTTGTATTATTATTATTTTTTTTAACTTATTTAACAATAAAAATACTCATATAGAAAAACATACTTTTGCTAACTTCCTGGAGGAAGGCTGTGCATTAAAGACTTTGTAAGTTATTAAATTTAGACTGTTTTCCTGGTTTTGAAAGAAATCCCTCAATTCCTCTGTGGGGTAGTTAGGAAGGCCTCTTGGAGCATGGCCCATTGATGGTAAGAGTGGCTGAGAAGCTTTTTCTTCTGCCCTGCCCCACCCTCCAGCATGCAGGTCTTCTTGTTATGATTAATATAGGTTGTTAATTATGAATTTTCTCTCCCTGAGAATACATCAAAGTTGGTAGACCCAGAAAGTATTCTGGGCATTAGGAAGAAATACATTTGGGACTAAAAACTGAGTCATATTGCTTGTAAATGCTACTGAACAATCACCATTTGTAGAACTTAGGCAATGTATTTTTTGCAGACATTGTAATACTATCCTTTGTTTTTAGTATTAGAAAAAAAAAGCTGTGACTTTATCTAGGACTTACTGCTGTTTTACAGAGTATATGATAGTTTATAGTTAAGGAATAGTATTTTGATTTATTGTCTAGTTTGAAATATTCCATAATTAAATTGGAAATGTATTTATTTTATGTCTTAGAAATCTCCTTTAATCCTGAATTTTATTTATTTATTTAGTGGTGCTAGGGATTGAACCTGAGGCCTTGCACACACTAGGCAAGTGCTCTACCATTGAGCTATATTCCCAGCCCTAATCAAAACTGTTAAACATAATTTTTCGGGGCTGGGGATGTGGCTCAAGCGGTAGCACGCTTGCCTGGCATGCGTGCCGCCCAGGTTCGATCCTCAGCACCACATACAAACAAAGATGTTGTGTCCGCCGAAAACTAAAAAATAAATATTAAAAATAAAAAAAAATAAAAAAAATAAAAACATAATTTTTCACTTTGATGGGTGGTCAGTTGAGACCTTTGTCCTGTCATTTGGCTTCACCAACCTCTCTCTCTCTCTGTCCTCCTGTCTTCTGGGCTCCAGCCTCCTGACTATTCCACTCACATTTGGAAACCTTAGTACCTGGTCACTCTTCTCTGCTCCATCTGCTGGCATCATTCATGCTGAAAATTCACCCCACAGGAGACCTTCTAGGGATCCCTTGACCATCTCACCTGACCTTTTCCTCCACCCACTTTAGTTTTTCCAGTCTTTTCTTCCCTCTTCACACTCCCTTTGTTTCCACCTAGTGCCCCTACGCCACTACACTGAGAAAACAGAATCCCCCTGACATTAGCCTTTCTTCTCCCATTACCAAAATGCTGTTGCTCACCCCGCTCCCCACTGCTGCCCCTGCCCCGCTTCAGACTCATCCTTCTTCCTTCCTGACAACAGAGGAGGTGCATTCTCCAGTCCAGAGCTTTCCCCAACCCCACTTGGCCCCCATCCTTGAGGGCCTGGCTTCTGTGGTGGGGCCCTGTGTTGTTTTGGGTTGTGGTGGTGGTGGTGGTTGTTTGGTGGTACTAGAGATTGAACTCAAGGCATCACATGCTTAGTAGTCAGGCTGTCTACCATCAAGCTACATTCTTAGCCCAGAATCCTGTATTTTCTCTCTTTCATTCTCCATCTGTTTCTACCAGCATTCAAACAGGAAAATCCACCTTATTTCTCCACCTTTTTTCTCTGCTGTTTTCACAGCTAACTTCTTGGATCAGTTGTCTGCCTTTTTCTCACCTTTGATTGATTCTAAAGATAATTATTATGAAGGATTTCAAGCATATTGAACAAATGAAGCTTAACTTTTTTTTGCAACATTTACCTCATGCCTTTTATTTTTAACCAAAAAAATATTACAGTTGTAGTTGAATCCCTTTTGTACCTCTCTGCTATCTTATTCACATCCTTTACTCACTAGAAGAATTTGAAGTCAATTTGGAGTCTGGCTTCTGTGTATATTTTTATATTTTTACTATATGTGCATGTTTTCATACATAATATAAGCTATTATTTTGCACAATTTGAAACTTTACATAAATGTCATCATTCAGCTCCCTGAAATCTGGATTCTACTCTTACACAAGAACATGTCTTCTCTTGTCAAAGTCACATGTGCCTTTCTTTTGTATTTTCAGAGCATTCAGCTGCTCACAGTATCTCCAAGGGGGAAATACTCTTCTCGTAGCAGAGGCTTCTTCATGTCTACTGTCACTACCCTAGTTTAGAGGATCATTATTTCTACTCAGGACTCTTTTCTCCTCTCCTTGATTTGCTATTTTCATTTTAAAATTGGATGATGTTGCTTCTCATATCCTTAGGGGCTGTGGACCCCGCAAATCCTGCCATATCTGGCTTCTTTGGTCACTCTCCCCCTTGTCACTGGGCTACAGATCCTTGGCTATGTCTCATTCTTCACCTTGGTTCCTTGGTCTGTATTAGTACCTGTCTGCTGGTCCTGACACACTCTTATACCCCTGCAGTTCCATTGACTACCTTCTCCCTTAACTCCCAGCCCTTTTTTCAGCATCTAGGATGTTCCCTGTTACAGTGCTATATTTGCTTCTCTCAGTGTGTTTTCTGATTTTTAATTCTGTTTTGTCTGCCTTTTTGGTTCATGAGCATATCAACTCCAGGAGGGCAGGGGCCAGGTTTTGTGCTCTAGAATGTATCTGGAAATAGCCAACATAACCCCCTGTGGGCAAAATATTTGAGTGAATTATATTTTTTTGTTTTTGTTTTGGTACTGGGAATTGAACCCAGGGGCATTCTACCTCTGAGCTATATTCCCACCCCACTCCACCCTTTAAAAAAAAATTTTAGTTGTAGATGGACACAGTACCTTTATTTTATTTATTTATTTATTTTATGTGGTGCCAAGGATTGAACCCAGTGCCTCACACATGTTGGACAAGCATTCTACTACTGAGCTACAACCTAAGCCCCCCCACACACACCTTTTTTTAGTTTTTCGTTTTGAGATGGGGTCTTGCTAAGTTGCTGAAGCTAGCCTTGAACTTGGGAACCTTTTGCCTCGATTTCCTGAGCAACTGGCATTGAGTGAACAATTCTTTTTTTTTTTTTCCGAGGCCAGGTACCGAGGATTGAACTCAGGGGCACTTGACCACTGAGCCACATCCTCAGCTCTATTTTGTATTTTATTTAGAGACAGGGTCTCACTGAGATGCTTAGCACCTCGCCATTGCTGAGGCTGCTTTGAACTAACGATCCTCCCGCTTAGCCTCCTGAGTTGCTGGGATTACGGGTATGCACCACTGCGCCCAGCATGTGAACAATTCTAAATTGTTTTAAACTGTAAGACTGTTAGGATTCAGGGAATGGTAATTTATATATAATTTGTGAAACTAAAGCTTTGGAATATGACAACATGGAAGCTGTTAGTTGTTTTCTTGTAGTCCTACAGGTTTGATAAATATTACAGTTCCTAGCCTGTCCTGGAAGAACAAAGGTAAACTATTAAAAAATGTTATTTGTTTCACAAATACTATTGCAACAAAACTAAAAATTGAAAGACAATTCATTTTTAATCCCTTCACCCCTCTAATAAATCAAATATATATTTTTTTGTATTTTCTTCTACTCCTGACCCACATCTATGTTTCCATTTCATAACATAATTTCTTCCTGTTTTTCTGTCTTGCTTATATACTCTACATAAACATACTTACTGCCTGAAAGTGGGGGGAGACAAGGTCTAAATGAATTGATAAGGGCCTCACTAAAGCCTCACTAAGTTGCTGAGGCTGGCCTTTGAACTTGTGACCTCCGTCTCAGCCTCTGGAATCACTAGGATTACAGCCATGGGCCTGCTGTGCTCAGCTATATTGGTATGGCTTTTTACTTCAGTTCACTCAACTAGATATATTATTTTGTTTTCTCTTCTGGAAACTCCAAATGCCAATATTCTAGGTTATCTATCTTTAAAGCAGGGAAATTAAAAATGTGTAAATGTTTATATGTATGTACATAACTAATAACAGGTAAATCTTTTTTCCAGTGTTTCTAAGATAAAGTAATGTTACATCAGGTTTGCTTTCTCTTTGATATAGTTAATTTAGGCTTTCAAAATTTTGGGCTGCTTGCTTTATTACATGGATGATGCAGAACCTCTGGCTTATATCTAATGCTTAGATGGTCTCTTGCTTTATTTTGGTTTTGGGATTTTTGTTGTTATTATTGGTTTAATTTTGCTAGTAATTGTAACATCCTCTTTTACTTACCAGTCTATTTTTATGTTTTAGGCAACATCTAGATTAAGAGAAAGAGGCTGTGATGGCCGCCTGGCAGGAATTGAAGTTCAGCAGCTCTTTTGTTCTCAAAGTGCAGCAATTCCTGAGCACCAACTAAAAGAACTGAACATAAAAATTGACAGTGCTTTGCAAGTAAGTTTTTCAAAGCTGGAATATTGATGTCCAAGGCAAGGAACTAGTTTTGATGTTGAACCATTAGAGTAATAAAGTTGTAATTGACCTCAAGTCTTCTAAAACTCTAAAAATTTTAAATTCCTATTTTCATTAGATTTGTCATTCTAATCTGCTGTATAATCTTGATTCCTGAAAATAATTTGTTTGCAGGCATATAAGATAGCTCTGGAAAGTTTAGGCCACTGTGAATATGCAATGAAAGCTGGCTTCCACCTGAATCCAAAGGCGATTGAAGCAAGTTTGCAGGTATCCTATCCATCTTTTTCTTTCCTTTCCTCCCTCCCTCCCTTGCTTCCAACCATCCTTCCTTCCTTCATCTCTGTCTCTCTCTCTTGTCCCTCCCCTCCTACCTTCCTTTATTTCTTTATTTATCTTTCATATGTTTATTTACTTGGCAAGTATTGATTCAGTACCTGCTACATGCCTGGGTTGGTTTTAGGAACCCCATCCCTGCTTATAGTGCATTGGAGGGGAGGACCAAAAAGGGAGGGACAAATATTTGGAAATCAGATGGTGCAGAAAGCTATAGAGAAACATAATACAAGGTGGGGACATGTTTAGGAGTGTGTGTATGGTAGATGGGAGGAAACCATACCATCTTTTTTTTTTTTTTTTTAACCTTTATTTCTCTTATTTATTCTTATGTGAGGCTGAGGATCGAACCCAGGGTCTTGCACGTGCGAGGCGAGCGCTTTGCCGCTGAGCCACAACCCCAGCCCCAACCATACCATCTTACACAGGGTGCTCTGGTAGTCTGCACTACCTGAGAACATGGTTTGTTAACATGGTGGGCAATAGAAATGGGAGCGTGCTAGGCTGGCAGGAGTAGGCTGTAGTGACTAGAATGTTCAGAGGGCTGGGAATTTGTAGAACTAGATCAGAGAGAGGAGGCAGAGGCCTATGGGGGCCTTCTGTGCCCCTCTGTGTGCCATAGACAGCACCACAGTTATATTTCTCTATCTGGTAACTCTTGGGAGCTGTGAGGGATGTTTATGTGGTCCAGTCTGAACCAAGTGTTTTGACAGATGAGGTATGGATAACCTCTCTTCTTTTCCAGGGTTGCTGCAGTGAGGCGGAAGCCCAGCAGACTGGGCGGAGGCAGACACCCCCACAGCCCATGCAGTGCGAGCTTCCCACTGTCCCTGTGCAGATAGGATCACACTTCCTGAAGGGCGTCTCCTTTAATGAGTCGGCAGCGGACAATCTGAAACTTAAGACGGTAGCTTTCCATGGGGTTCCATGGGGTTTCAGCAGCCACGTGTGAACTTGGAAATAGAGTTCTTAAGGGTTTGTGAGGAACAGATTAAAAAACAAAACAGGTTAAAGAAGGAGGCTGTGACCTTTCTTGGTAAAATGATGAACCTGGGGTTTGCACGTGCTAGGTGAGTGTGAGTGCTCTACCACTGAGCCTTCTGGTGCCTTTTTTTTTTTTTTTGGTAGTTGTAGATGGACAGAATACCTTTATTTTATTTATTTTTATGTGGTGCTAAGGGTTGAACCCAGTGGCTCATATGTGCTAGGCATGCACTCTGCCACTGAGCTACAGCCCCAGCCCTCTGGTGACTTTTTTTTAAATAACTTTATTTTGTATTTTTATTTTATTTTTTTGAATATTTATTTTTTTAGTTGTAGTTGGATACAATACCTTTATTTTATTTATTTTTATGTGGTGCTGAGGATCAAACCCAGGGCCTTGCACGTGCTAGGCGAGTACTGTACCACTGAGCCACAACCCCAGCCTGTTAATAACTTTATTTATTTTTCTATATGGTGCTGAGGATTGAACCCAGTGCCTCACACATGCTAGACAAGTGCTCCACCACTGAGCCACAATGCCAGCCCCTCTGGTGACGTTTTTAATGAAACATTTGCCAAAAAAGTTTCATTGAAATTTCATTCAAATGTTTAACCTAAAAGATTTGGAAGTATATTGTAAAATATTATCCATGATTAGTATTTCTTATGGACTTTTGAGAAGTAGGAGGAGAAATCTTATAATAATGCAGTATAGTGGCCATTTTTGGAGTAACATGGATGTCAGGCTATGCTAAGTGCTTCACGTGCATTATCTCATGTAATCCTTCCCTTTAAGGTGGGTAATGCCCTTTCTTACTTGATATGGGGGAACTGAGGCCCAAGGTCATACAGCTAGAAAATGGTAGAGCTGGAATTTGAGGTCATGGGAGCCTGTTTGCAGATCCTGCATACCTGACCATTTGGTCATCCAAAATAAAGTTGAAGTTTCAATTGGTATTTACTTTTACCAGATGATTTTGTTTCCTTATTTGGAAGGATTCAGAATTTCCAAATTCTTCAACCAGTTTGCAACAAGAGATTGCTAAATAATTTTTTACTTTGTGCTGACGTAGAAATCACGTTTGTATTAATATATGTGTATTCATATCTAGCAATTCATCATGGGATTGGAAAATCTCTGAGAGTGACTCATGATGATAATTGCTTAAGAAATCCAAATGGTATGATCTGGATGTACTTAAAATGCTTTTTTCTTGAGGATGATTATATAAATGCATTTCTATAAATTTTATAACCTTGCATGGCTTTGTTTTAAGATGTGGACTCTTTTTGTCAATTTATAGCATACAATGTTACAGTTGATCAAGGAAGCAGGCTGCTATAATGGACTTACACCCAGAGATGATTTTCCAGTGACTGAAGTACTGAACCAGGTGTGCCCATCTACATGGCGGGGTGCCTGCAAGACTGCTGTGCAGCTTCTATTTGGCCAAGCTGGACTGGTGAGTATGTGTGAAGGATGAAAAAAAATAGAAGATACATTTCTTTCTTTCTTTTTAAAAATTTTTTTTAGTTATGTGTTGAAGTTTTTTTTTATTATTTGCCTTAATAAATTTTATATTTAGTAAGATTTTGAGTAACAAAGGTAACGTAGAGTGTACATTAAATAAGCAAATATTAAGTCCCATTAAGAGAACAGTAATTCATTCCTTTCATCAGAGTCAGTGATTTAGTGTGACCTACTAAGGACCCATTTTCAGAGAGAGACTCTTCTCAGTAGCAGAGTGGCTTTGGTCAGCTCAGGACTGTTTCACCCAAGGCTATGGGTAAAATAGAGATCTCTTGCTGGATGGTCCCTGGAGTTTTACCCAGCTTTCCATGAGTGACCTCAAGTAGAACAGACTTTTCAAACATATGAGGATGTGGTACAGGCACATGTGTGAAAATAGTCAGTGACTTTCAAAGTTCTTCAGTGCTGCAAAATTTAGACCAGATTTTTTTAAATTAATTTTTTAGAAGTAGTTGAACACAATACCTTCATTTCATTTATTTTTATGTGGCGCTGAGGATCGAACCCAGAGCCTCCACATGTTAGGTGAGTACTCTACTGCTGAGCCACAACCCCAGACTCTAGACCAGATTTTGAAAAGCAAAAGAAGTACAGCATTAAAAAGTCTTTCTTGGGCTGGGATATAGCTCAATGATAGGTTGCTTTCCTAGCATATATGTGGACCTGGGTTCAAAAAAGGAAGAATTTTTCTTTTCTTTTGCAGATTGATGGTATATATTGCAGGAAACCTAGTTACAAAATAATTTTGACAGGGCCCTTGACCTGGCCCGATAATTCTGCAGCTGTAGTGGATGTTTTTATGTTGCCAAACTGCCTCCTGTCTAAGGCCTTTGCACTCTGTCCTCCTTTTACCTGGAAATCCTTTATCTCTCTGATCTTCATGTGTCTCACTCCTGTCATCTTCCTGGTGTGAGCTCCAGGATTACCTCCTCCAAGAGATCTCTCCTGACTGTGCTGGTATAAGTGGAATCCCTTTCTAGTAACTTTATGCCCCAGCTCTGTTTATCTCCTTATTAGCAATAAAATAACAACAGCAACTCAAATGTACTGGTTTGGTCTTTTCATCTTTCAGAGAAAAAAGGGGGAAAAAATTGCCAAAGTTGGGTAAGATCAGGAGATTAGCATCTGAAATCACCATTTAGGTTGGCACCATTGACCTATATATAGCCTTATTTACTTGATTCCATTTTCTAATAAATGACTACTTTTTGGACAAGATATAGTACTTCAGTCAGAGATTAGAGGAAGCTAATTAGAGAAAATAGCTAATTTAGGAAAATGAGTCTGATGTCTACTTTATTCATGTAAAGAGCTATTGGGAAGATGTTTATCTTCTGTTCCATGTAGCTGAGGGTTGTGGTGGCCCAGCTCAGGACAGTGCTGTCTTGTAGAGAGCCAGACAAGGGCCTCTCCACAGAAAAGAGCTGTTTCCTTTAGGATCTATTCTTCAGTATAGGAACCACCAGGAGAAGTACTAAGTCGGAAATACCCTGCTGAAGTATGGAAGAATCACTGCCTTTAAGAGATCAGTCCATATTCCCAGAGACCATTTAGCTGAAACTCAAAGAACTATGGCAATGCATTCTCCAGAAAGGAGTGTGCAAATAAGGTAGAAGGATACACAGGCTGTTGTGAGAAAACATTATAAGTTAAAAGGAAAAAAAAAAAAAAGTCCTATTTTACTTAAAGACCAGAAACTTTTCCTGGCCCTCTACCCCTGATTGTAGGGCACCTTTGTGTGACTGACAAAAGAACCTTTGGATTATGGTTCTGCGGGTGGGAGGAGAGAGGAAACACCTGTGTGGTCCAACAAAAGCTGTTCCTTAGACAGGAAGTGTTTCCTGAAGGACCAGCTGTGGGAACTCTGTTTATAGCAGTGGAAATCTACACCATTAGAGGCTGAATTTGGAATCATGATAAGCAACTCTGTACAACTTGACTCCTGAACTATTATAGATTTGGTTTTAAAGTGTTTAATCTTCTTTTTTTAAAAGATTTTTAAAATATGGACACAATATCTTTATTTATTTTATTTATTTTTATGTGGTGCTGAGGATCAAACCCAGTGCCTCGAATGTGTGAGGCAAGCTGAGCTATAATCCCAGCTCCTTATCATTGTTTTCTTGAAATTCTTTAGTTGTTTGAAAATATTCACATTGTCAAACTCTAGATTACATGAGATACTGTATTATCCATGTAGAATTAAAAACTCTTCTCCAAATAAGAGTAAATCATTGAAAGAAGAGTTGGTTCTTTGTCCTAAAGTAGTTCTGTATTTATTCATGATTAAGAATAAAATTTTCTTTTAAAATGTTTCATCTGAGGGGCTTGGGATATAACTCAGTGGGCAGAACACTTGCCTAACATCATGCACAAGGTCCTGAGTTTGATCCCCAGCACTGGAGGAAAAAAAAAGTTTTATCTGCCAGACACAGTAACAGATACCAGTTAACAGTAATTCCAGTGACATAGGAGGCTGAGGCAGAAGGATAACAAGTTCAAGGCCAGTCTGGGCAACTTAGTGAGACCCTGTCTCAAATTAAAAATTAAAAGAGCTGGGGACATAGCTCAGTTGTAGAGTACCCCTGGGTTCAGTCCCTATTATGGCAGGGGCAGGGAGTAAGGTACCAGTGGGTTCATCCACTCTGGCTTGTATCTAGTCATTACAAATGGTCTTTTCTGGGGCTGGGGATATAGCTCAGTTGGTAGAGTGCTTATCTTGCATGCACAAGGCCCTGGGTTTTATCAAAAAAAAAAAAAAAAGAAAAAGAAACAAATGGTCTTTTCTGAAGCTTTGGTTCATTGTTTAATCACATTTTACTTCGTTCAAGTACATAGAAAAAAAATTCTAAGATAAAAGAAACAATAATTCCGAGTTAGCATTTATAGTGTGGAAAAGTGCCAGAGGTGCTTGAAAAGTTCAGTCATATCCTACACCAATAATTCAGTTTCTGATTAATAAGGTATCTTTTTTTTTTTTTTTGAGTACTTGGGATTGAACCCAGGGCTTTGCACATGGTAGGCAAGCTGTCTACAACTGAACTATACTCCTGGCCCTTCTTGGTTTATTTTTGAGATATAGTCTCACTTAGTTACCTAGGCTGGCCTCAAATTTGTAATCCTCCTGCCTCAGCCTTCCAAGTAGCTGGAATTACAGGCCTGTACCACCATGCCCAGCTACTTTCTATTGTCTTCATGGACTGTTACTGGCCTTACCACAGTTGCACTGCCCTGGGAATAGTTCTTACTGCAATCACTCAGCATCAGTAGGCTCATGTTTCGGATATGTTTGTGATCCATTTTCCTTTCTGAAAGCTGGCAGTTGTTTTTTTTTTTCTCTCTCTCTCTCTTAGGTGGTAGTTGACACAGCACAGATTGAAAATAAAGAAGCCTATGCCCCCCAAATCAGTTTAGAAGGCTCCAGAATCGTGGTTCAAGTCCCATCTACATGGTAACTTGACTCTTATATTATACCAGAAGCCTAAGCTGTGATTGAAGTTTGCACGTCTTTGAAATGATTGCTTTGTTTGAACAAGCCCAGTGTTGGCTGACACAGCAGGTCTTGTATGTGTGTGGGGTTACGGGAAGCAATGGCGTGTTAGTAGCATATGGCATGATTGTTGGTCTATGATCAGGAAGCCAAGATGTCTGCAAAATACCCTTATTGGCCATATGTTAACTGAAATACCATACTCTTAGGTCATGATCTTCGTCACCGAGTTTAGAAGTTTTAAACTTACTGTATCATTTTCTCTAAATCACCTATTATTTCTCTAAAGTTGAGTAGAGAACATAGAATTTCTTCTTCTCCGTTGTCGATTCCAGCTACAACCCTGATGGTCTTTATCTTTCTGGGAATTGAAACTAGAGGCACTCCCCTACTGAGCCACATCCTTATTCCCTTTTGAAATTTTTAAAATTTTTGAGGTATGGTCTTGCTAAGTTGCCAAGGCTAGCTTCAAACATGATCCTCCTGCCTGAGCTCAGGAGTTGCTAGTATTAGAGGCAGTGCCACCACACCCAGCATCCCCGATGGCCTTGAGCCTCATGTCTATTAAGTACCCAGAATCATTGCAAATCTATGGACAGGGTTCTTTTTACTTATTAATTACATTTGTAACATAATAGATAAAGGATTATTGAAGGTTTTTGTGGGTGGCTTTTTGAGGTACTGGGGGTTGAACCCAGGTGTGCTCTACCACTATGCTGTATCCACAAAACTTTTTTTTTTCCCTTTGGTACTGGGGATTCCGGGGTGCTTACCTACTGAACCAGCCACATTCCCAGCCCTTTTTATTTTAGTCAGATAGGGTCTGACTATGTTGGTGATGGCACTTTGAACTTCAGATCTTCCTGCCTCAGTCTCCTGAGCTGCTGGGATTATAGGTGTGCATCACTGCACCCGGCCACAGCCCTTCCAATTTTCATTTTAGGATCTTCCTAAATTGTCTAGGCTGGCCTCAAATTTACAATCATTTTATCTCTGCCTCCAGAATAGCTGAGGTAGACAGGTACCACCATACCCGACAATAAAGGATTATTATTATTTTTTTTTCTACTCCTGGAGTTGGGGTGTGGCTCAGTGGAAAGAGTACTTACCTAGCATGTGCAAGGCCCTGGGTTCCATTCCCAGCACCCCCCCCCCAAAAAAAAGGCTACAAATCAATAAGAAAATGGACAAGGAGGTGGGTATGTTGGTATACACCAAAAATTTTAGCTCCTTGGAAGGCTGAGGGTCTGGCTTAGTAATGGAATACCCCGTGTTCAATCTCTAGTACTGAAAAAAATAAAGAAAAATGGACAAGATACCTGATGAAGCAAGGCGGGAAAGAAGAGATATTATCAACAAAAGATGAAGAAAATGTGTAACCTCATCTAATAATCAAGGGAAGACAAAGACACCGTATGATGCCATTTTGCCCAAAATGTTTGTCTTAGAAAAATAACTAAATGTTGTGACAATACTGGTTTGGGCTACACTACATGAACAGGCATTGTTAAATGGAGAATAAATAACATGGCTTTTTTGGAGGACAGTTTAATGCATCAGAAGCCTAAAATAAGGGATATGACCTCAGCAGTTTCACAATTCCTCCACTAGGGATTTGTGCATAAAGATTTGGCTGTAAAGATTGGCATCATAGCTTTGTTAATAGCAAATGTTTTCTAATATGTTTAATTTTTGCTATTAAAAATTGTAGCAAAAATTGATGAATACTTAATTATAGAGGAAATAGTTAAATCATTTAAGTAGGAAGAGATTGATGTCTACACAGACTAAAGTAGTAATTGGGCAATGCATACAATTTATATTTAAATCATTTGGGGTGTGTAGTGGGGTAGGGGGAGCTGTTATGTGTTGCTGGGGATGAATCCAGGGCCTGCACTGGCTAGGCAAGTATTTTACCACTTAACTATGCCCCCAGTCCAAAACTGTTTATTTACAAACAGTTTATAAACTGGGGGACAGGAGTGTACTGGTGACTGAACCCAGGACTGTATCCCCAGCCCTTTTTATTCTAAATTTGAGACAGAATCTCACTAAATTGCTTAAGGCCTTGATAAGTTGCTGACCTTAAACTTGGGAGCCTCCTGCCTCAGCCTTCAGAGCAAAGTTCCTGGGATTACAGGCATGCACCACCACACCCAGTATACTTGAATTATTTATTTTTGAACCGTGAGAGTGCAATGGTAGATTCTGCTAAAAGTGTTCAGAACCTATTGATGTAGTAAGTGAGGGTTGGCAGTTCATTTTGTGTGTCTCCAAATTTTCCTTCTATGAGTATGCTCCTGCCAAAATTTTAATTTGATTGTTCAGGTGGTTTATTTTCCTGAAATTAATAGTAATTTTTATAAGTACATATCTTCATTTCTTTTTTTTAAAACATTTATTTTTTTAGAAGTAGTTGAACACAATACCTTTATTTTATTTATTTTTATGTGGTGCTAAGGATTGAACCCAGGGCCTCGTACATGCTAGAAGAGTGCTCTACCGATGAGTCACAACCCCAGCCCCACATATCTTCATTTCTATCAAACAATAAATTAAAAGCTCACTTCCCTACTTTTCTATAAGATTTTGGAGTTCCTGGATTCCTAATTCAGTTTTCCAATTCATATTCTCATTGAATGCCTGAACCCTGGTGGTGCAAGCATGTAATCCCAGGTACTTCAGAAGCTGAAGCACACAATTCAGTCAGCCTGGGTAATTTAGTGAGACCCTATCTCAAAATAAGGACTGGTTGTAGCTCAGTGACGAAATGCTTGACTAGCATGTATGAGCCCCTGGATTCAATCTCCTAGTACTACAAAAACAAAAACAAAACAAAACAAAACAAAAAAAATATTCTAATTGAAAAATATTAAACTTTGTCAGGATTCTTTTTATTTTTTAAATTTTATTTATTTATTTATTTTAGCTGTTGATGGACCTTTATTTTATTCATTTATTTTTATGTGGTGCTGAGGATAGAACCCTGTGCCTCACAAATGCTAGGCAAATAAGTACTCTACCACTGAGCCACAGCCCTAGCCTCAGGATTCTTATTTTGAGGAGGACAGATCGAACTTTCATATAGTTGGGCGAATATAGACAGCTAGTATTAAGATAGTTAGCACTTCTGGATTTTCTTCCAGAACTTCTTTCCCCCATCTCCCCCCATTGATTTCCTGTGTAATTCACTACATCTCCCAGAAAAAAAAAAAAAAGAAAAAAAAAACTTCTAGAGTGTGATTCCTTGTAGAGACTCCCTCTGCTGGTAGGCTTTGGTAAAGATGCAAATTATAAAGGTTTTTGTTTCTTTGAAATTACAGGTTGAGATGTATATATTATCTGAAATGCTTGGGGCTAAAAGTGTTTTGGATTTCAGATATTTTTGGAGTTGGGAATATTTGGATGTGCATATAATGGGATATTTTGAGGACAGAACCCAAATCTAAACATAAAACTCATGTGTCATATACACCTTATACGCTTAACCTAAAGGTAATTTTATACAATATATTTAGTGTGCCTAATTTTCAGGTATAGAATTTTCAACTTGTGTTGTCATATTGGCACTCAAAAAATTTCGGATTTTTGACCATTTCAGATTTTTGGATTAGGGATGCTCAACCTGTACAAATTACGTGATTGTTGAATGCAAACAGAGTGATTAATTTACTATGTCTTTGAAAAGATAAGACTTACAAAGCAAGTCAAGAGTTTATTATATTCTCTGCTTTTAGTGTTCAGTTGCCAGAAGATGTTCTCTCTCTCTCTCTCTCTCTCTCTCTTTTTTTTTTTTTTTTGTGCTAGGGATTGAACCCAGCAGTGCTTTACCACCGAGCTACAGTCCCAGATTTTTTTATTTTTTATTTTTATTTTGAGGAAAGGTCACACTAAATTGATTAGAGCATTACTAAAGTGCTAAAGCTGGCCTCAAACTTGTGATTCTCCTGCCTCAACCTCCTGGGCAACTGGGATTACAAGCATGCACCACTATGTCTGGCTCAAATGATGTTTTTTCCCCCAAAGAAATACTTTACTTATATTTTTAAGATGTCATATCTTTTGTTTAAGGAATCTATCCATTCTTCTTTTTTTTTCCCCAAAAAATATTTACTGAACACCTTCTGTGTACCAGGCATTGTTCTGTTCTTTGGGATTTAATCACGAGCAAGACAGAGTTCTTGCCTCTCACAGAACCTATGTTGTAATGCTAATAAGCATAAGAAGTGAGTCCAAGCACTAGCAAGTGTATGAGGGACAAATGAGGAGAGCCATGTTATTTGCTAGAGAATAATTGAGGTAAAGGAGGAGAGGAGACGGGTAGATGGTGAGGTTAGTCAGGAAGGGCCTCTTTGAGGATGTAGTAGGATTTGATAGGAGCTGGCCATACTGAGAGCAGGTGGGGAAGGCAGCAAAAAGGGAGACCTGGGGAGTAAACTTGCATGATTAGAGATAGTGGTGATAAAGAGGGGGAACAGGTCAACATTTGCAGGTCCTTGGGGGATATGAGGTTTTTATTTAAGTATAGGTGAAGAGTTTTAAACAAGTCTTGGTGATTTGTCCACAGATCAGGTTTGGTCTCAAGGGCATATTATTGATCAGCTCTCAAGATTAATAAATTAAATAAAAATGCCAATTTGTGTTTTTTTTCTCCCAGAAAGAGAAATTATTACCACCAGGAACTATAATGCTCCATTTTGCAATGACACTAGCATCTAGCAAATGATCTCTTAGTGGGCAAAATCAGTGACAAGCCAAATCACAATCTGAAGTCAGCTTGGGAACATAGAGCAAATGTGTCCTGATAGTTAGTGATTCCAGGCTGAGAGAATTGGGTGCACTGAACCTTGGCCTGTTCCAGTGATCAAGATTGTCTCCCAGGAGTCTGAGGTCTGCTTGGGCACTAGCAGAGCTTGCCTTGTTGCTTACCTTTTCCTGAGCTTCTAGCTATCTACCTCTCATCCCCAGATATATTTCTTCTCAAGCCAAGTAATATTGGGTAGTACTGCTGCCCCCTTAGGGTGGCCTTACAATTGCTTATTTCACATCTGGCTCCCAGAATGCCCAGAAACTGGCCAACAGCATCTTCTTGGTGGACTGAATTCTCTCAGAAAGACCTCTTGCCTGGACATGGTGGCATACATCTATTATCCCAGTGCTTTAAGAGGCTGAGGCAAGAGGATCAAAAGTTCAAGGCCAGCCCACAGCAACTTAGTGAGACCCTGTCTAAAAAGAAAAAATTTAAAGAGATGGGGATGTAGCTCAGTGGTTAAGCAGCCCCTGGCATGGACACCCACAAAAGGGCCCCTTAGTGAAAGTGCCCTGAGTGGTGAAAAGCAGTTTGCCATATCAAGATCTCAAGGAAAAGCAGTCCGGGCAAAGGCAGCAGCAAAAGCAAAGATCCTCAGACATGTGCAAACCCACTCAGACAGAGCTTTAGGGACAAGGTACAGGGCCTTGAGAGCTATGGTGAGGGGTTTAGATTTTATTTCATTCATGATGAGATGCTGTTGGAGTGTTTTAAGCAGAGTGTGATGTGATCTGATTTGACTCACTCTGGCTGCTGTGTGAAGGATGCACTTTAGAGAGGCAGGAATAGAGAAAAATAGATTAGATAGGAACTAATTCCTGAGGGCAGGAGGTGTGGTTTCCTGGAGCAGGGCAGCAATAACAGATGTAGTAAGAAGTGCCTGGATTCAAAGTACATTTTGGAAGACAAGCTCTCAGGATTTTTTGATGGGTTGGTTATAGGGTGTCAGGGAGCTAAAGATGATTTATAGGTTTTGAAGTGGACATTTGTGTCACTTTTATACTAGAGAAATCTGTAGGAATCAGGATAGTTTTGGAGGGAGGGGGGGTGTGAGTTGTACTGATTAGGTTACCTCTCTCTGAGGAGAGAGAACAAAAAGCAGGAACATTGTACCATACAGAGGTGGTAGGGGAGGAGAGGGGGGAGCAGAAGGAGTCACCAGAGGAGACCAGAAAGGAGCTTTCTGGATGGAAAAAAAATGGAGCAAGCCTGGGGCACTGAACTATGCCCCCAGTCCAAAACTGTTTATAAATAGTTTATAAACTGGGGGGCAGAAGGGTACTGGTGACTGAACCTAGGACTGTATCCCCAGCCCTTTTTATTCTAAATTTGAGACAGAATCTCACTAAATTGCTTAAGGCCTTGATAAGTTGCTGACCTTAAACTTGGGAGCCTCCTGCCTCAGCCTTCAGAGCAAAGTTCCTGGGATTACAGGCATGCACCACCACACCCAGTATACTTGAATTATTTATTTTTGAACCGTGAGAGTGCAATGGTAGATTCTGCTAAAAGTGTTTAGAACAACACAACATTTTGGAGACCCTGTTTTCATTAGCTTTTATCACTGTGACCAAACTATCTGACAAGAACAACTTTTTCACAGTTTCAGAGGTCTCAGTCCATACATGGCTGACTTCATTGTTCTCTGCCCAAGTGAAGCAGAACATCATGGTGGAAGGGTGTGGCAGAAGAAAGCAACTTGGGACATGTGAACTGAGAGAGAGAGAGAGACAGAGAGAGAGAGAGAAAGAAAGAGAGAGAAAAAAAACATAAAAACACACTCCCCCAACCAGAAACAAAATATAAACCTCAAAGACATGCCCCTAGTGACCTACTTTCTGTAACCACACCTTGCCTGCTTACAATTACCACCCAGTTAATCCAATAAGTGGGTTAATCCACTGATTAGGTTACTGCTTGCATAATACAATCATTTCATCTCTGCACTTTTTTTTGTTGTTGTTTTGGAACCGGATATTGAACTTAGGGGCACTCTGCCCCTGAGCCACATCCCCAGCCCTATTTTGTATTTTATTTAGAGACAGGCTCTCTCTGAGTTGCTTAGCACCTCGCTTTTGCTGAGGCTGGCTTTGAACTCGTGATCCTCCTGCCTCAGCCTCCCAAGCTGCTGGGATTACAGGCATGCACCACTGCGCCCAGCCATCTCTGAATATTTTTGCATTGAGCTTTTGAGGGATTCCTCATATCTAAACCATAGCAAGATCTAAGTTGGCTTTTAAAAACCTATCTTAAGGGGCTGAGGTTGTGGCTCAGTGGTAGAGTACTTGCTTGGCATGTGTGAGGCATTGGGTTCGATTCTTAGCACCATATATAAATATATGAATAAAAATAAAGATCATCCACGTCTAAAAAAATTTTTTAAAAGCTATATTAATTGAGTTAGAGTATAAAATTCTGATGGGAGTGGAGCAAAAGAAGAATAGGAAGTAAGGAAGAAAAGACAGTGCATTTACTCGTGGGGAGTAGAAAAATGGGACAGTACCTGGGGAATGTGGGGCTGAGAGGGTGATCAGAGAGGCTGCTTTCTTTGCCTCCTAGGGAGTGCCACAGGGGAATAAGCTGATCATATAGTCTTTGGGAATGCAAAAGGGCACACAGTGTCCAGCACTCATTTGGAGGGCTAAACTATGGCAAAAGCAAGTTGTGCCTTACAGTAGGACAGGAGGGAAAACAGGCATGTGAACAGATGCAGGTGAACTAATGGAATTACCAGAAAGTGAAGGTGAGGTGGATCTCTTCTGCTAACTTGCATTTTCTTAGCTTAGTAAGAGTTGAGACAGATGAGAATGGAAGAGGTAACAGGGATGTCAGATCACTGGGGAGAGGGGAAGGGTGTGAAATAGTCATCTTAAAAAGAAGTAAGCTGGGGTTGTGGCTCAGTGGTAGAGTGCTCCCCCTAGCAAGTGCAAGGCCCTGGGTTCGATCCTAAGCACCACATAAAAATAAATAAATAAAGGTATTTTTTTCCCAACTACAACTAGGAAAAAAAAAGGTAAAATTAGCTGGGCATGGTGGTGCACACCTGTAATCCCAGCAGTTTGGGAGCCTGAGGCAGGAAGATCATGAGTTCAAAGCCAGCCTCAGCAAAAGTGAGGTGCTAAGCAACTCAGTGAGACACTAAGCAACCCAGTGAGACCCTGTCTCTAAATAAAATACAGAATAGGCCTGAGGATGTGGCTCGGAGGCAGAGTGCCCCTGAGTTCAGTCCCAAGTACCACAACCCCCACCCCCAAACTAAAAGAGGAAAAATTAATTTATGGAGGTCATGTTTGTTGCTTGCCTAAAATTTGCAGTGAGTTCAAGTTGCAAACTTTTCCTCCACTGACTCTTACTGTCTTTGATACAAGTATCCAATTTTGTAGAAGGAAGGAGGGGCAGAAGCATTATGGAAGAGTTTGGAGAGGAGCAGATAATTGTGCCAGACCACAGAATCTCATCAGGGCAAAGAGAAAAGTTAGTATTATCCTGGGTGTTGGATAGTAAGAGGACATTAGGCCTCCTGAAGTCATCTCCTTCACCAAGTTCTTCTCTTCCTACTCAAAAGACAGTCATAGATAGCAATCCACGGAGGTCTACAAAGTCCTGTGCTCACACAACACTTTTGACACTGAATGTGTGAGTTTCCTACACCAAGCAATTCTCCAGTTTTCTGAAGATACTGGGTAGCCTACATTTTAATGGTGACACTAAGTACCTGGAGTGGCACAGAGCCCACAGGTTAATGCTCAGCCCACAGGCTGTTTCCCATTTCAAACTCCAAGTGTAAGCCTATTACAAGTTGGGGTTACATTTATTGGTTTATTATAAAGGATATTACAACAGTACAGATGAATAGCCAGATGTTCAGAGATCTATTGAGCAATATATAGAGGAAGGGATGCAGAGCCTCCAGGCCGTATCCAACTGTGTCCTCCTCCTAGCATCTGGATGTATTCACCAACATGGAAGCTCTCCAAACATATAGTTTAGGAGTTTTGGGTGGCTTTATCATATAGGAATGATTGATTACTAACTCAGTCCAGAGCTCTCCCTCTCCTGTCTCCCAAGATAGAGGACAGAAGTCACAACCTTCTCATCGTGACTTGATCTTTCTAGTGACCAGTCCCCACCTGAAGCTATCCAGGAGCCCACCAAAAGTGATATCATAGCCAGGCATAGTGACACACACCTGAAATCCCAGTTCATCAGGAAGCTGAGGCAGGAGGATCAGAAGGTCAATGCCATCTGGGGCAGCTTATTAAGACCCTGTCTCAAAAATAAAATCAAAGCCAGGCACAGTGGCACATACCTACAATCCCAGCAGCAACTCTGTGGGACCCTATCTCTAAATAAAATACAAAAAATGGCTGGGGATATGACTCAGTGGTTAAGTGTCCGTGAATTCAATCCCCAGTATATATAAATAAATGAATGAATAAATAAACAAACAAATAGGCTGGGGATGTAGCTCAGAGGTAGAGTGCCCCTAGGTTCCATCCCCAGTACCTATGGGATCAGGGAAAGTGTCCTCACTAGAATAGAAGACATCTTGTCACCCTGGAAATTCTAAGGGATTTAGGATATCTGTGTCAGGGACCAATGTCAGAGACCAGACTCCAGAATAAAAGCTGCTCCTAGCACCCCAATCAGAAAGTGACAAAAATTTTAGGAGTTCTCTGCCAGAAACTGGAGGTGGAGACCAAATATAGGCGGATGGTCTCCAACTTATTTGTTCAACTTAAGGATTTTTTCAACTTTATGATGGTGTGAAAGTGTACCCATACAACCATTCTATTTTGTTTTTCACTTTCAGCACAGTATTCAGTAAATGACATGGATGGTTACTATTTTATTATAAAACAGGCTTGTGGTAGATGTTTTTGTTTGGTTGGAAGCTAATGTAGGTGTTCTCAACATATTTAAGATACACTAGACTAAGCCAATCTACGATGTTCTTTATATTAAATGTGTATTAAATGCATATTTGACCTACAATGTTTTCATCTCAAAATGAGTTTATCGGGATGTAACCCCATCATAAGTCAAGGAGCATCTTTATTTCTTATTATATCACAAGATCCCAGGTGCTATTGATTCTTCCCCCTTGTGCAGAGCAGTAAGTTCTAATGTAAGCCTAGTTGTTCTCTCATTATTCTTATAATTATTGATTTTTCACTGGATGCCAAAAGGGCATAAAAGATATAGCCTTTTCCTTGAGGCTTTCTTGAAACACCTTTGCAGAAAAGTGCAGCTAAGACTAATGCAGCCTGGTTTATGCCTAGGTGCCTGAAAGAAGACCCTGCTACCATGTCTCTGCTGCAGAGAAGCCTCGATCCTGAGAAGACCCTGGGTCTGGTGGATGTGCTTTACACAGCTGTGTTGGACATAAACCGCTGGAGGGCTGGGAGGTTGGTGTCTGCAGCAGTCGCTTGAATTGGCTGTGCAAGTGGTTTGTGTTGGGTCCATACCCACTGACAGTGTGACTGTGTACAGTTTCATGTGTGTTCATGTCACTGATAGTATATGGGTAAATAGGCAAGAAAGAGAACTTTTGGGTAATATTTATCTTGGAATAAGTTCAAACCTCTATATTGGACTGGGGATGTAGCTCAGTAGCAGAGCATTTGCCTAGTATGTGCAAGGTCCTGAGTTCAATCTCTAATACTCAAAAAGTTGTGGAAAAGTTGCAAGAATTGCTCTTTGCCTTTTACCCAGAGTATCCAATTTGTTAACACTTTGCCTTTATTATTTGTTTTATCATGAGAGTAAATCCATCAAGAGAACCTTTAACCCAACTCATATTCTCTTGTGAACTAAGAGCAGAGAAATGTTAAGAAAATTTACTTATAATCTTCACAATATTTACTTATATCTGAAGGCAGCTGACAGCTGGAAGATTATCTTTTTTGTGAATTGTTAGTTTTAGAAGTGGTAGATATCTTAAACATTTAGCCACGTCTCCTCTCTATTAACTCATGAGTACCCAGAGGGTCTGAACAGTGAAATGATTTCTCCAGGATCACACCCTCTATCGCCTGCCTCAGCTCCCACCCCATGCCCTTTCTAACTGTAGTGTTCCCTTTTAGTACAGGAAAAAATGTTCAAAAATCTTTGGAAGCAGCATCTATCCATTTGATAATAGCAATCATAGTATCCCCCAAGTCCTCTCCTCCACCCCCTGCTATGTAGGATTATGCATTGTCCTTCTGCTGAATTTCTGCATTCTCAGTCTCCATCCTGCAGGCACAAAGTTAGCCCTTTGCTCTTATATCCCTACCTCTCGCATGCTTTGCTGTCCAGTGCTACAGTTAAAGAGTTTCATTCAAATTCCTGAGCCAGAATTCAGTGTTACTCATTTTCACATTTCTGTGTTAGACACTATAGAATATATATACTCAAACCCTTGGGTGTTCACTTTTTTAGATCTGTAAAATAATGAACCTGATACCAGAGAGGTCTTTTTTGTTCTCAAAATTTTTTTTATTTTTTATTTTGGCAATGCTGGATATCAAATCCAGGGCCTCACTTATGCTTAGAAACCAGTTTTTCTTAAATGCAAAGAGGTCCATTTAGGACTAGAGTTGTAGCTCAGTGGTAGAGGGCTTGCCCAGCGTGTGCAAGTCCCCAGTTCTGTCAAAAAAAAAAAAGAGAGGTCCATTTCATCCATCTCATTAACCAGTTTGTATATTTGTCTCAACCCCTCTCCCCTACCCCCATTTAAATAGGGAACAAGCTTTACCCTGCATACAGATACAACTTCAAAGGGAAATTTGTGATTTTGGGAACCAGGCTGACCTGCCTTCTGGAAATGGAAACAAGTCTTCAGGTGGCCTGCAGAAGACATTCTCCAAACTGACATCCAGGTTCACCAAGAAAGTTTCATGTACCAGCTCTAGTGGCAGCACAAATTATTCCATCCCAAGTACCCCTTCCAAAAATGTCTTCATAGCTGGGTGTTCGGAAGAGAAGGCCAAAATGCCTGGTAACATTGACACACGGTTACAAAGCATTTTGAACATTGGTAATTTTCCTAGGACTACAGACTCTTCACAGTCAGCTCAGAATTCCAGTAATCCAATGGCCAATGGTTTTCTTCTAGAGAGGCGTGAGAACTTCCTGCCTGGGGATGATGGCAAGGATGACAAGGGTATGAACTTACCAACTGATCAGGAAATGCAGGAGGTGATAGACTTTCTCTCAGGCTTTAACATGGGCCAGTCGCATCAGGGTTCCCCATTGGTGACAAGGCGTAATTCTGCTGCAACAGCCATGGTGACTGAGCAGAAGGCAGGAGCCATGCATCCACAGCAGCCATCATTGCCGGCGCCCCCTTCATCACGGCCACCACAGGCTGGGGCACACGCAAGTCTGACATCCCAGCCAGGTTTGGCATCTCAGCAGCAGTCCCCAAAGCAACAACAGCCCCAGGTCCAGTACTACCAACACCTGCTTCAACCCATTGGACCACAGCAGCCTCCACCCCAGCCTCGGGCACCTGGGAAATGGGTACATAGCTCATCCCAGCAGCCAGCACAGCCTGTTGGAGCAAATCTGTCTCCTCTTGGTCAGTGGCCTGGCATATCTGATCTCAGTTCTGATTTGTACAGCTTGGGCCTAGTGAGCAGCTACATGGATAATGTGATGTCAGAGGTTTTGGGACAAAAACCACAGGGACCTAGAAATAACACCTGGCCAAACCGTGACCAAAATGATGGAGTCTTTGGAATGTTGGGAGAGATTCTGCCTTTTGATCCTGCAGGTATGTGAGGCTTGCTTCCTTCTCACTTCATTTGAACATAAAATGTGATCTCTGAGAACTTCTCTGGGCCTGTCTGCTACAGCCTTACATATGAAAGTGAAATAACTTAATCCCCCTTTAAGACCCTTTATCATTGTCTGGAGGCAAGTACAGAATAGATCCTGCAAGAGTGGAAAGCAGTAATGAGGAAGAGGCTGAGAAGGAAAGTGCAACTATTTTTTACATTATAGAGGACAGAACTGAGGTTAAGAGAAGTTACTTGAGGGGCTGGGGTTGTGGCCCAGTGGTAGAGCACTTGCCTAGCATGTGTAAGGAACTGGGTTCGATTCTCAGCAATACATAAAATAAACAAACAAACAAACAAATAAATATGCTGTATCCATCTATAACTAAAAAGAGAGAGAGAGAAATTGCTTGAATGGCTCATAGTCCCATATTTCAAGTGGCTCCAATCTGACTTGAAAGTCAGTGCAGACAGCTCTTTGTGGTGCACTCTTTTCCTGACTATACAACATATTCTCATGCTTCTTTTTACCCAACTCTAGGGCCTTGTTTAAGGTGGTAGAGGGCTGGGAATGTAGCTCAGAGGTAGAGCACTTGCTGAACATGCATCAGGCCCTGGGTTCCATCCCTAGCATCACCAGGGGAAAAAATATTTTAAGGTGGTAGAACACTTTCCTGCTTCATAGAATACAGTTTCTGGTGTAGACAGTGTGAGAATGCCACCAGAGTCATCTAAAAATTTTTGAGAAAGAACTTAAATACAAAACTGGGAAGAGGAATTAAGTTTAAAATCAAATTAGGGGATGGGGATATAGCTTAGTTGGTAGAGTGTTTGCCTCACATGCAAAAGGCCCTGGGTTCAATCCCCAGCATCCTCCCCCCTCCAAAAAAAAAAAAAAAGTAAATTAAAAAGAAAAAGATAGTAGAAATTGAAAATAAATCTAAAGGATCTTTGGAAGTCCAGTAAAATAAAGTTTTGAGGAAAGAGAAAAGAGCTAGAAATACAGATAAGGGAGAAATTAAAAGTACTTTGAAAGATTAAGCCAACATGGTGGTGCACACCTATAATTCCAAAGAATCTAGAGGCTGAGGCAGGAGGATCACAAGTTCAAGGCCAGCCTGGGCAACTTGGTGAGACCCTTTCTCAAAAAAAGAAAAGAAAGAAAGAAAGAAAAATAATATTTAAAAAAAAAAAAGAATGGTAGTAAAAAGTGCACATACCAAAAGTGCTAGGTACTGAATTTTGAAACCTTGGAGATCAGCAATGTGTTTACTTGGGCTGCTAGGTTAAGTTGTTTAGTTTCTTGGAATAAAACTTAGATCATCTTTAAAACAAAAAGACAACAAAAAACTTGAGGATGTAGCTCTGTGGTAGAGTGAGTGCACTTGAGTTCAATCCCCAGTACTGAAAAAGCAAAAACAACAACAACAAAGTACTATAGTGCATCTATCTTACTTATGAATATGGATAGATACAAGAAAATCTAGCAATGTATCCAGAGTAATAACTGGCTGGGTGTGGTGGCGCACACCTGTAATCCTATTTATTTATTTATATTTATTTGCTGTGCTGAGGCTCGAACCCAGGGCCTCGCTTCTTATTGCATCCTGAAATATCTTATTACTTCCCACTCTTGTCATCTTCAAACTGAATGAGCAAGTCTGTTATCTAATATCCAGGAAAATACTGGATCGTAGTTTGGCTCAAGTGGGAATGGCATATAATCTCTATCTGTCTGACCCTGGCACTTTGATAACTTTTGGCTATTTAGTTGACCAAAGTCATCATCTGATTTTCTAAATTATTAGGTACTCTAGGTACATAGCACCAGGACATTGGAAATTTTAAAAGTAACTAGTATTTTTCTTAAAAGGATAAATTAAACCTTTTTTCTGTCTTCCTTCCTTTCACATTCAGCCTGCCTCACCTAGGCATAACCCTTCCTTACAGTCCCCTGCACAAACGTACCCCAACTCCAGACCTATATGCTAAAAGTCCCACCTTACCTTGCAGGTAAATATCCATAGTCTACAACCAACTATCTGGGGCATGATGAGCCTGGCAGTGTCTCACCACTTTTCATGTGACCAGCACATTCTCAAATGTTGGGGATGAAACAAGATGCCAGTTAAGATGCCTTAAATCCTGTTTTTTCCTTATCTCAAAACAGTGGGCTCAGACCCAGAGTTTGCACGCTATGTGGCAGGAGTGAGCCAGGCAATGCAGCAGAAGCGGCAAGCCCAGCATGGTCGTCGTCCTGGCAACCCCCGGGGCAACTGGCCACCCATGGATGATGCCCATCGGACCTGGCCTTTTCCAGAATTCTTTACAGAAGGGTGAGTACTGGGTACAGCCAGGAAGTTGAGTTTGAGATCTCGGTGTCCCAGATTGTTTTTGTGAGAAGGGAGACTCATTGGCCTTTGTGCATTCATATTAGGCAATTGAAATCCAACCTCCATATGAGAATGATATAATGAAGTCTTCAGGGAATCAGAGTTTTTGTGACTGACTATAAGATGCCAGCTGGTATGATGTGTCCCTGTAAACACACTATTAGCATAAGTGTATGGTTTACCACAGACTCTTTCACCCAAGAGAAGAATTTTATATGATAGCATTTATAAAGTGTTTATATGTTTAACATGGTCTTCTCTCTTCTTTCTTTTCTTTTCTTTTTTTTTTTTTTTTGGTACTGGGAATTGAACACAAGGGTCACTAAGCCACATCCCCAGCCCTATTTTGTATTTTATTTAGAGACAGGGTTTCACTAGGTTGCTTAGTGTCTTACTGAGTTACTTCCCACTTCACTTTTTGCTGATACTGGCTTTGAACTTGAGATTCTCGAGTCTTGGCTTCCTGAGTCACTGGAATTACAGGCATGCACCACTGCACCCAGCAACATGGTCTTTATACTCATTTCAACATAAAGCCCATGTTAAATGTGCATGGCTGTAAAACCCGTGTAAGTTATTAAGTACTATCATTATAGCCTACAAAAAACAAAGGCATGGGGCTGGGGATATAGCTCATTTGGTACAGTGTTTGCCTTGCACACACAAGGCCCTGTGTTCAATCCCCAGCTACACACACACACACACACACACACACACACACAAAAAGGCTGGGCTGGGGTTGTGGCTCAGTGGGAGAGTGCTTGCCTAGCATGTTAAGTCAGGGCTGGGGACACAGCTCAGTGATAGAGCACCAGGCCTAGTGCAGGGTCCTAAACTCAATCCCAAGCTCTCCCCACCAAAAAACAAACAAACAAACAAACAAACAAAAACCTAGCAAATGTATGGTATATGATTCAGATTTTTAAGGGAATTATTGATTTATATAAAAAAAACACAAGGGGGGGCTATGGTTGTGGCTCAGCGGTAGAGTGTTTGCATGGCAAGTGTGAGGCCCTGGGTTCAATCTTCAGCACCACATAAAAATAAACAAAATAAAGGTATTGTGTCCAACTACAACTAAAAATTTTTTTAAAAAATGGGGGGCTGGGGTTGTGACTCGGCAGTAGAGTGCTCTCCTAGCACATTTGAGTTCCTGGGTTCAATCCTCAGCACCACATAAAAATAAATAACTATAACTAAAAAAGTATTTTAAAAATTTTAGGAAAAAAATGGGAATTTTTCACATCTCATATTGCTTACCTGGTTAATATGAATGGGAAAAGACCATCTCAACTTTTGATTTCTCTAAATTTCATACACAAACCACAGGCTTCTGGAAAGAATAAAAGGAAGTGATAAAAAAAATAAAACATATATAACTTAATACACACAAACACACATACACACAAAACAAACAACAACAACAAAAACAAAAAACATTTAAGGGAGAGAAAGAAACTGCAAGTTTTTAGATCGGAGAGACAAGAGAGCACTGTTTGGTTGAGATGAGTACAGGTTAAGGACTGCTCTTTTAGGGCCTGAGTGGAGGGAGGCAGTTAAACTCAAGAGCTGTCCATCTAGTGTCCAGGCTGACTGTCGGAGGCCAGGGACCAGCTTTTCTCTTTGGCTTTCAGGGACGGCCTGCACAGCGGCTGGTCAGGTGCTCAGGGAGACTCAGCCAGCTCCAGTGATGAGACGTCTTCAGCCAATGGGGACAGCTTGTTCTCCATGTTTTCAGGACCTGACCTGGTTGCTGCTGTCAAGCAGAGAAGGTATGAAGAGATTTCTAAATCAAGGAGTGTAGAGAAGGGCATATGAGTGTGACCCACAGCTCATTCCTCTAGAAAATTCAGGAAGCCCGTTATTAACTGCCAGCCTGCTGTATGAGAAAGGTAGAAGGGCTTTTCCAACACCATCTGTTGTAAGGCCTCTAAAGAGTGCCTTCAGAGCCAGGTACAACGGCAAGTTTGAGGCCAGCCTGGGCAATTTAGTGATATCCTATTTCAAAATTTGTTTTTAAAAATATTTTTTAAAGGGATAGGGTTGCAGTTCAGTGGTAGAGTGCTTGCCTAGGAGGTAGGACACCATTGTTTTGATCCCTAGAACTGAAAAAAAAAAAAAAAAAAAAGAGGAGTTACATTTGTTCTTTTGGTACTGGGGATTGAACCCAAGGCACTTAACTACTGTGCCGCATCCTAGCCCTTTTTTGTATTTTATTTAAACACAGGTTCTCCTCACCAAGTTGCTTAGAACCTTGCTAAGTTGCTGAGGCAGGTTTGAACTCGAGATCTTCCTGCCTCAGTTTCCTAAGCTGCTGGGATTACAGGCTTGAGCCACCGCGCTTGACTATTCATTCTTAGTTTCTTTCGGTAGCAGCTGTAGCATATTAGGTGATATGGTAGCAAAAAAAAAAAAAAGCCCTCTTCCTCATGGAAATAATTATATTCTCATTAGAAAAGGTAGATTCTAAAAAATGTCAGGTTAGTTTAGGTATTATGAAGAAAAATAAAGCAAGTGATGAGGATAGAACACAGGGAACAGGTGAATTTTCTGTTTTCAGAAGGGCAACTAGGGAGATGTCAGATGAGCAGAGAGCAGAGGGCTTACCAAAGTGAGGGAGCAACTGGTGGGGCATCGGCAGTGAGGTGTATGTGAAAGCAGAATCAGGATGATAGAAAGTTCCGGGCCTGAGCTGCTATGTAGAGGGAGTACTGTGAACTGGGGTGGGAGAAATGCTGGAGGAGTGGGTTTGAGCCCAAGCTGGAGTTTAAGATTCTGTTCTAGACCTGTGGCTGATCAGACATCTAAAAAGTTACCTCTGTCACCAGCTCTGCAGAGACTCTGTTTGCCTGCAGGAGCACCAGCTCTGATCCTGATACATCTTGTCTTTTTCATTCAGTGTTGTTAAAACTAATGAATTTTGTTTTTAAGTTCCATACATCCCCAGTGCATGGTAAATTATTGAAAAAATTAACAAAAAGTCAGAGCTGGTGGACTCAGAGTAGCTGAAGAAAGCCAGTGCCCATCTTTATGCCTTCCCTACCCTGTGCTGGCTTTGTAGGCATACACAATTTAGTGCTGAGCTCTTTCTGCCCCTGAACTCAATGGACCCAAGCCCTTCTCACCTGGAACCAGGGCCTAGAGACCAGAGCTGTGCAGCTGGGATGACCCCTAGAATTAAGCTGGATAGAAAGCCAGGCAATCACTGCTCTAGGCTCTTGGTTCTTTCAGGAAACACAGCAGTGGAGAGCAGGAGACCAGCATGCTACCCTCACCACCTCTCCTAACTACAGTGGAGGACATGAACCAGGTATTATGGGCTGGCTTATGATTAAGGCCATGGGCAAGATTCCACAGCTTCTGTTTTAAGGCCTCAAAGTCACAGTCTTCTTTGTGGTGAATCTCTTTTTTTCATGAGTTTGTCTAAATAGTTAGCCATCTCAGCTGACTCAGAGCCACATATAGAAGAAGCTCTAGAGATGTGATATCCATTACTTGCCACATGTGGCCGTTTATATTTAAATTAATTATAAATCAAGAACTGGGGATGTAGCTCAATGGTAGAGTGCTAGATAACCTAGCATGCATGAGACCCCTGAGTTTAAACCCCAGCACTGCAAAAATAAATAAATAATTCGGTTCCACAGATGTACTAGCCATATATGATGGCAAGTGGCTACTATTATTGGATGGTGCAGGCATAGAGCATTGCTATCATTGTAAGAAGTTCCATTTGACAGGGCTGTGGGGTGGGCTAGGGCTTTCACCCTGCTCCTAGGTAGAAAGAAGAGCCAGAGATCTGGGAAGGTGGGAAAAGGTGGTGAACCACCAAAAGTGCCACTAAGAACCCTCTTCTGTCCCTCAGGATAACAAAACCAAAACGTGGCCTCCCAAAGCACCCTGGCAACACCCTTCCCCACTGCCCAGCACACTGCCCAGCCCGAGTGCACCACTCTATGCAGTCGCCAGTCCCGGCAACCAGTGGAACGACACCATGCAGATGCTGCAATCTCCTGTGTGGGCTGCAACCAGCGACTGCAGTGCTGCCTCCTTCTCTTATGTGCAGACCCCACCCCCACCAGCACACAAGGCAGCACCCAAGGGCTTTAAGGCCTTCCCTGGGAAGGCTGAACGCAGGCCAGCCTACTTGCCTCAGTACTGACCCAGGGCCATTCTTCCTGCCCACCCAGAGCTGTTGGGGTCAGTATTCCCACCCCAGGGCTGACTAGCTCATACCAGCCCCTCAGAGGACCAGTGCACCCCATCCCAGGAGGTTTCCTTGGGAACAGGGGTGATTGGCAGCTCCAAACCTTTAAAGCCTGGTTTCTGAAGGCAGCAGACCCCTGGAGAGCCAGCTGGAGATAGATCACACTCAGGGGGTTGCTGGATAATCCGCATGCTTAATAAGCACCTGGAGTGATTATGATGCAGGTGGCCAGAGGCCACACTTTGAGAAACATAGTTCTGAGGTTATTAATCCTGCTATATGTTAGGAAGACATCCGGTCTAAAGGCGAAGAGCAAAACTGACCATTCTTATGAAACCCTCTTATTCCTCCTTAACACATTGAGTGGTGACCACACCCATCACTGATTTCATAGCTATTTTCATGTAGATTTTTAGTTAAAACATCTCCTGTCTAAAGTGCATTGAACATATTAAGATAACAGAACGGCTGGAGGTTTGCTCAACACTATCTTTATTTAAGCACAAAAATGGGAAAACAGAATATTTATGATCAGAAGCAATCACCTGGGTTTTCTGTGGGTGAGCTGCCCCTTTTACCCAGAAACATCCAGGAATACAGCCTTTGCCAGATTTACAAAAGCAGGATTATATAGCTGATGTCAGAAGTATATTCCTGACAGTGCATGAGGATGAGCCAGCAGGCTGCTGGTGTGTGCAAAGTAAGGCTTCACCTGCTGTCCTCAGATCCTTCCACACATGGCTGGAGGCATGAAGGGTCCTCAAAGTGGGGCAGTGTGGTCAAAGGGCTGCACAGAGACACCTGCACTAGAAACTGCAGTAACATTTGTGAGCTGGTTCAAAAGACAAACCAGTTAAGATGTAGATAAGAATTAAAGTCTTTTCTTTTAAAAAAGAAAATCCACCTCATTTTCGGTTAACATGTGCCATTAAAAAGATAACATCCTGTGGAATTAGGATATTTTCCAGCCAGAATGGATCCAGAAGAATTGAATGGTGCTTAAATTGAGAAATAATAATAAATATATCTATATAGAATAGACATATCCCACTGTAAATTAATTGAGGTTGCAGAAAGTTCTTTATATAAAACTTATTTAAATTTTTCATATTTCATCTTTGAAAAAGTCTAATTGAGAAAAATCCATGATATTTTCTGGTATGAAAGTTTGACAGTATTAATATTTTTTTTATATTTTCTTAAGTCATTAAACCATTTTAATATATGTTAACTACTAATAAATGGTTTATTCTTTCTAACTCCATATAAGCTTTTCCAGCAAAGATTGTAATAACACATTTATGTTCTCATTTTTCTACAGATATAAGTAAATTTCTATTTAAAAATACCAAAAAGGATAAATATCTGTGTACACACACACCACACACCCACACCCACTTACACACATACACATTTTAGAGGACCCTTAGGGTGTCTGAGCTCAGTCACCTGAATTTTTAGTACTGTGTTGTCAGGCTGTTTCCAGGCCTTGGGTGTTGTCTTTTGTGCTGTGTGGGGATGCCATTGCTGCCTGTACTTAATGATCCTTTCACCATGGGTTCTGAATATTCACCTCACCATGTTTACAGATAACTATTTTGTACATAGAGTTTTTCAGGCACATGCTTTGCATCAATCCTGCGTGGCTCTCGTCTGTGTTAACTGTCACAGTGTGCACACTAATCTGTTGGAAGTTCTTTGTGACTGTTTTACTTGTAAGATAGTTTTCTATTTCCTTCAGTAATGTGTCCACAGTGCCCTGTATTTCAAGTTCTATTATACTAAAGTACTCTTGTTTTAATAGTGCCTCCCCAAAGACCTCACCCTGGACAGAGGTCAATTCTCAATGCCCCAGCGCAGGTGACATTGTTAAACTGTCACTTTCCAATTTTTTTCTTCTTTCCTATTATGAAAGATATTTTGTAATTGCATCTCCATGGGCTGTGACTGTGTGAAGCTGTTTGTGTAGTTTCCATGTAGGTGCTGTGTGCCCAGCACCACCTTGCTCTGAACACTGGTAATTCCAGGTGCTGCGCTTGGCAGAGGGGTCTTGCCAAAGCGCGCGCGTATGTGTGTGTGTGTGTGAGAGAGAGAGAGAGAGAGAGAGAGAGAGAGAGTGTGTGTGTGCGTGTGCGTGCATATGTGCGTGCATGTGTCCTTTGCATGGCCGGGCGTGGCTGCCTTGCTCCGGCATCAGCAGGACATTGTGTGAATAGTTACAATGCTTCCAAACTGGAACTCTACATTTTGTATCTTACTTTTAAAAGCTCCTATAAGTAAAGTAACTATTGGCTTTATTAAAAATATACATTTAATAGTATTCTGAATCTTTATTTAAAAATGAACTGCAACAGACACCATGTTAGATGCATTGCTTGACTCACGCTGCCCACAGTTGGTTTTTAGGTCAGCCTCTTCTCAGATTCTGAGACTTTTTCAAGGGGGAAGACCACTTACAGAATCAGGATGAGTTGGCATGGATGAGCAGGAAAAACAACCAACCTCTTGTTGGCTTCCCTAAGGCCATAGATGGTTTAGGCCTCTCAGGTGCATCCAATATAGGGGTAAAGGAGACTGTCTTTTGGAAGGATGCAGGTGCTCTCAGGGTTGGGGTCTGCTAACACCCACATCCCACCAAGTGTGGGTGATAGTATTTTCTCAGCCAGTCTTTCCAAGGATGAGGACTTATTCCACCCCTCCGCCCCACTCCAGGAACCCCATCTGTGCCAAGAGACCTTGCCTCACAGGGTTAAAAAAGGACCTGTTTCATTGGATGGTGCTGTCCTGCCAAGCAGAAGGAAGACTGTATGATGATGAGAACCATGAGTGGATGGAGGGTTATAGGGGAATTTCAATTCAGTTTTACTTGGAGAAAGCAGCACTTCATTGAATTATTTTCATGAATTTAGGAAAATTGAGTAATGTCAGTATTAATATATAACCACCAAGGGTAAGTACCACTGTGAGATGCCCTGAAGTTGAACATAGGGACCAAGTACCAGAGCCTTCCAAATTTACTTCAAGACAAGGTTGCTTAGCAACATCCATGTTTCATGAGTGTAATGAAGAATACACTGAATTCTTACTAAAATGCTAGCAGGGGGCTGAGGTTGTGGCTCAGCAGTGGAGCGCTTGGCTACCATGTGCAGGGCCCTGGGTTTGATCCTCAGCACCACATAAAAATAGATAAAATAAAGGTATTGTGTCCCACTACAACAAAATATAAACACACACACACACACATACACATGCTAGCAGGGCCAGGCACAATAGTGCATGCCTGTAATCCCAGTGACTCAGAAGGCTGGGACAGAAGGATTGTTAAATTGGAGGCCAACCTTGGCAACTTGGTGAGACTATCTCAAAAAAAGTTAAAAAAAAAAAAAAAGTGTGTGTGGAGGGGTGCAGTGGTTACAGCTGGGTATAGCTCAGTGGCAAAGCACCCCTGAGTTCAATCCCCAGTACCAAAAGGGAAAAAAAAAAAAAAAGAAAATGCTAGCATGGTCTTGAGGGCTCAGTGGTAGAATGCATGCTTAGCATGGTCAAGGCCCTGAGTTCAATCCCCAGGTCAGAAAATAAGTAAAAGTAATAAAAAGTTAACAAGGAGATTTTAAAAAATATTTTATTCAAATGTTTTCCTATTGTACATAAGCATCTAGTGCTGTTCACAGAAGTGATGGGAATATAAGAGGAGTCCTATTACCTATGTGCCAGACAGGTAATGGATGGAAGTAGAAGAAAAGTTAAATCTGAGCTCTTAGAGGGTTCTTGGAGGCCTTGGCCCATCTGAGAAATGGAGGCAAACATACAGGTAGTTGAGGTACTAATGAGGCTTATGACGCTCCTTTTCTGCCTGGGGAGATCCAATGAGGCAGAGGCAGGAGGATACCATGTTCAAGGCCAGCCTCAGCAACTTAAAAAATTATATATATATATATATATATATGAATGAACTGGGGATATAGCCCAGTGGTAAAGCACCCCTGAGTTCAATCCTCAGTATCCCCCCATAAAACAAATTGGCCACCTGGGAAGCTCCTGCCACATGCCAACCATAGGCTGTGAGAGGATTGCTCTCTGTCCTGCTAAGCCACTGTTGTAAGCAGCCTCCTGATGCCAATGGTCAGCTCCTCGACTGTAGGTGGACAACATGACTAGCTGCCTCTCAACTATATCTACCTAGGAGTCCAAGGAATCTCCGGGGACAGGCACCTGGAGGTCACATGCAGCTGGCCTTAAGAGTTTCACAAAGATAGGCTGGCTATGTGTCAGAGAGGGGACTGAATATGACTTGTGAGCTGCGGTTGTAGTTCAGTGGTAGAGTGCTTGCCTAGCACGTGTGAGCCACTGGGATCCATCCTCAGCACCACATAAAAATAAATAAAATGAAGATATTGTGTCCATCTACAACTAAAAAACATATTTTAAAAAAATGTGATGTGTTAAGAGATGTGGGCCTAAGTTAAGACTGTTTTTTCAAGAGTTTCTGCTCAATTCCTAGGGACGGGTCCTTGGTAGAAGCCAGGACTGCAAAGAAAATATAGCTCCTGCACTTGAAACTCAAAATCTTTTTAGGGGAGACAACCCCATCTTTTCCATTCTTGTTAAAAAAGAGAACTACCACCCATGCACTCAGGTGCTCAGGCCAAAAAGAAAAACATTCTTGATTCCTCCTTCCCTTACTCTCAGCAAGTCCTTTACGTGTATCTTAAAGCACACTTACCAACCAGGTCCACCCAGCCCCTGCCTCTTCCTCTACAGCCTCCACGCTTTCCTGTGCACACATCTGTCCTTCCTCCCCAGGACTCCCTGTTGTTCTGAACAGGGTAAGGCTCCAACAGTTTTCTCAGACCACTGCCAATCTTCCAACGTGGCTTTTTTCCCCTCCTCATAGCACTTAGCGCTGTCCTGGCATTAGTGTGTTTGCATTTGTTCCTCCCACTAGAAAGTCTGGTACACGTCCACATCACCAGGGTACGGAATAGTGCCTGGGACCACCGCCAAACCCAGAATTTGCTAATTCTAATACAAAAGGGGTGTGGAGAAGTACACTGCGTGGTCATCAGAACTGCGAGGAGGGACTAACGCTGGGAGCTGAGAATCGGATTATGAAGGCCGATCTAATAAGTTTAGTATTTTCTATTCTCATGGACATCACACCTATATATGGTGGGGAAATGTTTTTGAAAGCCTTTGCAGCGGGTTCCTAGAGAAAACCTGAAGACAACGCTGCGGAAAGAGAAAACCCGTGGCCAGCGTTACAGAGCGGGGCATTATCCCACCCACATGCACATACGCACATCCGCCCATAACCGGAGCATGCGCACACGCGCGCACTACATCCATCCCAGACGTGCGGAGAGAAACGTTCGTCAGTTCACTTGCCTTTCTAGGCTCCCTACCCTGTGCGGGCACATGCGCACACGAGCTCACCCCGCCCATCCCGGACGTGCCATCCCACACGGAGACGCGAGCGCGCCCCTCCTCCAGCAGTCCCTGTGCGTGAGCGCGTCTTCCTGCGCGTCGGTTGGCGCTCGCCTCCCCTGTGTAGAGTGTGCCAGTCCTTGGGAGCCCGCACCCGGCCCTCGCGGCACACCGTGACTCAGCATCTTCGGTGGTGCGCCTCTTGGAACAGCTCTTCCAAGTCCGTCTGCGTGGATGCGGCGCGCCCTGCTTCCGGCCTCCCGCCCCTTCGCCCAAGTCCCCTGCCCCGGACTTTTGCCTTCACACCCTTGACCACCTGGCCTCCTGGGCCTGCTAGAGCCCTGTCCAGCTACCCTGAATTAAGGCCTGACTTATCAGTGCCCACGTCTCGGTTTCCCTGTCTTTAGGACCATGCTCTTGTTTGGTCCCAACAGAGGCTGTAGTAAAAAACTCAGTGGGAGTCACCTGCTTTTCCTGGGCTGCCTTTTCAGGAGTTAATAGTCCCTGGCCTTTTTAACTTGCCTCTAGGATCAGATTCCCTCCTCAGCCTCAGTCGTTCCACTTGCAGGTGGCAGATCATCTTGTAGAAGGCCTATTCATCTTAGTACCAGGTCTGGGTCACTTTTCCCCTCCCAAGATCCGGGCACTTTTGAACTCTGTACTCTGCGGTTTGCAGCACTTGGTACAACATAAGGTTTTGGTGATGCGAGCAGAAAACGGGATTTGACAAGTTTTAGAATATAAAATTACCTTACACTGATGTTTTTCCAAACTACGCATTCCACTCCCCAAGATTCAGAGATGCCACCCCCAGACGTAGATGACTGATCACCACCCTGTGTGTACTTCCCGTCTTTCCTAGGGAAGTCGCCCCAGTGCTGTACATTAATAATCCAAGAGGACAGATGTTGATAAAATCTTTCTACCAGATCTTTCTACCTCTCTGCATTTGCCCAGACTGCTGTCTTAGCTTTTGAGTTGCCATTTTGGTCCATTTCCACGTGTAAATTCTACTCTGCTATTTAGTGTTAATATTATAGAGTTCAAGTTGATACTAGAACTGGGATGATGAGAGACAGGGGATCCCTGCTTCCCTACTTTTCTTACACCTTTTCCCTAAGATGGCAGGACAAAAAGCCAGGAATTTGTGAAAAGGACAGGGTTGATATAAAATCTCTACTCCATTAACTCATCCTCAGCCCTTTTTATTCTCTATTTTGAGTCAGGATCTCTCTTAATTACTAAGGCTGTCCTCCTGCCTCAGCCTCCCAATTCGATAGGATTATAGGTGTGCCCCACTGGTGCCCTGCTCAAATTTCTTAACCTCTTTTTTTTTTAAAATATTTTTTAGGTGTACTTGGACACAATACCTTTATTTTATTTATTTTTATGTGGTGCTGAGGATCGAACCCAGGGCCTCACACATGCTAGATGAGCGCTCTGACGCAGAGCCACAACCCCAGCCCCTTGACCTGTCTCTTCAATGTGGAGGTCAATATGATATCCATCATAGGGCTGACACAACAATTATATGGGAGAGTATCTAGCAAAGAGCTCTTCAGAGAGTAAACCTGGCTGGCCATACTAGAAATTGATAAAGGAATATTAATATTGATATTCCTTTGTTCTACCTTTGTGTGTTTTCTCTCCTTTGCTACCATGACCTCTTACTTGCAGATAAGGGTCTAGTTTCCTGCTAATATAGAAAACCCATTAAATTTAGAATTTCAAAGTTGAATATTAAAATTTTATGCTGGGGACTGGAGTTATGGCTCAGAGGAAGAGCACTTGCCTAGCATGTGAGGCACTGGGTTCGATCCTCAGCACCACATAAAAAAATAAGTGTGTTGCATCCATCTACAATTAAAATATTTTTTTAAAAAAATATTGTGCTGGAGGGGAAGAATTAAAAAATATTGTAGGCGGCTGGGGATGTGGCTCAAGCGGTAGCGCGCTAGCCTGGTATGCGCACGGCCCTGGGTTCGATCCTCAGCACCACGTACAAATAAAGATGTTGTGTCCACCAAAAACTAAAAAGTAAATATTAAAAAAAAATTCTCTCTCTCTCTCTCTAAAATATATATATATATATATATATATATATATATATATATATATGGTAGGGAAATCTGGAGTAATTCAAACTGCTGGGAATAACAGGCCAACTGCTGGTGGCATACATTATAGAATGTCGAAGTTGAAAATCTAAGGCATACAGTAGAGGAAAGGAACCATGGGAAGGTAGGAAGGGAGGGAAAGGGGAAAATACTGGGGAATAGAATTAGAAAAATTGCATTGTGATATAGTGTTATGTACAAACATGCAGCAATCTCACCAGTATATACCATTAAAATACACAAAAAATAAGGGGGAAAAGAGGTGACACCTTGGAACCAGCAACCATTAGAAACCTTACCTACTGCCTCTTATCTCAATACCTAAAGCTGTTCTTACATGGGAGGACAAAAGGCACTGGAGAAGGTAGTGTGGCATAGGTAGGTTAATACCCCAAAACACATTTGGAAACTTGTAGTGAAATGTCATGTGGATAGGGCAGATCCCTGGAAAGTCCTATGACCACTCGTTTCTTCAATTTCTTCAATTTTCAGCCTTTACTATTTTGCTTTTTTTTTTATCTTTAGGGCCTCAAATCATTCTGGGCAGGGAGAGAGAAGCCATTTGTGAAGCAATTGCATGGAGTTGGGAGGTAGGCCAGAGGAAAGCCTAGGCCTGGAGCTGTAGCAATTTGGGACACTCCTTAGTGGGCTGGCCTTTCTGGAAACCAGATGATAGAGAAGCTTAATTTAAGAGTACCAGTTCTTAGCTGGGCATGTTGGCGCACACCTGTAATCCCAGCAATTTGGGAGGCTGAGGCATGAGGATTGAGAATTCAAAACCAGCCTCAGCGATTTAGTGAGGCCCTAAGTAACTTAGTGAGACCCTGTCTCAAAATATTTTAAAAGGCTAGGGATGTCTTTCAGTGGTTAAGTGCTCCTGGGTTCATTCCCTGCTACCAAAACATAAGAGTGCCAGTTTTAGTTAGGCACATGCCTATAATCCCAGTGACTTGGGAGGCTGAGGCAGGATGATTGCAAGTTCAAGGTCAGCCTTGGAAATTTAGTGAGACCCTGTCTAAAAATGAAAAGGTCTGGGGATGTAGCTTAATGGTAAAGCACCCCTGGGCTCCATCATAAGTACTGCAAAAAAAAAAAAAAAAGAGTGCCAGTTCTTGTACTTCTCTGACTATATGCACTCCTCCTTTACAGGTTTGTGATTTCAATGGCTATCAATTCACTATGACTCCCAAATTTCTCCTCCAGCCCAGACCTTCTCCGTATGCTCCAGATGTGGACACTCAACTCAATACCTCCACTTAGATGTCTAACAGTTTTAAAAACTTAACATGTTTTTTTAGTGTGTGTGTGTGCTGCGCAAGCACTATACCACTGGGCCACAACCGGGGCCCCTAGATCATGTTATTTCTCTCCAAACTTGCACCTCTCCTAGTCTTCCTCATTGAACATCTTCCTCATTCGAATCATTGATGTCAATTCCAATTTTCCAGGAACCCAGGTCAAAACCTGGATGTCATCTTAACCATTCTTTCACCAGGAAGTTGTGAATTCTTCATTTAGGCCATCATGCCCAACTTCTATACCCTTGACCAAAGCGGCCTTCCTCCCTGGCCTGCATTATTATACTAGCCTCTTATCTGTGTCCTATTCTTGCGGCTTGTCAGTATGATCCTTAGTAAAACATGGCAGTTGATATCCCTCCTCTGCTTAGAATCCTTCAATGACCTCCAATCTCTCTCAGAACAAAAACCATAGCCCTTTAATGACTTGGAGGGTTCTTTTGTGATCTTGTTGCCTTCCTGTTCCTCTTTGACCTCATCTTTTATCACTTTCCTAGTTCACTCTACTCCAGCTGTAGTTGCCCTCTCTTTCTGGAATATCTAAACATGCTTGTCTTAAGACTGTAGTTGTTGTTCTCTTTGCTGTAATGCTTTCTTCCCAGATAGCCAATTAAATCTCCCTTACCTTTAGACTTATGATCAAATGTTACCTCTCATCAATGAGATTTTTTTCTTGAGCATCTATTTATTTATTTTTAGGTACTGGGGATTGAACCCAGGGGCACTTTACCACTGAGCTACATCCCTTGCTCTTTTATATTGTTTATTTTGAAATACAGTCTCACTAAGTTGGCTAGGCTGACTTCAAGCTTGTAATCCTCCTATCTCAGCCTCCTGATTCTCTGAGAATTAGTGTGCACCACTGCACCTGGCTTTGACCATTTATTTAAAATTGCAATCCCTATTCCCAGCATCCTTTTCAGCTTGCCTTTTCTCAATATCACTTAACAGCATCTGACATAAAATATATTCTATTTAACTATTTGGTACTCAAGTACCCACAGCACCTGGAACCTGGAAGGTGTTCTAGGGAATTATAGAATGAATGAAGCTGACCGAGGCACAGGGAGATCAGTCTCTGACCCCAGTTACTTCCGGGCAGAGGCCAGTGGACGGTGGCGCAGAAGGCCTCTCGGTGGCGGGGAGGGCCCAGCTGAGTCTCCAGAGCTGCTGCTGCCGCGGCCGCCAAGGTCACACAGCGGGCGGAGAGGGCCGGGGCTGAGGGCCTGGGAGGCGGGGCGGCGGGGAGCGGCGCGGGGCCGGGGCGGGGCCCGGCGCCTGCGCCATAAAGGCTGTTGCGCCCCGCGGGGCGCTGCTCGCTCCCTTCGCGCCGCCCGCTCCCGTTTCCTTCCTCCGTGCACGTCTCAGTCGGTGTGCCCTTCTCGTCCCGCCATGGCCGCTCTCACCCGGAACCCGCAATTCCAGAAGCTGCAGCAATGGCACCAAGATAACAGTTCTGACCTCAACTTGCGCCGCCTTTTTGATGCCGACAAGGAGCGCTTCAATCATTTCAGGTGCGCGCGCGGGGCTGGGGCCAGGAGGCCTGGACAAGGGCCCCAGGGACCCCCGGCCACCGAGCCGGGCCCAGGCCAAAATCGCACTTTGCCCTTGAGGCCTCCTTGGAACGTGTTCGCCGGTCTGGAGTCTGGGGCCTGCTTAGTCACGAGGAGCATCGGCCCCCTCCGCAGCCTCCCTCCACGGGGACCTCGCCTTCCTCTCCCCCCTCCCCCACAGCTCTTTAGGGGGGACTCCGGAGGCACTGGTGGGGAGGGGCTTCACTGACGCAACAGGCGGGAAAGAGCTGCCCCCTTCCACCTGGTCCTGGCCTCAATAGGCTTAGGACATCTTTGGAGTGCGGTCAGGGTGGCCATCCTGGGCGGGGGTTTGCCAGGAGTGGCCGTGGTGGAGATGTCGGGGCATAATTCCTGATGAAGAGGCTAAGGCCAGAGACCTGTGGAATGACCTGGAAATGGGAAGGAGTATGGGAGGAAATCTTGGGTGGGAATGCGTCCCAGCTTGCTCTGATCACGGATGATGCGGCGGCGGAGAAGGTAGGGATGGGACACTGCCTGTGGCTCCAGGACTGGAACTCCCTGATGGTGAGGTACAGAGTGAAAGTCTGCAGGGTTGCGGGGTGTCTCCCTGGGCCCTGCAAAGCAGTTGTATCCCGTCTTCCCAGGCCATGACTCCACGCCGAGGGTCTGACTGCATCTTGGTTCGGTGTGTGCTGCTGCTGTTCCAAGTTAGCCTGGGCAGGAAGGTTACAGACACCACCCACTGTCCTGGGCAGCTAGGGGCCCTGTGGGGTTGTGGCATAAGGAGGATGTTTCTTCTGGTGGAAACAGCTCCTGCCTCGCTCTGATCCAGGGGCAGGCTGGGAGGCACCAGGGGTGTGGTCAGTAGCTTCTGCATCTTTCTATAGCTTGACTCTTAACACCAACCATGGCCACATTCTGGTGGATTACTCCAAGAACCTTGTGACGGAGGAAGTGATGCATATGCTGGTGGACCTGGTAATGTTGTTTGGGGAACCCTGTGTGGTGGGTGAGCTAAGCTCTGGGGAGCTTCCAGGTCCTGATGGACCTCAGTAACTGCCTCAGTGCTGCTGGGTTCTGAATGCCTGGCCTGGCTCAGGTTCTGAGCAGCATTCTAGGGGACCCAGTGCCTGATGTTTGAGTAGCCTCTTTCCAGATGGGAGAGGGAGACAGGCTGTAGTTTTCTGTCAGCCCCATTGCAGTCAGTGCCATGCCTTGTGCTTGGGGACTTGGACGTGTGGTGGCCATTGTGAGCAGGACCAGACCTCAGTGTTTTCTCTTCTCAGGCCAAGTCCAGGGGTGTGGAGGCTGCCCGTGAGAGCATGTTCAACGGTGAGAAGATTAATAGCACTGAGGTGAGCAGCCGCATACCAGATTCCACATACCCCCTGGGGCCTCTTCCTTCCCTTTTGGGGTTCATCTGACTGTTAGCATCACCCTGTGTCCTCACCTCTTCTCTTAGGCAATGCTATTGCTTAAGGAGGGGCCTAAAGTCCTGTTTCTTTTGGGGGCTGGTTGCAGGGCTTTGGGGTGTGTCTTCTCTAAGACCAACAAGGATTTGGTAAGCAAATTGGAATGGCTCTCAGTGTCAGCCCAGGGAGGTACCTTCTCAACCCTGAAGGGAGGGAGTTTCTCAAGGATTGCTCAGGCATTTTATTAGAGAACTTAACTGATTTATCTTTACTGCAAGTTTTACTAAGGACAAGAATTTCATATCACAAAAGACCTCAATCTCCTCAGCAATAGGAGTCAATAGGAACCCTCAGTAAGGCCAGGCTTTGGGGACCCTATTCCTGACTTGCAGTGGAAACCTGGAGGCATAATAAACTCTTGAGCACTTAGTCTCTGTCCTATGAGGAGTCTGAGGTTGAGAGGTTAAGTCACTAATCCAAGATGTCATAGCTGGAAAAGGAAGAGCTGGGATTCAAACAAGCCCATCTTGCACTATTAGGCTAGTGTGAGGAAGCCTGCAGGTAAAGAGGGTTTCCTTTGGGGGTCTGTTTCCTTATGGAATGTGGGGAGGAAAGGGGTTGGGCAGGTGGGATGTGGGATAGCATGAAGCCCTCTGTCTTAGTGAGCCCCTCACAAACACATGAGATCACCACTCTTCTGCCCACCTGGATCCTTTAAACCTGTTTCTGTCAAAGACTCCCCTGCTGGCTTCAGCTGGATGGAGCCATTTTGCTCTTTTAACCAAGCCAGCTGCCTGGCACCTGTCATAGACTTACGGTCTGGTTGGTTTGTGGCAGATGGTACTGATAAGGCTGCTTGGTAAGGGAAGCTTGAATTACTTGCCTTGCTCCACATCCAGGGGGCTAAGGGCACTCTTCAGAAGGTGCCAGCAGACACAGAGTACTCTAATCAGAAGAATGAGGTTACTTTAGGCTTCATGAGCCCTGGTTCACTGAAGACATTAATTGCGTGTCTCTGACCTGTGTTGTCACCGTTCTGTCTTTGCTCACTCTGTACCACTTTCCTTTCTCACTGTTCACACACTGAGCACTGGCCTGTCCTAAGCATGTTCAGTTCCCCCTGACTCCTTTCTTCTACTGCTTCTTCCTTCTCTTCTTCTTGCAGTACTGGGGTTGAACCCAGGGATACTCCATCACCAAACTACATCCCAGCCCTGTTTAAATTTAATTTTGAGATAGGGTCTTGCTAAATTGCCCAGATTGGCCTTGAACTTGTGGTCCTCCTGTCTCCCAAGTCCCTGGTATTATAGGGACTACACTACCATACCTGGTCCCCTACTGGTTTCTGACTGTAGCACAAAGGGGGCAGCCCATGCTTTGCATTCTCCAGAGTCCTGGGGTAGCTCCTAATTCCATAAGCATACAGTAGTTCCCAGAATAAGACCATGGTGCCAAGACACCTCAGGGTCTGCCATCCAGTGGTAACTCTTGGGCCATACTACACCATGCTCAGTTAGAAGCCTACTTCCCTAGGGTGTAGATAGAAGGGGTTCTTTACACTGTGACCCTCGTCCCCAGGATCGGGCAGTGCTGCATGTGGCCCTTCGGAACCGCTCAAACACACCCATTTTGGTGGATGGCAAGGATGTGATGCCAGAGGTCAACAAGGTTTTGGAAAAAATGAAATCTTTCTGCCAGGTAAGTAACTGCTGGGCCGGACTTGCCCTTGGCCACACATGTGCATGTATTTGGAGATCTGGGAGTCCTTATTAGAAGCTCTACTGTTCTTCTTAGAGGCAGGACTCAGGCCATCACTGAAACCGCAACTAGGGGTGGCCTGTACAGTTGCTGACCCTGGGGTCTCTGCTATGGCTTGAATTTCCCCAGAGCCTGGTTGGAGGGGATCCACTGCTAGGGGCAGCCTCTTTCCTGAATTATAGACATCTGTGGTCTCAGAATAAGCTATCCAGTAGCAATGGCCTGAAGTTAAATGAAATCCCTGAGATAGGATAGTGCAGGAGGGAAGAGATACCTTGTCTAACCTCTTTAGTGACATCACCTTATTCCCAGTCCAGAATCAGATGGAAAAATTTAAAAGGTCCTGATCCCACTCCCAGCCAACTCTCCAAAGATAGCTGTTATGTTTTCCTGAAATTTTCCCCAAAGTACCTATGCATATATACTAGCACATATAAACACACACACACAGAGAAGCATCTATCATCACATGTTTGTAATACACATACACACAGAGATTCATTTTCTATCTGGCCTTCTGCAGCTTATTTCCACTCAAGAATCATGTTAGGGATGTTCCTGGGTTAGTGTCCATTAAATATAACTTTGTCTCCTCCTTTTCCTGTATGTGGGGTGTAGGGATTGCCTTAGAGAACAGCTAAATTCCCCAGGTCAATGCTGTTGCCTCAGTTATCTATTTCAGGAGTGATTCTGCAAAGGTCACAGATCCTCAAGCCTGGAGTACAAGGGTGATGGCTAGAGGTCTGTGTGGGTGTGTGCATGTCTGTATGGGTTATGCGTGCCCTGGGAATGATCATCTGCTCAACTGCAATCATTCACTGCTTATCCCTGAAAGCAGAGGCCCCCACTGTGACTGGTCAAAGTCTGGTTGCTTTGGCCAAGAGCCATTTTCAGATCTGAAAATGATGCCAGGAGTAGGAGGTGATCTTGGCATCAGTCGTAATTAGAACTTCCTGGAGGGAGGAAGGTCTGGCATCCTGATGGGGATCTGGATTCTCAAGTGTCCCTTAGGGTGGTCAGCCATGTGACTTTGTGTGGGGAAGGGCATTTCAGTCGTCATCATTGGCAGAGCTAACATGGTTTGGGAGCCTGGTGCCCTTGGCACTGGCCATCTTTGTTGCTTGTTTCCAGGACAGCCCTCTCTCTCTCTCTCACTCTCTCTCTTTTTTTGTCATTTCAAACCAATTTATTTCTCACTTCATAAGAAAAGAGCATTCTAAAGCAATGTAGCCAGCATTCAATCAAAATACTGCAAAACATTGAATAAAAAATCACAGGGCAGAAAATGGGATAGTAAACTGTTAAAATTCAGTATAAGAGTTCAACAAAGTAGAAACTGTAGTTCCCACAATGGAGTCAGCCTTCTCTTAATTGACTGCTGGATTACCTACCTCAGACTGAAGTGTATTTACAGTTCCAAACACTAATGAACAGTGGCATTTCAACAGGGAGGAACACTTTTTATGGCTGTTGCTCTCAAAAGTTCCCCCGAGTCACTGGGTGAAGATGTTCACTGTGACCTTCATTATCATGGCAAAACCCAAAAACAAATTGCATATTTCAAAATAGTAAGAGAGGATTTTGAATGTTTTTAACACAAAGAAATGATAAATGAGGTGATAGACATACAATTTACCATGATTTCATCATTACACATTTTATACATGCATTAAAATGTCATGCTGTATTCCATAAATGTTTAGTCATTATGTATTAAAAAGCAGGGCCAGGGGCTGAGGTTGTGGCTCAATGGTAGAGCGCTTGCCTAGCATGTGTGAGGCACTGGGTTCGATATTTAGCACCTCGTATGAACGAATAAAATAAAGGTCCATTGAAAACTAAAAAAAAAAAAAAGTAGGGCCAGAGGCTGGGGTTGTAGCTGAGTGGTAGAACGCTTTCCTCACATGCATGAGGCCTTGGATTTGATCCTCAGCACCGCATAAAAAAATAAGTGTGTTGGGGTAAAGGACCATATCTAATTTAAAAAAAAAAAAAATTGGGTCAGAGATGTAGTTCAGGGGTAGAGTGCTAGCCTATGGTACATGAGTCCCTGGGTTCAACCCCCAGAACCACAAAATTAAAACAAAAAAATTAATATAAAAGTAAAAACCAAACAACTCATATCATTTGTCAGAGGACATATCAGTAAAATCAGTGTATATTCCTGTATTGCAGTCCTAGCTACCATTAGGGATTCAGGATCTACGGCTTTACTTACCTGCTGTGCTATTTAGGATATATTGAAAAGTTGAAAAAGGAAGTTACAGAATTTGTGTGTGTGTCATAAAGCCTCAACCGGTCAAAGAAAGAGTGTGTGCAGTTGTATTAAAGATAAACATTTTTCCCTCTGGTGTTTGTTTTGTTTTGGTATTGGGGGATTGAGCTCAGGGGTACTTAAGCATTGAGCCACATCCCAGCCCTTTTTGTATTTTGTTTAGAGACAGGGACTCACTGAGTTGGCTTAGGGCCTTGCAAAGTTGCTGAGGCTGGCTTTGAACTCGAAATCTGATCCTCCTGCCTTTGCCTCCAAGCCACCATGCCCAGCATTTTTTTTTTTTTTTTTTTTATGATGCAAATCTGTGATGGTGATATTGAAGGTTGAGAAGCTGAGCAACTTTTTTTTCTTTCTTCCTTTCTTTTTTTGTAGCGGAGGGAGGTTTGAACCCAGGGACGCTTTACTACTGAGCTATATCCAGATTTTTTTATTTTGAGACAGGGTCTTGTGTTGCCCAGGTAGCTAGGATACAGGTGTGCACCACTGCACCAGCATTTTTTTTTTTTTTAGTTATAGAAGTTTTCCTGTGACAGTTGATTAGTTTTTTATTTAAAGAGAAAAAAAAAACTTGCTAGGTTTTACTGGCTTTGGGAAAACCACGTATACTAGTTTTCTATTTATATGTAGGAAATTACTGGAGAACTTAGCTAGAAATAACAGTCAACATTTCTTTGGGTCAGGACTTTTGAGTGGTTCTGGTTAAGTTCTCTTAAGGCTGTAGTCAAGATGTTGGCCGAGGGCTGGGGTTGTAGCTCAGTGGTAGAGCTCTTGCCTGGCATGTGTGGGGCACTGGTTTTGGTCCTCAGCACTTCATAAAAATAAGTAAATGGAACAAAGAGTATTGTGTCCATCTACAACTAAAAAATATTTAAAAAAAAAAAAAAAAGGGCTGGGGATATAGCTCAGTTGGTAGAGTGCTTGCCTCGCATGCACAAGGTCCTGGGTTCAATCCCCAGCGCCACAAAAAAAAAAAAAAGATGTTGCCTGAGGTTGCAGTCATCTGAAGGCTTGAGGGTAGAGGATCTGCTCTAAAGATGGCTAATTTAGCAGTTGTTTTTGGCTTTTAGAGGGCTTCAGTTGCACACCATATGGACTTCCACTCAGAATTTGAGAGTCCTTAGATAAGGCAGCTGATTTCTCCCAGAGTGAGCAAACTCAACAGAGAACAGGAAGAGTTCCTTGAGGTCTTTTGTGACCTAGTATCAGAAATCACGTTATTGTAGGCACGGTGGCACAGGCCTGTAATCCCAGCAGCTTGGAAGGCCGAGACAGGAGAATCGTGGGTTCAAAGCCAGCCCCAGCAACTGCGAGGCAACTTAGCGAGACCTTGTCTCTAAATAAAATACAAAATAGGGCTGGGGATGTGGCTCAGTTCAATCCCCAATACAAAAAAAAAGGAAAAATCACATTCTTTAATTTCTGTAATATCTTATTGATTGTACAGATCAGCTCTGGTCATCCTTAGAGGGTACTGTACAAGCATAGATGCCAGGAGGCAGCAGGGATCACTGTTAAATCATCTTGGAAGTTGGCTGCTAAAAGCAGCCTCTGGCTCTCCATGATTCATATTCCTTCTTTGTCCAAAATACCCCACTCAGTTTCTCCTAAGGCTGTATTCCATTACTTTATCATCTAAGTCCAAACCTCATTGTCAGGTACAGGCATAGTAATACCTGCATTTCCTCAAGTGTACCTTCAGTGTATTTCCTTTTGGTCTGGACAGGTGGATTAGACAAGCTGTCGTTCTCTCATATCACCCAACCAACAGTGGTGAGATAGGATAATGACTTTAAGGGGGGAGCGAGGTGGGGGAAGGAAGGCATGCAAACCACACTGGTCCATGGCAATTCTGAAATCTTAACAGGACGTGTTGGCAATTTACTGGTTAAGATTCGAGGCCTGGGCATAATTTCTCAAGGCTCTTGGCTTTTCTTGCACTCATTTCCCTTAGTTGAAAGGTAGCCTGTGTTTGCAACTGCATAGTTTTATCAGACTACTTACTGTCTGGAAATACAGATATTCCTTTCCTACTCTATCCCTTTCAGTTCAAGCAGATATCATTTCAGAAAATTCAGTTATTTTAAAAATTTTGTGGGTCTCCTATGAAGCTTATTGAAGGAAAGCCTCATTTCATTAAGTAAAATCCATACCCACAAATTTTTTCAACATGAGTCCTTTTTTTACTTTTGCTTTTGAGCCCACAGAAATAATACCATTAAGCCTCTAAGAAGTCTTTTATTTATTTTTTTTGCAGTTCTAGGAGTCCAACCCAAGGGTGTTCTACCAATGAGCTACATCCCTGGCCTCTTTGTTTAGTTGTCAATGGACCTTTATTTTATTTATTTATTTATATGCGGTGCTGAGAATCGAACCCAGTGCTTCATACATGCTAGGCAAGTGCTCTACCACTGAGCTAAAACCCAGCCCACATTTTTTTTTAATATCTTTATTTTTTTATGTGGTGCTAAGGATCGAACCCAGTGCCTCACACATGCTAGGCAAGTGCCCTACCTCTGAGCCACAACCCCAGCCCCCTGACCCTTTTTATTTTTTATTTCAAGGCTGGGTTTCCTTGAATTCACCAGACTGGCCTCCAACTTATGATCCTTTTGCCTCGCCTTCCAAGTTGCTGGGATTATAGGCATGTGCCACTGTGCCCAGCACAGGCTGCATGTTCTTTTATATGACAAAGCTTCTCAGTCACATTCCATCATTTTCATAGTATTTCAATAGGTGCACAGGTCAGCACAGGGGGTAGCTATTCAGGGTTATGAATACCAGGGGAAAGAATCATTTGTAGGTCCATTTGGAAGTTGGCTGAATTTCTTATATTTCTGTCCCTGGTCATGATAGTTGGCATTTCATCTGGTCTCTGATGTTAGTTTCTGCTGAAACTTTACTCTTTTTTTTTTGCAAATTTTGATAGCATTACTGTGAGGCGAGGATGTGATCACTGCATTTCCTTTTTAAATGAGGAAATGCAGTGTAGTATGGTAGGGATCTACCACTGTGGTTTTAAGAAGCTCCTATGACACCCTGAAAGTTGGAATTGAGGTTTAAGGATAGAGGAGTAATGACTTTTTTTTTTTAATTGAACCCAGAGGTGCTTAACCACTGAACTATATCCCCAGCCTCCAGTCCCCCCTTTTTTTTAAGACAGGGTCTCACTAAGTTGCTTAGGGCCTCATTGAAATGCTGAGGCTGGCCTTCAACTTGTAATCCTCCTACCTCAGCCTCCTGAGTCACTGAGATTACAGGCGTACAGTAATGATGTTTTTGAGCAGTAAGTTATATGGCAGTGAAAGGCTGATCACATCTTCTCTGCTCTGTGCCAGCGTGTCCGCAGTGGCAACTGGAAGGGGTACACGGGCAAGTCCATCACAGATGTCATCAACATTGGCATTGGAGGCTCAGACCTGGTGAGGAAAAGACTACCTTGGGATGGGGTGAGGGTTGGGAACTATTAGTTCTTTCCAGGGCTTTGGTTTCTCCATTTATGGGACCTGTGTCCTGGAGTCTTGCTTTCTGATGCTATGACTCTTTACAGGGGCCTCTTATGGTCACTGAAGCCCTTAAGCCGTACTCTTCAGGAGGTCCCCGGGTCTGGTTTGTCTCCAACATTGATGGGACCCACATTGCCAAAACCCTAGCCAGCCTGAACCCTGAGTCCTCCCTGTTTATCATCGCATCCAAGGTAAGGGCATCAGTGGTATGGGGAGGGTATGGATGTTCTACTATCGCCGTGGGCATTGGAACCACAGGACTGGTTGTGAGGGAGCCAGTGCTTTGTGGATCAGTCAACACAGCTGCTCTGGGCCTGTTTCCTCATTTGGCAGCAAACAGTTTCCTTAATAAAAGCCTCAGCTGATCAATATGAACCTTTGTCATAAGGTCACACCTAGGGCTGGGGATGTGGCTCAAGCGGTAGTGCTCTCGCCTGGCATGCGTGCGGCCCAGGTTCGATCCTCAGCACCACATACAAAGATGTTGTGTCCGCCAAGAACTAAAAAATTAAAATAAAAAAATAAGGTCACACCTATTCATTTTGCAGGAACTGTGCTCAACCTAGGACTGTACTTTCTTATGATTACTGTCTTATGTTTATTCCTTTTAATCTTAGAGCCACACCCTGATAATACTGGGGTTTTGTTTATTATCATTAATACCCTGTGTATTCACTTTTTTTTTTTTTTGCAGTACTTGGGATTGAACCCAGGGCACTCTACCACTGAGCTACATCTCTAGTCCTTTTTATTTTTAGACAGGGGTTTGCTAAATTACCCAAAGTAGTCTCATACTTGCCATCCTCCTGCCACAACCTCCTTAGTAGCTGAGATACTGGCATGTGCCATCATTGTGGGCCCTGTGTACTCACTTTAATGCACATAAAATATGAGTTTCATCAGGCCAGGAATGGTGGCGCATGCCTGTATTCTGGCAGCTTGGGAAATTGAGACAGGAGGATTGCAAGTTCAGAGTCAGCCTCAGCAGCTTAGTGAGGCCCTAAGCAACTCAGTGAGACCCTATCTATAAAAAACAACAACAACAATAACAAAAAAAGGGCTGGGAATGTGGCTAAGTGGTTAAGTGCCCCTGGGTTCAATCCCAAGTACCAAAAAAAAAAAAAAAAAAAAGAATCAGAATTCTAAGATATAGCCTAGCTAGACAGGCTCAGCTCATCCCCTAGGAGGTGCCCCATCCTTTGACTGACTTGCAGGATTAGGGTAGGGACTGTGGCATTGCCTAGGGTCCTCTGCTGGTTGCAAAGTGCTGGAATTACAAGATGATGTACCTCCAGGCCTCTGCCTCAGGCACAGCTACCAGTCAGTGTGTGGGTTAGCAGATATGGGGATTGTCACTGACTTGCAAATACTACTACTTATGACAAATGGGCACCTGTGTGGCTTCTGCTGCTGAGCCTGGAGGCTGACTGTTGTACTCTTTTATTGCAGACCTTTACCACCCAGGAGACCATTACAAATGCAGAAACAGCGAAGGAGTGGTTTCTCTCGTCAGCTAAAGATGTGAGTGGGTAGTAGGGACCCCTTATGGGGGTGATGGTCCCTGTGTAGGCTGGGAGGACCTGGGTAGGCCTGCCTTTCTACTTGAGTGGCCCTATTTCTCCTAAATTAGAAGCAGGAGGCAGCCTTTCTGGCACCTGCCTTTCCTGTTTTTTGGTCCATCTTTGGCTTTGTCAGCCCCCAGACACACCAAATGTGGCAGAACCTGCTCTAACTGGCTTCGGGCCCTTTCTTTAAGCCCTTTGTCCCAGAGGGATTATTGCTGCTCCTGGCCACATCCATTTTTAAAGAAGAGGGACATTCTTGGGCTTTTTTTTTTTGTGTGTGTGTGGGGGGGGTGTGCTGGGGATTGAACCCCAGGTCTTTGCATGCAAGGCAAGCACTCTACCAACTGAGCTATATCCCCAGCCCCATTCTTGGGCTTTGTACGCCTGTGAGGTGAGACAGGCATGTTGTCCTGTGACCCTTCTGCCATTTTGATCTTAACCTTGATAAGAGGGTCCTCCCGCAGCCTCAGACCCAAGGACTAGGACTAGTCATTCCCCAGCACAGGCCCTGGTTTCTCTAGTGATGGGAGGATCACTGCCCCTCTCGCATAGTTTGATGTAACTGGCTGTTTCTTGTAGACTTCTGCAGTTGCGAAGCACTTTGTTGCCCTGTCTACCAACACGGTAAGTGCCTGTGTGGCCCTCTATGCTCCCTCCCTCGAAAAGCCCAGATCACGGCAAGATCATGGCCTTTTGGAATACATGTGCTGAGTTACAACTAACTCACAGGTTTGGAGCATCTTGGCACAGATGGTGGGATAGGATTCACTGCCCGTGAGCCGCAGGCCAGCCTTGCCTTCATTACATTTCCCATCCAGTCTTTGCTGACCCAAAGGAGGGTATTCAGTCAGTGGGATCATGATAACCTTGTCCTTCTCCCAGGACTGACTGATATCCAGAATATTCCATACTCATGATCTCCCATGGCCTCTGCCACCTTCTATTTCCCCAAGTGGAATATGCTGGGTGTAATGCCTGGTGAGGGTGGGGGATGCATCCCATTTCTCACTAAAGACTTAAGCCCCAGTAAAGGGATGTGACTTTTTTAATTTAATATTTATCCTCCACTCTCCTGACTCCCCCAACTTTTTTTCAGTACTGGGGATTGAACTCAAAGAGAGGCACTTTACCACTAACCTACATCCCCAGACCACTTTATTTTTATTTTGAAACAGTCTCGCCGAATAGTTGAGGCTGGCCTCCAATTTGCAATTCTCCTACCTTAGCCTCTCTAGTTGCTGGGATTATAGATGTGCATTATTGCACCTGGCGGGGTGTGACTTTTTGCTGCACTTGGTGATTGTGTGAGGTAGTGATGCTGGGATGAGACCCCAGGTCACCTGCCTGACAGTTCTCATAGCTTGTCTGGCCTTGAGCTTGTATGAGGTAAGGGAGGCAGGGTCAGCAGGGCAGAGTGAGGTGTGCCTTAGGAAGTATAACACCTGTAAACCTTGCTGGACCCTGAGTGGGTGGAGGGGGGGCCAACGCTGTGCTGAGCTATGACAGCAGGGAACCATACTCAGGCCTTCTTGACTTCCTCCATCACCTCCACAATTACTTCCGTCTCCAGTACTGACCTGCCCACAGGGGTAGACAGAATAGGTCAAAGTCAGCTAACCAGAGAGTGTCTTATCTGCCTTCTTTACACAGGGCTCAGACTATTGGTAGGGCTTCTATGAGGAACAGGTAAGGGGTTGCTGGCCTGCCAACCCAGGTGACTACATGCCTGAAAAACAGTATTCAGGCTCTCTGAAATGGAGGCACCTTCCCAGATTTGGGAAGGACTGGGCAGTTAGTTGTCCAGGCTGAGCATAGCCTGGACTGGGAGGTGGCCTCTGCTGATGCTTAGGGTCCAGCCCTAAGCTGAGGTTCCCAGATGTCCTAGGGGACTTAGGTGATAGCTGTTGCCAAGCTGGATGTGGACTTTATATCAGGTAGGCAGACCCCCTCAGCAGGAGGCTTTGCAGGTCCCCTGGCATCTCTCTGGGTGGGCAGGTCCTGGGCTGTCTCACCCTGCCCTAGGTGGGGCTAGGAGAAGGTGAGGCACTTCTGTAGCTTGTCTGACATAACTCCTCCCTTCCTGATGTTCCTTTTCTTATTCTGCTAACAAATACTCTCTTTTTCCTCTCTCCCTTTACTATTTTCAGGCCAAAGTGAAAGAGTTTGGAATTGACCCTCAAAACATGTTCGAGTTCTGGGATGTAAGTACAGGCACTTCCTGTGCTGGGTCAATTATGTGTCCTGTGTCAAACCATGGCCATTGAGCCACAGATGAGGGGCCTGTAAGGTTAGATCAGCATTTATTGAGCTCCTGCTGCATGCCCAGATTTGAGAAAGGCAGAGAGGCCCTTAAAGAGACTTGTAGGGCAAGAGCCACCCACTTAAGTTGAGGGCTCCACTTGAACTGTGGCAAGCTAAGCCTGCAGGCCAGGTTGAACTCTCCCCTGTGCTTGCCAATATCACCCCCTGTGGGGTAACCAGAGCTGCCTCCACCCACCTCATTGAGCTGTGGTTGTGAGTTATTCTCAGTGATGACCTTTCTCTAAGTTGCAGCCACAGTCTTTAAAGGCCAAGGGGCAGGGTGAGGCAGGAGGTGGGCCCCAGTAGGCTTGGAAAGGAGCAACAGGAATTGCAGGAGCAGCTGGAGGAGTGGTGGGGAGGGGCCTGGGCAGGTGGTGCCTGGGCAGCTTGCACTGCAAACCTTGATAGGTGGTCACGGGGGCACACCTGCACTAGAGTCAGGCATTGAATAGGAGCTTCCTTGCAGCTTGCCTGATTGCAGCCATGGTGTGAGAAGGGCTGTGAAGGCTTGGGGTGCAGGGTGCTGCCCAGGGTGTGGTGTGGGCTCTGAATGCAGTGGGTATGGCTGGGCATAGGAGGGGTGCTCTAACACATGGCTGTGACAGTCACACCCAAAGGGGCATCACCCATTTGAGTGTTTTCACACTGGCCTTTGACATGGAGGCTCTTAGCGTGGTGGCAGCATCCACAGATATAATCTTATTTTGCCAGTTTTCTAAGAGCCTTTTTCAACTGGGGTCTGGGAAGAGAATGAAGCCCCAAAGCCCTAGACCATCCACTGTGTATAATGAGTTCACTTCTTTCTAGAATGGGACTAGTTATTTACCATCCTTGGAAGAATTGAGAAGTCACTCAAATCATTTTCTGCATCCTGTGGCTCAGATGAGGAACCCTGGTTGAGAGACTGTGCAGCTTCTAACCAATGTTGCATGCCTGATAAAGGAGGGGAGCACCTCCCACCTCCTCCCTGGGATTTGGCATCTGAGCAGGTGGTGGGCAGGGATGTGTGGGTGCTTCTGCTAGCTGAGGAGCCCAGAAGAACAGGGTTTCGTTGTCTATAAGTGCTCAGTATACACAGATGAGAGTTTGAAGTTTGACTTATGGAGAGGGATGGGTCTTACAGGGAAGGCCTAGGAATGCAGTTGAATAGGAAAACATGGAACCAACTAGTTATGCCAAGGTGGGCACAGTGGAGGCCTCCTGGCCCAGACTAGACATAACACATACCTGCTGTAGTTGGGATTAGTGTGGATATTGCTGAATCGAGAAGATAAAGTCTGAGAGTCCCAGAGGCAAAAACGGGTAAATTTTCTAAAACAGGTCTCTCAGGCCTGTTTGAGGCATCGGGTAAGGCAGAGGGTTATAGCACTGGCTATGAGATGAGATCAGAAGAGTCCAGTCCAGTAGAGGTACGTATGAGTGGTAAGACCCAGTCTGCTGGGGTCTGCCTTGGGGCAGCCTTGGGTTGGAATCAGGCAGAGGCATAAGTATGGTGGTAAACTGTGGAGTCTCTCAGGGCTCAGCTTGAGTCAGCACACACAGTAGAACTAAGTGAGGTCTGAAGAGGAGCCAGGATAGGTATAGGTGAGTTTAGAGAAGGAACCAGGACAAGGAAAGATACAGGTGAGGTCCATGAATTCTGGAGGATATTCAGGTATTTAGAGAGTGATCCTATCAAGCAAGGTCTGAGGAGTCAGTCACGTACAGGTACTTAAACCCAGCCCTGAGGGAAGAGGGCTAGATCTATGTAGTATACACTGGGGTCTTTCTGACTTGTTCTGCAAAGTGAGGATCAGGTAGCAGGTCATCTAGAATGTCCAGGTGGTGGACATTGATATGAGGTGTTTAGATTTCACAATTATGCAAACACAGGCCAGCCCCCTGGTTCCAGCATTTTAATCAGGTATGATGGGCAGAGCTCAGGATATAGAGAGCCTGCTGAAGGTCCTTAACAAGTCCAGGAGTGTCTGTGCAGGTTTGGTATATATAGTGGAGAATGCCAGGTGTGGAAACATGTCTGAGCTCTTGGGAGCTGGAAGAATTATACAAAGATATGTATGATTGGGTTTCTTAGGGGAGGCCTAAGGAGCCAGATTAGGCACATGTAGGTAGAACTGGATTGCTTGGGTATGGACACTGGAACTAAAAATAGGCTTGGGTAGGTTGAACTGAGTCTGACAAGTGATGACAAAAATCCATGATTGGGTCCAGGTCATAACTGTGACCTGTGGTGACATCTGAAAGCTCTGGAGATGCACAAGTGGGTGCTTCAAGGTTCCCTGGGATAAGACTGAAGAGATGGCATCAGGCAAATGCAGAGGGTCAGAAAACAGCATCCGTCTGTAAAGTGTATGAAGCCTGGGTCTGGCCCGGGTATGTAGAGCAGGTGGCAGGTGAGGTTTGAAGAGTTGAGGTGAGGCCCAGTTTTGTACTTTGGGTCTCAAAGAAATGTCTAAACTGCGGAGGTCAGGTCCGAGTTTGTATCCTAGTTTTTGAGGAGCTGGGTCAGGCATTGTGGGTAGAGTTTGTCAGATAATAGGGCAAGCACAGGTAGATGGACCTGGAAAGCCGTGACTAATTAGATTCATTAAAATCTGTCACAGTTGAGGTTGTCCCCTAGTCGGTAGAGTCAATTTTTCAGGTGGGGCTTGAGGAGCCAGGGTAAGGCTCATGGATAACGAATAGGGTTCTTTAGATGATGTCTGAGGAAATGAAAGGAATATAGGCAGAGTTAGGCCTCTCAGGTGAGATATGAGGAGTGCCTGCCAGGTGTGGTCTGAAGAGCCAGGATCTGGCACCAGTAAGTAGTTCTGGCTCTCTCAGGTAGAACTTTACCTCTTGGCAGGGGAGGAACTTCCCTTCTTGGGTAAGGTCTAAGGAGTCTGTATCTAATGCACAGGTTTGTATCTTTGGGTCTGTTGGATCTGAAGAACATGAGTTAAGCAGGTGGGTAGAGCAGGGTTTGTCAGGTAAAATCTGTTGGGGGCCAGGTTTTTTAAATTGCGCATAGCTGTTCAGATCTAAGAAGTTAAAGTGAAACCTGGGTAGGAAGAACTGAATGTGTTGGATGACGAATGAGCAGCAGAGGTATAAGGTACAGGTAGGCAGAACTGGCCCTCAAGGTACAGTCTGAGGAGCCAGCATCAAGCATGGGTAGGCTCAGGTCTATCAGGCGTGGTCTGAAGAACCAGAGTCTTATACAAGTAGGTAGAGCTGCTTTCCAGGTATAGTCTGAAGAACCAGGGTCCTGTAAGGTAGGTAGAATTGGCTCACCAGGTGTTGTCTGAGGACTAGAGGTAAGACACAGGTAAGTGGACCTGGTATTCCAGGTGTGCTTTGAGGAGCCGTGATTGAGCATAGGTAGGTAGAGCTGGCCTACCAAGTGCAGTGCATGAGCCAGGGTCAAGCACAGGTAGGTAGAGCTGGCCCTCCAGGTGTGGTCGGAAGAACTAGGGTCAAGAACAGGTAGGCAGAGCTGGCCTACTACATGTGGTCTGAGGAGCCAGCCCCAGAGGCAGGTAGGCAGAGCTGGCCTTCCAGATGTGGTCTTGAGGCCTGAGGATTTAGGGTTGAACGCAGGTAGGTAGAGTTGCTCTTTCACGAGCTGGATTTAGGCAAAGGTATGTATACCTGGTTCTTGTGCCTGAAGAAACACGGTCAGGCTTGGTAGGTGGAGCTGTCCATCTGTGTGTGATCTGTGTGTCCATCAGGGTCAGGTAGAGATGGCCTGCCAGTTACAGTGTGAGGACCCAGGGCTACGCTCAGATGGGTAGAGATGGCCTGCCGGGTGTGGTCGGAAGAGCCAGGGTCATGTACAGGTAGGTAGAGGATGACCTTCCAGGAATGGTCTAAAGAACCAGTGTCATATGTAAGTGGGTAAAACTGGGCTCTCAGGTGCAGTCTGAGGAGCCAGGCTCCAGCACAAGTAGTTTGAACTGCCTGACTAGATGGGGTTTGATGACAATATCAAGCACAGTTCAATAGCCTTCCAGGTATGGTTTGAGGACCCACAGTGGAGCATAGGTAGACCTACCAAATACAGTCTAGAAGCCAGGGTCAAAGCCAAGTAGACAGAGCTGACCAGGTGAGAGCAGAGGAGCCAAGGGCAAGCCAAAGGTAGGTGGAGCTGGCTCAAGTATAATTTAAGAACCTAAGGTCAAGCACAGGTAGGCAGAAATCATGGTCCAAAGAGCCAAGGTCAAGCATAGGTTGGCTCTTTAAGAACTTGGATTCAGGCAAAAGTGTATAGACCTGCTTCTCTGTGGTACAGCCTAAAGAATCAACTTACGGAGGCAGCATAGCCTCTCAGGTCAGGCTCACGGCACTGGAGTCTATAGAGTAGGCAAAGCACTGTGGGTCTCACAAGAGGTCTGCAGGCCTTAAATGAGACATGGGTAGGTATACCATGAGTCTTGCAGGTGAAGTTCTTGGGGCATGGTTCTGGCTTTAAGGAGCATGGTTTAGCCACCAGTGATAGATAAACATCTCTCATGTGAGTCTGTGGCACTATGGGGGTTCTGAGACTCCTTGGTGAGGTTGCTAATGCTGAGGTTAAGCTGAGGTTGGTAGTGTTGGATTTTTCTGTGAGACATGAAAAGCTGAGCCAGGTGGGATAGAGGCTACTGGGTCAGGGCTGGGGATGTGGCTCAAGCGGTAGCGTGCTCGCCTGGCATGCGTGTGGCCCGGGTTCGATCCTCAGCACCACATACAAACGGGGATGTTGTGTCCGCCGAAAACTAAAAAATAAATAAATAAATATTAAAATTCTCTCTCTCTCTCAAAAAAAAGAGAGAGACTACTGGGTCAGGCCTATGTAAATAGAGCTTGATCTCCAGGAAAGGGGTGAAGAGAATCTGTGTTGGGCTCCAAGCAGTGGATCTGGGTCTGCATTTGAGTTGGAGAGGTCAAGGTTAGTCACAGACAGTTAGGTGAAACCTGTATTACCAGCTGCAGTGTCTGGAGCCAGGCTCTGGCAGGTATACCAGCCTACATTGTACGGTGCTGGAGTTGAACACAGGTGGGCAGAGCTGGGTCTCCGAGGCTTATCTGGCTTTGTTAGTCTGTGGATCAGGGTCAGTATGGGAAAAGTATGGTCTTATGTGGGTTCTTTCCACTTGGATTCAGATGCAAAGGCACCCCAGCCATGAAGAGATAAAGTAGAGAAGGCGGGGCCTCACCCAGAAGTGCATAATTGGTGTGGTTGGCCAGGCCTGAGGAGGAGTGTCAGATATAGTTGGGACCATCCGTGGTAGGATCTGGCACAGTTAGGTCAGAAAAACATAGTCATCATAGGTGTATGTATCTAGGTCTGTCTGATGAGGTCTCAGAAATCCTGAGGTGGGAGAGGTAGGGTCAGGTTGGAGACGTAGAATGCCCTGAGCCAGGTCAGCTATCCCTGGACAAGTGTGACAGGCAGAGATCAGGTTACTGCAGAGGCCTGAGGACCTGTAACCTGTCTAGGGTGTGGTCTGTGCCATCACTTTCTTGTTGCCCTAAGGTCTGAGTTGCCAAAGTGAGGAAAAATGTAGGGCTATATCTGGCTGGATAAGGTAAGGTGTGGTGAACAGAGGCAGGTGAGACCCAGACTTGGAGCTGACTGAGATGCTGCATGTGTCAGGTATGCTTTGGGAGCCTACTGCAGGTAAAGGTAAGGTCTAGAGACTCCAGTCTGCAGTTGGAAGGCTCAGAGGCTCAGGTCAGATATGTCGTCGCTGGGCTTTTCCTGAGGTGAAATCTGAGGATCAGATCTCAGCCAAGGTCAGAGCCTGGATTCACCAGAGAGCTGCTCCCCTTGTTTCTAGAAATGAATGTGTTAGGCAGGATCTGAAAGGCAGTGTCAAACGTGGTGTGGTCTGCAACTGTGTCCATCAGATATAAGCTGACCCCCAAAACCCAGACCCTTTCCAGGTGAAGGACCCCACTGTACTCTCTGCTCAAGCCAGCAGTCTCTGGGCCGTCCTTCTCTCATTCTTCTGATGCATCCTATTTAACTGAACTCCCTGAATCAGGACTCCGCTCCCGAGTCCAGAATGTCTGGACCAACACTGCGGCTCCTTGGTGGTTTCCCTGCTTCTATTCTCACCTCACCCACAGGCTCCAGTACTCCAGCCTTGTCTCTCAGCTTCAGCCCTTGGGTTCTCACTCTTTCATTCATGGTCTGTCTTGTGCTTTGCTTCTTCTTACCCAGCTTGCCTTAGTGGGCTTCCAGACAAAACATCTATTGGATTTCTGTGCAAAAGCCTCTCCTTTGCATATAATGGGGTTGCAGCCTTGGACCATCCCTGAAGGAATTGAGAAGTGACGTTGCTCTGTAAGGCTTAATTCTCTCACTGTTGGGTGGCTCTTGCCACAGGACCTTTGCATATGCTGTTCTATGCTTCTCCAGTGTTCCTCCGAATAATGCCTGCTCTTCAGATCTAGGCTCAAGCTCCTGGCAGATTCCTTTTATAACTGGTCTTGGTACCATATTACCATATTCACGTTCTCCCAAACACTTGTTATTCAGTTTCACATTTATTGGCATGATTATTTCACTTACTTCATTCTTCCCCCACTGGTCTATTTGCGCTGCCTGTGGTAGGAATGTGGTAGGTGTTGGGAAGATATGCATGGAGTTCAGAGATACCACAAGGAGCACACAGGTGTGGCATCAGAAGTCTCAGTGTGAATGGTAGGTGTAGGTGTGTCTTAGAGCTGAGGTTGAGAAGATCCCAGGTATGAGCCACTGGGCCCGTGTCCTGGGAGGCAGGGTGAGGCACAGGTAGGAGGTTCTGGTGCTGTCACTATCAGAGGGAGCATGTCCAGACACAGGTATCAGGCTCTGAGCCTGTTCATCTGAGGAGGCAGGGCCTGGCACAGGTATGAAGCCTGGGGTCAGGTTTATGGAGGTGGGTTTGGGCAGCACAGGTATGAAGCTCTGGTCCTTCCAGTGGCTGAGGAGGCCCTGCTGAAACCTGATAGGAGGTACAAGATCTGTGTCTTTGTCCAAGGAGGCAAGGCCAGGCAATGCCACGTTTTTCATTGTCCAAGGAAGTGTACCTGGGCACTGGTGTGTGGTGCTGACCTGGGCCCTGGCACAGGTAGGAGATTCTGAATCCATCAGTATCTAAGAGGTAGGGTAGGCACGGGTCTAAGGCTCTGGATCTGTCAGGGGCTGAGGAGACAGGACCCAGTACAGGTATGAGACTCTGGGTCTGCCGTATCTGAGGAGGTGGGTCCTGGCACAGGTATGAGGCTCTGGATCCGTCAGTGTCCAAAGAGGTGGGTTAAGCACAGGTATGAGCACCTGGTCTGCCAGTAACCAAGGAAGTGAGACTCGACACAGGTATGAGGCTCTGGTCTGTCAGTGTCCCAGAGGCAGGGTAGGCACAGGTACGAGACCATGGGTCTGCCACTGTCTGAGGAGTTGGGGCTGGCACAGGTAGGAGGCCATGGATCCATCAGTGTCTAAGGTGAGCCCCAGGTATGAGGCCCTGGGTCTGCCACTATCTGAGGAGGTGGAGTTGGCACAGGTATGAGGCCATGGGTCTGTCAGTGTCCAAGGAGGCAGGGTAGGCACAGGTACGAGGCCCTGGGTCTGCCACTATCTGAGGAGGTGGGGCTGGCACAGGTAGGAGATGCTCTATGTCAGTGTCTGAGGAGGTGAGGCCATAGGTATGAGGCCCTGGGTCTGCCACTATCTGAGGATTTGGGGCTGGCACAGGTATGAGGCCCTGGGTCTGTTGACTTCCAAAGAAGTGAGGGCTGGCACAGGTATGTGTCTCTGTCTGTCAGTATCTGAGGTGGGCTAGGCACAGGAATGAGGCTCTGGGTCTGCCGGAGACGAGGCCAGCATGGTAAGGTCTGCATTGAGTCTGTGGTTCTGGTCAGTCCCACGTGTAGTCTGCCTTGTTGTCAGCCCAGAGAGTCGCCAGCGCCCGGCCTGCTATCTAGCTTGCCTGAGGTGGGTTGGGCCCAGGTCCTCTGATCTGCACCTGTGGAAGAGCAGTGCTCTCCAGGGACAAGTTGATGGCAGGAGGGAGGGGGGCGGGGTGTGCTGGCCTTTCCTCAGCACCTTTTCCTGTCTCTCCTAGTGGGTAGGCGGACGCTACTCGCTGTGGTCAGCCATTGGACTCTCCATTGCCCTGCACGTGGGTGAGTGTGTGTTTCTGTCTTGCAGCCCTCTCAGGGGAGGAACCCCTTGCTGTCACCGAAGGCTGCTGGCCTCTGCTCTTGACTGGAACATTTCTTTAAGATCTGGCAGAAGTTGAACCCCAGGGCATGCAACCACTGAGCCACATCCCCAGCCCTTTTTTATTTTGAGATAGGGTCTCTCTGATTGCTTAGGGTCTTACCAAGTTGTTGAGGCTGGCTTTGAACTTGGAATCCCCCTGCCTCAGCCTCCCAAGTTGCTGGGATTATAGGCACGCGCAGCCATGCCCACCTCAGCCCAGGTTTTCTTTTGGGGGTCGCAGGTTGGCCTTTCTTCCTGCCCCTCCCAGCTGCGGTGCTGTTCTCAGTCCCCAGCTGGAATTAGATCCAGCTTTGCATTGGGGCCAACTCTGAACAGAGAGGCTTTCTGCAGGCGCCAGTTCTCTCAGATCCTGTTTCTTCTGGCTCCACATTCAGCCTTTTCTGGTTCCAGAAGAAGCTGTGCCCACTGCCCAGAGGACACAGGGTGTGGCCATTTCTGTTGACACTGCTTTTGTGTCATAGGTTTTGAGAACTTCGAGCAGCTGCTCTCGGGGGCTCACTGGATGGTGAGTGCTGAGTGGCCAGAGACCTTTGTGTCGGCCCAGCCCCCGCCCTGCCGCACTCCCTCCTTCCTTCCCTTCCTGGCAGCTGCTCAGCTCCCACTCCACCTACTCCTGTTTCAGGACCAGCACTTCCGCACAACACCTTTGGAGAAGAATGCCCCTGTCCTGCTGGCTCTGCTGGGGATCTGGTACATCAACTGCTTTGGCTGTGAGACGCACGCCCTGCTGCCCTATGACCAGTACCTGCACCGTTTTGCTGCCTACTTCCAACAGGTACCAGTTCGCTAGGTCAGGCCTTGGCGCTAGAAGGGCTTATTGGCACCTGGGAAGTCCAGAGGCCCAAGTTTCAGCTCCTCCAGGAGCTCTGCCCCTTACCCTCAAGCATGCACCTTGGTGACCAGGACTTGTGCCACCTCCAAGTGTCTGTTGAGTTTGACTATGTGGGAGGAACATGATGACTGGCTCTCATGGTGCCCTGGCTTGACCTGGCATGTGTCACAGATGGGATCACTTCCTTCTTGAATCTCACTTGGTGTGACCGCCATAGGGTGAGGCTGGGAGCCTTGACCCTCATGGCCTGCGTAGCTTGCCTCTTCGGGTTACATGGACCTCTGTCCCACTCTAGATCAAGCACCGCCTCTCTTAGATTCTGTTCTAGAAAGTCCTTACCTACTTTATTTAATATAGACCTGGTCCCTGCCTTGTTGTCCTTGGGCTCCATGGGACAGAATCAGCAAACTTGCCAACACCTAAAAATGAATCCTGCCACTGAAGTAGAGCTAAGGCTGCCCAGTCCCAGCTTCCTGAGTAAGGATTGCCATCACCAGGGTCCAGGTGGGTGCTCAAAGCCCAGTGTCTCCCTGAGGTGGCAGCCCTCAAAGACTATACACTCTAGATCCCAGTTTGGTTCTCTCAAAAAAATCAATTGAATATTTTGTGGCTATAATTTGATTTATTATTATTATTGGTGCTGGAGATTAAACCCAAGGCCTCATGCCTACTAATCAGGTGCTGTACCACTGAGCTACATATCTAGCCCCAAATATTGTTTTTAGAGGAGTCCTCCCCCTCTCTCCAGAAACCATCTTCTCCTGGTCTGAGTGGCCAGAGACATTTGTGTCGGCCCAGCCCCCTGCCCTGCCACACTCCCTCACTCTTTCCTTCCCTTCCTGGCAGCTGCTCAGCTCCTTTCTGCAAAGTAGTCTAGACCAGAAAGCTTATCAGCCTGTGACACACATTTGCAAGGGTTCCTCATAGGGCTGGGGTGTCTCAGGCAGGACTTGTAGCATAGTGCACAAAGGAGCAAAAATGTCTGCATTCCAGGGTGACATGGAGTCCAATGGGAAGTACATCACCAAGTCCGGCGCCCGTGTGGACCACCAGACAGGCCCCATTGTATGGGGAGAGCCAGGGACCAATGGCCAGCATGCGTTCTACCAGCTCATCCACCAAGGTAGGGTCCACTCTGGCCTGGGCAGCAGTGGTGGTGCTGGGGAAGGGCAGGGTCATGACAGCTGAGACTGTGCACTTAAGCTGGTATTCTCCTGTAGGCCGAGTGGGTAGCTCCCGTGGGCTGGGGTTGCGTGGTTGACCACAGTGCTCTTCACAGGCACCAAGATGATACCCTGTGACTTCCTCATCCCGGTCCAGACCCAGCACCCAATACGAAAGGGTTTGCATCACAAGGTAAGAATCCCATGAGGACCCTCCTCACTGCTTTCTCAGGCTCACATTACACCTAGACCTCTGAAGACCTGGCTTTGATCAGCAGTTATATTAATTTTCTATCACTGCCATGGCAAGTGGTTTAAAACAGCACCATTTATTATCTTCTCACTTCCATGGATCAGAAATCCAGCAGGCTCTGTTGGGTCTCTGCTTAGTAAAGGTTCATGGGCTGAAATCAAGTGTTCCCAAAGCTGCATTCCCTTCTGGAGGCAGGGAAAGTGCTTGCTCATTCAAGTTGTATTTCTATGTGATGGTGGGTCAGAGGTTTAGGTTCCTTGCTGTTGCCTAATAGTCATTCTCAGCTTCTAGAAGCCACCACTTTCCCTGGCTCATGGCTCTCTTCATTTCAGCACTGGCAGTGACAGGTACCTGCCCTTTTTTTTGTTGTTTTGTCTGTGTGCACGTGTGTGCGTGTGTGCTGGGGATTGAACCCATAACACTGCATACTGAACTACATCCCTTTTTAAAATTTTATTTTGAGCCAGGTTTCTCGAGTAGCTGGAATTATAGGCATAAGCCACCATGCCTGGCTAGTCTATCTTTTTGGTGTGTGTGCAGTGCTGGGAATCGAACCAGGAGCCTTTCACATACTAAGCAAGCACTTTTCCACTGAGCCATACTCCCAGCCCAGTCTCCCCTTTTTAAGGTCTGTAACCTTACTTCCATGTGTAAAATCCCTTTTGTAATATATTATAACATGAAATGCACAGGCCTAACAGCAAAGGACAAAGATCCTGGAGCCAAGATCTTGCCTATCTCGGCAGCAAATGGGAAGACCATTCAATTGAATCTAACAAAGTCCCTGAAGAGGATTTATTGTGCCTTGTCTTTGGCATGTGGAGTGGCATAGGGTTACTCCAGGCACAAGCTCTAGAGTCAGTGACCTAGGATTTGAATTCCAATTCTTCTGCTCTGGAGTTCTGTGATCTAGCGCTGTTTCAGAGAAAACTGAGGTTCAGGTAGAAAAGAGGGGTGAAGCCTCTCCCTCTGAGGGTCTTAAAGGATAGATATTGGCAAAATTGTTAGAGGAGGGTCCTTGGCAAGTGGTACATATTCCTTAAAGAGCAGTCAGCATTGTTACCTACCCTCTGGTGTCATCGGATGTGCCTTCTATCCTTCCTGTCTTCAAGGAGGAAGTGAAAAAGTGAATCCTGAGTGGGTGACTCACTCAGCTGGAACTAACCTCAACGGAGAAGTGCCAGGCAGCCTTGCTCCTTGGCCTGAGACTCCAGTAGTCTTTTCCAGTGTAACTGGCTGTCTTTCTTATCAGATCCTCCTAGCCAACTTCTTAGCCCAGACTGAGGCGCTGATGAAGGGGAAATCAACCGAGGAGGCCCGGAAGGAGCTCCAGGCTGCAGGAAAGAGTGCAGAGGACATTGAGAAGCTGTTGCCACACAAGGTCAGCACTGCTCCTGAAGTTGGTTTGGGAGCAGCATGCCAGAGCTGGAGGGATGAAGTCGTAGGGCCAGGGTAGGGGTTCATAGTGTGTTTGGGTTGTCCTATGGAATGGGAGGATCTGTCCTCTGAGGCAGGATATTCTCCTTCTGTAGGAGTTTGGGGGTCAGGATTAACCTGGGGATATTTCTTGGTGTTTTCTGAAGGTTTTTGAAGGAAATCGACCAACCAACTCTATTGTGTTCACCAAGCTCACTCCATTCATTCTTGGAGCCTTGATCGGTGAGTAGAGGAAGGTATTAACTTGGGGTCAGTTGGACAAGGATGGGGGATCCCTAACATGCCTGTCTGCCACTCCTGCAGCCCTCTATGAGCATAAGATCTTCGTTCAGGGTATCATCTGGGACATCAACAGCTTTGACCAGTGGGGGTGAGTTGCTTACTCAGGAGGGTGGGGGATGTCTGTGGGTTGGCTTGAAGATTTAGTAGCAACACTGGAGCCTTCCTTATCCCCTTCTTCCTCCCCTTCCTGGCAGAGTGGAGCTGGGAAAACAGTTGGCTAAGAAAATTGAGCCTGAGCTTGAGGGTAGCGCTGAGGTGACTTCTCACGATTCGTCCACCAATGGATTAATCAGCTTCATCAAACACCAGCGTGATGCCAAAACTGAATAAACTCAGCTACAGTTCCTGTTGTGACTGGTCCTTCTTGTCCCACCTTGCCAGAGTCTGCGCTGCATGGTCCTGCCCCTCCCTGTCCAGGGCAACCTCTGGTTGAAGACTTGGGCCACACACCCCCTGGGGGAAGCCAGTCTGGAATTGCCATCCTGCCCTTTCCTTGTCCACTCTCCCTCTTTTCCACTTTGCTGAAGTGCTTCAGTGCAGCCGATTTTTCTGACCTGTGTTTACATCATAAGCAGGAAAATAAAGATGCCACAAAGGAGGGTGTGGGCTCAGCCTCTTACTGTTTCCTGAGAATGGGACTTTGTGTGGCAGTCCGAGCACCAGCCGGGAGGAGTGGAAGGAGCACTGCACCCTGGTTGGCACTTGACTAAGTGGTGAGCAGGTCCAGAATGGAGGACAGAAAGTCAGGAGGTGAACTTGGCCTCTAATCAAGTCCTGTTTTCCTCTCCTTCCACTCCTCACCTTTATGACTTTGGAGAAATTGATAGACCACATTGAGATTATGTCTGTTTCAAGTAATTCCTGGCCAAGAGCAAGGGTGGGTGATTGACATCTCCTAGCCAGATGCTTGACAACTGCCCTTTTATCTTCTCAAGCTATTAATATTTTTGGCTAGTGAAACAGAAAAGGAATTTCATTTAAAGAGTCAATGGATGGAATTGTTGGTCAGGCTAGAAGCTAGGCTTCCAGCATTTATACCCCAGATAGTGATCTGGAATAGTCTGGATAGAGAAACTGCTTCCTCCCACCCTGTTATTAGAACTGCCTCTGTCCCATCCTCTCCTGGGTCACTCACAATTCAGGGATATAACTTTACCACTGAGCCACATCTCCAATGCTTTTTATTTTGAGATAGGATCAAAGTTACTGAGATTGGCCTTGAACTTGTGGTCCTCCTGCCTCAGCCTCCTGGGTTGCTTGGATTACAGGTGTGCACCACTGTACCTGGTTAAGTCACCCACTTCAGTCTGGCTTGGTCACATGCCTTCTTAAAGACAGAAACACATCCAAGATCTGTATTTTTTGTTCTTAAAGAGAGAAGGCAAGCCAGGCATTATGTCATACCTTTTTATCCCAGTTACTCAGGAAGCTGAAGCAATTTAATGAGACCCTATCTCAAATTATAAAAAAAAGTTGCAGGGGGTGGGGGTGATGCTGAGGATATTGTTCTGCGGTAGAATACCCCTGGATCAATCCCTAGTACTCCCCAAAATCTCACAGAAACCCAAAACTATAGTAGTCACATGCTTAGCACTATGTTCAAGGCCCTAGATTGAAATCCCAGCCCCATGTGACACATGCATGAAGAGACTAGTAGTATTATGAGGTAAGCAGATAAAATATGTGCAGGAGAGGTCACTACCTGTTAGAGAATGTATTCTTGGGTTAGCAAAGAATAAGAATTCTGAAGTCTACTTCTTGTAATAACTTTAAAATATCTTGGGAATTAGCTAAAATAATAATCTATACCTGCAAGTTGTCCAATCTAGCTAGACTTGAAGGGAATATCAAGGTCAGACTTCACAGTCTTTTAAAGCTGTCAGGTTGGCAGTGACAAACTCTAGGAGTAACCAAGGAAAGTGGCAGGTGGGGGCTGGAGTCCAACATTGCAAGGTTGGTGCTTCCTCTGAAGTACAGGTCCTTGCAAACACGTTTCCTTTACACATCTTGGATCTATGAATCTTGAAATAGTGCTTTTGCAACTTACATTTATTTGTGGTGCTGGGGATTGAACCCAGGGCCTTGTGCATGCAAGGCAAGCACTCTACCAACTGAACTATATCCCCAGCCCTACAATTTATGGCTTTTACATATCGTGTTTATTGAGATATAATTTACATACAGTAAAACTCAACTTTGGTATACAATTTTGAGGGCTTTACTTTTTTTGATACCAGGGATTGAACCCAGGCTTGTTTAACCAAGAAACCACATACATCCCCAGCCCTTTTATACTTTTTGAGACAAAGTCTCCCTAAGTTGCTGAGGCTGGCTTTGAACTTGCAATCTTCATGCTTCAGCCTCCTAAGCCCCTGGGATTACAAGCACAAATGCCACTATGGGATTTACAATTTTTGAGTTTTGACAAATGTATACAATCATGTAACCACAACAGAAACATTCTTCTCATCTCAAAAAGTTCATGGCACCCCCTAGTGGCCAATCCCTCCCCCAAAACCCAATTCCTGGCCACAATTGATCTGTTTTCCTGAAGTTTTGCCTTGTCCAGAACAGTCTTTTGCATCTAACTTCTTTCTCTTAGCATGACGCTTTTGAAATTAACTCACGCTGTGCCATTTTAATTTTTTACTATGCCAGATGTGGTGTTGCATGCTTGTAATTCCAGCTATTTGCAAGACTGAGGTTGGAGATCCAAAATTCAATGCCTGCCTGGTAAATTTAGGAAGACCCTGCCTCAAAAGAAAAAGAGAAAGTTGGGGGATGTAATTTAGTGGTAGAGTGTTCCAGCATTCAATCTCCAGTACTCTCCCCCACCTCCTGAAGAAAAAGGGGAAAATACCAGGTATAGTGCCACATGCCTGTAATCCCAGCAGCTTGGGAAGCTGAGACAGGAGATTCAAGAGTTCAAAGCCACCCTCAGCAAAAATGAGGTGCTAAGCAAGTCAGTGAGACCCTGTCTCTAAATAAAATACAAAATAGGGTTGGGGATGTGGTTCAGTGGTCAAGTCTTCCTGAATTCAATTTCCCATACAAAAAAAAAAAAAAGGAAAACACTTTCAGTATGGAAAATTCCCAAGATATACAGACTGACCTCCATGTGCCTGGCATCAAATGTTAACAATTACCAACCCATGGCCAATTTTATTACCCAATACCACTTCTTTTTGTTGTATCCTAGATACATCATTTTATCTATACACATTTCAGTATGTACTTCTCAAAAATCAGGGACTTTGTTTTTCTTTTCTAGCTAAGGGCAGATACTGTTACCAGGACTGCAGACCAAAGGCTGCTGGGTTCCCCAGTAACTGAATTGTTAATCCGAAGTAAGAGGGAACATATGGAAAGAAAAATGAATTTGGGCTGGGGATGTGGCTCAAGCGGTAGCGCGCTCCCCTGGCATGCGTGCGGCCCGGGTTCGATCCTCAGCACCACGTGCAAACAAAGATGTTGTGTCCGCCGAGAACTAAAAAATAAATATTAAAAAAAAAAAAAAAAAATGAATTTGATCACAATTTGGCCCAAACTGGGAAGACAGCTAATTTGCCTTAGTCCTACAGAAACTTTATAATTTATAGGAACAAAGACTAAGAAATATGTATGTGGATTTAGTTGGGCTGTACTAGCCAGAGTTATAATTTCAGTTTTTCTTCTGGTCGTGCAAGTTGGACACAATACCTTTATTTTATTTATTTTTATGTGGTGCTGAGGATTGAACCCAGGGTCTCTCACATGTTAGGCAAGTGCTCTACCGCTGAGCCACAACCCCAGCCCCCTAATTTCAGTTTTTCAATCTTGGCTGCCACCCGCCTAGAATTTTGGGGCAGCAACTCAGCTTCCATTCTCAGAATGAGGAAGCTGGAATGGAAACCAGGAAATAGGGAGGGGAAAAAAAAACGGGGGCTTCTAATCTCAAAGGTACCATTATCTGGCCTAAAATTTTATTTTCAGGTAAAATTTTTTGGCAAGATCTCGTCATGATAGATGGTGTGTATTTCCTATCACAGCACATTAGAAGGCACAACGTCTGGGCGCTCCCCCATTTAAAGCTATGACACCAGCAGTTATCTGCAGAGTCCTGACCCAGCCCAAACACTTTAAAATGAGACTTCAGCATTCTCAGAACCCATCCTATTCACTGGGCGGGGTCTCGCTGGTTACATGATGCGCGTGCGCAGAGTTGTACCTTCTCAGCTGCCGTACTCCGTCTTTTCACGTGCGAACTAGGTTGTCATGGCGGCTGTTCGGAAGCCGGTGCTGCTCGGGCTTAGAGACCTGGCAGTGCAAGGCAGCCCTACCGGGCCAAGTGCCTGGACTGCTAGCAAGCTGGGTGGCATTCCGGTGAGGGCGAGCGCAGGTGGGGTGGGCGGGTGCCAGCGAGGAGTACGTACGCAGGGAGGCAGCGGAGAGGTTCGGGGACAGAGTCGGGGTCTGAGCGCTTCCCCCTTCCTTAGGATGCCCTGCCTGCCGTAGCAGCGCCGAGGCCTGTGTGTGAACGCTGCAAGGAGCCACAAACTCTGGTCGTGCAGGTGTACTGCCCGCTGGAAGGCTCCCCATTCCATCGGCTACTGCACGTGTTCTCTTGCGCGCGCCCCAAGTGCGGCGACAGCGGGGCGCGCAGGTAGGCTGGGTGTCACGCCGAGTGTCACGCCGAGTGGGCGGAGTTGGGGCGGGGTGTGTGGGGCGAACACGGGGGACTTGGGGCTGGGTGGGGGAAACGCCGAGGGCTTGGGGCGGGTTAGCGGGATGGGAGTCCGGAGTGGAGCTCTCACTGTTGTGTTTTTACCCTGAAGTTGGAAGGTGTTCCGCTCCCAGTGCCTGCAGGTGCATGAGAAAGAGGCACAGGTAAAGTAATTGTGATTGACATTATGTTTTGCTGTAATATGAGGGTATTTCCCAAAATATCTTTTAAAATCAATTTTAAAAAAAAATAAAATAAAATCAATTTTTAAGCTGTGTTCTTTGTGGTACAGTGAAATTGGTTTTGCTCTTTCAGAACCATAAAATGGTCCAGGTGTTGTGGCGCACGCCTGGAAACCCATTTATTTAGGAGACTGAGGCAAGAAGACTTCAAGTTCAAGGCCATCCTGGGCAACTTAGTGAGACCCTATCTCGAAATAAATAAAAAGGACTGGAGATGTAGCAATAGTAGAGTCCTCCTGGGTTCAGTCCTAGTACTGGGGGGAAAAAATAAAAAAGAAAACTCTTGTTAGTTCAAACAGGCTTCACACCGGAATTTATATATTTACAAATTACATAGACTGGAGGAGGCGATTTCAGGAATGACCTCCTGAACCCCTATCTCCACTGGCCCATCTGTCAGGCTACCTCTCCTGCAGTCCAGAAGCTTAGGTGTGATCTGGTGAACTGCAAGCCATCCTTGTCACAGAATTGTTGGCTCTCCAGTCTTGTTCTACCTATATTTATAGACTGACTTCCTTTTGTTTCTTGGTATTTTTACCACACTCTATGTCAAGTTTATGTTTCTCTCTGGTGGGCCCCATAAGCATACCTCTCATTATATCTGAAACCGTAGCTGCTAAGGAGTCTGAGAACTGAACTTCTTTCCTTTCAATCTAGCAATGTATGAAGCACAACAAAAAAGATTTTGGAATAGATGGTTGAAGAAACCATTTGCTGTATCTGACACTCTGCCCCTGAAAAGTATATACTTAATACTGGTATTTAAGTCACCTCTGACCAATGCTATCAAGTAGTAGATGGAGTTCGGGGAGATGAATTGGAGGGACTGGTGAAGGCTCCTTCAGGAAATTGAAGGGATGGGTTGCTGAAGCCAAAGGAATATATGAAATCTCCTAAGTGTGATTGGACCTTATTCACCAGATATTCTTCCAGAAACAAGAAAATGGCCTTGTCGCTGAGAACTGGTGTGAAGGTGCAAATGACTGGGGAAGTGACAGTGAGGAGGCGCCTCCACCACAGCTTACCTTGGATTTTGTTCATGAGTCTAACTCTGCCAAAGATGCAGACTGCACTGCCCAGCTCCAAGACCTGCACCTGCAGGACACTGTCCTGGATGCCACTCATTCTGAACCTCCAGCAGAAGGGATGGCCTTGCCTACTGTAGTGCCACAGTTCCTGCCCTACTACATCTGTGTCGTAGATGAGGATGATTACAGAGACTTGGTCAGTCTAGATCATGCCCACAGCCTTCTGAGGGACTATCAACAGAGAGAAGGAATTGGCATGGAACAGTTGCTTTCCCAAAGGTGAGAATGCATGCTGCTGAAGTTGAGAGGTGACTTGGTCCAGAAGCTGCCATAGTAGGTGCAATTGGTTTCACCTTAGTACCTGGGGGAACTTTTCCAGGCAGAACTTTTGTGGTAGGATCTTTCTGCTTCAATCTTGAGTGAGAATAGGATACACAAACAGAGGGCACCTCCTCATCAGCCAGCTTGAGTTAGCATGAAGGTACTTTGGTCTATTTATTTATTAACAAACTGTTCTTTACATTTATTGCTTGTATAAACATGAGATTCATTATAAATCTTAAAGGAAGAAAAATAAGGAAGAAAAAATTACCTGCTTTAGCATTTTTAAGAACAGCTTTTATAACTTAAAATATTTTGGGGGTACTTGGAGTGGAACCAGGAGTGCTGTACCACTGAGCTACATTCCAGCCCTTTCTATTTTGAGACAGGGTCTTGCTAATTTGCTTACCCTTACTACATTGATGAGGCTGGCCTCAAACTTGCAATCCTCCTATCTCAGCTTCCCGAGTCACTGGGATTATAGGCATGCGCCACCATACCCAGCAGTTACTTTGGTCTATTTATAAATGCCCTCAAGAAAATGAACCAGGATGACTGGGCATGGTAGCATATGCCTGGAATCCCATCAACTCGGGAGCCTGAGGTAGGAAGATTGCAAGTTCCAGGCCAGCCTCAGCAATTAAGCAAGATCTAGACTCAAAAAATAAAAAGGGACTGGGGTTGTGGCTCAGTGATAGAGTGCTTGTGTCACACATGTGAGGCACTGGGTTTGATCCTCAGCACCACATTAAAAATAATAAAGTTATTATGTACATCTACAACTAAAAAATGTTAAAATAAAAAATAAAAAGGGCTGGGATGTAGCTTAGTGTTGAAACACCCCAGAGTTCAAACCCCAGTACCCTCCTCTCCTGCCAAAAAAAGAGAATGAACCAAGATGAACAGACAGAAGTTAGAGATGCCAAGTGTTTTCAGAAGATGCATTCACTATTTCTTTAACTTTTTTTTCCTGTGTTCTCTTACCCCTTCCTTTTTTGTGGTACTGAGTATCAAATCCAAGGCTTCATGCATATTAGGCAAGTGCTCTACCACTGAACTACATCCCCAGCACCCTTTCTGTTTAAAAAAAATTTTTTTTGGTACTAGGGATTGAACGCAGAAGTGCTTAGCCACTGAGCCACATCATCAGCGCTTTTGTATTTTTTTTAGAGACAGAGTCTTGCTAAGTTGCTTAGGGCTCACTAAGTTGTTGAGGCTGACTTTGAACTTGTGATTCTCCTGCCTTAGCTTCCACATCCTTTGGGATTACAGGCATATGCCACCATGCTGGGCTTTTTAAATGTTTTTCATAGCAGAGGCAAGCCTTTTGTAGCTGGGTGCAGTGGTGCACACCTATAATTCCAGCAACTTGGGAAGCTGAGGCAGGAGGATCATTTTTGCTATGTAATAATATAAAGTAGGATATTTGTAGAGTTGACTTAATTCTTTGCCAGGTCTGTTTTACTTATGGACTTTTTAAATGATTATCCCAGAGTTGAAAATGGCTTGGGAGAATGGTGAGCCAGTAGGCTACATATGTATATTATAAGCAGGGACACTCTGTAATGAGCTACTTTTTGGGGGGGTACTGAGGATTGAACCCAAGGGTGGTTTAATACTGAAGTACGTCCCCAGGCCTTTTTATTTTGAAAGTTCTCACTAAATTGCTGAGGGCCTCACTAATTTGTGATCCACTTGCTTTAGTCTTTCAAGTGGCTGGGATTATAGGCATGTGTCACCATTCCTGGCTTTAAATATTTTTGATATTTAAATTTTGTGTATGTATTTGCTTTTTCTTTTTTGCTGTATTGGGGATTGAACTCAGGATTTGTGCATGCTGAGCATGCCCCCATCACTGAGCTAACTATATCTCCAACCCCTGATAAAAAAATTTTTAAATCATACTGAAGAGTGAACCCAGGAGGATTTTTCATCTCTGAGCTACATCTGCAGATCCCTTTTATTTTATTTCTGTTGTGTGGAAGAGCATTGGGGATTGGACCCAAGGGTGCCTTACCAATGAACTTCATTCGCCGGGTTTTGGGGTTTTTTTGAAACGGGGTCTTGCGAAGTTACCTGAGCTGACTTAAGGTCCTCTTGCCTCTGCCCCAACAGACTGAAATTATAGGAGTGCACCACCGCAGCAAATTTTTTAAGAGGATTATCTTGTTTTCTTTTCTAAATCCTATAATACTCTTAATATTCACACTCAAAGGTGGTTTCCGCTTCTCTTTTTATTTTTTTTAGTGATGGTAATGAAAAATATGAGAAGACCAAAATTAAAAGTGGAGATCAAATGTTTTACAAATTCATGAAGAGAATTGCTGCTTGTCAGGAGCAGATTTTGAGGTAAAGGAAATATATTTTCTTCAATTTACTCGTCCTTTCTTCCTTCATTCCTTCCTTTCTTTTTTGCAGTATTGGGGGTTGAACTCAAGAGTACTCTAAAGCCACATCCTCAGTCCTTATGATCTCAAGTTCAAGGCCAGCCTTAGCAATTTAGTAAGACACTTTTTCACAGTAAAAAATAAAATAGGCTGGGGGTTGTAACTCAGTGTAAAAATACCCTGGGTTCAATATTAGTCAATTAAAACAGTGGATTAAAAAAAATGGCTCGGCATAGCCACATCAATATTTATAGCAGTAGCTAAACTGTGGAACCAACATAGATGCCCTTCAGTAGATGAATGGATAAATAAACTATGGTATATATACACAGTGGAATATTATTTAGCATTACAAGAGATTAAATCATGGCATTTTCAGGTAAATGGATGGAGTTGGAGAATATTATGCTAAGTGAAGTTAGCCAATCCCAAAAAAACCAAATGCCGAATGTTTTCTCTGATACGAGGATGCTGATCCTTAATGGGTATGACAAGGGAGCATGAGAGGAATGGAGGAACTTTACATAGGGAAAAGGGGAGGGAAGGGGAAGTGAGGGGCAGGAGAATAGGAAAGATGGTGGAATGAGATGGACATCATTATCCCAAGTACATTTCAAGTACATGTATGAAGACATGATGGTGTGACTCTACTTTGTGTACAACTAGAGACATGAAAAATTGTGCTCTCTATGTGCACTATGAATTGAAATGCATTCTGTCATATTTAACAAGTTAGAATAAATAAATAGTTTTTTTTTAAATGGCTTGGTAGTGGAGCACTTGCTTAGCATGTTCAAGGTCCTGGATTCAATTCCCATTATCTGCAAAACAATAATAATAATATAAACATAAATATGTAAAAACAAGAAATTTCTTTCTCACCATCTGCCCAACCTGCGCAGATAACCATTATTGTTTCTTTTTTTTTTTTTTCTGGTACCGGGGATTGAATTTAGGGGCACTTGACCACATCCTCAGCCCCATTTTGTATTGTATTTAGAGACAGAGTCTCACTTAGTTGCTTAGCCCCTCACCATTGCTGAGGCTGGCTTTGAACTCACAATCCTCCTGTCTTAGCCTCCCAAGCATCTGGGATTACAGGTGTGTGCCACTATGCCCAGCCCGTTATTGTTTCTTGTGTGTCATTTCCAGAGTTTTTTTTTTTTTTTTTTACATACATAAGCAAATATGATTACATATTACTACCACCCTTTTTTTTTACACACAAAAAAATCATTCTAGACATATTCTGTATCCAGATTTTTTTTGTAGTGTATGTAGGATTACAACATTTGTATCATGTGGGATAGGTATACAATACAAATTTTTTTTTTTTTTTAGTTGTTGAGAATCTTTTTATTTATTTATTTACATATAGTGCCAAGAATCAAACCCAGTGTCTCACACATGCTAGGCAAACTCTCTACCACTGAGCCACAACCCCAGCCTAGCCCATATTTAACTTTTTAAGAAAGAGTCAAACGGTTTTCCCCCAGCCTATTTTATTTAATAAAATAATCAATGCTTGTTACTACCATTTATTTACTTATTTGACCTTTTTTTTTTTCCTCAGTATTAGGGATTGAACCCAGGGCCCCTTAACCACCAAGCCACATCTCCAGCTCTTTCTTTTTCTTTTTTTAAGTTTTATTTTATTTTGAGACAGGATAAGTTGCTTAGAGTCTCACTAAGTTGCTAAGGCTGATCTCAAATTTGGAATCCTCCTGTCTCAGCCACTGGGATGACACACCTGGTTGTTTATACTATTTACATTCCCACGCCAGTGTATAAGATTTCTAGATCCTGCACATCTTTGCTAGTACTTGGTATGTTCTATTTTTAAATTTAGCCATTTGAAGAGTATAGTAATATTTCATTGTGATTTAAAAAAAAAATTTTGTAGTTGTAAATGGTTAGAATGCCTTTATTTTATTTGTTTATTTTTATGTTGTGCTGAGGATTGAACCTTGTGCCTCACACATACTAGGCATGCACTCTGCCACTGAGCTTCAGCCCCAGCCCTTCATTATGATTTTAGTTTGCATTTTCCCATTTGCTCTAGCAAAGATGGTATCTTTTCAAGTACTTATTTTTTATATGTGAATATCATCTTTGGTGAAGTGTCAGTTCAATTTTTTTTTTTTTTTTTTTTTAAGATTTTCTTGCTCAGTTGCCTGGGCTGGTGTCAAAATTCAACCCTCCTGTCTCGGCCTCCTGAGCACCTGGGATAACAGGTGTGAGCCACCACACCTGTCATCAGTTCAAATTCTTTGCCATATTTTTATTGGATTATTTATCTTTTTATTGAATTCTATAAGTTCTTAATATTGTCAGGATACAAGTCCTTTATTTTTTGTACTAGGCATTTAACTGGGCGCTTTACCACTGAGCTGAGCTACACCCTAGCTTTTTTTAAAAAATTTTTTTTGAGACTGGGTCTTGCTAAATTGCTTAGAGTCTCACTAAGTTGCTGAGGTTGGCCTTGAACTTGAAATCCTCCTGCCTTTGCCTCTGTAGTCGATGGGATTACAGGTATGGGCCACCAAGCCCAGATTGTGTTTTCATTATGGTAATACTGTCTTTTTTTTTTTTCCTTTCCCTTCTGTGATGGAGGTCCAACTAGGGCCACTAGGCAGTGCTCTACTGCTTAACTACATTCCCAGCCCATTAATACTATCTTTTTTTCCTTTTTGATACTGGGGATTGAATCCAGGTCCATTTTACCACTGAATACATCTCCTGTCCTTTTTATTTTTTATTTGAGATGGTCTTGCTAAGTTGCCCAGGCTGTCCTTGAACTTGAGATCCTTCTTCCTCCACCTCCTTAGTTGCTGGGTTTACAGGCTTGCTCAACAGTTCCCAGCTCAGTAACATTCACTTTTCAAGAGAACATTTAAATTTTGATCTAATCTAGCTGGCGCAGTGGCACATCCCTGTAATCCCAACAGCTAGGAAAGCTGAAGCAGGAAGATTGCAACTTCAAAGCAGCCTTATCAACCTAGCAAGGCCTTTGGTAACTTAATGAAACCCTGTCTCAAAATAAAATAATAAAAGGGATGGGGATGTGGTTCAGTGGTTAAGCACCCCTGGGTTCAATCTCTGGTACCAAAAAAAAAAAAAAAGCGTACTATAACTGTGAATATATCTTTTTTACTTTTAATTATGTCAATTTTTGCCTCATGAATTTTTTCCACTTTTTTTATTGGTGCATTAAAGTTGTACATAATGATGGGATTTGTTAAATATTCATACATGCACACAACATAATAATAAACTTTAACCAATACCACTCCCAACACTTCTCCCCCCCGCTTCTTTTTTTTTTTTTTTTAAATATTTATTTATTTATTTTTGTTTTCGGCGGACACAACATCTTTGTTTGTATGTGGTGCTGAGGATCGAACTCGGGCCGCACGCATGCCAGGCGAGCGCGCTACCTCTTGAGCCACATCCCCAGCCCCTCCCCCCCGCTTCTTGATTTCTCACCCTTTGGTCCCTTTCCTCTACTGATCTCCTTTTGATTTTCATAAAATCCCTGCCCCCACTTTTATTTTCCGTTTTCCTCTCTAGTTTTTGCTTATGAGAGAAAACATATGACTTTTTTTTTTTTTTTTTTTTTTTTAGTTGTAGACAGACACAACACTTTTATTTCATTTATTTGTTTTTATGTTGTGCTGAGGTTCGACCCAGTGCCTCACATGTGCTAGACAAGCACTCTACCACTGAGCTATTAATCCAGCCCTGAGAAAACATATGACTCTTTACCTTCTGAGTTTAACTTATTTTGCTTAACATGATGGTCTCTTGTTCCATACATTTTCCTACAAATGACATAATTTCATTTTTCTTTATTTTACCTCATGAATTTTGGGGGGTTACCAGGAATTGAACCCAGGGTACTTAACCACTGAACCATATCCCCAGCCCCTTTTTTATATTTTATTTAGAGACAGGGTCTCAATAAATTGCTTAGGGCCTCACAATTCTCCTGCCTCAGCCTCCCTAGCTGCTAGGATTACAGGTGTGTGCCAGCTGCCTCAGAATTTTTATGCCATTTAAGTTGTGTGCATATTTAGGATTGCTATATTTATCTAATGAGTTGATCCTCTTACAATTATGACGTTCTTACTTTGTCTTATACTTCTTCCTATTGAGTGAATCTTCCCTAATACTAATATAGCCAAATTAGATTTCTGTTGTTTAGTCTTTGATTCATCTTTATCCACTTTCTGTGTGTGTGTGTGTGGGGGGGGTGGTATTGGGGATTGAATTCAGGGCCTCACAAATATTTAGCAAGCACTCAACTACTGAGTTATGCCCTCAGCCCCTAACTATACTTTTACATTTAATCTATTTCCTACTCTAAATATAAAATGTGATTCTTAAACAACTTAAATGTTTGGGTCCTGCTTTTTTTTTTTTTTAAATCCAGCCTGACAGTGTGTTTGTTGTTTGGAATGTTAGTTCATTTAATTATTTATGGTAATTATTAAATTGAGTATTTTGTTTACCATTTTATTTTCTTTCTTTCTCTCTCTCTTTGTTTTGTTTTTTGTTTATTTGTTTGTTTTGTTTTTATTTTTAGTACTGAGTCTTGAAACTAGGGTTTCTGGCATGCTAGGCAAGTGCTCTACCATTGAGCAAAATCCCCAGTGCTTTATCTCCTTTCTTCACTTTAATTTATAACTATATAAGTGTAATATAACTGTATAAGTTTTTAGTGTTTGCCTTAACGAGTATGTTGCACAGTATTACTTATTGTAGTTCTAAGAACCACAGCATAGATTCCCATTTATCATTCCCCTGCACTTATGATCTTGTTTTTATGAATTTTGCTTCTATATATGCTATAAGCCTCATGGTATATGTATAATATATGTGTGTATGTTGTATTTTATATAAATGTGTGTATGTATATGTATATGCATGTGTATACACACACATGTAAATATATGTGTTGGGGGGGTATGTGGGTGTATGTGTGTGTGTGTATGTATGTGTGTGTGTGTATATATATATATATATATGGATGGAGATTTTTTTGCTTGAAATCATAAATAGTCTGTAAGGAAAATAAATATAAAGTAAAATAACTATCAGAAGTTCTTTTATGCCAGGCATGGTGATGCACACCTATAATCCCAGTGACTCGGGAGGTTGAGGCAGGTGGATCACAAGTTCACAGCCAGCCTTCGCAACTTATGAGGCCCTAAGCAACTTAGCAAGACCCTGTCTCAAAATAAAAAAGTAGCCAGGCATGGTGGCACATGCCTATAATCCCAGCAGCTGAAGAGGCTGAGAAAGGAGGATTGAGAGATCAAAGCCAGCCTCAGAAACTTAGGCCCTAAGCAACTCAGTGAGACCATGTCTCTAAATAAAATATAAAATGGGGCTGAGGATGTGGCTCAGTGGTTGAGTGCCCCTGAGTTCAACCCCTGGTACCAAAAATAAAAATTAAAAAAAGGGTTAGGGATATGGCTCAGTGATTAAGCACCCCTGGGTTCAATCCCTGATACCAAAAAAAAAAAAAAGTTCTTATGAGCTAGGGGTGTAGCTCACTGGTAGAGTGCTTTTTTTGCCTAGCATGTAACTGGGACCTAGGTTCCATCCCTAGCACTTGGAAAAAAAAAAAGTCAGGAGGAGAGAAATCCTTTCATATTTATTCACCTATTCACCCTTTTGGTATTCCACATTCTTTCATGCAGATCTGTTTCTATCTGATATTTCCCTTCAGTATGAAGAACTTTTAATACGTTTGTTGGAGAGAGTTTCTCAGGTTTTGTCTGTGTAAAAAATGTATTTAATATTTATTTTTAAACACATATTTTTATTGAATGGAAATTTTCACACTTAGGGCTGGAGATGTGGCTCAAGCAGTAACGCACTCGCCTGGCATGCGCAGGGCACTGGGTTCGATCCTCAGCACCACATAAAATAAAATAAAGATGTTGTGTCCACCGAAAACTGAAAAATAAATATTTAAAAATATTCTCTCTCTCTCTCTCTACCCCCTCCCCCTCGCTCCTCCTCTCTCTCTTTAAAAAAAAAAAAAATTTACACTTAAAATAGATACATGAAAATTCTGTGTAGTGATGGAGTGCCGTGTGATATTTCAATTCATGTGTACAATGTGTAATGTTTAAATCAGAATAAATAATACATTTATCCTAAACATTTATTACATCTTTATGGTGAAAAATATTCAAAATCCCTTTTTCTAGCTTTTGTTTTCTTTCTTTCTTTTCTTTTTTTTTAATTTGGCATAGTAGGGATTGAACCATGGCACTTTACCTGAGTTTTATGACCAGCCTAGCTGTCTTGTCTATATTTATTTTCATATTGGGGATTGAACTGCGGGGCACTGTACCACTGAGCTATGTTTACCCTATCCTTTTTATTTTTTTATTTTGAGATGATTTCATGAAGTTACCATGGATGGCCTTCAATTTGTGATTCTCCTGCCTCACAGCCTCCTGAATAGCTGGGACTATAGGTGTGCACAACTGTGCCCAGCTGTTCCATTGTTTTCTTGCCTTTGTCATTTCTGTTAGAAATTAGCTGTAGTTAAAGAGACATATGAAGCTCAGTGGTAAAGTACTTGCCTAGCATTGTTGAGCAAGGTCCTGTGTTAGATACCACACACACACACACACACACAAAAAAAAAATATATAGTTTTTTTGTTGTTGTAGAAGATGGACACAATACCTTTATTTATTTATTTATTTATGTGGTGTTAAGGGTAGAACCCAGTACTTCACATGTGCTAGGCTGTATGATAGATTATTTGAAATTGTACCATAGAGGCTAAAGATGTAGCTCAGTGGTAGAGCACTTGCCTAGCATGCTCAGAGGCCCTGGGTTTGATTCAATGAAACAAAGAAGAAGAAAAGAAAAATTATACTGTAGTCTTTCAAAGTTCTCTTTTTGGGGTCTTACTTTTAGTTCCATTTGGAATAATTTATATTTGCTTTTTTCTAAAAATTCATGTTTTTATTTTGTCCAATCTATTGTTATTTATTTTTATTTTTATTTTATCTCTGTTGCCCAGGCTGCGGTAGAGGTTCTAAGCTCAAGTGATCTTTTTGCTTCAGCCTCCAAAGTAGCTGTGTGCACACCACCACGCCTAGCTTAGTCCTTTTTTTCTGACACACAGCATCTTGCATTTGTAGTATTTCTATTTCAGTCTCTCTTAATTTCCATTTCTGTGCTGAATTACTCATCCATTCATTCTTGTTTACCTTTTCCACTACATTCTTTTACATATTTGTTGCTGGTATTTTTTTTTTTAATCTTTATTTATTTTTATGTGGTGCTAAGGATCGACCCAGTGCCTCACCCATGCGGGCACTCTACTACTGAGCTACAGCCCCAGCCCTTGTCACTGGTATTATAAAGACCCTGTCTAATACAACCATCATCTTGTCTGTGGGTTTTCTGGTATTGACTTTCTTCATGGGTTAAATTTACCTGTTTCTTTACCCATCTAGTAACTTTTTTATTTGTTAGAAATTATATGTTGGGGGACTGGGGTTATATAGCTCAGTGGTAGAACGCTCACCTTGCATGTGCGGGGGGGCCCTGGGTTTGAGCCTCAGTACCACATTAAAAAAATAAATAAATAAAATAAAGATGTAAAAAAAAAAGAAAGAAAGAAAGAAATTATATGTTGGAGGGGCCGGGGCTGTGGCTCCATGTTAGAATGCTTGCCTAACATGTGTGAGGCGCTGTTTTCTTTTTTTTTTTTTTTTTTGAATTTTTTAATATTTATTTTTTAGTTTTCGGCGGACACAACATCTTTGTTTGTATGTGGTGCTGAGGAGCGAACCCGGGCCGCACACATGCCAGGCGAGCGCGCTACTGCTTGAGCCACATCCCCAGCTGTTTTCGATCCCTGACACCACATAAAAATAAATAAAATATAGGTATTGTGTCCATCTACAATTAAAAAAGTATTTAAGAAAAAAGAAATTATATGTTGGAGAACAGTAGATACTAAGTATGCCCCTTTGCTATAAGGGAGGTTTGAGTCCATTTACTCTGTAGTTGGGCTGGTCTGGACTTCATTGCAGCCATAGTTGGACTCTGTTCAGCATTGGCCAGACTTCAGATGTCTTGCTGTGCTTTATAGACTTGCTGCTTCTGGTGTTTTTGTTTTGTTTTTTTGCTCTGGAGGATTTCTTTGGTCTTTTGTTTTGCTCCTGGTACTTTCTAAGAAAGGAAGTGTGCAAAGAGTGACCTCAGATATTGGGGTATGATTTGTATGTATGTGCCTCTGACTTCAGGTTTTCTGTTATCTTTATTGTAGGTATTCCTGGAGTGGAGAGCCACTCTTTTTGACCTGCCCTACATCAGAAATCACTGATATCCCAGCCTGTAGCCACTGTGGAGGTCAAAGAATATTTGAATTTCAGCTTATGCCAGCACTGATCAGCATGCTTCAAAGTGCTAATTTAGGTAAACTTTATTAATCTGAGTTTATGCAATTCTTGGATTATCTTGGTATTATACTAAAATGATAGGCCATGTTTTTGTTTAATTATAAAATATAGTATTTTGTAGAAAACTTGGGAGATAAAAATTGCTTTAGGAAATTTATAATATAACATTCTGAGTGTAGTGGCACATACCTGTAATCCCAGTGACTAAAGTCTGAGGCAGGAAAATCTCAAGTTCAAGGCTTTGCCTGGGCAATTTAGTGAGATCCTATCTCAAGAGTAAAAAAATAAATTAAAAGGGATGGGGATATAGCTCAGTGGTAGGATGTCCCTGGGTTCAATCCCCAGCACCACCAAAAAGAAAAAAAAAAAAAAAGAAAAATTATGATCTAACCAATCTAACACAACTACTAACAACCATTTTCGGTGATTAAAGGCTGAGCATTTCTACTCTTAATATTATTTTCATCACCTTATTATACAATCAAAATTTATAATCATTTAAAAACATTTGTTGCTGGGGACATAGCTCAGTTGGTATAGTGCTTGCCTTGCATGCACAAAGCCTTGGTTTGATCCCCATCACCACAAAAATAAATAAATAAATAAATACAAACTTTGTCTAGTTGGGTGTGTAGGCCTATGCCTGTAGCCCTACCTACTTGGAACGATGACATAGGAGAATTGCTTGAGGCTAGCCTAGGCAACATAGTTTTTGTCTCAGAAACAATGGGAAAAAATATAAATTAATAAAAAATAAATTGCCTTCTAAATGATTATAATTAATATTTTGTAATCATTAGTTTTTCTTTTGAAAATTTTAAAGAAAAATGTGAAGTTTTTTATAATAAAAGTACATTAACTTAGTCAGCTTCACATTACTATTACAAAATATCTGAGGAAATTAACTTTTATCAAGATGGCCAGGTATGGTGGCACACACTTGTAATCCCAGCTACAAGACAGACTGAGACAGGAGGATCATAAGTTCAAGTCTACCCTTGGAAATTTAGCAAGACCCTGTCTCAAAATAAAATAAAAAGGACTGGGGATGTAGCTTACTGATAGAATGCTTGCCTAGCATGTGGGTTTAATCCTAGTACTTAAAAAAAAAAAAAAAAGACAAAACCGTAAGAAGTTTATTTTGGCTTTCAGTTCTGAAGGTTACAGTCTACTATCAAGTAGTTCCATTGCTTTGAGCTTGTTGTGAGGATAGCACATCATGGTAGGAGCATGTGGGCAAAACTAGGCAGTGGAGCCAGGCGTGGGTGCGCACACCTGTAATCCCAGCAGTTTGGGAGCCTGAGGCAGGAGGATCATGAATTCAAAGCCAGACTCAGCAAAAGCAAGATGCTAACCAATTCAGTGAGACCCTGTCTCTAAATGAAATGCAAAATAGGGCTGGAGATGTGGCTTAGTGGTCGAATGCCCCTAAATTTTTGGTACCAAAAAAAGGGGGGAGTGGGGGTGTGATGGGGATGTGGCTCAGTGGTTAAGTGCCCCTGGGTTCAATCCCTGGTATCAAAAAAAAAAAAAAAAAGACAGCAGGGGGTAAAATACGGATAGTCAGATATCTGTCCATTCTTTTCCCATTTACAGAATAAGTCTCCATTCTCCAATTTATATTGGGACCAAGCCATATTACAAGAAAAATAAATTTTTTTTCTCTCCTTTTTTTCTTTAAAAAATCTTCTGCTTTAAAATAATTCCAGTTATTGCCAGGCATGGTGACACATGCCTCTAATCCCAGCGACTCAGTAGGCTGAGGCAGGAGGATTGCAACTTCAAAGTCAACTTCAATAATTTATCAAGGCCTTAAGCAATTTAGCAAGACCCTGTCTCAAAAATTATAAAGGGCTTGGGATATGGCTCAATGGTAAGGGGCCCCTGGGTTTAATCCCCAGCACCAAAACTTTAAATTCCAATTATGTTAAATGTAAGGGGTAAATTCTCGTTGATATACATTGAATTCCCATAATCTTCAGTGGTTTTCTGAAAAGGAAAAAACAGAACAAAAACAAGCCTGAGGCTATTCTTTGAGTCCCTAACCAAGACTGGACTTTTTTTTTTTTGTACCAGGGATTGAACCCAGGGGCCCTGAACCACATCCCCAGCCCTTTTTAATTTTTTTTTTTTTTTTTTAAAGACAGGGTCTTGCTAAGTTGCTGAGGCTGGTTTTGAACTAGTGATTCTCCTGCCTCAGCCTCCCAAGCCACTGGGATTATAGGCATACTCTGCCATGCCCGGCCAGGAATCTATCCCATATTGTATCTTCAGAGTATCCTTTGTCCCAATCAAGATCTGACCTATATGTCTGTCTGAAAATTACTGGCGGTGCAAGCATGCTTGTTCTTGTTATGTGGTCCTCAGGGTGCTTGATAGGCCCTCATGAATAGAAATCTCTTATGAAGAAAAAAAAAAAAATCCTTAAAAAAATCCTTAAAAAAATCCCTAAATCTCAAGTAGTCTAGGTACACATAAGGATTTACAATTTTTAAATTATTATTTTAGATAGCAAGGATACAATAAAACCTTGTAGAGAGCTTTGAGGCACTTTGGGATAGAACAAAGTAAGTTTTTTTTTTTAATATTTATTTTTTAGCCTTAGGTGGACACAATATCTTTATTTTATTTTTATGTGGTGCTGAGGATCAAACCCAGTGCCTCACACATGCCAGGCGAGCGCGCTACTACTTGAGCCATATCCCCAGCCCCACAAAGTAAGTTTTAATACAGATTTATTTATAGCTGACATTCACTATGTAGGGCAGAATAGTTCAGCTGGAACATGTAACATGAGACTGTATAGAGAGAGTTTAGAGAATGGAGGGGGAGGGCATGACAAGAGGTCATACTCAGAACTTAGATTTATGGCAGAAGATTAGAGTTAGGAGATTGTCCACTAAGTGTATCAGGTCTGAATGTAGAGATTAATGGAGGTATTTCTTTGATTATCTTGTCAGGGCCTAGTCCCTCCAAAAATGTCTCTAGTGAACCCCACATTTGGTAAAACAAAGGGGTACTCAAAACACTGGAAGACCAATCCTTCATATGTGTCTTCTGGATAAGAAACTTAATTCTCTCTGATCCAGGAATGGGGTATATTGGCCAAAGAGTGTGTCCTACTTTTGGCACTTTTATCAACAAACACTCATCTTCCAGGGGAGAAAAGAGCTTTTGGCCAAGGAAAGCAGGAAGGAAAAGAGAAAGGAGGAAGGGAAAAACAGAAAAAAGAGATCACCTGTCTAAATCCCATAGAAGCTGAGAAACCTGTAGGTGGTCTTGCAATGCAGTGTGAGAGAAGAAGGAAAGGATTTTTAAAGATCATTGAGCTCCTTCACAGTTATTCAGAGATTCTACCAGCTCCCTAGAACGTCAGCAATCCCTTTTTTTTTTTTTGCAGTTGCGGGGGCGGGTCCCAGGGATTGAACTCAAGGCACTCAAACACTGAGCCACATCCCCAGCCCTGTTTTGTATTTTATTTAGAGACAGGGTCTCACTGAGTTGCTTAGGACCTCATTAAATTGCTGAAGTTGGCTTTGAACTCAAAATCCTCCTGCCTCGGCCTACTGAGCTGCTGGGATTACAGGTATGTGCCACCGCACCCAGCTAACAATCACCTTTTTGCCACTTGAATCTACACAGCTTGGGAATTTCCTAGCTGCCCAAGAATGGGAGCCATGGCTAGTGAGGCAGATTGAGGTTATGCTCTTCAGCCTTTGAAAGTAAAGGAAATAGGCGAATGCTAACAGAAAAAGTCGTAGCCAAATCAAAAAGAAAGTAGACCTACCAAAGTTGATGTCTCCAAAGTTCCCCATATGGGCCACTACGAGATGTAACAGAAGAGAAAGGGGGAGTTCAACTTGGGACCAACGGGGTTCTTGGCATATGTAATAGAAAAGAATTTCAGCATGTGCCAGACAAAGGCATTTATTTAAATGCCTAAAGAGGTTTATTTAGGAAGAAGATATACATTCAAGGGAGAATGTGGGCTCTCTTGAGAATAAGAAGCTTAACCTCCCTTTTTATTTTTTATTTTGAGACAAGGTCACAGTAAATTGCTGAGGCTGGCCTTAAATATACGATCCTCCTGCCTTTAAGCCTTCAGAATTGTTAGAGTTACGGGCATGTGCCACTGCGCCTAGCCTCTCATTTTGATTTCTATTTGTATCATCTTGGAGAAATGTCTTTTCAAGTCCATTGCCCCTTTTAGTCAGGTTATTTATTTTTGTTATTGTTGAGTTGTAGAAATTATGTTTTCTTTCTTTGTTTTTTTCTTTTTGAGAGGGGTGATGTTAGGGGTTAAACGCAAAGTCTTTGTGTACCCTAGGCAAGCACTCTACCTTTAAGCTACATCCTTTTTATTTTGTGACAAGGTCTTACTAAGTAAGTTGCCTTAGCTTGAGTGTACAGTTATCCTGTTTCAGCCTCCTGGGTAGTTGGGATGGCAGGTGTGTACCACCATGCCGTTTTAAGTGTCCTTCGTGATGAATGTTTACATGCATTCACTCTTATGTATATACTCCCCCAGATTAAGATGGAGAATGTTGACAGTGTCCAGGAAGGCCCCTGGGCCTCCTTCCCAGATAGCAGGCCCCTTCCTCTTCAAGATCCTCACTCTTCTCATCCCTGTTCCCTAGGAATTTTGCCTGGTCTTGAACTTCACATAAATGAAATCATAATGTGTAAATGTTGAACCTGGCATTTCTATATTTTCCAAGAACCCCTCCTTGTTCTCTGACATTTTTTTAAATGACATTTTGTGTTTGTTGTTCAGTCTCTCTCTTTCTCTATCTCTCTTTAAGAAACATTTTCTCTGTTTTGGAGTTTTCTTTTGTTACTTGCATTGTCTGTTTCCTCCAATTTGCTAGTTTCTTCTGTGCTTGTTTTGATGACTGAATTTTATTGGAGCTTTTCTGTAAATGCCCGATGATGCTTGGTTGGTTGTTGCCAGGTTTCTGTTCTCACGACTAAAAGGCTCAGGGTTTACTCCAGTTGAACTGGGCTAACTGGGCTGCGCAAAATAACCACACAAGAGACACAAATACCTTTTTCTTTGGGATCACTGTGATGGCTCCTTTGACCTTAAGGATCCACAGGAAAAGAGAGAGAGAGCATGCACTGACCCCTTTTATTGAGGAGAAGCTATTCAAATGAGGCAAGGGGTCAGGTTTCAGGAGGCTGAGTCTATCTGACTGACATCTGGGTAGGCCACACCCAAGGGCACAGTAAGAGAAGGGGACACACACAAGGCACTAACAGGGAAGATTCTATTCTAAACAGGGCAAGGGGTTATATTATAAAGGAACAGGTGAGCATAGCTTCACCCATGGGACTGTAGCAAGACACACCCATGGACGAGACACCATCCCTGGAACCCAAGAAGGGTGGGGAAAGCTCTGCCACATTTCTGTGACTGATCATCTCAGTACCCAGCTGGGGAGTGTGACTCAGTCACGTGCAAGGTTGGTCTCCCACAGGTTGTTCCTGTTTAAGTTCAAGTAGGCATAGAAAGCCTTTAATCCAAGTGACTTAGGAGACTGATACAGGGAAATCGAAAATTCAAGGCCAGCCTAGGCAACTTAGACTACCTTAAAATATAAAATTAAAAAGGGCCAAAAATATAGCTCAGTGGTTACAGTGCTTGCCTAACATGCACCAAATCCTGGGTTCCATTCCCCAGTGTGTACACACACATACAAAAGCACACTAACTGGAAGTTTTGTGGGAAGAGTAGGATTTGTTTACTGGGCAGTGTCTTCGTTGGGTATATATTAAAGAGCCCTAAAAAGTTTGTATTTGGAGATTTTTTTCTCATGGAGGTGGTTCAATTTCTCCAAGAATGATCTTATACTTTTTTTACCTTAATTGTAGATGTCTTGTTTTTATTTTCTTTTTTTTCAGATGTTTATTAAATCCTTTATCCTTTATTGAGTCTTAATGGGTCAGCTCTGCTTCTGACTATGCCTTGAATCCCTGTGCCTCCAGTCTTGTTCATTTGCTCTAAGGTTCCGTGGACTTGGCAGAAGGCTGGCTAAGCTGAGTGGCATGGCAAGCTGTAGGAGTTTTCTACCAGTGCCTGTGTCGCATCTGGAGTCTATTTTCCTGCTACTTTTTATTAAATTTGCCTTTTGACATCAGTGTCAACTTATTATATGATGCACTGCAATCATATTGTAGCTGAAAGCCATAAGCACAGTTTTTGCTTTATGTAATTATATATTTCAGCTTGTTAGGTAAAATCACTCCCTTTAGTAACATCAGTTATCCTGATACTGAATTATCTTTCTCCTTCACTTCTGTTATTTCTACTTACTTACCTAACCTTTTTGTTTACAGTGAGCACTTAAGATGTGCCGGGCTGGTCAAAGGATTCATACGTAATGAAATCTTACTATCATGATGAACACATGTCTATCACAGCGAAGTATCATAATTCTCAAGGTGATAGAACTGGGGTGTGAATTCAGGCATCTTGTTCCAGAGTGTGTGCTCTGCCCACTAAATATACTTTGACAATGTGAATGCATCTCGTAATGTTATATTTGCTGGAATCCAGAATATGTTGTATTTTTCAGATCTTTCTGTGGAATTTGGAACAATTCTAGTTTACACATGTGAGAAGAGTTGCTGGCCTCAAAATCATCAGACTCCCATGGAAGAATTTTGTATTATACAAGAAGACCCAGATGAATTACTGTTTAAGTAGAAAATTCCCTTTTATTTATACAAATTAAAACAAATGTTAATATGCAAATACAAGAGTTTACCTTATTTAACTATCAAGTTATTAATTTTTACTTGTTTATTTTTTGTTTTGGTTTTCATTGTTCAGGGGACAGAACCCAGGGCTTTGTGCATGCTAAGCAAGTGTTTTGCTGCTGAGCTGCATCCCCTGCCATTGTTTATTTATTTTGTGGTGCTGGGGATTGAACCCAGGGCCTTGTGCATGCAAGGCAAGCACTCTACCAACTGAGCTGTATCCCCAGCCCCCCGCCATTATTCTTGTTTTGTTTGTTCATTTGTTTTGTGGTAGTCAGGATTGAATCCAGGAGTGCTCTACCTCTAAGCTACATCCCCAGCCCATTTTATTTTTCATTTTGAGATAAGGCTTCATTAAGTTGCCCAGGCTGGCATCAAACTGTGATCCTCCTACCTTAGCCTCCCAAGTAGCTGGGATTATAGGCACGCACCACCACGGAGGCTCATAATTCTTAAGTGTTGATCTTTTTTTTTATGTTGTGGCACTTGTGTGGGTATTGGAGCCAGGGCCTCCTGACTGTGGGCTGGTCTGTCCTTCAGGGTTAATGACTTGACTACACAGTGACAGGTCAGAAAGTGGCTTCTCTCCAGCCCAGAAGGCCAGTGTTCCCTGCACAGGCATTCTCTTGGGCATTCTAGGGAAAGTAGCTAAAGAGCCAAGAGCCTGATTGGCCTATTACTACCCTCCTGTCTCTACACCCCACTACACCCTACTGCCAGTCCTGGATGCTGCCAAAGCAAAACACCCAGCCCACCTTGGCTACTTGAGGCTCCTGCCCTGCAACACTGACTGCTGGGACCTGTCCCTGGTTCTTGGCCCATGATCCCCTCCTGACCTCACCCACTTCTGCTCTCACTCTGGATATTATCCCTCTGCCTAAATGTCCACCTTTCCAGTCTCCCATTTTTTCATTCTGTTTCTATTATCAACCCTTTTCTGTCTGCTGCTCTTTGACAACAGTGTGAAAACACTCATACTAGCCATGTTCAGAGCTGTTCTTAGTCTGTGTAGATGAGGATGATGAGACCCGGATTATCAAGGGATGGAGTCCTTCTGAGTAGTATGTGACTGGGGAAAAATATACCTGCTCCTGCTCCTGGGCATAGCTGAGGGAAGGTGGCTGTATGTATACAAACTGGAAGTTCTCAGTGAGGCTTCAGGAATGCTGAGTTTGCAGAGCTAAAGCTGAGCATAGACCTGCAGAGGGAGCTTCTGTTTCTCTCTCATGCTTGCACAGCAACTGCCAGTTTCCTTGTGGCAGTTACATTTAGGCAGAGATGGCCTTAGCTTGCTAGACCAGTTATTCCAACTGGAACAGAAAGTAGACTGATCAGATTTATAGGTGGAGTATTTTGTATTTATTTAAATAGATAGTAATCCCCTCCTTTGATGTGAAAAATGGAGAAAGTTGTTGCATTAGAGTGTCTTTAAGGATCAGAAGTTGATATAGTTTCAGATATCCTAGTTAGGTGTTATGTTTCTGATTTTTAAGATGGAGACAAACTGCTTGCTGATCAAACACATCCTTGAATCTAGATATATATACTAGATTATAGGTCTTAACCTATGTAAGTAGAATACAGATTAGCAGGGGCATTCCCATGATCCCATTAAAAAAATTTTTTTTTCCCCAATACTGGAGATTGAACCAGGGGTGCTCTACCCACTAAGCTATACCCCCAGTTCTTTTCATTTTGAGATAGGATCTCACGAAGTTGCCCAACCTGGCCTCAAATCTGTGATTACAGGCGTGTGCCACCATACCTGGTACCATAGAATTATTATTGTGGCATATTGTGGAGAAAGCAAAAAAGTGAAACTGGCCAGGAATGGTAGTGCAGGTCTGTAATCCCAGTATTTCCGGAGGCTAAGACAGGAGAATTTCAAGTTTGATTCTAGCCTCAGCAATTTAGTGAGACCCTTTCTCAAAAAATAAAAGAGATTCAGGATGTAGCTGAGCAATAAAGCACCCCTGGGATAAGTCCCTAGTACTAAAACAAAACAAGTAAAGTTCTGTTTGTCACTCCTTAAATGACTTAGGCCTAGAAAGACACGCAGTAAACATCCTGATGAGTTGGACAGGGTTATGGTATAGGTGGGACTTCCAGTTTTTTACTTTTTTTTTTTTTTTTTTCTGAGAGGGGTACTGGGGATTGAACTCAGGGGCACTCAACCATTGAGCCACATCCCCTGCCCTATTTTTGTATTTTATTTACAGACAGGGTCTGACGGACTTGCTTCAGGCCTTGCTGCTGCTGAGGCTGGCTTTGAACTCAGGATCCTCCTGCCTCAGCCTCTCAAATCACTGGGGTTACAGACATGTGCCACCTTACCTGGCTACATTTTTACTTGTGTTCTATTGTCACTTGTTAAGGTGAGCAAGCATATTACACTTTATACATATGTGCACATACACATGCACCCAACAAACCCACAAAGAAAAGCAGAAGTCCTCAATTAGGCACCAAGTATAACCCAGGCCAAGAGAACACAGGACAGGCAGGAAAGAAACCAAAGAAAGTGATTGATTTACAGAGTGTCTGGAGAGGGAAGGAAGGTCAACCTCCTGAGGCATCTTTTAGGTTTAGCTGTGGGGTGGAGCCTTGTGAGAGCCCAGCTAATGGTGGAGAAGGACCAAGCAGCCCATTACACAGAGGGGCCCTCCACCGTGGTTGACCCTGGTTCTTCTTCCACTTCTGCATTAGAGCAACAGCCTGAGTCTTCCTCATAGACCAGCTTGGTGTGGTTGCTGAACCCAGCAGCTGAAAGACCACAGAAGTCAAAATAGTATTTTTCTCCATTTTTAATGTTTTTCTACTTTCTTCTAATAAGTTGTTTGTTGGAAGTGCTGGAAATTGAACCCAGGTCTTCTCTCCTGCTAAGCAGTAGCTCTGCCACTGATTTGCAGTCCCAGACCCAATTTATTTTTGTTTGTTTGTCTATATTTTTCTTCATGGAGCATGAGAATTTGGGAAACATAAAAGTTCAAAGAACTAATAAATATTGTCTACAATTCTACCACATACCAATACACAAAATAGGGCTGGGGATATAGCTCAGTTGGTAGAGTGCTTGCCTTATATGTACAAGACCCTGGGTTCAATCCCCAGCACTACACACACACACACACACACACAAAACCAATACACAAAATACTGTAACTTTTTTTTTCTTCCTGTCTTTTATTTATTTATTTATTCTTTTGTTTTATAAAATTTAATCACATTGTATTGTTCCAGGAAAATTTGGTATAAAAGAACTGGCTCTAGTGCCAGGCATGGTGGGGCACACCTGTAATTCCAGCAGTTTGGGAAGCTAAGGCAGGAGGATTGCAAGTTCAAAGCCAGCCTCAGCAAAAGTGAGGTGCTAAGCAAACTCAGTGAGACCCTGTCCCTAAACAAAATACAAAATATGGCTGGGGATGTGGCTCAGGGGTCAAGTATCCCTGAGTTCAATCCCCAGTACCAAAAAAAGAAAAAGAAAAAGAACTGGCTCTAAGGATGCAGTGAGACTGAAGAAAGAGGCATACAGATCCAGGGTTACACAGAAGTACAATTTATTTAGGATTTAATGATAGGAGTGTGGTCAAATACAGCAGCAAGACCAATGAATTTGAGACTTGGGTTACAGGGAGGACTTATATAGTGGTCAGTATCAAAGTGATTTCAAAGGCTGGGAATATAGCTCAGTTGGTAGGGTGCCTCCCAAGCACAAGGACCTGGGTTCAATCTCAGCACCATAAAAGTGATTTCATTCAAGCTGGAAGATACCAGGTTTATCTCAAGCTAACATCAAGAATGTCAGGCACATTCTAGCAGCACCAGGGGGTCCAGTTGATCCTAAAGCCCACATTTCTTTTCTTTTTTTTTGGGGGGGGGGCAGGTGCTGGGGATTGAACCCAGGCCTCATGTATCAAGGCGAGCACTCTACCAACTGAGCTATATCCCCAGCCCTAAAGCCCACATCTAATTCTGCTGGTTTTGTTTGTTTATAGAGTGAAAACAGACCTGGGTTACTCAGGAGCAGTCACGCATGGTGTTTACAACTCAAGGTGGTCATAGTCAGGATAAGCTGAATTCTTACATGTTTAAATAGTTTTCTATATCTTTTTCATTTAACATTTTATTGTGAACATCTCCCCCATTGATATTTTCTCCATGACATAATTTGTAATTGATGCAAAGTATTTTTTTAAATAAATATGAAAAACTTTATACAAACTAGCCATTTGTTTTATCCAGTTTTTGTTATGATGACCATCAATCACTAAGATTAAATCTCTATTTTTTGTGTGTGAAGGGGAATTGAACCTAGGGGCACTTTACCTCTGAGCTATGACCCCAACCGGTTTTACTTTTTATCTTGAGACAAGGTCTTGCTAAGGTGCTTAAGTACTCACTAAATTGCTGAGGCTGGCCTCAAACTTGCAGTCCTTCTGTCTCAGCCTCCCAAACTGCTGGGATTATAGACATGTGCCACCACACCTGAAGTTGGTTTTTTTTTTTTTTTTTTGTGGTGCTGAGAATCAAACCCAGGGCCTGCACTATGCTAGGAAAGCACTCTACCACTGAGCTACACTCGCATTCAGCACAGGATAAAATCCTAGAATTTGAATGAATAGGTCAAAAGCTGTGTGTAAGTGCCAGGGGTGTAAGCTCCATGGTAGAGTGCTTGCCCAGCACTGCAAAAATAAAAAATAAAATTGATCTTCATCTCTGAGTGTCATGTCCTATATCTGGTGCCTGTACTCTCAGCTACTGGGGGGCGGGGGTGGCTGATGTGGGAGAACTGCTTAAATCCAGGAGTTGGAGGCCAGTCTGGGCAACACAATGAGATCCTGTCAAAATTAAACAAACAAACAACAACAACAAACAATAATAAAAACCCTATATACTTGCACAGTTGTAAGTTTTTAAAATCATACTGCTAAATTCCCTTCTAGAATCTTTTGGGGTTTTTTGGTACCCAGGATTGACCACTGAACCATATCTTTAGTCACCCCTCCCCTTTTAAAAAATTTTTTAGCTGTGGATGGACACAGTATCTTTATTTTTTTATGTGGTGCTGAGAATCGATCTAGGGCCTCACACATGCTACCGCTGAACCACAAACCCAGCCCATCTCCAGCTGTTTTTATTTTTTATTTTGAGATAGAGGTGCTAAGTTGCTTAGGGCCTCGCTAAATTGCTGAGGCTGGCTTTTACTAGTAATCCTCCTCTCAGCCTCCCCAGCCACTGGGATTACAGGTGTATACCACCATACCTGGCAGTAGAATCTTTCTTTAGAACATTTACCTGGAGCATATGGGAGCGTGTATTGCAGTTGGAAAAGAAACCAAACAAATCCCCCAAATTTCAACTGAGACTTTTTTCCTATTAAATTTTTACAACATGGGTTATTTCTGACCCCAGATGTATGGGGGTTTTCTCACATACACTAAGCAATCAACCAATTCTGCAGTGGTGAACACCAGCTAGGTGTCCTCAATTCAGTTCTGACACTACCTAGAGATACCCTCAGATCCTTCAGGTTGAGGGTTCAAGCCTCAAGACTTCCCCCTGCCAATTGCATAGCCCAGATTGTTTTACCTGTACTTCTGACCCATCAGCTCTACACTGGGGTTCCCACGATTCCTTTCTCATGTCAAATCCAGTTGTTGGAGTGGCTTGCACAACTTAGGGAAAGAAATTTACCAGTTTATTGTAAGGGATATTACAAAAATTGCAGATGAAAAGGAGCATAAGGCATGGTGTTGGAGGTGGGGAGTGGAGCTTTTGGGCTCTGGGCTAACATTCATGGGTTTGCCTGTCTAGATGCTCTTAAGCCTGTTCTTTCGGGTTTTCATAGATTTCATTGCAGAGGCATGATTGAAGCATGGACAACCTTGTAGAAATGTGACTGTACACAGAGGGTGTGATCTAATGCTCATAGGCTGGGTGGCAAAACCCAACAAAGCCTGTCAGTTCAGTAATCTGCTTGGCCTCTCTGTGCAACATGCTTCCCTTCAGGGCAGGGGCAGGATCCCTCTGGAATGAAACAGGTTTTATGACCTACTATTCAAGTGGGATAGCAAATTTCTTTATGGAAGCTGGACACAGTGGCTCAACCCAGCAACTCTAGAGGATGAGGCAGAAGAATGGCAGTTTGAGGACAGCCAGGTCAGATTAGGGAAACCCAGTCTCAAAAAAAGAAAGGGCTGCAGATGTAGCTCAGTGGTAGATCACATCTGGGTTTATAACAGTGGTCCACTTCACCTTTGGAACATAGCCTTCACTGCTCTGTGGCTTATTTTAAAAGGAACATATTTTTCTGTTCCTCTTCTCCCTTTCCCTAACCTAGGACACAGAGAACAAAAGTACCTTTTCCCAACCTAGGCACTTATCTGTCCTTGAGCCACACCCACCACTGGAAGAAGGGGTCACCAGAAGATCTAAGGCATGACTAACTCCCAAATTAACAAATTATTTCCTTTCCTTTCCTCCTTCCTTTAGGCACCAGAGATTGAACCCAGGGCTGCTTCACCACAGAGCCACTTCACCACAGAGCCACTTCACCACAGAGCCACATCCCCAGCCCTTTTTATACTTTGAGATAGGGTCTTGCTAAGTTCCTATGATCGCTCTAAATTGCTAAAACTGGCTTTGAACTTGAAATCCTCTTGCCTCAGCCTCCTGAGCCTCTATGATTATAGGTACTACTATGCCAGGCTTAACAAGTGAATTTCAACTACCATCAAGGTGCACCTGGGACCCCCATCAGGGCATACTGGGAATGTAGCCTGTGAAGAGCTTCTTTAAAAGCCCTCTGTTCTCTTGATGGGCAGGAATCACAGCTCTAGACAAAAGTACCCTGTGCTTCTCCTTTGCTAGCAAAGCAATAAATCTTTTTTCTTTTTCTCAAAACTGTGTCCTCTGGGCTGGGGTTGTGGCTCAGTGGTAGAGTGCTTGCCTAGCATGTGTGAGGCCCTGGGTTCGATTCTCAGCATCACATGTAAATACATAAAATAAAGATCTATCAACAACTAACAAAAATATTAAAACAACAACAAAAAAACTGTGTCCTCCTTATTAAATTGGCATCAGGGATAAGGACTGAGCTTTCAGTAACAGGTTAACCCCTGTACTGCAAGGAAAGAAAACCTTTTTCTTTATGGACTACTCCAATACAGAAAGATTGAGTATCTATGACCTATTGTTACCGTAGTTAACTGGAGACAGAGTCCTTGCTTCCCCAATGCTGAAGTATAACACCAGAGAAGCACACGGCAGCAAGTTTAGAATGGAAAGTAGAAGCTTTAATAAAGGACAGCAGAAAAGACTTCTCCCCAGAGGAAGAAGGGGACCCAATAGGTGGAATCCGTGGAAGTGGGGAGGTCTTCCCTCTTTTATAGCTAAGGTCTTCTTTCAGCTTTCCCATTTCTGTCGCCGTTCCTGTCCTTCTATCAGTTATCTTGCAGTGATAGATAGTAGGTGAGGAGACCCAAAAGGTGAGGGGCAGAAGGGCCTGAGGAGTAATCTGCGCAGGACAGGCCTGGGGCCGCTTCTGATTAGCATCTCCCTGTTTGCTGGGAGCTGTTTTATTAACATTTCTTTAGAATGGGCTCTGGGCCTTGGGAACATTAACATTTCAATTTCTCCAAGTGCTGCTCTGCTTTCCCAGGCTCCATTCTCAACATGGCCTTCATTTTCGATTTTACTAGATATTAGATCCGATTTACCTAACTACACTAACTACCTATCTTTCAATCTGGCTTCATTACCTTGAAGAAAAGACATTCTATTTTCTACAGCCCATCTTAGGGAGAGTCAAGAATTGGACAAAGACCTATATATATCATAATATTCCCAACTACTTGTTTCACTATCTTTTGACAACAGAATGTTATATATATTTGTCAATTCAATAGGTGAAACCAATCCCAGTGTGATTTTGCATGTTTGTTGTTGTTTGTAATGCTGAGACTCAAACTCAGAGTCTCACACATGCTAAGTTGCTGCTCTGCAATATTTTCTTATTAATTTGTAAGAGCTCTTTACATATAGGGGCAGTTTTCCAACCCATAAATAATGTCTTGGTTGGGAATTCAAACCGCTGCCTAAAAGGAGATCTTAAGAGGCTTCTCAGGTGGAAAAGCCGGTCTGTGCACATATATGAGAAGCACTACAGGTCTCTTCACCGTTGGAGGTCTCGGAGCCATTCGCAAAGAGGAAGGCCTGGGCCCAGGGGACACTACACACCACACCAGAGGCAGACCCGGGACTCCGCCTGCCTGGCGCCGACTGGCGGCCGCAGTGCGCAGGAGCGGAAGCTCGGCCGCCCTTCCCCCACCCGCTTCCGGGCGCGGCTCACTTCTCCCGCCTCCGCCTCCGCCGCGGCTCGTGGACGTCCCGCCATGGCACTGTCTCGGGGGCTTCCCCGGGAGCTGGCTGAGGCCGTGGCTGGGGGCCGGGTGCTGGTGGTGGGCGCGGGCGGCATCGGCTGCGAGCTCCTTAAGAACCTTGTGCTCACCGGCTTCTCTCACATCGACCTGGTGAGGGCCGGGCGCGCGCTGGCTGAATGGCGGGCTGCGGTGCGGGGGCCGGGGGGCTTGGGGCCCAGAGTTCGGGACCGGATTTGGGGGCGCCGAGAGCGGTTCAAGAAGTCCTGGGTCGTGGCTGCCTCTGTGGAGGGAGCTATTCGACCGGGACGGGGCGCTCCTTCGCACGTCGGGCCTGCTCCGGAGGCGGAGAGGCCGCGGGCCCGGGTCTTCCGGACGCTCCGTCGCGGGGCCGCTGCCCGCCCCCCCTCCTCCGTCCCCCTGCAGCGCCAGTTTGTGGCGTCTCAAAGCGATGGAAGTGGCCTCGTACCTTTTCACTTTGAAACTGTTTCCCAATTGCAGTGGAGTGAAGGAAAAGATTGAGTCTCGTGGATGTTGTGACTCTAATTTGCAGGTCTCCCCTAACTCAGAAATTACGACCCAGAGGACGGCTTTCACAGCAGCCCCACGTCCCGAGCGCTCTTCTGGAGCGGTTTATACTAATTCATTTACTCTTTACCACCATCTCATGCGTGTGCACTGTTTTCATCTCATTTTATTTTTAACAGATGAGGGAAGTGAGATGCAATGGGATTTAATAACTTACCCTGGGTCACGAAGCAAAGTGGCAGGACTCCTTTGGGGCTCGCGCTCCTCCGCTGAGTACAGCATAGATACACTCGCTTATTTCATTCAAGATGTGTTTAGGGTTTTAACTTTTGCGTTGGTGTACAATGACAGAAAGCTACTGTAATTGTAAGTCAGGTTATTTATCTCTTAGATTGGAGATAACACCTGGAACTTGGATGTGAGTTTAAGTACACTTAAGGTGTACCGGCAAGGTGAAGAGGGAAAAAAGTAGAGGAGACAGACTATTCTAATAAAAGAGTGAAAGGTAGCAGACTGAACTAAGGACTGATTAGAAGGAAAGAATATACACGTTTTTCTTTGCTTAGTTTTTCATCCAGTTCTGTACCGCAAATTCACATACGCTGATAAATACTGGTACTTTCTTAAAATAAGCATTTTGCAATAGATAAGATAGTGAATTTCCCAGTAATTCTGGAGGCTGAGGCAGGAGAATCACAAAGTCAAGGGGAGCCATTCTCACCAGTTTTTTTAGACCCTGCCTCAAAAAGAGGGGTTGGGGGCTAGTGATGTAGCTCAGTGGTAAATTATTACCCTTGGGTTTATGTTTTTTTGTTGTTGTTGTTTTGAACTGGGCGGGGGGGCGTAACTACTGAGCCATATCCCCAGCCCTTTTTAAAAAATTTTATTAGAAACACAAGTCTTCCTAAGTTGCTCAGTGCCTCACTAAGTTGCTGAGGCTGGCTTTGAACTTGCAATCCTCCTGCCTCAGCCTCTCGAGCCATTGGGATTACAGGCATGCTTCCACAATGCCCTGCTGTCCATGGGTTCAAATCCCCAGCACCCCTCCCACCAAAGAGTGATGTGGGAACCTGAAAAATAAAAGGTTATATTTTTTAACATTTTTATTTGGTTTAATTTTTGTAGCAAAGTTAGAAGTACAAATAAATCCTTAGATGGTTATATGTTTTGACAGTGTTCACAAATTATGACTAAAACTGTTAGGATTTGTCACAATTTTTTTAGAATATGAGGACTGGGGATGTAGCTCAATAGTAGATCGATTTCCTAATATGCCTGAGGCCCTGAGTTCAATCCCCAGTACCAAGAAGAAGAAAAAAAAGCTAGAACATAAAATGTTTTTTTGTGTGGTTTTTCTTTTTTTTTTTTTTTAATATTTAGTTATAGGTAGACACAATATTTTATTTTTATGTGGTGCTGAGGATTGAACCTAGTGCCTCAGGCATGGTAGGCCAGCGCTCTACCTCTGAGTCACAACGCCAGCCCTGTGTGGTTTTTTTCTTTTGAGGTAGATTCTCCTGTTGACCATACTGGCCTCCACCTGAGATCCTCCTGCTACAGCTTCCCCAGTAATTGTGATTGTCGTTATAGCCCACCTGCCCAGCTACACTTAGAACATTTGATTACTGTTTATTAAATTTATTGAACTGAAATGAAATTATTGCGGCCATTATTTCCTTATATTTACTTTTTTGAGGGAGTGCTACTGGGGATTGAACATGGGCACTTTACCACTGAACTACAGCCCCAACCACCATCACCACGACCCCCCCCCCCTTTTTTTTTTTTTGGTACTGTGGATTGAACTTGGGCCCTGAACCACCATCACCAGCTCTATTTTGTATTTTATGTAGAGGCAGGGTCCCACTAAGTTGCTTAGTGTCTCACTGTTGCTGAGGCTGGCTTTGAACTCTCAATCCTCATGCCTCAGCCTTCAGAGCCTCTAGGATTACAGGCATGCACCACCTCCAACCCCATTTTATTTTATTTTTCAAATTTTTAAGATAGGGTCTTGCTAAATTGCCTAGGCTGGCCTGGTACTTGTGGTCTTCCTGCCTCATCCTCTTGGAATAGCTGGGATTACAGGTGTGGGCCATGGCATCAGGCTCCTTATTTATTCTTTTTTGTTTGTTTGCAGTATAGGAGTTCTAACTCAGGGCCTCCTACATAGTGTTGAGAGCTCTGCCACTGAGCTACAACCCCGGGCCTTCTTATAGTTCTCATATATATTTTTAGGCAGCAATTAGATGAGACTTAAAACATGACACTTTTTTAACCATATGTAGAAAAGTTCTTTTATAGTCCTCAGTAATAATTGTAAGTGAAATTTGGTATATAAATGTAGGCTTGAATTAAAGAAGGCAGCAAGAATTTAGTAAATCTGGTAGTCACATATTATTTAATAAAAAGAACAGGGCACAGTAAAATTTATATTGGATTTGAAAGAAATTAGATTGAGATTTAGAATTTATATGTATGTATATAAATTTATATCTTCACCAATCTACACACACACTTTTTTTTTTCTTTCATGGTTCTGGGGATTGAACCTACAGGTGCTTTGCCTCTGAGCCACATCCCCAGCCCTTTCTGTTTTTCATTTTGAGACAGGGTCTTAACTAAATTGCCTGGGCCTGCCTTGAACTTGTGATTATCCTGCCTGAGTCTCACAAGTAGCTGGGATTAGACATGTACCACCATGCCAAGCTAAATTTTATATTTTCAGTAAATCATATATATTTTAATGCCTTCAAAGAAATTTTCTGAAGTACTTATAAGGATGATTAAATAAACAAAAAGCATTCTTTTCATTGCAGGGGTGGAGGTACCTGGGATAGACATGAGGGCCATTTAACCACTGAGCCACATCCCCAAACCTTTTTCTGTTTGAATTTTAAGACTGGGCCTCACTAAATTGGTGAGGCTGGTCTTGAACTTGTGATCCTTCTGCCTCAGCCTTCCAAATCAGTGGAATTACAGGTGTATGCCACTGTTCCTGACAGTTTAGCAGTTTTGGTATAATTGGTCTGCAAAGCATTTTCTCTGCTATGTAGCAAATATTAAAAAATTCTAGGTTATAAATGCTTAAGATAGTGATATTGCTCAAACATACCACAATATTTGTAATTTATCTGGGGTTTATGCATTTGTAGATTGATCTGGACACTATTGATGTCAGTAACCTCAACAGGCAGTTTTTGTTTCAAAAGAAACATGTTGGAAGATCAAAGGCACAGGTAACTATTTCTCATACTGTTTCTATAATCCTTTGATGAATCTTTTATTTATGAAACTCATTAAGTCCCAAGTTTTCAATTCTGCAAATATTTTAATGAAATTGACACAGGAGCATTAGAATAGGTTGGAAATCATAATCTAGAGCTTATTATACAAATTATGATTTTTGTCAGTGACATTAATACTAATGAATATTATTATTTTCACCAAGGAATATGTTTTTTCTGTAAGTATTTATTGTAAGGTTACCATAGTGGTATATTTTGCCCAAGTTAAGTTTTTTAGGTGTTATGTTGATGGGACAGTGAGCCATAATGGCTTAATTTTTGCCTTTCTTACAAGAGGAAGAAAATGGGTAAAGCTCTCTCTTATTTATTTATTTATTTATTTATTTTTAGTTGTAGTTGGACACAATATTTTATTTATTTTTTAGTTGTAGTTGGACATGATATCTTTTATTTATTTTTATGTGGTGCTGAGGATCAAACCTAGGGCCTGGCACATGCTAGGTGAGCACTCTTCTGCTGAGCCACAATCCCAGCCCCTAAAGCTATCTCTTTAAGCTGAGTGTGGAGAATAAAAAGATGGAAGTGAAGGGAGGACTAGCCCTCTGTTTTTGGTCTACAAAGGAAATAGAAGTGTTCTACTTAATCCTGTAATTGGGGTGATTTGTTGTGTCTTCTTCATATTTAAATTTCTGATTTCCATAGCCTTGTTTTCCTATACCCTCTAGAGGTTGGCTCTTCTTTGTAGCAAGAGAAGCTACAATCTTCATGATTTCTATGCTTAAAGCATCTTTTCTCTCTGTCAGTCCTTTTGTCCAATTCCCAGTTTTCTTTTCTTTTTCATATTTTGGCTCCTTTCTCCAGGGATACTTTGCTAAACCTTTTAGACTTAGTGGATTAAGTGAGGTCTTCCTCTCAAAATAAGCTTTTTTTTTTTTTTTTCAATATTTTAGGGCCTTGCTTAGGGCCTTGCTAAATTGTTGAGGCTGGTTTTGGACTCCAGATCCTCCTTCCTCAACCTCCTGAACCACTGGGATTACAGGCGTGTGCCACTACACCCTACTCAAAACAACCATCTGTGTATCATTGTAGTTTGTATTTATACTTGTGTAGATGGTTATTTAAGGTTTCTTTTGATTGACACTTGGCTTTTTTTTTTTTTTTTTAAAGAGAGAATGAATTTTAGTATTTGTTTATTTTTTTAGTTATCGGCGGGCACAACATCTTTGTTTGTATGTGGTGCTGAGGATCGAACCCAGGCTGCACGCATGCCAGGCGAGCGCGCTACCGCTTGAGCCACATCCCCAGCCCGACACTTGGCTTTTGCAGTACACATTTGTTCGTTTCATTTTTTTTTTTTTTGCAGTATTGAGAATTAAACCCAGGACCTTGCACATGCTAGGCAAGCTCTCTACCACTGAGCCACATCCCTAGCCCTGTATATAATTCCTTCCTTCCTCCCTCCCTCCCTCCCTCCCTTTCTTCCTTATAGAACCTAAGGTATTATGTGCACTTACTTACCTGAGCACTTTATTACTAATTTACACCCTGTCCTCACATTTTATGTTTTTCCTGAGGCTTACCATTCATACAGAAGTGGATGTGCTATGGTATAGGAGAAGGTTGTCCTGTTTTATAAATATGATGGAGTTTAATCTTAATGAAATTTTATCACATTTTTGTATTTTGTTAGTGTTTAACATAAATAAGACTACTGGGTAAGTAGGTGAGTTACCAGAATTGTGTCTGCCAGAAGTACATTTCAAATATATATTCAAAAAAATGTTATAGTAATTTACTGTTGTTTGTTTTCCAGGTTGCCAAAGAAAGTGTACTGCAGTTTTACCCGAAAGCTAATATTGTAGCTTACCATGACAGCATCATGAAGTATGCTCTAATTACTATATTGTGAAGTTGTATTTGCTGTGAATTTTTAATTAAGCTTAAGCATGTTATTTTTATTACCCAGATATGTGTGCCCAGATCATTATGTTTTTTTAAAAAGATTTTTCTAGGATAATAAAAATCTGGTAGTTTGTGCCCATGTAAGTTAAGTGGTATTCTTTTACCAGTTTATGTATGTTTACATGATCTAGATAAGTAATAAGATTTAAATATTGTTAATAAATAAGTTACTTGGACACTTAGGAAAGATCTTATATATATATTTTTGTTGGCTTGTTTCATAGTAGGAAATGATCCCAGAAGTGCTTTACACTGACCTACATCCCCAGTCCTTTTTATTTTTTTATCTTGAGATAGGGTTTCCCCAAGTTGGTGAGGCTGGCTTTAAACTGATGATCTTCCAACCTCAGCCTCCCACGTTGCTGGGATTGTAGGCGTGTGACATTGCACTCAGTTCTAATTAAAATAAGATGTTTAAAATTCCTTGTAGATAATAATTCAGACATGTTTAAGTATATTTCATTCTGATTGATTTTAACGGTTGCTTGTTTAATTTAAAAGGTTTCCGTCCAAAATAATCTGTTTATCAATACTCTAATGTGGTAATTTAACACTGGGAATTATAGTGGGTCAATAATTTTGATAATATATAAATGATATATGAAATAAATAAATATTTAATGTGGGAGGCATGGAACAAAGAAACTCTGGGTACAAATTACCTTTTTTTCTTCTTCGTATGTGGTGCTGAGATTGAACCTAGGGCTTTGGGCATGCTAGGCAAGTGTTCTACCACTGAGTCACATCCCCATCCCCTAAGTTATCCTTTGTCTACAGTTGCTGTCTAGCTCAAAAGTAAATGGTATGAAAAATACTCCTTGTTTGTGGGCAGTTGGTTGGGTGCTTGCCTTGCATGCACAAGGCCCTGGGAGCAGTCCTCAGCAACACACATACACACAAATAGTCTTTGTTTGAGATACTAGAATTAGAGACAGCCTTAGGCTTTCTCATAAGGGCATTTGTATCTTCAACTTATTTTTTCCCTCTAGATGTTTGGTCTACAGACCTGCCTATAGCCCCATAACCCTCTTATCCTGTGTTGTTTTCCCAGCATGCTAAAAGCAGAAACCCTAGGGGCCTGAGTCCTGCCTGATTCGGACCATGTGGAGTGAAGCCATAGGCCAAGCAGATCCTGGGAATGTGTTCTTTATATGTTCCCAGGCACTTGGCTGCCCTGAGAAGGCCTGGTGGGACTAGTGAGGTTATGCCATCTTTCTGTTAGTTTGAGATACTATTCTTATGCCCGAGGTAGCTGGCCAAAAAGCATAGGAATTTGAGGGAAATAATTTCTTTTAATTTACTTATGTTTGGAAAAAGTCAGACTTTATATGGTATATGTTCTTTTTTTTTAAAATATATATATATATTTTTAGTTGTAGTTGGACACAGTACCTTTATTTTACTTATTTTTATGTGGTGCTGAGGATCAAACCCAGTGCCTCACATGTGCTAGGCAAGTGCTCTACGGCTGAACCTCAGCCCAAGCCCCTTTTATATGGTATATATTCTTAACATCAGTTATATTTTGCTGTTGTTACTTTATTACACTTTTCTGAATTTTGTATTATACTGTGAAGATTGTATATAAGGCTGGTTTTGTTGATCTTTTTGTTTTGCTTTGTAGTCCAGACTATAATGTGGAATTTTTTCGACAGTTTATATTGGTCATGAATGCATTAGATAACAGAGGTAAGATCATTTTACTATTTTGACATCCCTGTATTTTCCCTTCCCCATATTAAAGCTTTTAAGAAATTTAGTATTAAATTTTTTTTATGAGTTAGAACTTTAGAGAACTAAAAGGAAGTAAGACCAGGTTTAAAGTTTTCCAATTGGGCTCCCAGTGATTCAGGAGGTTGAGGCAGGAGGCTTGCAAGTTCAAGGCCAGCCTCAGCAATTCAGTGAGAACCTCACCAATCTAGTGAGACCCTGTGTCAAAATTAAAAGGGCTAGGGATGTAGCTCGGTCTTAAAGCACCCCTGGGTTTAGTTCCCAGTACCAAAACCCAAAATCAAAAAAGCATGTCACTTGCAATTTTTTCTAGAAACGATTTTTTTTCCAGGCAAGAATTCAGCAATTATATATACTTTACTAATCGACCACATGATGTAAATAAAGGGGTGTATGTGGATGAGTTTGTTTCCTTGGTGGCACACTTTAAATACAGTGTGACTTTGTTTGTGTGGGGACCTAAGAAAAATGACTCTCCAGGTCTCATTAAAGACCAGTTAAAACACTATAAGGGGGACTGGACAGCATTTTTAAAGCTTCTCAGATAATTCTAAAAAGTGCCATCAAGGATAAAAGTTCATTGTTTGGGGAATGAGATGATAGGGTGCTAAAGTTAAAAGGCACAGCTCCTCTCCTTTGTGCTGGGGATTAAACCCAGGGGTGTTTTACCACTGAGCTAAAACTCCAGCCTTTTTTATTTTTTATCTTGAGACAGGGTTTCACTAAATTGTAGGGCCTCATGAAATTGCAGAGGCTGCCCTTGAACTTGATATCGTTTTGCTTTAGCTTCCTGAGTTGCTGGGATTACAGGTGTATGCCACTGTGCCTGGCCTTCGATTATTTTTAGTGTATCCAGTGCTATATAAGATACTAGACTGGATTGAATACTAGACTGGATTGAAGGTGGTACTGGGAATTAAATCCTTGGCCTCAAACATTCTAGGCAAGTGCTCTACCTCTGAGCTGTATCCCCAACTTCTTTGTTTTTTAATTTTGAGATGGTGTCTGCTACATTGCCCAGAGTGAGCTTGAATTTAAGATCCTCTTGCCTCAGCTTCCTGAGTAGCTGGGATTATAGGTGTGTTATCACCACACCTGGCTCCCTTAGATTGTATTACAATTTTGGGAGGGGGAGGTTTGTGGGGATTTGACCCAAGGACACTTAAGCACTGGACCCCATTTCCAGTCCTTTTTATTTTGAAACAGGGTCTTGCTATTGCTTAGGGTCTCACTAAATTGCTGAGATTGGCTTTGAACTTGGAATTTGAACTCGAGACTCAGTCATGGGGATTATAGGTGTGCAACACTGCGCCTAAAGAAATGTACACATTTTAATATCGTATTCAAGCCCTTTACAACACAGGATGGTATTTCATATAACCCAATTTTGTATAACCAGTCATAGTTTGTGTGTTTGGAATGTGGGGGGAAATATTTGAATAATATTACTTGCCTGTAATTACTTCCACATGTAAAAGTATTTGTCAGATAAGTTTTGTAATAATTTTAGGCCAGAAATACCAAAAGAAAAAACATTGAAAGCCTGAATGATTCTTTTAACCTGATTCATCTTTTCTCTCCTAACCTTAAACTGCCTTAATTGTTCTTTATTTACTTATATGTATTACCTTATAATTACAGTAGAATAGTACAGCAGTAGAAGAAAAAGGTAGCCTTTTGATTTTTTTTTTTTTTTTTTTTTGTAGTTGTAGGTGGACAGGATGTCTTTATTTTATTTGTTTATTTTTGCATGGTGCTGAGGATCGAACCCAGTGCCTCACATATGCTAGGCAAGCGCTCTGCCACTGAGCTATAGCTCCAGCCCCTTGGTGTTTGTTTTTGCAGTGCTGGGCATCAAATGAACCCAGGACCTTCAGCAGGCTAACACTCCCAGCCCTAGCACTTTGGAATTTGAGAATTTAAAAATTGTTTCTAGGTATGCTTTTCCTGGAGTAAATTTTTTTATTTTGTTTTGTTTTTTAAAGTACTGGGGATTGAATTCAAGGATGCATTTTTATCACTGAGCTATATCCCCAGTCCTCTGATTTGAAACAGGGTCTCACTAACTTGCTGAGGCTGGCCTCCAATTTGTGATCCTCTTGCCTTAGCCTCCTCAGTTGCTGGGGTATAGGCACATGTTACCATACCTGGCTTGTAGTAAATTTATGACGTTGCTAATGAGTCTTAGAATGTCTATAATTCCTCTAGCCATAGCCATTAGAAAATTGTACATAAAATAAAAACGAGAAATGGTATGGATAAATTTCACTGTAGTTATTGATAACCAATTTGTGTTTTCAAAACACTTTTGCTGGGGCTGGGGTTGTGGCTTAGTGGTAGAGTGTTCCCCTAGTATGCACAAGGCACTGGGTTTGATCCTCAGTACCACATAAATGTAAAAGAAAGATATTGTGTCCACCTAAAACTAAAAAGTAAATATTAAAAAAAAAACTCTTTTGCTAACTAATATTTTTCTTCTAGCTGCACGAAACCATGTTAATAGGATGTGTTTGGCAGCTGACGTTCCTCTTATTGAGAGTGGGACTGCTGGTTATCTTGGACAAGTAACTACTATCAAAAAGGTAAAGAAGAGTTTTGTGCTTTACTTTCCAAATATTTATTTGAGACCTTAGGGAGGAAAGAAATAAAACTTTGGATCCTGGTTTGGTGGTGCACACCCATAATCCTAGCTATTTGGGTGACTGAGGCAGGAGGAAGGAATGCAGGTTCAGAGCCAACCTCAGCAACTTAGACCCTGTCTCAAAATATAAAAGTCTGGGGATGTAGTTCAGTGATAGAGCACCTCTGGGTTCAATCTCCAATACTAAAAAAAAAAAAAAAAAAAAAAAAAGGAGAAAATAAATAATGAACTTTGGGTTTATATACTGTAAGCAGGTTAACATCCAAGACAAAAGGATTTTCATGCCATATAAAACTTAAGATGAGGGCTGAGGATGTGGCTCAAGCGGTAGCATGCTCGCCTGGCATGCGTGTGGTCCGGGTTGGATCCTCAGCACCACATACAAACAAAGATGTTGTGTCCGCTGAAAACTAAAAAATAAATAATAAAAAAAATTCTCTCTTTAAAAAAATAAAAATAAATAAATAAATAAAAATAAAACTTACCATGATGCTTAAAGCTATGGGTTAATTCTCCCAAAATTAGGATGCTATATAAGATACCCCAAAAGACAATAGTTGGAAAGATCTTTTGGATCTGTGCTACTTTGTTTGAATAAACTTATGCATTGAAATCCTTAGACTTGCAAGCATAATAAATTTATGGTAAACAATTCTTAGTGCTGAGACTACACCTTGTTCTGTAGTTGATAAATGGTAAACCACCCTTCTAGAAGTTACCTTTTGTGCTGGAGGTATGGCCTAATGGTAGAGCATATGCTTATTATCAGTCCCCATCACTAAGTACATTTTGTCTTAAGGAATGTCTTGAGGGTTACTTTTTGTCTTAAGGAATTTGGATGTGGAGATCTGAAGAGAACTGTTTTGGGTGTATTTGTAAAATATTTCAGACACTTAAACTAAAGTATACTAGAGCAAATACCTGTGTGCTTATAACCTATTTTTATAAAATCCCCACATTGGGATCGATTTGCTGTTCAGATCTTTTTTTCTTCTAGTTATTTTAAAGAGTTAAACATAAATACATTTTGAGAATTGCTTGGGAAGTTTTGAAACTATGAAAAGGAAGTGCCAGGCTCAGTGGTGCCATGCCTGTAATCCTAGCCGCTTTGGGAGGCTGAGGCAGTAGGATTGCAAATTTAAAGCTAGCTTTGGCAACATATGCGAGACTATTTCAGGAAAAAAATAAATAATTGAGGGTATAACTCACTGGTAAAGTGCCCCTGGGTTCACTAATTACACTGTATTTAAAATTTGCGGGTTTTTAGCTGGGCACAGTGGCACAGTCTTATATTACCACCTACTCGGGAGACTGAGGCAGGAAGATCACAAGTTCAATGCCAACCTTGGTAACTTGGTGTGATCCTGTCTCATGATAAAATAAAAAGTGTTGGAGATAATTGGTCTTTGATAGAGTGTCCCTTGGTTCAATCTCTAGTACCAAACACACATGTGCACATGCACACACCCACACCAAAAAGGGAAGAAGAAAGATTTTCAGATTTTATCTTATTTGTTTTGTGGATGGGGGCAGTTTATCTGTGTTAGTATTTAATTTATTTCAACTATTAAATAGTGCCATTGGAAGTTCACTCATTATCATTCTACAAAGGTGATTATACCTGTTAGTGTGTATTAAATTTAGTTGAATAAATGGAGGTTCTCAGTGTCTGTTCATATATCAAGGCAGTAGTTCTATTTTTTCATGGTAATACACAGCATAACTGCTTGTGGCTATGCCTCTAAAGAAAGAATGTTGCAGGGTCAAGGGCACAAGAAATAGTGTTGTGGGGGAAAACCCTGAATTTGCTATAATTTATATTAAAACAGTATTTTCTGGATTATTCTTTAGTATAAATTAGAAAGACATTATTTACCTCATTTCAGTGCTCCTGAGACACCAGTGTGCATTATAGGACTGAGGTTAAGAGTTGCCAATGAAAAAACAAGCGAAATTTGGTAATACCTAGGATTTTTTCCATGTTTCTAGGTAGCTCTTAAATACTTTTAGTTTACATAATTTTTATGAGATTTTAAAGGTATGGCTGTGAATAATGCTTAATAAGTTTTCACCTTTGGGCTGTTGTCAAGGAAAGCTATTTGTCTTTCTGGTAGCTTTTTTTTTTTCCCTGTTTCATACAATCAACACAAACTTCTCTTATTTGACATTGAGGTAGAATAATTTTTATTGGTTTGATGTAGGTAATGTTCATTGGGCCAGGAATCAGAGGAGTCCTGGCTTATTCTTAGCTGTTACTGTGGTTGATTTAATTAGCTTTTGTATTAAGAGATTATTTATCTGTAAAATAATGATCTTGGAGTTGATAAATATTGAAGTATTATTAAATATTAAATTATTATCTTAAAATTTCCTAGATAGCATAAACAGGAATGTAGGTGAAGGAATGAAGTGTTTATATTACCTTATAATGTTGAAAAACCACCATTGAAATAAATATTTTTTTCATGTCCTGATTTTGTAGGGTGTGACCGAGTGTTATGAATGTCATCCTAAGCCAACCCAGAGAACTTTTCCTGGCTGTACAATTCGTAACACACCTTCAGAACCTATTCATTGCATCGTTTGGGCAAAGTATTTGTTCAAGTAAGAGAATATGTATTTCTGGACATACTTTTTAGTACTAATGATGGGAAATGAGATCACTTTTATTTAAATAGCTTACAAAGATTGTACTTATGGTTAAATACAGTGACGGGACACTTAAGTAGGTTTCCTATGGTATTTCTTGGGTTAAATTAAATTCAGACAGCATTCATTGCATGCCAAAGACAATTTAAGAAGCTTAGTCTGATATTGGAGACAGGCACATAACTAAATAAATACAAATAAGTATGTTTGGAAATATGAAAACATACTTATAAATAACCCATTGGTTTAAAAAGAAATTACAATGGAGTTAAAACTTTACGGGGCTTGGGCTATATCTTAGTAGTAGAGGGCTTCCCAGCATGCACAAGGCGCTGGATTCCATCGCTAGGACCACAAAACAACTTTGTGATGATAGTGGAAAATACTACCTTGAAACTCAGTAGAGTTCATGGAACATGGTAGATGAAAGAAAAGTTATAAGCTTACATATGTGAAGAAAGGTTGAACAATTAATGACTTAAGGATCCAATTTAAGTGAGAACATGAACCACAGAATAAAATAATAACAAAATGAAGGATATAGTTGAAATAAGAGCATAAAAATCCTAGGAGGTTTTACTGTCAAATAGGAAAGAACAGAATTTTAGCACAGATTAGATTGATATTAAGAAAAGAGGGGGCTGGGGTTGTGGCTCAGCAGTAGAGTTTGGCTAGCACATGCAAGGTGCTGGGTTTGATCCTCAGTACCATGTAAAAAATAAATAAAGACATTGTGTCCACTACAACTAAAATAAATAAATAAATAAATATTAAGCTAAAAAATTAAAAGTGGATAATAAAAGGAGAAGAAAATGTTAATACATTGACGATTTTAATGGTCTAGATAAGTTGATTTTTTTAATATTTTATTTTTTAGTTGTAGTTGGACACAATACCTTTATTTTATTTTTTTATGTGGTGCTAAGGATCGAACCCTTGGTCTCGTGTGTGCTAGGTGAGCACTCTACCGTGAGCCACATTCCCTGCCCCTAGATAAGCTGATTTTTAAAACCTTACAAAACTGACTTACAAAGAAAATATAAGCTGGGCTTGGTGTTTCATGCCTGTAATCCCAGCAGTTTAGGAGGCTGAGGCAGAAGGATTGAGAATTTACAGTCAGCCTCAGCAAAAGTGAGGTGCTAATAAGCAGCTCATTGAAACCATGTCTCTAAATAAAATACCAAACAGGTCTGGGGATGTGACTCAGTGGTCTAGTGCCCCCAAGTTCAATCTCTGGTACCAAAAAGAAAATAGTGAATACAGCATACCTTGGACAAATTTAGTAGCATATTTTGAATAGTGCATCAAACCTATGTTACTTTACAGTATATGAATTCCAGTGTATTTTCAAAGAATATCCCAATTTTGGGTAAATAGGCCTAAAGAAATTTTTTAAAAAGGAATACTAAGTTCATATTATGGAGCTATCATGTCTTTGTTGTTGTTGGGGAATTGGGGTTATGGCTCAGCAGTAGAGCGCTCGCCTAGCACAGGTGAGGCCCTGGGTTCGATCCTCAGCACCACATAAAAAGATAAATAAATTAACTAAAGATATTGTATCCAACTACAACTAAAAAATAAATTAAAAGGTACAATATATATGCATTTGGAAAAGTATCCATATATAGTAAACGTAGATCTGATAAAGTTTCACTAAAAATAAACTCTCAAGGCATTGGTGGTGCATGCCTTTAATCCCAGCTATTCCTGAAATTGAGGAAGGAGAATCGAAAAGTTCAAGGCTAATCTCAGCAACATAGCAAGACTCTGTAGACTCTGTCTCAAAAAAAAAAAAAACAAAAAACAAGGCTGGGGTTGTAGCTCAGTGGTAGAGTGTTTGCCTAGCATGTGTGAAGCACTGGGTTTGATCTGTCTATGACTAAAAATATTAAAAAAAAAAAAAAAAAAACCCACTCAAACTTTCTTTGGCAGTTGTTTGTAGAACTGATTGAGATTTACAGAAAAGTGAGACGATAGTACAGAGTTTCAAAGTATCCTCATACCTCATTCCCCCATTAACATTTTATATTAGTACAATATATACATAACAGTTAAAAACCAGTATTAATCCAGGCACTGTGGCACACACCTATGATCCCAGCGGTTCAGTAAGCTGAGACTGGAGGATTGCAAATTCAAAGCCAGTCTCAGCAACTTAGCAAGGCATTTAGCAACTCAGCGAGACCCTGTCTCTAATAAAAACAGGGCTGGGGAGGTGTCTCAGTGGTTAAGCATCCCTGCGTTCAATGGCAGTACAAAAAAAAAAAAAAAAAAAACCTCATTATTAACTAAAGTTCTTATTTTTTAGATTTCTTTAGTTTTTTACCCAATATTATTTTTTTTTTCTTTTAATTAGTTGTAGGTGGACACAATATCTTTTTATTTTTTTTATGTGGTGCTGGGGATTGAACCCAGGGCCTCACATATCCCGGAAGAGTGCTCTATCGTTGAGCCACAGCCCCGGCCCCGGCCCCCAATATTATTTTCTAAGATCCCATCCAGGATACCACATTACAATTAGCTTTTATGTCTTTTTAGACTCTTTGGCTGTGACAGTTCCTTAGTTTTTCCTTGTTTTTGACAACCTTCATAGTTTTAAGGAGTACTGGTCAGGTACTTTGTTGGATGCCCTACTATTGGAATTTGATGTTTTTGTCATGATAAGACTGGGATTATGGGTTATTGGGAGAGATCAGTGAATAAGTGCCATTTTTAATCCATAGCAGGGGGCATAGGCTATCAATATGGTTGATGATTGTTGATATTTGCCTTGGTAATCTTGCTGTTAGGTTTCCCCACTGTACTTTTTTTCTTCCTCTTTCCATATTGTACATTTTATTTTTGTTTGTTTGTTTTGATACAAGAGATTGAACCCAGGGGTGTTTAGCTACTGAGCCACATCTTTTATTTTGAGACAGGGTTTCATTATGTTGCCCAGGCTGCTCTTGAATTTGTGAGCTCAAGTGATTCTCCTGCCTTAGACTCCTGAGTAGTTGGGTCCATAGACCTGTGCCACCATGCATGGCTTTTCTCCCCCTGAAATTATTATTTATTCAGTCATTTATATTTATGTGCACTTGTTAACATTGAATATATTTTTTTTCTTTGGGTTATAATCCAATATTACTTTATTTTGTTGCTCAAGTTGTTCTAGCTTTGGCTCTTGGGAGTTCTTGCAGTTGGCTCTGTGTTCTTTTGATATACCCTCATCAGTGTGTGGCTATTTTAAGTAGTTCCTTACTTTCTGGCTGTACAAGATGTTTCAGAAATATTTTATGTTTCCTGCTCCTAGAATAAGCCATTTCTCTCTCTCTTTCTCTCTCGTAATTTTTTTTATAGTTGTAGATGGACAAAATGCCTTTATTTTGTTTATTTTTATGTGGTGCTAAGGATTGAGCCCAGTGCCTCCTCACTCATTCTAGGCAGAACACTTTGCCAGTGAGCTACAGCCCTAGCCCAAGCCATTTCTCTTGAATCCTAGTTTCTTTTATTGAACAGCTGCCGCAGTCTGGCTGGGCACAAAATCACGAGCCACTCACAGCCTTGTAGATTCAAACAGCAATTCTTTATTCCCAACTGTCACCGGCACTCTACACGCACGTTCTGGGGGAAATCCACACTCTCCACCAGTCTCTGAATCCCAAATACTCTCTGAATCCCGGTGAGAACTCAACGGGAACTCAAGGCGCCTGAGGCAGCAGGATACGCCCTATTCCCAGCAGGAATCACCTTAAACCCCATCCACCCTAAACCCGGATCCACCCTGGTCCTTGAGCAAGGTCACCTTTCATGCAAAGTTACTGCAAATGACCTGGGTCCACAATGGAGAGTCCTTCCTCTAAGCAACATGGGGTAGGCTGACAAGGAAATTGCCATGTGTCGTACCTACTTAGCTATGGCTCTCAGCAAACAGCGATTTTATAAAATCAAATCTGTGTAGGCATGCAACTGGGTTGTTGTTTTAGGCCCTCTTAGCTGATAGAACAGAAAATAAATGTTTATATAAGTCTCTGAAGATTTCTATATTTCTATTTTTAACCATCTCTAACTATTGTAAGCTAAACATGAGTTCATGTTAAACTGTAGTTCGTTACTACATGAAGCATTTTAGCTTCTTGGTGTGTAAACTCCCAGATTGTTCAAAACCTTGCTCCCACATTTGCCCTTCATGTACTTAATGTAAGCTTTCCTTTCATTTTAAAAAATGTTTTGAAGTGAGGGTTCAGATAAGGATGCCCATTATTGCTGCTTCTATTTGGTTATTCTACTGCTGAGCCTGCACAATAAGAAAAGGAAAATATTGGCTTAAGAATTGAGAAAGGAACTGGGGTATATAGTTCACTGGCAAAGTGATTGCCTAGTATATATGATACCCTGGGTTCAATCCCCAACACTGAAAAAACATATTGGTGAGCTGGACACAGTGATGAACACCTATCCCTTGAGTCCAGGAATTTGAGACCATCCTGGGCAACATAGAAAGACCCTATCTCAAAGGAGGGAAAGGAAAAAACAAACTGGTCGTTTGCATGCAATATAGTTGGTTGTCTACATAGAAAACTCTAAAGAATCTATAGACACATGATTAGAAATGATAGTTTACCAATGCTGCATTTCTATATGCAACATCAAGTATTTAGAAAATGTAATTTAAAAGTAGATAAACTAAGCTGGATCTGATAGCAGTAGTCCTCTGTAGTCCCAACTATTCCGGAGAACAATATGGATCACTTGAGAATAGGAGTTCCAGGCTAACCTGGGCAACTTAGTGTGAGAAAGATAAGAGGGGCTGGGGTTGTGGCTCAGTGGTGGAGTGCTTGCCTAGCATTCATGGGGCACTGGATTCGATCCTCAGCACCACATAAAAATAAAATAAAAATATTGTGTCCACCTAAACTAAAAAATAAATTAAAAAAAAAGAATAGAGCAAAAGAATAGAGAAATATATACATATATAACTAATCATAACAGATAATTAAGTATAAAAACATAAAACAGGATAAAGTACCTGAGAATGAATCTTAAGATGTATAAGATCCAATACAGTAAATAAATGACTGTTGGAAATAAAAGAAGGTAACATAATGAAAGGAGAAAAGGAGGCACAGTGACACACGCCTGTTACCTGAGCAACTTAGTGAGACCATATCTCAAAATTAAACATAAAAGGGGCTGAGGATGTGGCTCAGTGGAGAGCACCCTTGGTTTCAGTCCCTAGTACCAAAGAAAAGATAGAGACTGAGTCTGAATTGGAAGTCCCAATATTGTCATTTTTTTCCAAATTATAGATTCAGTGCAGTGCCAACTAAAATCTTATCAGGGATTTTATTGAAACTTATTTAGCTGATTTTAAAATGCTTTTGGCGCATCTGGGATGTATGTAGCTCAGTGATCGGTAGCATGTGCAAGGCCCTGAGTTGAGTCCCCAGCACACATATAATACATACATATGTACTTACTACACACACACACACACACACACACACAAACAATTCATGTGGAGCTGAGCATGGCGGCATACACTGTAATCCCAGCAATTCAGGAGACCGAGGCAGGAGGGTCACAAGTTTAATGCCAGCCACAAAAAGTTAGCAAAGCCCTTAGCAATGTAGTGAGAGACCCTGTCTCAAAAAATAAAAAAGGGCTGGGGATGTGCACCTGGGTTCAATCTCCAGTACCAATAAATAGACGGACTGGTTGATGATATATGGAAGGAAAGAACCTAAGGAGCCAAAACATTCCCAGGGAAGAATAATTTGAGTAATTTGCTATAACAGATATCATGATTTAATATAAACTAAAATTAATTAGTATGTTCCTAGTGTAGGGATAAACAGGTCATTGTGAGAGATTATATATCTCATGACAGTATTTTATACGCATGTGTATAGATACACATACACACACATATATGTATATATGAGCTGAAAAGAATAGATTAAGTAAAAAGTAGGGAAGTTGGTATTCTTGTGGGAAATTTTTTCACGTCCTAAGTTAAGCAATATATTAAAATTAAGTCTAGGGGCTGGGGTTGTGGTTCAGTGGTAGAGTGCTTGCCTCGCATGTGTGAGGCACTGGGTTCAGTCCTCAGCACCACATAAAAATAAATAAACAAAGGTATTGTGTCCATCTACAACTAAAAAAAAAAATTGTTTTAAAAATTAAGTCTAGGTGTAATAAGAAAAACTTTAAACCTTATAGAAAGACATCTTCATCCTTAGGATTAGGGAACAATTTTCTTAAGACAAGTTGTTAACGGTAAAACAAAAGATTGAAACATTCAAATCCTTTAAATACTTTTGTCATCAAAAGATGTTTTATGATGGATTAAATAACGGGCCATTGTGTAGGAGTAAAGATTTGTGATAGTCAGCTGAAAATTGTGAATAAAAATAAGATGTAATCAATAAGAAATGGTAATCAGGCATTTTTTTCCTTAAAGGGAAATCCAAACAAGCAACACACATAAATAAATATGTTTAACCCTACAACTGATGTACAAATTTAGACATAAGACCACACAGCTAGATACATTTTACACTTACTAGTTGATAAAGCATTAAGTCTAGAGATGATGTAAATCAATAGGAACTCTCAGACCACCATTGTTGGGACTTAAATGGTTTCAACCAAAGGGCATTTTCTTATAAAATGAATCAGAAGGTAACCTAAGTCATATCCTTGAGGAAAGATTGGAAAGTTTTATATCCATAAGAGTTATTAAACAGTTTTTAGGATAACTTGAGTAATAAAGGAGAATCTCAGCTTAATAATTTTCTATTATTTCTTTCTTTTTTTTTTTTTTTAAATATTTATTTTTTAGTTCTTGGCGGACACAACATCTTTGTTTGTATGTGGTGCTGAGGATCGAACCTGGGCCGCACGCCTGCCAGGCGAGCGCGCTACCTCTTGAGCCACATCCCCAGCCCTCTATTATTTCTTAAAAGATCATGCATAAAGATAAATAATACCACTAAAAAAAGGGTCTTCACTGTTGAATTTCCCCACCTAGAACATAATGTTGAACAACTAAATGCAGTATACTTTTAAAATGTTATTCCTCTGTTAAAATGGTATCTCCAGAGGGATATAAAAGCTATTCACTAGAATCTACTAAAATTTGGCCATATTTGTGTTGTGGCTAATGTTAGCATGCAAACTGTTTAAACAGATTGTTTCAGTGCTCATAGGTTTATGGAATGCAGTTTATCCATTGTTCACTATTTATCCCTGCTAAACATTAAATATTCTGAATTAGTTGTTTGTGACAGAAATAGGAAAATTATGGGCTGGGGATATAGCTCAGTTGGTAGAGTGTTTGCCTTGCATGCATAAGGCCCTGGGTTCAATCCCTAGCACCACAAAAAAATAAAAATAAATAAAATAAATGCTGTTCTGGGATATCTATTAAAAAAATGGTAGGACAATTAACTACATTTGCTCAGAATTTCCTGATGTTCACAAATACTTACTGTTCTTAAATTTAACAGCCAATTGTTTGGGGAAGAAGATGCTGATCAGGAAGTGTCACCTGATAGAGCTGACCCTGAAGCTGCATGTGAGTAAACTATTTGACACATTTTATTTTTTAAATATTATTTTAGTTGTAGGTGGACACAATACCTTTATTTTATTTATATGTGGTGTTGAGGATCGAACCCAGCAAAACTTACATGTGCTAGGCGAGCCACATCCCCAGACCCTCGAGGTGTTTTCTTATTGTGGCTGCTGTCTTTATTTTGTTAATTTGACATTGGTAGCTTAAGAGAAAAGTGATAGGGGTTTTTTTTGTTTTTTTTTTATGTTCTTAAAATATGTTGTTTCAACTTTAAAACAGTGTTTACCAAAAGGATAGTTTCATTTTATCAGGATAGAGGGAAATATATCAGTTAGGAGTTGTTCCCAGGAGCATTCTTTCAACTATTATACATGTGACCTTCAAGGGAAGCACAAAAAGATGCTGATAACTTTTTTTATTTTCCTTTCTCCTTGAACTTAGAATGTGTTGCTTTTGAGTGACTTCTGTGAGTGACATTTTCCCCCCACATGTAAGAGCTCAGTTTTACACTGAAAAAAAAAATACTATTGTTTTATAGGGGAACCAACAGAAGCTGAAGCCAGAGCTCGAGCATCTAATGAAGATGGTGACATAAAACGTATTTCCACAAAGGAATGGGCAAAATCAACTGGTTATGATCCAGTTAAACTTTTTACCAAGGTTAGGTTTACTTTTTTTTATTTTTTCCCCTGGGGATTTAACCTAAGGGTACTTTACCACTGAACCACATCCCCAATCCTTTTCATATTTTATTTTCAGACAAGGTCTCACTGACTTGCTTAGGACCTTGCTTAGTTGCTGAGGCTGGTCAAACTTGTGATCCTCCTGTCTTAACCTCTTGAGTTGCTGAGATTATAGGCATACACTACTCTGCCCAGCCTAGGTTTATTTTCTTTATAATTGTGGATAGCTCTATTAATCTGATTGTGTTTGTTTTAAATCAATACATAGAATTGAATTAAACTTTTTTGTGCGTATATGCTAACGTCCTAACAAAATGACTGATGTAGTCAGCACATGCAAGTTTGGAAATTTTAGTGCCTATACTAAATATCAGTTTAGTATCTCTCCAGGAGGTAAATATAGAAGCTTGCATCTATCCCCCTCTTTGTTTCCTTTTGCTGTCACAGAAGTTGGTTTTCTTTATAAACAATTTTGGTTTAATCCCTTTTATCTCTTCCTGTTCAAATCATCTGTTAGCAGTTTTGACTTGATACGTTCTAATCCTAAATTGCTTTTTCTCATCAGTTTAATATACAGGATAGTTTTAGAAAGCTCTACAAGGCTTTTAAAATTGAATCTGCCTAAGTATTGCTCAGCTAGGCCCTTAGTTCTAAGTTTTCTATTTTTTCTTCTTTGACTCTGTGGCAAATTATTATCACAGTAAATACTTGAAACTTTCTCAGTTTTTCTTAAATTGTCTAATGCATTCTTGCCACCCAAAGGACGTGGTCTTAAGCTTATAGTAAGAGGTTTGTAGCCATTGGACATAATTTACCTACCTGTTGAGAATATCTCACTTGACTGCAGGCTGTTATCTTTTTGTTTGTGTGGAAGATAAACCTCTTTTGGTAAAGGCAGACTTTTCCAGAGGGCATTTTTCTTTGGCTTTGTACCTTGTTCTTCAAACAGTTTTTCTCCTCTGCTCTGTGTCTTGGATCTTTCTTGGTTCCTTCTGTCTACTTTACAATATGCATAGGTCCCACTATCTTAAGCAAATGGGCTACTGCTCACTCCAACTTATATTCACTTCCTTATGTTAAGAAAGGTTGTCTCTCTTAAGCCTGTCACGTTTATTTTATCACAAAGCCTTTTTCTCGAAAAATTGTATTTATTTCTGATATACTTAAATGCACTAAACACTGATGTGGACAGCATTAATAGCTTTCAAAGTAGTATTCTTAACACTTATTTTCATTGTAATCTGAGCAACATTTGAATACCAGAATAATCTGAAGTACATCTACAGTCTCTTCTTGAGCAGGTAAATTTAAGCATCTTCTTTGTGCTGGATACTTCTGTAAGTATTGGGGATTTAGGAGTGAACAAGACACAAGAACACCCTGCTGTAGATAGGAAATCAAACAGTGAACAGTTAATTCCAGATTCAGTGTTTAATGATATTAAGTTCGGATGATTTTGAATTCCTGAGTTCCAACAGGTTCAAAAGAGGTTTTCTAGAGGAGGTGACATTTAAACTCAAGAATAAGGATGGGGATAGAAGTGTAACATGTACAAAAAATCTAAATTGAAAAACTGAAATCATTCCCGTTCAAGGGGAAAGTGGAAAGGGATAACTGAAAGTCAAGGAAACAGCAGATTAGCCAAGGCTTTCTAGGCTGTGTTAAGGATGTTATACTGCACCAGTGGGAATTTATTGAGAGCATGTCTTGTAGGATCACTGTAAAGACGTGGAGGGGGATGTAGTGTACCACTCTAAAACTCGATATTCATATTGTAACTAATATGAGTCAGTACCCATGGAGTTGTGCAGTGCCAAAGTAATACAAGGTACAAGCCATCTGTATTCACAGTGGAGCATGGAGAAGTAGACTCAACAAGACTTGGGATGTATACAGTGAGGAATCTGGAAAGCTAACCTGGTTTCTCATTGGGCTGGTGAATAGTATGGATGGGTGAGGCAGAAAGTAAATTTTGTGGGGGTTGGGGGAATAGGAGAAGGTAATACTGTCAGTTTTGAACTCATGTAGATTGCTCTCTATCATCAGAGCAATGGCAAGTTGTTCTATAGGTAAGTAGGAGGTTTAGATGTGTTTGGGATCCGAGTTTATAGATTGAATTTAATTAATAGAAATGAGCATGATGTATCAGAGATGATGGGATAATGCGAAAGTCTGAAGGACTACTCTTGTCTGGCAGACTTTTCTTAGCCAAATGTTCAGTATCCTTTACTTTTTTTTTTTTTTTTTTTTTTGTACCAGGGATTCAACTCAGGAGCAGTTGAGCACTGAGTCACATCCCCAGCCCTTTTTTGTATTTTGTTTATAGACAGTCTTGCTGAGTTACTTAAGGCCTCACTAAGTTTCTGAGGCTGGTTTTGAACCCGCAGTCGTCCTGCCTCAACCTCCCAAGCCGCTGGGATTACAGGTGTGCACCACCACGCCTGGCTACAAGTTGTTTTTAGCCTAATGTGCTGCCCATATCATATCATAATGAACTTAACTTCTTGCCTGTGTACTCATTTTAAATGTTACTATTTACCTTGTATTCTTTTTCTATGCCTTAGATAGGTAAAACAAAAATCCTCATGGTTTTCAGCTTTGTGAGTTTCTTACTAAATATTATTGTCATTGTTTATATATTTAGCTTGTTTTCCAAAGATTAAAGATGAGTATGCTTTGATAGAAATTTTTATGATATTTCAATTTAGCTGAAGGTACATTCTTACCTGGTACCTGCAGTAAATGTGTTGAATAAGTTAATCACAAATAGAAAAGGCTTTTAAGAGGGCGCCCCTGTTCCCAAGAGCACTTCCCTAGTATGTGGGAAGCCCTGGATCTCATCGCTCACACTACAAAAGGGAAAGAGATGGAGAGAACAATGATAAGGAGAAAGTAAAAATAATTAAAACACCTGAAATCCTACTATTTCTGTTTTTTATTAGTCTACATGTGATAGTGTTTTATTATAATAATTGTGTGTTTGGGGGTTTTATACCTCCTTTTAGCTTTTATTTTTTTATTTTTTGCACATGTAAATATTTTAGAAGGGGGAAGGCACATTTCAGAGAGGTTACAGAAATTTGGTAATTGAGTTGTTCTAGAATATTTGTGCTTTATTGGCCTGGATCCAAGAACTTGAAGATATTGTTCACCTGATTCTCTAGTATCAGTAGTTGTATTCAATTCTTGTAGTTTATTGATAGTGTTTATTAATCCCTTTAATTTGTATGATTTTGCTTCAGACTGAATTTTGGAGTTTTAGGGGAACTTTGGGGGAGGTGGTTCAGGAGGTCCAGGCAGTCAGCATTCCCTTATCCTCACTTAACTTCTTCCCTTAACTGTTTTACTGGTTTTAACTATTTTATATGTAGGGATTCTGTGTAAACATTTGAATATTTTTTTAATGGCTTTTGAAAATTGTTACTCTGCTTGCATTTGACATGTGTGATTTGTTTTGTTTTGTTTTTGTGGATTGTTTTTTGTTGTTGTTTTATTTGTTTGGTACGGGAGTTAAACTCAGGGACACTTGACCACTGAGCCATATCCCCAGCCCTCTTTTGTATTATATTTAGAGACAGAGTCTCACTGAATTGCTTAGCACCTCCACCACCCTTTTGCTGAAGCTGGCTTTGAATTCGCCATCCTCCTGCCTAAGCCTCCTGAGCTGCTGGAATTGTAGGTGTGTGCTACAGCTGCACCTGGCTTTGACATGTGTTTTTAAATCAGATTTCACAGTAAATCATCAATGAAATTTTAATGTATTTTATCAACTTGGGACTTGTAGGGCTCATGGGATTTATCTTTTCTTTTTTTTAAAGCTTTTTAAAGATGATATCAGGTATCTATTGACAATGGATAAACTATGGCGGAAAAGGAAACCACCTGTTCCATTGGACTGGGCTGAAGTACAGAGTCAAGGTAAAAAAAAAACAAAAACATTTTAATCAGGGCTGGGGCTATGGCTCAGTGGTAGAGCGCTTGCCTGGCACGTGTGAGGCACTGGATACGATCCTCAGCATCACAAAAAAAAAATAAGTTTATAAAAAATATTTTAAAAAAGAATTAAACTCTGCATTCCATCTTACACTTAAAAAATATGTTTTACTTTTTGGAATACCTAAACTGGAAATCACCTCACCAAAAATGTTTTAAGTACTGTATTTTTTTTCGAAATTGTGTTCATATGTTCATATAACATGAAAAAGAAAAATCATTAGATCTATACTCACATTGAGAAATAGCCATTATTAATATTTTAAGGAATGTTCTGATCATCTTAATTGTGCATACAGATACAAGTAGTCATGTACACGTTACATAAATGGAGTCATATATTATTTGTATATGCTTTTGCAGGGGGATACTGAATTGAACCCAGGTATACTTTACCACTGAGCTACATCCCCAGTTCTTTTTGTGTTTTATTTTGAGACAGAGTCTCACTGAGTTGCTAAGGCTGGCCTCAAACTTGAAGTCTCTTGCCTTAGCTTCTCTTGTAGCTGGGATTACAGGTATGCACCACCATGCCAAACACTGTTTTTATACTCTTGGCCTGCTTTTTTCAGTCAGTATTATTTAACTAGTCATTTGTTGATTCATATGTAGTTGCTTCATATGTTCCCTGAAACAGACTGCATCTATATGTGCATCTATCTTTGTACCTCTGTAATTGTCTTTTTTTAGATTTAATTTTAAAACACATTTTTTAAAAAATTAAATGAAGGAAACTTTTAGTGACCACTTCCTTATTCCACTCTTCATTGACACATTGTGTTTCTAGTTCATGTGAACTGTATTGCAGTATGTGCACAGCAGTGCAGAGCACACTGGAACTTAAAAGATCCCTGGAGATTTTAGTCACCACTTTGAAGCAGTTTTCAACAATATAAGATGCTTAATTTACTGGGCAAATTGAAGTATGATTCAATAGCTTCCATTTACTGAGTGATAACTATGTACTAGGCATAATGCTTATCAACTTTGTTATATCCGTGAATCCCCCAGTAATGCAAGTCCTGATGGCCTTGTACTTTTTCTATCAGTTTTAACAGTTTTCTTGTTCAGATACTTGTATTGTAGTGATATAATTTTAATGAGATTTGCTTTATATGTAGACTAATAAGAATTGGTGTAGGATTGAATTTATTATGTAGATCACATTAGAGAAATAATGCTTATTGAAATTTGTAATTATTATTATTATTTTTTGAGGAGAAGAATCCAATCCATCAGATCAACAAAGTGAACCCCAGCTAGGTCTGAAAGACCAGCAGGTTCTAGATGTAAAGAGCTATGCAAGTCTTTTTTCAAAGAGCATTGAGACTTTGAGAGTTCATTTAGCAGAAAAAGGAGATGGAGCTGAGCTCATATGGGATAAGGTTAGTATTAAAAATGAGTATCATCTATTGCTTATGTATCTGATGTATAGTTCTTAATCTGTAATAGCAACTAGTATTTTTTTCTTTGTTTTTTAGATATCATTTTTTTTTCTATCAGATTTTGAGGAAATATCTATAATTTGGTGTGGATGTTTTCATCTCTAGTTACTATATTTGTCAGATTCTTCTTTTTTCTTTTGACATTACTGGCAATTGAACCCAAGGCTTAGGCAAGGCAAGTGCTGTACCACTGAGCTTCACCTCAGCCCTCCACTTTTGAAGTGTGAATTTTCTATAAATAAATTTGAGCAATGTAATAAAACTTTATTTTGGATTCTAGTAATACATTTATAATTATGTTGACTAGAAAGATAATATGAATTTTATTAGTGAAATGTTTTACTGATTTAACATTCTGTGTAATACAGACTTATTTAAAGTGATCATGAAATCTTTTCAAAATGACAGCTCATTCCCTGTGTATTTGATCTAGAAAGTAATAAAATTGCCTTTTTATTGAAATAGATATAGCTGTTCAGAGATTTAAGAGAAATACTTCTCAGTATAAAAAATGATATATATTTATTCTTAAAGTTAAAAATAATATTTAATAGTGCTCTGCAGTTAGATATTGTATTTTGAGTTCATTTTACTTAATTTTAATTGTAGTCAGGGGATTTTAAAAGAGTCGGACCAGTTTTAGAAATCCAAGATACCTTTCTGTGCACAAATTTTGGAACTTTGTTTAATCAGGTATCTAAAATAAAGCTAGTAAATTTAAGTTCTTGAGGTCTTTGGAGATGGGGGGGGGGTATTACTGGAGATTGAATCCAGGAATGCTTTGCCTCTGAGCTGTATTCCCAGCTCTTTTTGAGGCAGGGCCTCTAAGTTGCTGAGGCTGGCCTTGCACTTTCTTTTTTCTTTTCCTTTTTTTTTTTTTCAGAGTCTTCAATTTCAGATTTTCTAAAATATGTAACATCATTTAATGTGGCCTTGAATTTTCTATCCTCCTGCCTAAGCATCTGGGATTACTGGCATACACTACTGCACCTGGCTATTGAGGCTTTTTGTTTGTATTTTATGGTTGCAGGATTGAATCCAGAGGCACTCAACCACTGAGCTACATTCCCAATCGTTTTTTGTTTTTATTTTGTTTTATTTATTTAATTTTGAGGAAGGATCTTGCTAAGTTGCCCAGTCTGGCCTTGAATTTGGTATCCTCCTGCCTCAGCCTCCTGAGTCACTGAAATTATAGGTGTGCACCATTATACATTAATCTTTTTGGTTTACATGATACTAAGGGTAGTTTTTCAAATATTTTAATTGTTCTAGATATTTGGAAAGTTTTTTTTTTTCTTTTTTAATCTGTCGTAGGGGCTAAAAAAGGGAACTTGGAACTGAGAATTGTTACCTTCTTCGGTAAAGTCCTTTTGATACCTAATGGGTATCATAAGCCAGTTGCCTTGGAACTTCCTCATGCACACTATTGATAATGTGAAATATTCTTACTCATCCTTAGCACAACCTTGTGAGATGCTCAGGAAGGTTGATTTGTCTGAAGTTGCACAGCCAGTTAATAAGTACATGAAGGAACTCACTTCCTAACAGCTCTTTTTCTTTTTTCTTTAAGAATAAAAAAGCATCTTCTTACAGAGAGAGAGAGAGAGTTACATCTCAACTCAAGAATTTACCAGAAAATAGAAGTAGAAACAGTCATGACAGGGAGTAGCATTTTGAATTTGGAGATGAACTAGGTATATGGTGATAAACAAATGTTAAACTCTGAGCCTTTGCTCCAGGAATTACTCTGGGCCATGCAAAAATAGCATTTGCCTTTAAGGGTGGTCATCCTTATTAGCTGAAAAGTGACCCAAAGGCTGAATAAAAAATATTAACATGGCTTGATAAGTCCTTTTTCAGCAAATCCACGGAACTAGAGTTGACTCCTTCAGCTCTAGTTTTGTACACTGAAGAATTCTGCACAGGGCATTGCTAGTAAAAAGGGCATATCCAAAATGTTTTCTTCCATCCTGTTATATCTTCTTAATTCAAAGCAGAAAGCCTTACCGAAATCTAATTAAAGAGTCTAGGATATGGCCTCAAGAAAAATGCAAATTATAAAGAGAAAACTTTGATCATGTTTCGTTATCTGAAGACACAGCACACATGGGTGAGTGGTGTATCTCTGAATGGAGTTTGGAGGAGGAGAGCCCAAAGTAGTAGTCTAGGTCTTTCTGAGACTTTAATGAAACTGTTTTGTCAAACAGCCTGTGTCTTTGCCTGGATTCTGTGCTTATCCAGCAATTATCTCATTATTAACTAGTGAACCTAGGAAAGGGTTGCCATCATCAATTAATGGAATTGGGATTCTGTTGTATTATGTACTTGGTACCCAGTGCATTTGTTTAAGCATGAGCAATCTCCTAGAAGCATGGTAGTTCTTGATGTTATTTTTTGACTGTATTCCTGGACCAGAAGTCATAAGCCCCTCTCCCTTTTATCCAATCTCCATGCTACTTACTTGAGAGTAGCCTCTCTTTCATGACTACCTCTTGTTCTGGTTAATTGTCTACAATATTATACATACGTGAAGGTACTCTTGTATGAAAGTAGTACTAGTCAAGCTAGTGAGTTCATGGGAAGACTTGTTAAATAATTTATATTATTGGCAGGATGACCCATCTGCAATGGATTTTGTCACTTCTGCTGCAAATCTCAGGATGCATATTTTCAGTATGAATATGAAGAGCAGGTTTGATATAAAATGTAAGTTGTTTTGTACTTCATTTGTATCATCAAAACCTCAAAGTTGTTTTTTCTTTTTTAACAGCTAAACATGTTCATCTTTTTCCCCCCACAGCAATGGCAGGGAACATTATTCCTGCTATTGCTACTACTAATGCAGTGATTGCCGGGTTGATAGTATTGGAAGGACTGAAGATTTTATCAGGAAAAATAGACCAGTGTAGAACAGTGAGTATTTCTGTTTGCTTCTTTTTATTCAAGGTCTTTTTAAAATTATAGGAGTTGATATATAGTCAGTAGTAGAGCATTTGCTATGTATGTGCATGGCCCTGAATGCAATCCTCAGCACACACACCCCCAACTTCCAAAGTATAAAAAGCACGTAAAACAGACATTTTTTAAAATTAAAACAACAAAATTGATTTAAAGCAAAGGAAAAACAATTGTTTTAGTTAACTTGTGTGAGTGCATGTTTAAGTAATCTTCCTGGAAATTTCAATAGAAAAGAAAGCACATTGACTTATTTTTATCTAATAAGTGAAAGCAGAAGCTAATTCGTTTCTAACATTTCCAGTTTTACCAAATTCTTGGAGAAATTTAGCATGAGATCTACATATTAAAAAGATTTTCCAATTCTATGGTTTAAAAAAATGGTTATTCTTTGGTCATTGGTCTTTGGTCATTCTTTTTATTCTCTTTTAGAATTATTTTATATTCTTTGATTAATTTTCAAGTCTGAAATCTTTACTACGGATATGTCCCACCATTTCTACTAGATCTGTGTTTTGTTTACTTAAGTCTTGATTTATGGTTTTGTAACAATGTATTTTAGAATTGTAGCTATGACAGTTCAAGTATCTATACATACCTTGAAGTACATTACCTCATAGAGTATTTGTACTACCAACCTAGGATAATCTTTTCTTTTTGTGGTACTAGGTATGGAACCCAGGGCCAGTGCATTCTAGGCAAGCACTGTGCCACTGAGCTCCATCCCCATTGCTAGAACTACTTCTAAATTCTCGACTTTAGGTTTTCAACCCATACGTGTTTAGACAGTAAATCTGCTTGGTTCCTTTCTTGTTGTAATGATTGATAGGAAAGACATTAGCCCTTCCACCAAACCCAAGGTCAAGATAATTCCTCTTGCTGTTTCTATTGGGAAGGTGTTTTTCTCTTTGCTCTCCCTCATTTCCAGGTTCTTGAAAGAGTTCCTATATTAGTAAAGGATGGGCTAGGTGTGCCTCTTCAGGCTAAACCACTTGACTGGGCACCATGGCATACACCTGTAATCCTAGTGGCTCCAGAGGCTGAGGCAGAAGGATCACAACTTCAAAGTCAGCCTCAGCAACTTCATGAGGACCTAAACAACTTAGCGAGACCCTATCTCAAAATGAAAAGGGCCAGGAGTGGTTAAGTGCCCCAGTAGTTAAGTTCCCCTGTGTTCAGTTCCTGGTCCCAAAAAAAAAAAAAAGTCTAAACCACTTGAATGTTCTGTTTGGTTCCTGCTTTTGTTATTGAGTTTGTGTTAGGAGGCTTTGCTTTCTTACCAGCTCAAAGAAACTTCCTAAAAAGTTCAAGTAACCAATACTTTTGCTACTGTTTATGTTCTCCTTTTTATGATAGTGTTGTAATCAAAGGACCCGTTTACATTTTTAGTTGTAGGCTGACACAGTACCTTTATTTTATGTTTTGTATGTGGTGCTGAAGATTGACCCCAGTGCCTCACTCATGCTAGGCAAGTCCTACCTCTGAGCCACAACCTCAGCCCCAGGACCCATTTATTTTTCAGGAATTTTTTAAAATGTCCAGCCTGCAATGGTATTCTTTTTTTTTTTTTTTCTTTTTCAGAATTAACAATACATTCTTTATTTCATTGTTGTTTGGCAGAGCTGGGAATCTAACCCAGGGCCTAATGTGCTCAGAAAGCACTCTATTACTATACTACACCCCCCAGCCTTTATATATTTTTTTAAGGTAACTTCTATGTTTTCATGAAATCTCAGGGTGAAGGAATGTACAGTCATATAATCACTCCACCATCTTGATTCAATTCTTTTTTTTTGTTTGAGTGCCTGGGATTGAACTCGGGCACTTTTGACCACTGAGCCACATCCCCAGCCCTATTTTGTACCTTTTTATAGAGACTGGGTCTCACTGAGCTCCTTTAGTACCTTGCTGTTGCTGAGGCTGGCTTTGATCTTGCTATCCTCCTGCCTCAGCCTCTGGAGCCACTGGGATTACAGGTGTGTGACACTGTGCTGATTCAATTCTATTTAAATGTTTATTTTGGCTGCCATAATTTTAATTTCTAAGAACTTTTTAAAAATTGTTCTTGGGCTGGGGATGTGGCTCAAGCGGTAGTGCACTCAGCTGGCATGCGTGCGACCCGGTTCGATCCTCAGCACCACATATAAACAAAGATGTTGTGTCCGCCGAGAACTAAAAATATAAATATTTAAAAAAAAAATTTCTTTTTATAGCAAACAACTTTTCCTGTGGCTTCAGTGTCCCTTTGAGCCCACAATCATAATTGATTGTCAAACTTACTTTATGTCAGTTTCCTGTAACATCCTTCTGATTTCTTTGCTCGTTTCCATCCACCTCTTGGACTGTTGATACCTATATATCTGGATTTACTTTGTTCACATTTTTAAATGAGTATTAAGATGGATTAATAATGTTTGCCTGGGTATTAACAGTGATACCTTTTTTGGAGTGATGATTGGTCTGAGTGTCTTTGCACAGACTGAGTACACAATCTGAGTTATATCCCTAATCCCAGTTTTGTTTTATTATTACTTTCGTTAGTATGCTTAATCTTCCTGGCAAAGCCCAAAAATCAAAGAAATGTTTCCCCCATTTGTTTTTTAGTTTGCTTTCTAGCCCTGCTACATGACCAGTATTCACTGTAGGGAAAAGTTACAGAGGGGGGACTCTACTGTCTCCAAGGATTTACTCCTTTAAACTTGGGGAAATCTATAGGGTTCTCCTTTAGAGTTAATGATTCTTAGTAGACACAGTGCTACATTGTAGACAAATATGGAAAATTTGTATCTAAACTTCTTCTGTTCTTCTGACTTTGTTGTATTTGTTTAATCTTGCTAGTGTGCACCAAACTTTATAGTAGTTTAAGGTTGGGACCTTCCTAATTCAGTGTAATTTTTAAAAAATTGGTCTTGGTTTTTAATTTTTTTGAGGAGGAGATATTAGACAAATAGCATTAATACCAGTATCTTTCCCCTATTTCCATAAATATTATTTTAATTGTCCTAGGAAATTTGGAAAGGTGGTCACTTTTGTTCCATATATCTGTAAAAGCATTATCATTAATTGCAGAAGTGTGTTGGTCTTATAAAGAGGTTGACTTAAAGTAACTGAGAATAAAAACTATGAAGGAGGGGCTTAGGATGTGGCTCAAGTGGTAGCGTGATCGCTTGGCAAGCGTGCGGCCCGGGTTTGATCCTTAGCACCACATACAAACAAAGATGTTGTGTCCGCCGAAAACTAAAAAATAAATATTAAAATTCTCTCTCTCTCTCTTAAAAAAAAAAAAAAAAAAAAAACTGTGAAGGACACCCAGAAGCTGATAATGATGATACCAGAGACAAATACGGCTATACTTATACTCTTGCTAAATTAATCAGCAGAAACATGTGGAGTCGGTTTACTCTTTAGAGTAAACCCAGCTGTTTATATGGTAGCTAAATAGAAGATTAAAAAACTAGACTCTTTAAAAAGTTATGATTTTCCTGATCCTTGCCATCTCTAGAGGAGGATGTTTAAGTAATGTTGTTTTTTTTTTTTTTTTTTTAAATATTTATTTATTTATTTTTCGGTGGACACAACATCTTTGTTTGTATGTGGTGCTGAGGATCGAACCCGGGCCGCACGCATGCCAGGCGAGCGCGCTACCACTTGAGCCACATCCCCAGCCCCAGTAATGTTGTTTTTTAATTAATATACAAAATGATGTTTTAGATTGGTATATAAAATTGTAATTCACATTTCTGATTCCTGCTTTTTGGTTTTTCTCCAAAGATTTTTTTGAATAAACAACCAAACCCAAGAAAGAAGCTGCTTGTGCCTTGTGCACTGGATCCTCCTAACCCCAATTGTTACGTGTGTGCCAGCAAGCCAGAGGTGACTGTGCGACTGAATGTCCACAAAGTAACTGTTCTCACCTTGCAAGATAAGGTGAGTTCAGGGGCCAGTTCTCTTCCCTAAAACAAAAAAATCCAAGTGTCCTTTTATCCTTTACAGCATATTACTAAGTACCTAGTAACAAACTAAATTCTAGGTAATTGCTCCAAAAATCTCTGAAGTGAGTTGCTCTAATTTCCTGGATTATTTTACTATCTAGATTGCTGCGCTTTTCTCTCTGATTCCAGAATATGTGCCTCCTATCCCAGGCACATAAGGTATAAGTGTATTTGTCTGGAATATGTACCATAGGTGGCATAGTATCATGGCATGCAGACTTCTTTGCTCTTTATTTCCCACACAGTGAGTAAATTCTGATTTTTGTTCATTTGTTTGTTTTGGCAATAATAGGGGTTGAATCCCAGGACACTCTACCACTGAGATAAGTCTCCAGACCTTTTTATTTTTTATTTTAATATAAGGCTGGCCGTAGACTTGTGATTCTCCTGTTTAGCCTCCCAAGTAGTTCTTTTTTTTTTTTTTTTTCTTTTTGGATAGATAAAGAAGTGTCTTCGCAGCTGGGGCTATAGCTCAGTTAGTAGAGTGCTTGCCTCACATATAGAAGGTCCTGGGTTCAATCCCCAGCACCAAAAAAAAAAAAAAAGAAAGAAATGTCTTTGAATAGTTTTGGCTATGGCCAAACCCACAAAGAGTTTTTATGTTTTGTTTTATGGTGGTACTGACAATTGAACCCGGGGTGCTAGACCACTAAACTTGGCTATATTCCCAGGCTTTCTTTTTTCTCTTCTTGAGGCTGGCCTTAAAGTTGTGATCCTTTTGCCTTAGCCTTCCTACTAGCTGAGATTATAGTTACAGACTACTGCACTTGTCTCAGACAAGGTATTTTTATGAATTGTGAATACTTGACTAAGAATAGCAAAGTTCTATGTTTCCAGTGGAGCAAAATCCCAGTTAGTAGCTTTGTATTAAGGGTAGGGATAACTTGCAGAGTTCAGGTGCTCTAGATGTTGGACAGTACCCATTTCCACAAAATTAGGAGGCTGTTGTTAATTATTTATGAAATCTAAGACTTAGTGACAGTATATAGATTTTTGTGATATGACCTGATTCTGGATTCACTTGTAGAGCAGGAGTGTATAAGAAATGGGGGTTTAAGATATAGTCTAAGTCTGTGTGGTGATGCACACCTGGAATCACAGCTTCTTGGGAGGCTAAGGAAGGAGCATCACAAATTGGAGGGCATCTTGGACAACTTAATAAGATCCTAATTCAAAATAAAGAGGGCTAAAGATGTAGCTTAGTGGCAGAATGCTTGTCTATGAGTGAGGCACTGGGTTCAATCCTAAATTGTCTAGATTACTTTTATTGAACTTTTTTAAATGGCTGAAAAGTGTCCCTTCCCACTTAGGGGAGCATTTTGGATTGTTCTCTGATTGAATCCATCACAGTGCTACATATTTACATACCTCTTAAGATAGGTGATTAAGCCTTTCCCAAAGTGGGTAGGGAATGACCTTCCTCCCAGAACTCGCTACATAGGGAAGACTAATTTGCAATCATATCTTGGTCAGGGAAGGCAGCAGATCTTGGTTAACTGGCCATTGGAGGGTTGCTGCTCTCTTTTATTCCTAGGAAGTATTATTGTTGAAAATATTGATTTGGGATTAAAGATAATTCCTTTATTTGAGGGTAATTAGACCCCTAGAGAGATACTCTATATCACTTTTTAGGAGCTGGTAGTGATCAGAATATGATCACTTATAAATCTTCCAAACCTATATGGAATTCAGGAAGGATGAGGTCATCTGAGAATCAGGTTAGTAAGAATTTCTTTTCATCTGTCAAACCTTCTGTTACAGGGCTGGCATAGAAACTGGGATGAAATGTTAAGTTTGGAGTCCACTTCCTAATGTTCAGGGGAAGAAAATATCAAGAGCCAGTCAAGTAGTTCTTAAGTCCCATTTAGAGGAAGTTTGCTCTGATCTACATTTGTGGTTGAATGTGGCTAACTCTCCAGTTTTTCCTAACTAGCCCCTTTATGAAAGGAGAAAGTAAGAGCCTTTATAGAAAAAAATCTAGAGGTTTTTATTTATTTATTTTTAAATGGTCTTTAAATGCCTCTATTAATATTTTTTAATCTTTTTTTCCCCTATAGATAGTGAAAGAAAAATTTGCTATGGTAGCACCAGATGTCCAAATTGAAGATGGGAAAGGAACAATCCTAATATCTTCAGAAGAGGGAGAGACAGAAGGTATTATTGCATTTATCCACTCCCCTCATTTAGGGGCATGAAATTATTGTGTACTCTAATGTGCTAACTAACGTGTACTCTCTGCTCCTCAAAGGAAGGAGAGTGGAGTACAAATTATCTGTTCATTGCATATGTTACTCGGTTCCATGGTAATGGGGGTGATGTTTGGTCATGGAAGTGTTTTCCCAAGGTGGTGTTTCCTTGATGGAGTCACCACAGCACAAATTTGGATGCTTCTAAATCTCGATACTAAGGGACTATTTCTCAATAACTCAGTGGACAGATTGTGACCAGTTTTAGTGACTGCAGTATTCTTGTCTGCTTCCAAGGAACCTCTTTTCCTGTGTCATGGAACCTGGAGGCTACATTGGTAATGAGAAAGCTTCTGGCTTTTAAATCAGTGGGGAGGATAATCTTGAGTTTCTTGGGTGTTTCTAAGAATGGGGAAGTCTTGATAGCCTGCTCCTGCTACACAGCAGAAAATGTTGGTGAAGTCAGTGCCTCGTTTTAGCTCTCTAAGCTTTCGTAAGTTTTAAGCAGGGCCTAGGAATGTGGCCCAATGGTAAAATGCTTGCCTAGCATGCACAAAACCCTAGGTTGGCTCCTGAGTACCTCCACTTCCCCTCCTCAAAAAACAAAAAAAAAAAGGAAAGAAAAAAAAAATCTAAGCAGGTTATTACTTTTGTTAAAGTATTTGTTAGAAGATAAGATAGAATACATTTGATTGGATTCTGTTGAAGCTTCTATAGTAAGAATTGCATTGTAATTAGACCTCCTTCAGATTACTTTAATCAGTCTGATTAGAAAGTTCCCACATTCCTTCTGCCATTTTTATATCTCATTTTTTGGGTTACCAGTTTATTCTTCCATGTCCCAGTTCTTTGCCAGTGTACCATTATTATTTCCTGTGTGTTGGCTTTTTTATCACCTATTTGTCTAGTGGTCATTTATTCACTATTCTTTGCCAGGTGCTAATAGGGATTCAAATATTAACCTTTCTTTAAGGCTTAGTATCAGGATACTTGGTGTAATTGCTTGTTGAGAATTGTTTGGGATATTAGATCACGTGTAATTGGAGGCCATATATTGGCTGGGTGTCAGTCTATTACAGGAGTCCACTTGAATATTCATGTTCCATTTTAGCTAACTGTCCTCATCCTAAAGAAGTTTTGGTTTGTGATATGTTGTCCCCTTAGTTTTCACTAGTTCTTTCAGATGTTAGTTTAAAAATGGAGGGCTAGGGATGTATCTCAGTGTATAGTGCTTGCCTAGCATGCATGAGACTTTGGGTTTGATTCCAGCACCCCCTTCCCCCCCCCCCAAAAAAAAAAACATGAGGTCAAGAATCTCAATAGTTTAAAACATGTCCCTATTTCATGGAGTACATGTGGTACTGAGGTTGAAACAGTGGTTATTCAAATGCATGGAATTCTGTATTTTAGGCACAGTCTTAGGGTATTTATAACAAGCATGGATTCAAGATAGCAGTCCTTGGCACAAGGTACTTTACAGCCTGGAAGGAGAGTAGATTTAGTATATAGTATATTGAAGAAGGGTCAAGTACAGTGTATGAATTGAAGGAGAACATATTTTGCTTTGTGGAGGGACGGTTAGGGCAGCAAGAAAGGGAAAATTGTTGGGTTAACTTTTAAAGAAGAGCTGGGGACCTGGACAGAGAAGGGAATGTCTGCGTTTGGATAGAATAGATAGCATCTATAAAAGCATAAACTAGTAAAACAACATAAAAAGCTCTAGAAATGGAGAATAATTTGTTTCCATTACAGAATGAAAGTGCCATAGGGTTGGCAGTGGTGGTGAGGCTGGAACTTTCTGTGTCATACTTGCTGTGTTTGTCTTTCTCTTCTCCTCTGACTTGCCTGGCCCACTATCCCATTCGCACCAGGGTTTAAACACAGGAGCAGTGTGGTTCCATATAATGTGCAGAGGGTCTATTAAAGAGGGTGTGAAGTAGAGGCAAGGAGCCAGTAAGGGTTAGAAAGAGTAGCATCATTAGGCCTGTACAATGTTGTTAGTAGACTCTGGATTCAAAGATGATGCTAATTCTCTAAAATAAGAACCCATATTAACTTTTGAACCCATTAGTTCTTTTTTTTTTTTAAATTGATTTTATTTTTTTAAATACTCGACAACAGAATGCATTACAAATCTTATTACACATATAGAGCACAGTTTTTCATGTCTTTGTATGTAAAGTATGTTCACGCCAATTCATGTCTTTATATTTGTACTTTGGTTTTTGTTTGGGTTTTTTATTGTTGTTGTTGTTTTGCATTACATATACCACAATTTTCATATCTCTGTATATAAAGTAGGATGACACCCAATTCTTGTCTTCATACATGTACTTTGGATAGTGATGTCTATCACATTCCACCATCCTTGCTAATCCCCTGCCTCCTCCCTTTCCCTCCCTCCCCTCTTCCCTATCTAGAATTCATCTATTTCTCCCATGTTCCCCCTCCCTACCTTATTATGAGTCAGCATCCTTATATCAGAAAAAAATTCAGCATTTTTTGGGTGGGGGGATTGGTTAACTTCACTTAGCATTATCTTCTCCAATGCCATCCATTTACCTGCGAATGTCATGATTTTATTCTATTTTATTGCTAAGTAAAATTCCATTGTGTACATATACCACATTTTTTAATCCATTCATCCACTAAAGGGCTCCACAGTCTAGGTTGGCTCCACAGTTTAGCTATGAACCCATTAGTTCTGAGGAGGATTATATTAACTGAAAGGGTTTGAAACTGGAACTGGAATTCAGTAGGAAGTATCATTATCCAAAGATATTCCACACAGATGAAAATAGTTCAATAAAAGTAATCTGGAAAAGAACTAGAAGAAACCTTCAGTATTTTCTGGGTGTCAAAAATTTAGGGAATGCCTAGTGTAGGTGGTGCATGCTTTTAATCCCAGCGGCTCAGGAGGCTGAGACAAGAGGATGGCAAGTTCAGAGCCAGCCTCAGCAATTTTATCGAGGTGCTAATAAGCAACTCAGTGAGACCCTCTTTCTAAATAAAATACAAAATAGGGCTGGGGATGTGGCTCAGTGGTTGAATGCCCCTGAGTTCAATCCCCGGTACCCACCACCAAAAAAAGAAAGAAAGAAAGAAAGAAAACCTTTTTAAAACATTTTTCTTAAATGAAAGAAAAATGGTTTATAAAAAAAAAAAAAGCTAAGTGCGATGGCACATGCCTGTAATCCCAGTGGCTCAGGAGGCTAAGGCAGGAGGATCACAGTTTCAAAGCCAGTCTCAGCAACTTAGCAATTCAGCAAGACCTTGTCTTTAATAAAATATTTAAAAAGGGCTGGGGGTGTGACTCAGTGGTTAAGCACCCCTAGGTTCAATCCCCAGTACCAAAAAAGATTATTGAATTGAAAATTTAAATTATGTAGAAATGTATAGCCTTTAAATATAATTAGCCAGGTGGGGTGGTATATGTCTGTAATCCTAGGTACTTGGGAGGCTGAGGCAGGAGGATCACAAGTATGGGGTAGCCTGGGCAATTTAGTTAGGCCCTGTCTCAAAATTATTTTAATCATGGTAGCATATGAGGTGGGAAGATCCCAAGTTCCAGGCCAGCCTGGGCAATTCAGTGTAAAAAATAAAAAACAACTGGGATATAGCTTTTGTTTGGGGGGATTGGCTAACTTCACTTAGCATTATCTTCTCCAACGCCATCCATTGACCTGTGAATGTCATGATTTTATTCTATTTTATTGCTGAGTAAAAATACCACTTTTTTTAAGAAAATAGTTCCAGTTCAAACCCTTTCACTCATCCACAGTGAGTGGATATAGCTCAGTGGTGGAACTCCCCTGAATTCAGTCAGACCCTAGTACTGCAAAAATAAATAGATAAAATTTTAAAAATGTAATGAAAGCGGTTGCTGATGTTGTACAACTGTAGAATGCTAGCCTAGCATGTGTCAGCCCTTGGCTTCAATCCTCTGGTACCTAGGACCAATAATAATAAACAAACATGATAATATCACCATAATTGTTTTTTTTCCTGGTACTGGGGATTGAACCCAGGGCCTTAAAGATGCTAGTCAAGCACTCTGCTACTGCATTACATTCCCTAGAAAATCTATGTACCTTGTATAACAAATATTCAATAAAATAGACTTCGGAGGGAATATAATTTGGCATGAAATTGGGGAAGCAGTGTTGTTGTTATTGTTGTTTTAATATTTTTATTTTATTTATTTTTTTATGTGGTGCTGAGGATTGAACCCAGTGCCTCACACATGCTAGGCAAGTGCTCTACCTCTGAGCTACAACCTCAGCCCTGTTTTTGCAGTTCCAGGGATTGAACTCTGGGCCTTTCACAGGCTAGGCAAGTGCTGAGCAATCTGTCACTGAGCACTTGCCTAGCCTGAGGATGAAGTTTTGAATGAAACTTAACTGCTTTTGTAGGCCAGGAGAGTGGAACATTTGGACAAGCAGGAGAGAAAGGATAATTAAGGCAGAAAGGCCTTAGAATAGAGGGAAGAGATATGATACCAGAAAGTCATTTGGAGGAATTGTTCTTCAGTGGAGTATTTATAATTCATGTAGCAAAGGTTTTTGTTTTGAGGTGATGTTTTACTGTGTTGGCCTAGAACTAACGGATCATCCTGAGTAGCTGGGACTATTGCACGTGGTGTGCCCGGCTACAAAGAATTATTGAATGCTAAGAACTGTGTGCTACATGCTGGGGATTTTAAGATAGAAATGATAGGTGAAGCCAGCAGCTGGGGAGGCTAAGGCAGGAGGATCACAAGTTCAAAGCCAGCTGCAGCAAAGAGCCAAGCGCTAGGCAACTCAGTGAGACACTAAACAACTCAGTGAAACCCTGTCTTTTACAAAATAGGGCTGGAAATGTGGCTAAGTGGTTGAGTACCCCTGAGTTCAGTCCCAACTACAAAAAAAAAAAAAAGGACGATGAAGAAAAGAAATGATACGTGAAAGAAGAGAACAAATTGAACTGATTATTTGGGGGACATTTTGATAGCTTCTTGTTGAAAAAAAAATGAAAAGTCCATTTGTTTTCCTTGATACAGTGCTGGAATCTTATCTAATTGTAAAATTCACTAAAAAGTGTACTAGGTTGTCACAGAAAAGTAGAATATATTTCAGACAACTCTAAAAGTTGCTTTGACTTTTCTAGGACTCCAGAATTAATTTGATTTGAATGAGAAAAGTTTCTCAGAATTTCTCACTTTGGTCCCCTTGTAGTAGTACATTGACTGAATTCCTAAGTACCTAACAGTTTCAGTGTATTTGTCTGCTGTATCTACCAGAACAAATACCACAGCCTAGGCAGCTTAAACAACAAAAATTTATATTCTTCAAAGTTCTGAAGACTGGAAGTCCAAGATAACATTGTGTTGCAAGGTTTAGTTTCTTCTCAGGCCTCTCTCCTGGGCTCGCTATGTGTTCACATGGCCTTCCTTTTGTGAAAGCACATCCCTGAGTATTTAAATTTCTTACTACAGGGACACCAATCAGATTGGATTAAAGCCTACTGGTAAAGGGTTCGTTTTAATTTAATTACATCTTCAAAAAGTTTTATCTCCAAGTACAGTAACATTCTGTGGTTCTGACAGTAGGAATTTTGGAGGGACATAGTTCATGATAGAGGAGTGTCTTGTTTGTCCTATTGGGGACTGAACCCAGGGGTGTTCTGCTACTAACCCCTACATCCCCAGCCCTTTTTTAAAAATTTGAGACACGGTCTTGCCAAGTTTAGAGGCTGGCCTTGAACTTAGGAACCCTCCTGCCTTAGCCTCCTGAGTCACTGGGGTTACAAGGGGTTGGGGTTTTATTTTTATTTTTTGTTTTTTAATCTTTTTAGTTATATCTTTATTTTTTTAATAAATTTCCATATGGTGCAAAGGACGGAACCCTGTGCATCACATGGGCAAATGTTCTACTACTGAGCTAACACCAGTCCCAGGGGTTTAGCTTAAAATTAACTTGACTGCTCCATGAAGACATAACTAAAGGATCTACATTTCTTTTCACATTTTCTAGCTAATAATCATAAGAAGTTGTCAGAATTTGGAATTAGAAATGGCAGCCGGCTTCAAGCAGATGATTTCCTTCAGGACTACACTTTATTGATCAACATCCTTCATAGGTAGGAATTATTAATATTTTATGTATAAGAAATTAGAATATACAAATTTAAGGTGGAGGAAAATGTTTCCTACCAGTAAACCCTACTGTTCAGTAAAAACTGCAAGTGTATTTGCTTGAGTTGGCCATTGAGTTACCTGAAGTTTGACCTATAGGAAGTTTGAGGATTCAGAAATAAAAGGGAGGGGCCAGATGTGGTGACACACTCTTGTAATCCCAGCATCTTGGGAGGCTAAGGCAGGAGGATCAAGAGTTCAAAGCCAACCTCAGCAAAAGCGAGGTGCTAAGCAACTCAGCAAGAACCTACCTCTAAATAAAATATAAAATAGGGCTGGGGATGTGGCTCAGTGGTTGAGTGCCCCTGAATACAATCCCTGGTACCCCCATAAAATAAAAATAAGACTAGAAATAAAAGGGATAAGCAAAAAATATTTAAGGGTTACCATCAACAATGATGGCTGATGTATGACTTAGCGTATAGGTCTTTGAGTAGTTCTAATCAGTGGTGAGTTCATTTTAATAATTCAACTGGAATAAAATAGTTAATTTTTAAAATTCCTCAGAAGATACAACTACTTTCCCCCATAAAACAAATAATTTTATGATTTTTTTATTGTAATAAAAACTAAAATATTAAGAAACTAACCTGTACAGATTCCTTAGTCATGTATTTTTTTTCTCTTTGGTATTATTTCCTACCCACCTAGAAAACAAGACATTGAATGTACTTATGTTTCAGAATATTTACATAAATATATACAGCACAGTTACAAAGCAAATGGTCCTCCATGAAGGGTAATAACTGTGTTTGGTATCCAAACATTTTGCCAACATTGCTATCTTATACTAACCTCTGTAGTCTTTTGTGTCATTGTTTGAAGGTAATATTTATTTATACTTGTTTTATAAAAAGCAAAAAACAATGGGCATGGTGGTGCATGCCTATAATCCCAGCAATTTGGGAGGCTTGAGGCAGAATTCAAGGCCAGTCTTGGCACCTCGGTGAGACCCTGTCACAAAATAGGAAAAGGGCTGGGGATGTGGCTCAGTGGTAGTGACCCTGGGTTAAATTCCCAGTACTGTCCGCCCCACGTCCAACAAAACAAAAGTCATAAAGTGATAGGAAAGACTGAGTATGGATTACTAGTAAGAAGTAATGGAATTAGAGAAAGACATCACTGGGGTGTGATCTTAAGCCTCAGTTGGACACCAGTTGGCTACCAGTGGCATGCTGTGTTCAGTTTTGAAAGAAAAGATAGTGAAAGGACATATATAGTAAAGAAATATCACATGGTGTCTAAAAGAGGAGGCATAATTAGGGTTTTTTTTTTTTTATCATATTTTTTAGCTCTCTGGGAACAGAACCCCTTAAAACATGTAAGTCTTTTGTTTGACTTTCATGCATTAAACTTTCATACATGTTTTTGGGAACTCGTGTACAAAAGTGGGGTGCTATCTAGAAAGATGGGTGGGTAGCCCAGAAACCATGTAACCCTAATCCCTAAAACACCAAACTGCTTTGGTAGAGTGATTACAATTTTTTGGCATAGTGGCTGAAAAAATGGTGTCTTAGAAATTATTTTGGGCTATGGTTTCAGACTCAGTTTTCTACATAAACAATAGAAGTTATTCAGCTTTTTGTTTTGTTTTCTTTGTTTAAAGCAATTCCCTAATATGAAAGTACATTTGTTTTGGCCACTTAAATTAGTTTTGAATTATCCCAGTCTTTTTTTATTGTAATTTTTAAAAATTTGAATCTGGTTATGTATTTTGTACGCAGCATATACTTGGAACTTTTGAGAACAGTGTCTCTTATGTTGTTACCTTCACTGCCATTATTAGGATATGCACCCTCTGCTTTTTGTTTGGAGTAGGTAATGATAGCATTAAGGATGCATAATTCCTTTGAATTATGTAATTTTGTTTTGTAAATAGTTGTAGCAGTGGTCCTGTTTTATGGTATGCAATTCTTTTACAGTGAAGACCTAGAAAAGGATGTTGAATTTGAAGTTGTTGGTGATGGCCCAGAAAAAGTGGGGCCCAAACAAACTGAAGATGCTGCCAAAAGCATTACCAATGGCAGTGACGATGGAGCCCAGCCTTCCACCTCTACGGGTGAGTCCTGGCCTCAGCCAGCAGATTAATTATCCACTAAGCAAAAAGTATGGAGAAACAAACTATAATTATAGGTAAGAATGCTGATTGAAGTAGAAATTCATAAAAATACTAGAGATGTATGCTGGTTTGGTATTGATTTGATAACAGAACTTTGAATTTCTGAACCATGAAGACATTTAAGACTGAGGGAAATTCTTACAGGAAATGAAAACCCTTTGTTATTTTTTGTTAATTGGAAATATCAGTGAATTTACTAATGTTTAAAGTTTCTTCTAACTAAATAGTAGGCTGCTCATTTTATTTAGGAGCAACAAATCAATATGTATCTATTTTGAGTAGACAGGTGCTTGGTAAGTATGGGATTTTAGCGTTTGGTAAAGTGTATCAGAGGGATTTGTTCCCTGGTGTCAGTGCTGGAGCTTGGTGCTTTTCTAAATAACTCATTCTTTTCTATGCTCTGAATGTTTACTTCCCTCCTCCTTTTTTTATTCATGAAACTAAAAGTTTCCTATCAGTTTTTATCTTCTCTGTTTCCATTGTGTTGACTCCCTGTCTTTGCATTCTTTGGAATATATTTAGTCTTTGTTCTAGTCTTGAGAGTGTGGGGATGGACTTTGAGACTATTATATAAAGTGTAGTTCTCCTATGGGCTGTTTTTCCCCCTCCGAAACAGGCTCCTTTGAAACTCTTATGATAGCTTTTAAAAAATTGTAATTTGAAGTAAACATTTATTGATCCTTTGCGGTAGGCAGATTTAAGAGGCTATTAGTAGTAAGATAGGTAGTTTGCTTTTGATTTTGGTAGAGGGGGAGATAAAACTACTTTATTGTGTAAAGTTACGAGCATCAAATGTGGAGCTCCCACTTTGTAGGCTTGAATCCTGGCGTCATTTTTGTAGTAGTGTGACCCTGGGAAGGAAGTCAATCTCTGTACCTCACTTTCCTTTTCTGGAAAATGGATAATAATGTTATCTTCTTTGTAGGGTTGTTGTGATGATTAAATGAGTTGTTATATGCAAAGGGCTCAGAACAGTTCCTGGCACATTGTAAGTGCTGTTTGTTACGTTGTTGTTGTTGATGTTGTTACCTTCACTGCCATTATTAGGATATGCACCCTCTGCTTTTTGTTTGGAGTAGGTCATGATAGCATTGAGGATGCATAATTCCTTTGAATTATATAATGCTTGTTACCACTTTTATTTTGCTTAGAAAAAAAATAGGTGCTTTTCCTGGGTTCAGTACCCAGTTAACCCCCCCTCAAAAAAGAAAAAGAAAAAGGTGGGGAGGATAGCTGCTTGTTATTTAAAACAGTAAGTAGTGTGAGAAGGGACGGTTCCCTAAGGATAGCCATTATTAAGTTTGATATAAATTCAGAGAGTTAGCTTTAAAGTATATAAAATATTGGTGAACCACTAATAACTCCCACATTTTTAATCTTTTTTTTTTCCTGAAATAAGCACAAGAGCAAGATGATGTACTCATAGTTGATTCAGATGAAGAAGGTCCTTCAAATAATGCTGATGTCAGTGAAGAAACAAGAAGTCGCAAGAGGAAATTAGATGAGAAGGAGAATGTCACTGCAAAGAGGTCACGTACAGAACAGATGGAAGAGCTTGATGATGTCATAGCATTAGATTGAGCAGAAACCCTCCTGATACGTTAGTTCATCTGGGCAGGACCAGATTGTTATGTCCTTTGTTCCAAAGGGAAAATAATGACAATGGTGACTTGAAAATGATTCTGCTCCCTTTGAAAGCATTCATTTTGCTAGAACTATTAGAACATTGGCGTATGCTGTATTGAAAGTAGGAGTATAGTTTTAAAACCCTTTGAACAAAGTGTGTGCATAACCAGTCTTGAGATGAAACACCACAATGCATGTTGCCTTTTTAATGTAAATACCCTTAGGTATCATTTAATAGTTCAAAAATATTGTGGTTTAGTAAAGTTGATACCTGGTTATAAATATTATGCCTTTATTTTTGGCTAGAAGAAGAATTATTTTTAGCCTAGATCTAACCATTTTCATATTCTTAACTGACTGAAACAGATTCAAAGAAATATCAAGTGCTATGCATTGAAACTTGTTTTTAAATGTTAATTGGCACTATGTATATTAATGTAAAACAATGTTAATTTACTCAAATTTTCAGTTTGTACTGCCTGGTATGTCTGTGTAAGAAAACAATTTTTGTGTATTGTTACAATTTCAGGTTATTTATATTTGATGTTTTGTAAAACTCAAATGATTATACTGTACTTATGGACCAAATAAATGGCATCTGCATACTTGTTACACATGTCTGAATAATTCCCATTATATCTTATATCTTAAGATATAAGATATATATCTTATATATATATCTTATATATGCCTTATATCTACATTAAGCATGCTAAAGTCTTTGCATTTAAAAAAAAAACTTCAGCCAGCCAGGCATGGTGGTGCATGCCTATAATTTCAGCCACTCAAAAAGCTAAGACAGGAGGAACAGAACTTCGAGGACAGCATGTACAGCTTATTGAGACCCTGTCTCAAAAGAGAGGTGGGAGGGTGGCTGGTGATGTAACCCAATGGTGGATCATTTTCCTAGCATGAGTGAGGCCCTGGATTCAGGCCCCAGCAATGCCAAAAATAAAAAATTATTTTAGTAAAAAAAATTATTCCTAATGGGTGTGAAGGTTTAAAAGATCTCTATTTTTGGGCTGGGGATGTGGCTCAAGCAGTAGTGCGCTCGCCTGGCATGCGTGCGGCCCAGGTTCGATCCTCAGCACCACATACAAACAAAGTTTAAAATTTTGATTGTTTTGGCTGGGGATATAGCTCAGTTGGTAGAGTTCTGGCTTCATGTGCATGTGGCCCTGGGTTCAATCCCCAGCTCCACCAAAGGAAAAAGAAATTACATTGTTAACATTTAGCCAATTTATTGTTGAACATTTCTTAAGTGGTCTTTGCCCAGCCCCATAACTGGGACCTTGGATTTGAGATGCTGTGTTGGGTGTAGAAATCTTTCCTCCTTTCTGCGCTTTTTGGATTGTCCTGTTCTCCAACAGAGGAGTCTCTTCTTGAGCGTACTGTTCACAACCTAGCTCTAACCTACAGATATGACTAGAATATCTGGGTGGAGTAATACTTAGCCTCCTTGAGCTGGAGCCCAGAAGTCCTTGGCCCTTGAGAGTGGTCTTGTCACACAGATGTACCTTGAGTTTTCAGAGATCAGAAACCCTTAAGCTGTTTTCCTTGTGGTATACCAGTGTCTTTGGTGTTTTGGGCAGTAGACCTTCAGTTGATGACAATAACTACATTTCACATGGATAGTTTATTGGATTTTCTACTTTGTGTAATTCTTTGCCATCCCGTTTATTAACTCTTCTTGTTTTATATCTTTTGTAAATTCATGTAATCAAAGCCTTTAGAAAAGTCATGTTGTCTTTGCCCTCAGGAGCCTGCTGCTTGATGCCTCTGGGATAGACTGATTTCCAGCCTTCTGCTCGGCCCCATCCTGAAATACAGTGTCAAATCAGCCTCCTGGGGAACAGTGTGGTGACATTGTCTCAAAAGACTGATCTACATATCAGCATGTACCGTGAGAGGATTCAGTGTTTTAATCTAGAGCCTGAATCATCAATGAAATAACTGACCAGGCAAAAATAGTTAGTAGATCCCAAACCCTTCAGTGCAAGCCTTTCAAGGAACAGTCAAAGCTCAGTGCAACAATGTTGCTGCACAGATCACCTGAAAGTAAAACTTCAGTCCCAGCAATGGGTAGCTCTGGTTGTCACCACCATAATCATGTGACGAAATCTAGCAGCACTAATGGGACTACCTGATATTAGGTGCTTCCTGATGAGATAATAACAAGAACACACAGCACCTTGCCAAAATATAGCCTGAATCTAATAAGCATCTAGGTTTAACTTTTAGCTCAAAGGAAGTAGAGAGGCAAGTTAAATAACAGTGAGAGGAAACAGACAGATGCAGATGTGTTATGTTCCTTCCATAATCCATCAGTCTGGATTCTTCAGTTGAAGTCATTATCATTTAAAAAGGAAGAAATTATTCTGGATTAAAGGAAATTTAAGAGACATAACCAGGGATAACTATTTCCTGGCTCAGCAAAATAAATGACATTAGCATTTTTTTTAAATACCTGAGACAGGCTCAGTTTATTTTTTATTTATTTTTAAAGAGAGAGAGAATGAATCTTAATATTTATTTTTCAGTTTTTCGGCAGACACAACATCTTTGTATGTGGTGCTGAGGATCGAACCTGGGCCGTACGCATGCCAGGCGAGCGCACTACCGCTTGAGACACATCCCCAGCCCAAGCAATTTTTTTAATATTTATTTTTCAGTTGTAATTGGACACAACACCTTTGTTTTGTTTATTTTCATGTGGTGCTGAGGATCGAACCCAGGGCCTCGCACACGCTTGCCGAGCGCTCTACTGCTGAGCCACAACCCCAGCCCAGACATTAGCGATTTTAGTAACAATTGAAAATTTGTATTGAAAGCCAAGTGCAGTGGTAACTCCTGTAATCCTAGCTACTTGTGTAGTAGGGGATTATGAGATTAAGGCCAGCCGAGGCAATTTAACAAGATCCTCTCTCAAAATGTAAAGGACTGGGGATGTAGCTCAGTGGTCAAGTGCCCTTGGGTTCAATCCTTATAGCAGAAAAATAAATAAGCAAGCTTCTCATTCTTAGCTGTAGAGGTAGGGAGGGCCTCTTGTTTCTTTGTATTTTTAAAGTAGAAATCCTGAGGTCCAAAATCTCCATTGACTGTTTTGAGGGAGGTTATATTTAGAGAAGTATTTTTATAGATACTTTCATATTGGGAACACATTATTTGCATTCTGCACTCAGAAGGAACATATTCCCTCCACTCCCCTGCCCTGTATCCAATTCAAAACAAATTCCAGCCAAAAGCTTATTTGAGGAATTTTAACTGCTCTCACTAAAAAAGTAAAATCAACTGGGTTGGACTATAGGGCTACAGTGCTTTCCTGCAGTTTGGTTATATTTTGTAGATAACTACCTCCTGGTAAAGTAACATTTTAATAATTTTTGCTAAATGTCTCTGACTCATGCCAGCTTTAAAATGTTTAAGTCTAGCAAATGATGACTCACACTAGACTGGGAAAGGTTCTTTGCAAGAATTTTATTAGAATATATAATGTAAGGTTCTCAGGGTACAAAGTGGTGCTGGGGATGGAACCTTGGGCCTCAAGCTAAGCAAGCCTCTACCACTGAATTACAGTCCCCAGACCCCAACAATTTATTTCCACTGGGCAAGTCAATTTCAGAGTTAGATACTTTGCATACTATGTCATTCACTCATTCAATAAATATAATAGCATCCCTCTTCTGCACTACAGTGAAAAGCATTATTAGTGTCATTAGCCTGGGCAGAAACCTTTGAGAGCAAGACACAAACGGAAATCCAACTACTCATGTCAGCAATAAGTGGTGGGATTGAGGCTCTGAGGTCCTTCAAACTAACCAGTTGGTTCCAGCAGCAGTTTCCAGGATCTCTGAAAGTCATAAACACCAACCTCTTGCTCAAAAATGTATTACTGGTATTGCAAAAATTTTACTGATTGAGCATCCATAAGTAGATCTTCCCCATTGAGCTATATAGACTGGCTAGAAGTTTTACCATGGTATAAGATTTGGGCAGAAGAAATTCCTGTCCCTGAGTGCATGATAAGGTTTCAAGACAAGAAAAGATGGCCTCTTGACACTTGATGAAAGCAAGCTGCAAATGTTGGTTTCTAAGCCTAGTTTTTAGACTGAGGACCAGTCTAGGGCTTCAAGTGTCAATGCTTTGAATCTTTTCTGCCCTTCTCAGAACAAGGGAAATAATAGGACCAAGGGATGTTGAGAGTAGACTGAATCTGCAAGAACAAGAGACATCTGAGAAGAAGGGATGGAAAAATCCCTTTGAGTACACCTAGTAAAACTTAAGAGTATATCAGATAGCCCAGCTCCAGGAGCGGAGGGGACAGTGTGCTTCAGGTTTAAGATTTGTGCTGATCTCCACAGAAGAAATTCTGTAAGGGTGAAACCTGTTGCAGACTGAGGGGAGAGAAAGAAGTGTGGATCCCAGCAACCTCCTCCTTGTGGAATTTGACTGCATAACATTCCCTTTCCCTCATAACCCAATTTTTCCAGCCATTGCCGGTTGACATAGGACCTAAGATTCCATAGGAAAACCCCTGAATTGTGTTCATAATTAGAATCCAGACAGGACAGACAACTAAGGGGGTAGCTAGATGGAAGCCAGATTACAAGAAGGAACAATGGGGGCGCGAGGGGTCCATAAAAAATGGGTGTAGACAAAGTCTGACTAGGATGAACTTCTGGGGCTTCAAGATGGTGGCTCAGAATGTGCTGTGAGTTCAGACATGTTCAGTTTTTGCCTCCTGATTGCTGAGACAAAGGGAAGACTGGTTAACTTGGGAGGATGTGATACTCCTCCTTCTTCCAGCCGTGGTACCAAGGCAGCGGTGTGTGGGAACCAGCTCATCCTTTCTGGCAAGCACTGATGATACCTCTCTTCCCAACTCTGCTCAGTGACCCATATTGGTAGTTTGAAATTGGCCCTAGTGGGAGTATTTACACCATCGTAATTAACAAAAGGTACAAGTTAGGACTGCTGATTTGTATAAAATTTCTCCCCAAGACCTGGTTGTTAATATATACCATCAGACCACTAAAGAAAATGGAAAGAGGAAGAGCGAAAAGGAGAAGGAAAGAAACACAAAAGAACACTCCCACATCAGTGGAGGGCAGAAAAGGCATCGGTGGAGGCCAGCAGTGGATCCATGGACAGTGGTTCAGGTCTCATGAGTTGGCCTGTCCCTTTTCTTCTCCATTGTGCTTCTCAAGGCAGAATAAGGGCCTGGTGTAGTGACCCAAGTCCGAAATGCACCCAGGTGTAATCCCAGCGGCTCAGGAGGCTGAGACAGGAGGATTTTGAGTTCAAAGCCAGTCTCAGTAACTTAGTGAGGCCCTAAGCAACTCAGCGAGACCCTGCCTCTAATAAAACATAAGAAAAGGGCTGGAGATGTGGCTTTTTAAGTGGTTAAGCACCCCTGGATTCAATCCCCAGAATTAAAAAAAAAAAGACTGTCTTCCTGGATTCACCAGTCTTGACGGAAAATGGCATGGTGTTCTGCCAGGTGCACGATGCACGCTTGGAATCCCAGGTACTTGGGAGTCTGAGGCAGCAGGATCATGAATCATGAATTTGAGCCCAGCCTGGGTGACTTAGCAGGACCCGTCTCAAAAAAAAAAAAAAAAAAAAAAAGGAAGAAGAAGAAGAAGGTCTTGTTTTGTGGGACAAACCTCTAGTCACCTCTTGTTCTTACCAACGTGGCCTCTATGGATGTATGTCCAAGGACCTTCAGCAACATTAGTGCTTTCAGGAGCATCCTTTTGAGCTACAGCCAAAATCAGAGGCTGGGCTGGTGCTCCTTTGACATTCTCCCTCATCTGCCCTCCCAGGATCCCCGCGTGTGCTAGGCAAGCCTTCTACCATTGAGCTCCATCTCAGGGTGACTCCCTGTTGTCACCGCAGCTGAGGCTTGCTACCCACTGGTTCTGAGCCTGAGGCCTGCTTCCGGCCTTGCCTGGCCTTCGAAGGGCCTATATACAGCAACCCGGCGCGTGGACCAGTCCCCACCAAACACAGCTCCTAGTTCTAGGCGCGCCTTCCCCACATCCAGGAGGGGCCCCGACGCTAGAGAGCTGCCACTTGGCATCAAGACGGGCGGGGGGTCCCGGGGTCATGCAAGCTCCTAAAGGCGCATCTGCACGAGATGCACAGTGTTCTAGAGTGGCGGTGCGGGCACAGAGCTGTCTGCACAAGGCTGAGCTTGTTGGGCCCAGCGCCTGAAACCGAGGTGGTGCTGGGAAGATGGGAGACGATGTGGGAAACGTCTGTCTACTGAATAAATATCTCCAACCGGGATTGGGGGAGCTTTCTCTAGCTCGGCCCTCGGGAATCCGGAATCTATTCAGAGGCCCGACGGCCCGGGCTCACGACAGGCCTCGGACTCTCGCGGCGCCACGGTTGGCCGCTTTGCCACCGAGGGCCAGCTGCAAGGCGCCCGCCCCAGCGTCCCGGCGCGGCCTCCGCGCCCCTCCAAGCTCCCGGCGCAGCGCGGACACTGCTGCTCCGCCGCCGCCACTCCCCCCACATTCCAGAGGCCGCAGCGCCGTCTCCTTCCTCGCATTCCTGCCCCCGCAAAGGAGTCCCTCCGGCCCCCGCGCGGCCGCGGGGAGGAGGGGGCGCGGCCGAGCGCCTCAGAGCGCACATTCCTCCGCCGCGCTCGCCCTTGAACGCAGCGCCGCGTCCCCTGGCCCGCGCGTGGCCGGCGGAGCGACCCAGGCCCGGCGCCGGCCCCGCCCCGCCGCGTGCCCAGGGGTCCCGGGGCGGGCTCCGGGCTTCGGGCGGACGATGCGGCGGCGCGGCCGGAGCGGCGGCGGGAAGCGGAGGCGGAGGTGACGCGCTAGGGCCGGCGGGCCGGGCCATGCAGCGCTCCCGGGCGGCCGTGGACGAGGCGGCCCTACTCCTGGCTGGGCTGGCCCTGCGGGAGCTGGAGCCGGGTGGTGACTCTCCAGGCAGGGGTCGACGGGGGCCGCGGCCCGGGCCGGGAGAGGAGGCGGTGCAGGCGCTGGGCCGCAGAGGCAAGGGCGGCGTTGGCCCCGAGGCCGGGCCGGACGGACTGAGCCGCGGAGAGAGAGGCCCGCGGCGCGCAGTGGCTCCCGAGCTCAGCGCGCAGCCGGCGGGCAGCTCGCGGGTCAGTCTGGCGGGCTCCGACGGTGGCGGCGGCGGCGGTAGCACCCGCTCCAGCGGAATCAGCCTCGGCTACGACCAACGCCACGGCAGCCCACGCTCCGGTCGCTCCGACCTGCGTCCGGGCCCAGGTCCGTCGTCTGTGGGCAGTGCTCGCTCCAGCGTGTCCAGTTTGGGCTCCCGCGGCTCGGCGGGCGCCTACGCTGACTTGCTCCTGCCCGGCGCCTGCCTTGCTCCGGCTCGCTCCCCGGAGCCTGCTGTGCCGGCCCCCTTCCCTCTGCCTTCTCTGCAGCTGCCCCCGGGCCGAGAGGGCGGCCCGAGCGCGGCCGAGCGACGGCTGGAGGCGCTCACCCGCGAGCTGGAGCGGGCGCTGGAGGCGCGCACGGCGCGGGACTACTTCGGTGAGCGAACTCGGCCGCTCAGCCCTCTGCGCGCTGGCCGGGGTCAGAGGAGAGCTCCGGGTGGGCCAGGCACTGGGCGGGTGGAAGAGGCACCAGGATTAAGAAGCTGTGTCGCCCGCGGGGCTAGCGAGCCGGCGACGTTTTGCGAAGAGCCAAGTCTAGGGTATTCTCAACAGCAGCTAACTGTCTAGGTCTCCCGCCAGAAGGGGCTCTAGCAAATAAGTTGATGCGCTTAGAGCAATTTTTTTTCCTGATCATTTCTTTTTCTTTTTCTTCTTCTTCTTCTTTCTTCTTTCTTCTTCTTTCTTCTTTCTTCTTCTTCTTCTTCTTCTTCTTCTTCTTCTTCTTCTTCTTCTTCTATGCTGGGGATTGAATCTAGGGCCTTATGCTTGTGAGGCAAGCACTCTACCAACTGAGCTATATTCCCAGCCCAGGCCATCTCTTCTTAACCCTTGGTGATTGCTTCTGTTTACCTTCCTTGATGTTTCGTGCTCAGAAGGGACGCCCGGCAACCCCCCCCCCCCCAGCAGTATGGGGGTGTGGACAGGAACAGGAAGGTGGAGAACCCTGGGTACTCTTGGACCCGCCTGACCCGAGGCTGTGGGGATGCTAGTGGCGGGAGGTGGAGACTGTGGGAGGGAGGAGGAGCCCACCTTGCGGGAGAGGAAGACCCAGCCACGCACACTGGGCTGCTGGAGGCTGTGCTATGGATGTGTATCTTAAAGGAATTGTGCTTCTTATGAATTTGCAAAGCTCACCAGTCTGACAGCTTCTGTTTCCCAGCCCCTCCCTGGCTTTCTCATGCCTTTCAACAACTCTTAGGGAGAGGTGGGGCACAGAAGTATTATAGAGCCCAAGGAGAGAGTATCCCTCCCTCCCTCCTTCCCTTCCAGATAAACCCATAGGGTGGAGGCCCCTGGCTTTAGACAGGTGATTATCAAGGGTGATCGGCAAGCCTGGGAATGAGGCTGTCCTGGGATTTCTATCTTTCTTGCACTCAATGGAGCCAGCGGCTCTGGACTGCGCTCTACTGGATCTTTTGGGATTGAACCTAGGGGGCGCTGAGCCACTGAGCCACACCCCCAGCTCTTTTTATATTTTTTAATTTTGAGACAGGGTCTAGCTAAGTTGCTGAGGCCGGCTTTGAATTCGGGATCCTCCTGCCTCAGCCTCCCAAACCCTGGAATTATACTTGTGTGCCTGGCCCTGAACTGGATCTTGAGAGATGAGGAGGCTGTATATTGCAGGCCAGATGGGAGCATCCCAGGCAGAGAGAAGGAAGTGAGCAAAACAAGGCCAAGGAAGATTTAAGAAGGTCCCAGAGGATTGCAGCCCAGGAGGGGCCAGGGGGTCAAGGGCATGTGTGCACTGAAGGGTTGGCCTGTTTGGGGTTGGGGAGCACCTCCCATGTGGGGAGACAGGGTGAGAATTTGTGGTTTGGCAGATCTGGTGGTTGCCGGTAGCAAAGAGATGAGAGAGAAGCTCTTGCCTCCTGTGCCAGGCACATGCCAGGAGCAGAGCCATTCCGTTCAAGAGGAACACTCTTCAGTGCTCTCTTGAGGAAGTAGTGGCCCTTTTCTGTTCCTTGAATATTGCAGAGCTTGGGTGAGGGGTGCGGCTGATTATCCATGGCCACCCAGAATCATTATGTTACTCTGGGTGGCCCTAGTCCTATCAGGTAATTTTGGAAGTGAAGGGGCCAATAGTAGAAAATGGTAGAGGTCAGGGGGCCATCTTTTCTAAAGAGGAGCTGGGGCTCAGCTTTGTAGTCATGTGGGAGTCTGAGAGGACGGACAGATTGCCCCCCCCCCCAAGAACAGCCAGAAATTGAGATTTAGATAAACATTTAAAAAAAAAATATTAGCAACGATTTGTTTGAGTTATATGGTTCTAATGACATTTGACTTTTTTGAGGTACAAGAGTGGCAATTTTGGCCCGGTGGTGGCCCACGCCTGTAATCCAAGTGGCTTGGGAGTCTGACACAGGAGGATTGCAAGTTCAAAGCCAGCCTCAGCAAAAGCAAGATCCTAAGCTACTCAGTGAGACCCTTCTCTATATATATTAAATAAAATACAAAATAGGACTGGGGATATGGCTCAGTGGTTGAGTGCCCCTGAGTTCCATCCGTGGTACCCACCCCCCCCACCAAAAAAAGTGGCAATTTTAAGCTGGGTGGGGTGGCACGTGTCTGTAATCTCAGCAACTCCAGAGGCTAAAGTAGAAGGATCAGAAGTTTGAGGCCAGTCTGGGCAACTTAGTAAGACCCTGCCTTCAAAATAAAAAATTAAAAGGACTGGGAATGTGAATTAGTGGTAAAGCACCCCTTGGTTCAATCTCCAGTAGAAAAAAAAAAAGTAATATTATATAGTTCAACTGGAATAATAGAAAATTTTACTAAAGGTCGTCTCCAGGTAGCATGAGCACCAGCGATCTCGAGAAACCTAGTGCACAGAGCGTTTCTCTCTGTGCCATCTTCGTCCCTTCTCTTTGGCTCTGGTGCCCGCTGACCTCTTGGTCACTCTCTGTCATTCGGTAATATCTTTGGAACTTTCCCTCTCCTCCCTGAGGTCTCCTGCCACTAGCCTGTCAACAGCCTCAGGCCCCTGGAAACTCTTTCTGCTGGGTGGCCTGCTGCCTTCTCCCCAGCCACCCACTCCGGAGCCACACCCTGCTTTTGCTTTTCTTTAGCCCCTTCATTTCCAGCAGCTGCTTCTCACCATGACCTCAGATTCCTCTCAGTTGTCTGCCCAGTGACCTGCCGCCCTTTCCTGATGCTCCCCCAGGCTGAGGGGCTCAGAGGATGCTCCTGGGACCACTGCAGAGTTCTGGACTTCAGCCTCAGTGGACTCCCTAAGACTTGGTCACTTGGCTCTTCCATTTCCTCAGCACCCTTCCTCTCTCCTCTGATGTCCACTCTTGCTTTCCACTTCACACAGAATATTGTGGTCAATATTGTCTCCACCGGCTTCCTGTTTCTCAACCCCAGGCTCTCTCCTGTCCACAGCCAGCCCCTCGCTCCTGCCACCTAAGAGGATAAGAGTCCTCTGTCCCCAACCTCCACCTTCTCCATCTTCAGTTTTCCTCTGCTGATAAATTTGCACAAGGGTATTTCACTAAAAAAAAAAAAAAGTAAAGAGTAAAGATGACTCTCAAACTATATGACCACACCCCATGAAGGACACCCCAGCCCTTTCATTCTTCCCACCCCAGTGTTTTGCCGAGATCATCTTTGCTAATTTAAATACCTTCCTATTCCCCATGGCCACCTGCTGTATCTCCTCTTGACTGACTCACACAGGACACTAGTGATGTCAGGCCCCAGCCTGAAATGTCTCATCTCACTGTGGTATCCAACAGCGTGGAGTCTGCTCTCCTCACAGCATCCTGCTCCCTAATTTCTGGGTCTCTCCATGCTCCTGCTTCTTTTTTAGTGTATTTTTCTTTCTTTCTTTTCTTTTTTTTTGGTGGTGCTGGGGATTGAACCCAGGGCCTGTGCATGTAAGGCAAGCACTCTACCAACTGAGCTATATCCCCAGCCCAGTATATTTTTATTAAAGTGGTGCATGTACATATTTAGAGAAAAATCAAATAAAATGCAAAAATAAATAATGCAGAATAGAATCGGATCTTCCTTTCTTTATCCACCCTTCGGTTCTGTTTCTCCAGAAGCACCTGGGTTTTCTTCTTTTCTCCTTTCTCTGTTTTCCCAGTAACTTAATCAGGGAAATGACAAGGTCAGATTCTCAAAGCTGATGGACAAGAATGAGCAGTCTGGCTGCAGTTTGGGGAATGGATTACTGGGGGCCAGGTTGGGAGGCCAGAGGGAGTGAGGGGAAGGAGTGAAGTCAAGGTTAGGGGACAGAGGTTCCCAACTGGAGGTGAGGGTGAGGCACCCTCCTGAAGAGCCCAGAACCTGGGTACATGAACGCACCATCTCCTGAGGGGGAGCCACAATCTATAGTGGTTTGGGGGAGTCTGGAGCTGTGTCGGCACACGGAGTGTCTGGGGCCTTCTGAGAGGGCAACCAGCACTCGGGAGTCCAGGCTGGAGGGTCGCACCTAGAGCCCTGGGCAGGTGAGAGGATGGGACTCTTTAGAGAGACCTGGGAAGCTGCGGCCATGCACAGGGACCTGCAGCGAGGGTTTGCTTGGTCTCTACATTTTAAGAACTCTTAAGTTAGTAATTAATTTCAGAATAGAAGGATTTCATATACAGATCTAGATGTCTAGCTTTTCTTGAAAAATTAGGGTCTCTGGCCGGGCCTGTGTGCCTGCCTTCTCACTTCGGAGCCATCTGTAGAACTGAGGCAGCTGGACCACGTATCTGGGTCCCCCAGGCCATCTGTGTGTTCCTGCCTGGTTTAAGTTGTGGTGCTGGGGATTGACCTAAGGATCCTGTGCGTGCTAGGTAGGTGCTCTCCCACTGAGCTGCACCCCTAACCCTTTTATTTTTTTGTTTCGAGACAGGGTCTCCTTAGGTTTTTGTGGCTGGCCTTGAACTTGCAACCCATCCTTTTGCCTCAGCCTCCTGAGTAGCTGGGAGCAAACCACCCTGCCCAGCTCTTCTGTGGTTTTATCTATTTATTTATTTATTGGTACTGGGATTTGAACCCAGGGTGCTTAACCACTGAGCCATCCCCAGCCACCCCCCCGCCCCCTTTTTATATGTTGTTTAGAGACAGGGCCTTGCTGAGTTGCTAAGTGCCTTGCTAAATTGCTGAGGCTGGCTTTGAACTCTCAATCCTCCTTCCTCAGCCTCTAGAGTCACTGAGATGACAGGTGAGCGCCACCATGCGAGGCTTCCTGTGTGGTTTTGAGGCATCTGAATTGGTCCTCCCCACACCACAGAGGCCAGGACTGAGCAGGGGAGTAACCAGGAGAGCTGGGAAGGGAGAAGCCAGGTGTAGGTTAAATCCTGGAAACCAAAAAGGAGGTGAGATCAGATGGGAAAGAGCATAGACATGAGCAGTACGAGGTGACTGAGCGCACAAGCCATCTCTCTTGGCTGAGGGGAGGGCGAATGGAGTGGCTGGTGAAGAGGGAGGTTTTTTTTTAAGGTAGGAGAGACTTGGCCATGATTCCACAGATTGAGCATCCCTAATCTGAAAATATGAAAAGCTCCAAAATCCACAACTTTTTTGAGCATGAAATTGACACTCAAAAAGTTTCAGACTTTGGCATTTTCTTTTTTTTTTTTTTTTAATTTTTTATTGTTGTCTGTTCAAAATATTACATAGTTCTTGATATATCATATTTAGACTTTGGCATTTTCAATTTCAGATTTTCTGGTGAGGGAAGCTTAAAATCTGTGCAGATATTCCAAAATCTGAAAAACCCCCAAATCGGAAACACTTTGGATCCCAGGCATTTCAGATAAGGGGTACTTAGCCCTTGTAAAGACAGAGAAGGCAAGAGGGAGGGGTTTGGCAGAATGTCCTGGAACATCCGAAGATTAAGGGTCTAGAATGTAGGTGGAGCCACCTTCATGCCCTGTGGGGTACTGGGGACCCTGAGTAACTCCGTGGGGGACCCTGAGTAACTCCGTGAGGGACTCAGGTTTCAGGCTGGGCTGCCTGCTAGGTCTCCAGGAGGGCTGGTCAGAGAGTCCCCTAGGGCTGGAGCCTGGCTGTATCCTGGCATTTCTGGTCACTTCTCCTTTCTACCCACTACCAGACCCACGGGCCCCGTTCCTTCCCCTCAGCTAGGAGTGGTCCCCAATTCCATCCAAGAGTCCCAGATACCTGCACAGTGACTTATCTTACTTTCTTCAGGTCTTTGTTCAAATACTGCCTTGTCAGCAGGGCCTTCCCTGATCATTCTTTTTAAAAATCACAGTCTCAGACATATTCGTGTGTGTGTGTGTGGGGGGGGGTGCTGGAATTGAACCCAGGACCTCATGCACACAGGGCACGCACTCTACCACTGAGCTGCACCCCGGCCCCTAGATCTATTCCCAGCCTGACTTTTTTCTGTTGCTTGTTTCCACCTGACACATTATTTAGCTGCTGTTGTCTGTCTCCTCCATGGAATGCAGGCTCCTTGGGGGAGGGGACTTTAGTCCATGGCAGAATTTTTCCAGCGCCTGTGGGCTGTGTGGCAGCCAGTGCATGTCTGTGTGCTGACTGAACAGGAGACCGTGTGGGCCTGTAGTACAGATGAGGAAGGGAGCCCGGGGAGGGTCGGCGACTGCCTTGGGTGCACCTGTGTGGTCTTCACTCTCTGTGACTGGGTCAGAAAATACATATTTTGATTCTGAAGAATAGGATTTGGTTCATGGACAGCAGAAGGGATTTTTCTCTTAGTCCAAGAATGCGGGCTTAGAATGACATTTCTAGGAATTGATGTATCTAATAACTACGCGGTTGACCTCAGTTGGCTCTGACCCTGTGTCAGGTGCTCTGGAATCCTCAGACGATAGTAACAGTAGTGGGTTTCCTGTAGGGTCCCCATGTGTCATTAGAGACTGAATTATGTTGGCCTAGAGAAGTTAACCTGCCCAAGGCCAGGCAGATGGGAGGCATCAGGACTGGGAGCTAGATGTCTGTCCATCTGACTCCAGAGTCCGTGGCGCCAACCACTGCTCTGTCCTGCCTCTCCTCCCATAGGCATTTGCATCAAGTGTGGGCTCGGCATCTATGGAGCGAGGCAGGCGTGCCAGGCGATGGGGAGCCTGTACCACACCGACTGCTTCATCTGTGACTCCTGCGGTAGGTAACCCCTTCCCTGTCCCTCTTGAACCCCAGGCACCCAGTTCCTAGGGTTATCATACTCTCAGACATATTCTTGTATATGTGTGTGTGTGTGGTGCTGGAATTGAACCCAGGACCTCATGCACACAGGGCACGCACTCTACCGCTGAGCTGCACCACCCAGGGCTGGGGATGTGGAGCTCTGGCCCAGGCTGGAGTGTGGAGTAGGCTGGTCACAGTCTTACTGTGCACATGGGTCTGGCCTGTTTGAGAGGTACAGGCTCTGGGGAGATCTGCTAGGGCCTGGGTGGGGAGCCATGGAGTCACTGAGGTGTAGGGAAAGGCTGTCCCTCTGCTCCCCCGCTTTGGGGTCTCCACCCTGTGCAAGGTGCTGGTGTCTGCCAGGGAGCAGGTGTGGAGCCCGTGACAGTCTTCTGGACATAGGCCTGATACTCTTTTTCCTGCCCTTTATTTTTGGTCCCTATTTTACACACAGTGTAAACTATAAATTTTGTAATTTAACTTAAACAAAATTATAAAACTAAAAAAGTAACTGTGATCCAATAGATTCTATATTCTTGATTTTCCCACTGTTCTTCCAGACCTTCTGAAGCAGACATCTTTTATTTGCTTGTGCTAAACATTTTAACCTTTTATTACAGAATAATGTATGCAAAGTGTTATATTAAACAGTTCTCTTTTCCTTAGTACTAAGGATTGAACCCAGGGGTACATTACCACAGCTACATCCCCAGTCCTGTTTTTTTGTTTGTTTTTAATTTTGTTCTTTTTAAAAATTTTTTATTTTTTTTAAATTTTATTTATTTTTTTAGTGTTCAGTGGACACAATATCTTTATCTTATTTTTATGTGGTGCTGAGGATCTAACCCCGTGCCTCACATGAGCAAGGCAAGTGCTCTACCACTGAGCCACAATTCCAGCCCCCTTTTTTTTTAACTTTTTAATTTTGAGACAGGGTCTCACTGAGATGTTGAGTGTCTCACTAAGATCCTGAGACCAGTCTTGAACTTTTGATCTTCCTGCCTCAGTCTCCCCAGTTGCTGGGATTATAGGCATGTCGTGGTGCCTGGCCTGAGAAGTATCTTTTTTTGTTACCAGGCGTAAAACCCAGGGACACTTAACCACTGAGCCACATCCCCAGCCCTTTTTTATATTTTTAATTTAGGTGTCTCTTTTAAAAAATGTTTTCTTCCAGTCGGATGCTTTCCCAGCGATTTAGGCGGCAGGAGAATTGCAGATTCAGGCCAGGCTCAGCAACTTAGTGAGATCCTGTCTCAAAATACAAATAAAGAAATAAATAATGGCTGGGGGTACAGCTCAGTGGTAGAGCAACCCTGGGTTCAATCCTGGTGCTGGGGGAAAAAGAAAAAGGCTTTTTCTTATAACGCTTTATTTTCTTGCTTTATTATACCTTCAGGGTTCCCCCACACCACCAAATGTTCCACTTACCCCTTTCCCTGTGGGGAGCCCCTTGTCAGTCTGAGCCAGTTGCCTTCTAGCTCTCATGAAGCACTCCTTCTGTCCCTTCCCGTGCATACTCTCCGGATTGAGTTCACTATTTTCTGCAGGCGTTCAGCTGCCGCTAACAGGGAAGCTGCTGGGGAAGCCTCAGTTCTGAGCCCCTGAGAGGCCTGGCTGCAGGCAGGGTTTGTTCTAGTGGCTCAGGTCCTGTGATTTTCTCAACAGAGTTGCCCTTAGTTTTGGGTTCATCCTTAGGACAATTTCTCTCATTAGTGGTGAGATGTCCAGGTAGCAGCTGGAGACTTCAGTTTCATTCTACCCGTCTGGGGAAAAGTGAGATGTCTCTTCTGGGCAGTGCCTTGCAGTAGGGAAACTTCTTTTCTAGAAATTGCCTACCAGACCTCTTTGTGTCTCATTGGTCAGGTCATCTCACACATCCATACCTGAACCAATTCCTGTGGCTGGTGGGTGTGCTGTGATTTGATTGACAGACTTGCCTGAGTCTCTGAACCAGTACTCTGTATGGGTAAAGGAATCCAGGCTTATGGGTGGATGTGCAGTGAGTTCAGGTTCTATGATAAAGCAGCAGCCAATAGTGTGGCTAAATTCTGATGCCTCCCCCCCCCCCCCCGCCCATGAGGGATTGAACCCAGAGGTGCTCAACCACTGAGCCACATCCCCAGCCCTTTTTATTTTTTTGAGACAGGGTCTCACTAAGTTGCTTCAAGCTTTGCTGTATTGCTGAGGCTCGCCTTGAACTCGAGATTCTCCTGCCTCAGCCTCCCATCCACTGGGATTACCATCATGCCTGGCTAGAAAAATATACCTTAAAATAAAAAAAACCACGACGATTCTTATAATCAGTTCTTCTATTTAGCTTTTTCCTGGACAGCCTAGTCATTAAAGTGGACAAAGGTAAATGCCATAATCTTGCATAGGTATATTCAATAGTGTAGAGATGTCAGTTTTTCCTAAATTGATCTAGAAATGCATTAGAGTTCCAATCAAGCAGATTTTCATGACTTTGACAAGCTAATTCTAAAATTTGAATGGATAAGCAAAGGACTACAAATCGTCAAGAAGATCTTTTAGGAAGAAGAACAAGTTCTAGAACCTTCTACTACTCGGTATCAACACATATGGTAGAGTTACATTAATTATTGTGTTAGCTTTTCAGCCCCGTGACTAAAATATCTGACAGGAACAACTTAGAGGAAGGAAACTTTCTTTTGGGCTCACTGTTTCAGAGGTTCAGTTCATGGTCCACTGACTTCATTGTTCTGATCCTGAGTGAAGCAGAACATCATGGTGAGCGGGCTCCCAGCTGCCGTGAGGGTAGCTGCTGAGGAAAGCAACTCAGCTCCTGGCAGCCAAGAAGCAGAGAGAGTGAGCAAGCAAGGAACCAGGGACAGATGGAGTCCGGTGGCATGCCATGGTAACCCACCTCTTCTAGCCATTTCCACTTGCCTACAGTTACCCCCCAGTAGTCCTTTCCGACTATTAATCTAAACACTGATACTTGCCTAATATGTGAGCTCTTCAGGGGACATCAGAGGTCCAAACCATAACAGTTACTTTCCTGGGTGTTGATGCAAAGATAAACAGACCTGCAGGACAAAATAGAGAGTCCAGGGCAGGGCATGGTGGTGCACACCTATAATCCCAGGAGCTCGGGAGACTGAGGCAGGAGGATCACGAGTTCAAAGCCAGCCTCAGCAACAGTGAGGTGCTAAGCAACTCATTGAGACCCTGTCTCTAAATAAAAAAATACAAAATAGGGCTGGGGATGTGGCTCAGTGGTTGAATGCTCTGAGTTCAATCCCTGGTACAAAAAAAAAAAATGCAGAGTCTAGAACCCACTCACGTCCACATGGAAACTTGATAGATGATAGAGGTGTCATTGTAAATGGTTCTGGAAAAATTGGTTATCCATATAAAAAAAGAAATCAAATCCAGATGTAGCAAATATTTAATGTGACCAGCAAAACTTGATACTTTTTTTTTTTTTTTTGGTACTGGGTACTGGGAGTGAAATCAGGGGCATTGACCACTGAGCCACATTCCCAGCCTTATTTTGTGTTTTATTTAGAGACAGGGTCTCACTGAGTTACTCAGCACTTCACTTTTTCTGAGGCTGACTTTGAACTTATGATCCTCCTGCCTCAGCTTCCTGAGCCCCTGGGATTACAGGTGTGGGCCACCATGCCCAGCGAAACTTGATACTTCTAGGAATAAAGGGACCATATGTTTATTGACCAGTCTTCTGTTAAGAAGGTTTTGTTTTGTTTTTGTTTTTCCTTAGTCACACTGAATGTAAAAGCAGAGACCGACAATGACAATTTTGGCTGCATTGGAATTAAAATACTCATCAGTGTGGTGCTCGCCTGTAATTCCTGCCACTTGGGAGGATGAGGCAGGAAGATCACAAATTTCAGGCCTCGGCAACTTAGCAAGTTGTCTCGAAAAATGAAAAGGGTCTTGGGATGTGGCTGAGTGGTGAAGTGCTTCTGGGTTCAATTCCTAGTATAAATAGATGGATGGATGGTTAGATTCCTGGCTGGCTGGAGGTGTAGTTCAGTGGTAAGAGCGCTCCCTGGCACGTTTCCAATACTGCAAAACAAAAACAAAAACCAAACAAGGGCTGGGGTTGTGGCTCAGAGGTAGAGCACTTGCCTGGCATGCATGAGACAGTGGGTTCAATCCTCAGCACCACATAAAAATCAAAATAGATATTGTACCAACTAAAACTAAAAAAAAAAAATTAGAAACAAAAAGAACTTATTTTTTAAATGATGCCATGATGAGAGGGGCAAGCAGTAGCAACAAAAGCAATACACTGCCATATGTACACCTTCAAGGATTACAGCTTAGAATATAGAAAGTACAGAAAATGTAGTGTTTTTATAGTTTGCTGTATTTAGGTGTGTTTTCCTTTATTTGTCCTGCTTGAGACTCATTGTGATTCCTGATTATTCAAGTCTTTTATTGACTTGGGGAAAATCTCAGCTGTTTTATTTTCCAAAATTGCTTCTGTCTTATTCTCAGTTATTTCCTTCTAGGATCCAAGTGAGAAATATGAGGCTTTCTCATTCTAGTGTGTGTGTGTGTGTGTGTGTGTGTGTGTGTTTTAAGAGGAGGTACTAGCTGGGCACAGTGGCTCATACCTGTAATCCCAGCAGCTCAGGAGACTGAGGCAGGAGGATCATGAGTTGAAAGCCAGCCTCAGCAACAGTGAGGCACTAAGCAACTCAGTGAGATCCTGTCTGTAAATAAAAAAGAACAAAATAGGGCTGGGGATGTGGCTCAGTGGATGAGTGCCCCTGAGCTCAGCCCCTGGTAACCCTCCCCCAATAAATAAAAAGAAAGAGGAGGTTCTGCTGTGCCACCCGGGCTAGCCTTGAGCTTGTGGTCCTCCTGCCTCCTGATTCCCCGGGAGCTGGGTTACAGGCACCTAGTGCAGTTCTGTCTCTCAACCTCCTCTTCATATTATCCACTTCTCCATCTCCCTTTGTTGTATTTTTTTTACTCTCTTTGTTTCCATTTGGTGCTGGGGATGGAACCCTGGGCCCCTCCCTCTATGTAGGCATGTGCAGTGGCACTGAGCCCACCCTCCCCTCCTTGTTGAACTCTGTTTAATTAATTAATTTCTTTTTTTGTAGTTATAGATGGACAGCATGCCTTTATTTTATTTATTTATATGTGGTGCTGAGACTGGAACTCAGTACCTCACACACGCCAATCAAGCGCTCTGCCACTGAGCCCAGCCCCCAGCCCCCAGCCCCAGCCCCTCTGTCTACTTTCTTCAGCTCTGTCGTCTCAAAAATCTGAAATCCAAAATAAATAAATAAATAAATAAATCTGAAATCCAGATCGCTGATTTTTCTCTTCAGCTGTGTTTAATATTCTGTTTAACTCTTCTGTTGAGTTTTTCAATTCAGTGATTGAATTGTTACATTTCTAGATGTTCCCTTTGGTTCTTTTTTTTTTTTTCCCCAATCTGCCTCAACATTTTTGATAGTCTCTTTTGTGTTTATCAACATTTAAAATGAAAAATATATAGATCCTAAGTATATTCCAGCTAGATACGTTTTAACATATGTATGTATGGGCCTCTGTTGTTACCACCCAGAACACGGAGAGCATTTCCACCACCCAGGAGATTCCTTTATGCCCCTCCCCCATCAACTGTTAATTAATTAGTTAATTAATTTTTGTGTCTGCAGATCAAACCCATGGCCTTGTGTGTATCAGGCAAATGTTCTACTGCTGAGATACACCTCCAGCCCGTTTGTTTACTTATTTTATTTTTCTAAATTTTTGTAGTTGTAGATGGACAGAATGACTTTGTGTATTTTTATGTGGTGCTGAGGATCGAACCCAGTGCTTCACACATGCGAGGCAAGTGCTCTACCGATGAGCCCAGCCCCTCCCCACTGCTTACTTTTTTTTTTTTTAATATTTATTTTTTAGTTATTGGCGGACACAACATCTTTGTTTGTATGTGGTGCTGGGGATCGAACCCGGGCCACACGCATGCCAGGCGAGCGCTCTACCGCTTGAGCCACATCCCCAGTCCCCCACTGCTTACTTTTAATTGAGAACAATTTACTTTCAGTGTAACAAACAGATCTTAGGTATATAGAGGCGAGTTGCTCCACCACAGAGTTACACAGCCAGCCCTTAGGTATACAGCATAAAGGTTTTAGGAGGAATGTGTACGTTCACACCCCTAGTGAACATATAAGAAATTTTAAACACCCTCAGAAAGTTCATCTTACCATTTATTTATTTATTTTTTAAATTTTGAGACGGGGTCTTACTAAGTTGTTTAGGGCCTTGCTGAGGCTGGCTTTGAACTCACGATCCACCTGCCTTAGCTTCCCGAGCAGCTGGGATTACAGGTCTGCACCCCCATGCCTCGCCATCTTGCCAGTTTTCAGCTGATTCTCATGTGTTCTCCCTGTCAGACCTGCCCAGCCAGTATTCTAGTTCTTTCTTCCTTCCTTTCTTTCCTGGTACAGGAGAATTCTAGGGCACTCTACTGTTGAGCCACATCCCCAACTCTTTTTATATTTTATTTAGAGACAAGGTTTTGCTAAGTTGCTTAGGGCCTGACTAAGTTGCTGAGGCTGGCTTTGAACTTGCAATCCTCCTACCTCAGCCTCCTGAGCAGCTGGGAATATAGGCATGTGTCACCATGCCCAGCCTCACTCCTTTATATTTGAGCAGGGTCTCTTTAAGTTGTTGCTGAGGTTGGCCTCAAACTTGCCCTCCTCCTGCCTCAGCCTCCAAAATAGCTGGGATTACAAGTGGGTATCTCTGAGTCCAGCTCAGTATTCTGATTTCTAGCTATAGATTAGTTTTGTCTCTTCTGGAACTTTATATAAATGCATTTGTGTAATATGTCCCATTTGGTGGCTAGTTTCTTTTGCTGAGCATGCCTCTTTTTTTCCAATCCATTTCATTGCGTATATCAGTAACTCACTCCTTTTTATTATTGAATAGGAATCCATTGTATGAATACACCGCAGTTTGTTTATCCATTAACTTCTGATAGATACTAGATTGTTCTGTGAACATTCTTGTAGAGTTCACTTTGCAGACATATGTTTTCATTTCTCTTGAGTAAATTCCAAGGAGTGGAATTTCTGGGTCACAGGGTGAGTGTATGTTTAACTTTATAAGAAACCGCTGGACTGTTTTCCAAAGGGGTTGTACCATTTTACACTCCCAGTAGAAATGGAAGAGAGTGCGGCTAGTCTACATATTTCCAACAATTGGCATTTTGTCTTTTTAATTTTAACCATTTTAATGGGTGGTATCTTATTGTGGTTTTAATTTATATTTCCTTGGTGACTAATGAGGTTCAACATCTTGTTTGCTTCTTGGACATCAATATATATTTTGGAAAGTTTGTTCAAGACTACTACCTGTTTTTATTTTGTTGTTGTTGTTTTTATTTTGTTTTTTTTTAGAATTGGAAGTTGGTACAATTTTAGAATTGTTGCTGGGGGTTGAACCCAGGGTCATTTAACCACTCAGCTACATTCCCTACCTCTTTTATTTTCATTTGAGACAGGGTCTCACTATGTTGCTTAGGGCTTCATTAAAGTTGCTGAAGCTGGCCTCAAACTTGTGATCCTCCTGCCTCAACCTCTTGAGTTGCTGTGATTACATGTGTATGCCACTGCACCCAGCTGTCTTCTAATTATTAAATTATAGGATTTTACATATCTATGTGTGTGTGTGTATATATATATATATATATATATATATATATTCCGAGTATAAATTATTTGTCAGATGCATGTTTTATGAATATTTTCTCCTAATGTGATTCTTCTTCTTTCTTTCCTTCTTTTTTCTTTTCTTTTTTTTGTAGAACCAGGTATTGATCCCAGGGCTTTACACATGCTAGGCACACAGTGAATGATATCTCCAGCCCTTTTTAAAGTTTTTATTTTGAGACAGTCTCTCTAAGTTGCCCAGGCTGGCCTCAAACTCCTGCCTCAGCCTCTTGAGTTGCTGGAATTACAGACAGGCCCTACCAAGCCTGGCTCTAGTGTGATCCTTAAAAACATTTTTAATGATGTCCTTTGATTTTTTTTTTTGTTGTTGTTGTTTGTTTTGTGGTGTTGGGGATCCAATCTAGGGCCTCTCACACACTAGGCAAATGCTCTATGACTGAGCCAGTCACCAGCCGCTTTCTGTGACTTAAAAAGTTTTTGTCCTCCCTTGGTCACAGTGGTCATCTCCTGTAATTTTCTTCTGGAAGCTGTAAGTTGCTAGGTTTCATGTTCAGGTTGGTGACCAGTTCATATTAATTGTTGTGGATGGTGTGAAGTAAGGAATTGAGTTTTATTGTTTTTCTGTAAGATTATCCAGTTGTTCTTGCACCATCTGCTGAAGAATTTATTTTCCTCCTTGTGTATTTGTTGAAATGTTTAGGGTTTAAGCTGGGCGCAGTGGCTCACGCCTGTAATCCCAGCAGCTCCAGAGGCTGAGGCAGGAGGATCGCAAGTTTAAAGTCAGCCTCAGCAACAGTGAGGTGTTAAGCAACTCAGTGAGACCCTGTCTCTAAATAAAATACAAAATAAGTCTGGGGATGTGGCTCAGTGGTTGGGTGCCCCTGAGTTCAATTCTTTATAACACCCCACCCCCCGCAAAAAAAAAAAGAAATATATTATGAGTATTTGGGACTTTATTTTGTTCTATTGATTTTTTTTCGTCTTTCCTTATCCCAATATTATCTTGATTGCTATAAGCCTATAAAATAGGTATCATAAATCTTCCAGGTTGGCTGATCTTTGTCAAGATTACTTGGGCAATTCTGGTTGCCAGGGGTGCTTAACCACTGCGCCACATCCCCAGCCCTTTTTATATTTTTAATTTTGAGACAGAGTCTTGCAAAGTTGCTTAGGACCTCACTAAGTTGCCGAGGCTGGCTGTGAACTTGCGATCCTCTTGCCTCAGACTCCCGAGTCACTGGGATTACAGGCATGTGCCACCATGCCCGGCTCTTTGCATATTTATTAATGAATTTTAACATAAATTTTAGAGTTGGCATATCAGTTTTTATAAGAAAAAAAAGAAAGAAAGAAAGAAAGAAAGAAAGGAAGAGTGCTAGATCTTGATTGGATGGCATTAGGGAAAAATTAATCCCCTAACATTCGAAGCCATGAACGTGACTGTTACAAAGTGTGGAGGTCTGAGATTTCACCCTTCTTGCAAGCTGACAGGATAACCAGCCTTTCTTCTGTGATGCTGACAGAAGACAAGAGGCTTATGGTTGGAGATTCCCTGCCTGGGCTCCCTGTTCTCTTCCCTTCTGCCTCCCCCTGGAGTCCCACAGAGTTGACACAGAGTGGCTAGGGAGATGCTCCACACAGCAGGTGGTGTTTGTCAGGGCCCAGGGGCTTAAGGAACCTATTTTTTTTTTTTTGAGACTTTTTTTTTGGGGGGGTGTCTTGCTGTGTTGTCCAGGCTGGTCTTGGGCTCTTGGGCTCAAATGATCCTCCTGCCTCTGCCTCTTGAGTGGCCAGGATTACAGGCATGTACCACCACCCCAGCAAGGATCCTACTGTTTTATAGTACGCTGCCAGCAAAGCTGCTTGACCATTATCCTGGAGGAACCTTTTATCTTTATAATACCAGAAGCAAACAGACCTGCCCTCTGTTCCCAGAAGACTCTCTTATCTTCTAAGTAGTTTGCTGTGCAAATATTCTTGAAAAGAGAATCCAGAATGAGAGCTCCCAGCCCTCTCTCTGCAGAAACTTCAGTGGAAAATCATTGTCTACTGATGGTATGTCTTTTTGTATTTGTAAGGGTCTTTTTTTTTTTTTTTTTGCTCCTTGTGGTACTGGGGATTCAACCCAGGGTCTCGTGTATGGTAAGCAAGCACTTTACTGATGAGCTAGGCCCCCAGCCTATTGTAAGTCTTTTTAAATTTCTCTCAGCTAAGTTTGATTTTACAGTATAAGGTCATAGTATCTTTCCATAATTTTATTCTTTTTCGGGGGGAGGGTAGTGGGGATTGAGCTCAGGGGCACTCAACCACTGAGCCACATCCCCAGCTCTATTTTGTATTTTATTTAGAGACAGGATCTCACTGAGTTGCTTAGTGCCTCACTCTTGCTGAGGCTGGCTTTGAACTCCCGATCCTCCTGCTTCAGCCTCCCAAGTCCCTGGGATTACAGGCATGCACCATTGCACCTGGCAAGTTTATTCTTTAGTTTTAATTTTTTTTTTTTGTAGTTGTAGATGGACATAATCCCTTTATTTAATTTATTTTTATGTGACGTTGAGGATCGAACCCAGTGCCTCACACATGCTAGGCAAGTGCTCTACCAATGAGCTATATCCCCAACATCCCCACTCCTTTCCCTTTTTCAAAAATTTTGGGACAGGGTCTTGCTACATTGCCAAGGTCAGCCTTGAAATCCTGATCTTACTGCCTTTCTTTTTTTTCATTTGTTGCACTCCGAGAACCTTTAGTACAAGGTTAAATCTAAAGCGGAAACAATGTAATATTTCACTGTCATACGGGGTGCTAGCTGTGTGCTTCTCAGGGACACCATTATTAGGTTGAGGATACTCCCTCTTGTTGCTAGTCAGGAACTGACACCTAATGGTGATGGGAAAGCCTCTGATAGCGGGCAGGTTGGCTGCAGCTTTTGTTCTGACTAGAATGCTCTTTCAAAGTGGGCAAAAGAGTTGTATTTCTTTTTTTTTAAATATTTTTATGTATATTTTTTAGTTATAGATGAACACACAGTATATTTATTTTAATGTGGTGCTGAGGATGGAACTCAGTGTCTCAGGCATTCGAGGCAAGCACTTTTCCACTGAGCTACAATCTCAGCCCCAAAGAGTTGTATTTCTAATATTTATAGATTAAGAAGATTCATTTTGTAGCTGCGTGCAGTGGTGCACACCTGTAATTAGCCACTTGGGAGGCTGAGGCAGGAGGAGTGCAAGTTCAAGAGCAGCCTGGGCAACTTGGCAAAATCTTGTCTCAAAATAACAAATACAAAGAGCTGGGGGAATAGCTCAGTTAGAGTCCTTGCCAAACATCAGAGATGCCCTGGATTTAATCCCATCACTGCAAAAAACTTTAAAAAAAAGTTATTTTTCTTTTTTGGTACTGGGGATTGAACCTGCGGGCACTTAACCACTGAGTCACATTCCCAGCCCTTTTTAAAAATTTTATTTAGAGACAGGGTCTCACTAAGTTGCTTAGGACCTTGCTAAGTTGCTGAGGCTGGCTTTGAACTTGCGATCCTCCTGCCTCGGCCTCTGGGATTCCAGGCAGGCACCACCACGGCATCCAGCTACAAAAATCGTTCTCATATTTGCCTTGACAGCCTCTTGCCAGGGTTCTGTTGACAGTGTGTTCTGATTTTTTTTTGAAATGCTTATTATTATAACAATAATGACATTAAGGGGAAATTTTAAAATGCATCCATCATCCTCCCTCTCACCTGTTGGAGGAGAGAGCCAAGAGATGGACGCTGGCTCCATCCTGTTCGGCATTCCAGGGTCCCCCTTGCCACCCCTTGTCCACACAGGGAGACGACTTCGCGGGAAGGCGTTCTACAACGTGGGAGAGAAGGTGTACTGCCAGGAGGACTTCCTGGTGAGTCCAGGCTGTGCCCTTGGCCGTGCCATGGTGGTAGCAGGGGCAGGACTCCCTCTGACTCCCATGGAGGCCTCAGGCTAGGAGGCAGGTGCTGACTGGGCATCAAGTGCCCCTTTGTCATATGACATCCTGCATCCTGTGTCCCCTTTACAGTACTCTGGGTTCCAGCAAACAGCTGACAAGTGCAGCGTGTGTGGACACCTCATCATGGAGATGGTGAGACCCTCCCCTAGCCTCCTGGGGCCCCTCTGACACTGGCGGAGTCTGAGGACCCCACCCTCTCACCTGTTCCAGACCTGCCAGGGGCTCAGAGTCACAGCCTCCCCCAGGGGCACTGCTGAGCCTTCCGCCCACGCTGACCCTTCAGTGCCTCCCACCCCCAGATCCTGCAGGCCCTCGGCAAGTCCTATCACCCGGGCTGTTTCCGGTGCTCCGTGTGCAACGAGTGCCTGGACGGGGTGCCCTTCACCGTGGACGTGGAGAGCAACATCTACTGCGTCAGGGACTATCACACGTGAGTGGCTGCTGCAATGAAGCAGGCGTCACCCCGGCCATCTCCCCGGCCTCCCAGGGAGCATTTTTTAGGCCTGGCTGTCTGTGTTTTCCGTCCTTGGTGTGTCCTCTCTGACCTGCCCTTGAACACTCGGTGGCTGGGGCAGGCACGGATGTCTGCCTTGACCACTTCTCTCGGGCAGTTCAGCCACCAGCTTTGCCTGCCTCCGCCTGCGTGTGCCCTCTTCCAAGTGGCTGGGACTCTCTTAACTGCTCTCACCACTCCAGGGCTGGGCCTCTCCCCTGGGATGGGGACTCGAGTCATGACAGACCCCTTCTCCTCTCTGTCTGGGGCCCGTGGTCCATTCCCCTTGCTGCGGCTCCAGGCCCAGGCTCGGTCCTGTGCTGCTGCCTCTCCTGCGTTGGTCCTGGCCACCTGTCCCTGGTACTCAGGGTGGAGCCAGGTCTCGCAGAGGTCTCCGCCGGGGTGGACCAAACCTGGACTTTAAGTGGCACAGAACTCCCAGGAAGCATGAGCGAAATGGCAGGACAGAACCTGAGGGCATTCTGGAGGTGGGATCGGGTGGAAGGGAACTGGGAGCCAGATGAAAGGGCAGTACCCAGAAGGCATAGCGGGAGCCAGGAAGCAGCCACAGGAGGAGGGAAGGCCTGATGCTTGGGCCATGTCTTGGGGCTGGGTGGGTGGACCTGTGTCCTTGGCCTATGGTCACACTGTTGGTCACTTCTGGTTTCCTTTATTCCTCCAGAGTTTTCGCACCAAAATGTGCCTCCTGTGCCCGTCCTATTCTCCCTGCACAGGTAGGAACCAGTCACCAGGAGACAGTCAGATGCTGGCCCCCGGCCTCTGCCCAGTCCTGCCTGTCCTGCCTCAGATCCTAGGCTGAAGTGGGAGGGATGACTTCTGCTCCACGTCCCTCAGGGACACGGGACACGTGTTGTGCCCAAACACACGGGAGCAGGTGTCCTGGCGTGGAGTTCCAGGGAAGCCGCAGGCCCTGCAGCCTGGCTGCCCCATTCCTTCCCCGTCTCCTTTCTCCATGGAGGAAGGTGGCTCCTGGGTCAGCTGAACTCTGCAGGTTGAGGCTGGGTGGGCAGCGGGAGAGGCTGAGGGAGGCCCGAGCAGCTGCCAGCTTGGGGCACAGCGGCCGTCTCAGGGCCAGGCTCTGCCCTGTGAGCTGTCTGTCCCGGGCTGCTGCCTGGGAAAGCAGGGTTCAGGGTGGCCTTCCCTGCCTCCAGAAGTGAAGGTAACACACATCCACATGGACACCCTGTGACACCCCTGTGACACCCTGTGACACTCACAACACCTGTGGAGCTGTTGGCCATGGCAGTGGGGGGGCCTGAGGCACATGCACTGATGTGGCCCCGGGAAGCGCTGGGTCTGTGCCCGCAGGGTGGGGGTGCCGGGCTGGGTGAGAGAGCGCGTGGTGCAGACGGCTAGGTGTGCACTTGGCACAGTCTGCCTCCAGGTCCAGTGAGCTGCTCACGTGTCTGACACTCTCTTCCTCCAGGGCTGTGAGACCACCATCCGTGTGGTGTCCATGGACAGAGACTACCACGTGGAATGCTATCACTGTGAGGTGAGCCTGGGCCCCCCGGAAGGCCTGTGGCCGGGGTGGTCCCTCCTCTTCAAGTCTCCTTCCCCTCGGTGTTCTGCAGGCCACCTCCTCTTTACACTCCTGCTCCATTCTGCCTGTCTCCTCTCAGCACCCCCTTCTCTCCTCAAGGCACGTGCTCTCTCAGGCCCCCCCACCTCCGTTTTCTCATTAAATCAAATATTTGCTATTTACAGTATGTGGGGTGCTACGGTTATGACAGCATTGACTTTTCCTGCTGATTTAAAAGATGAATAATAAGAGCCAAGAAGGCATTGAGATGGCCTGGGGCTGAGGCTCAGAGGTAGAGCGCTGGCCTAGCATGTGTGAGGCCCTGGGTTCAATCCTCAGCACCACATAAAAATAGATAAAATAAAGATCCATTGATGACTTATAAAAAAAAGGCAGTGAGAAGGGCATTTCTAGGCAACAGAACCAAAGTGTGCTTAGGTACAAAGGGAGGATGGTGGTTTTTGTGTCACCGGAGAAGTTAGCAGGAGCTGGGGACAAAATGACACAGGAAGGACTGAGTTGTGGCTCCGTGGTAGAGCGCTTGCCTAGTGTGTGGGGGGCACTGGGTTTGATCCTCAGCACCACATAAAAATTAAAAAAATAAAATAAAGGTATTGTGTCCATCTACAAATAGAAAATATAAAAAACAGAACAAAAGGACACAGGAGCCTAAGGAACGTGGATTTAGTCTGAGGACAATGGAGACAAAAAAGGAATGAGAAGGTTGCACTGGACTGCAGAGAAGACACACACTTCCATGCAGAGAATGGAATGGGGTGCAGTAGGGAGGTCCTGAGGAGGCTGCCAGAGTCAGGGCTGTGGTCCTGGGTTCAGGGACGTGGACAGACTTGAGGAAGGCAGGAGAAGGGACTAGACTTGGGAGGTGATTGGATGCAGGAGTTCGAGGGGTGGGAAGTGTCCACCAGGACTCCAGCAGAGAGTGTGACAGTCAACTTTCTGTTGCTGTAACAAATACCTGAGACAATCAATTTATAAAGAGAAAAGTTTTACTTTTGGCTCATAGTTTTAAGAGTGTTCAGCCCATGATTGGTTGGCTGTGTCATTTGGGGCCTGTGGTGGCACATCATTGGGGGGAGTGTGTGTTGGAGCAAAGCTGCTCACCTCTTGGCTGGGACACAGAAGAGAAGGAGGAAGAAGCAGTGTGTGTGGGGTTCAAAGTTCTGTTGAAGGTGTGCCCTCAACCCGGGGGCGCTCCACCACCCAGCTGCATTCCCGGCTCTTTTTTCATTTTTTGAGACAGGGTCTTGCTAACTTGCCCAGGCTGGCCTTAAGCTTGTGATCGTCTTGCCTCAGCCTCCTGAGTGACTGGGATTGCAGGAATATGCCACTGCACCTAGACTTAAACCCGTTAGGGGTTCCGCTGCCTTCCAGTGGCACCGTGGGCTGGGCCTGGGGCCATCTAGGCTGCAGCAGTGAGGGCGACAGAGGAGGGATGAGATCCTCTCATTTTTGGTAGCTGGAGACTCCAGATGTCTGGTAGACTGTTAGATGTGCTGGAATCAGACTCCGCCAGCAGCTGTAGGAATTCCGGAGAGATCAGCGGTGGTAGGTCATCTCCTGGCCTCCTTTCTCTTAGGGATCACTGACTGCCTTGTTTGCTGTCGTGGGTCTGAGAGTCACTGTTCATATAAGGAGCCTGTTTTGTTTACAGTCAAAGTAGGAGGGGAAGCCGGACACCCTAGTGCACACCTGTAATCCCAGCAGCTTGGAGTTCAAAGCCAGCCTCAGCAGCTCAGCGAGACACTGTCTTTAAATAAAATACAGAAAAGGGGCTGGGGATGTGGCTCAGTGCTTAAGAGCCCCTGGGGTCCTTCTCTGGTGCCAAAAAAAAAAAAAAAAACAAAAGATTGGAGGGGAAATCCAGTTCTTATCACTCTGCCACAGGGGAAGGGGGAGCTTGTCAAGGGAACACACGTGGCAGTGGAAGCCGGGGAACAGATGAGGCCTTCCAGCGAGGGTTGTAGAGGGAGGAGAAAACCCCAGGAATACTGGTATTAAGGGACCGGAAAGGGAGGACAGAGGAGTGGTAGGAAACCAAGGAGGGTACGTTGGTTACAGAGTCCCAAGGAGAGAGAGGGGGTCTGCAGTAGGAACAGTGAGGTGTTTGGTGGGGGCACATGACCCAGTGGGAGCAGAGTCCTGCTGGGGGACCGAGGGAGGAGGAGGAGGAGAGCTGTGGTCTCTAGAGGGGCCGTGGCTTCTCCTCCAGCACTAACAAGGCCTCAGTGTCCCTCTGTCTGCTTAGCCATTCCAGGGGCTCTAGAGTCCCCCTTGGAGCCACTGACCACAGTCCTTGGACCGTGGCTGAAGCTGAGTAGCCCATCAGGCTGCTGGGGACTTGAGGGCTGTGCTGTTGCCCCTGCCCCAGGCTGTGGGTGGAGCTAGGGGTCCAGCCTCCCTTCCTCCTCCCCTCTGGTGGGCAGGGGCAAGTAGCAGGACCCAGGTAGGGGTGTGAGGAAGGATAGGAGAAGACCTGCCACAGGAGTGACTTGGGACTTGGGGCTGTGACTTAAGGGCCTGGCCTGTGGGAGTGGGGCAGGTGTGGGTCTCAGAGGCTTTGGGTCACATTACCCCTCCCCCCTCTGGTGGGGCTCTAACCCAGGTCCCCTTCTTGCACACTAGGCTGTGTGACATACTCCAGCACTGCACCATGCCCCCAGTCCTTCTAAAGTCACTCTTAAGGCCGCTTGGGTCAGACATTCCGCGCCCCTGATGTGAAGTTGGAGCACTTCCTGCACACTGGCCGCCCCTCATCCCCGGCCCCCTCCCCGTCTCCAGGACCACCCGGTTTGGTTTTCCTCGCTTGCATTTTCTCCTCCGGTCTCTTTTGCCTCTTCCTCTGCCCAGGCTCAGCTTTTTGTCCCCTCCCTCCTAGGGCCACATCCATCTACTTACTCTTGGTGTCCAAGAGGCACCTCTAGTGCGCACAGGGGTCCTTGTCCTGCCCCTGGCAGAGTGCCAGCCATGTTGTCCAGAGCCTACCCATCTGTCCCCACTCCCTGACCTCCGATTGTCCTAGTTGTGCCCCCTCCCCCTTACTCTGGTGTCCCCGCCTGTGTTCTTTCCTAGGACTGCGGGTTGCAGCTGAGCGGAGAGGACGGACGCCGCTGTTATCCCCTGGAGGGCCACCTGCTGTGCCGACGCTGCCACCTGCGGCGCCTCGGGCACGGCCCACTCCCCTCCCCTGCTGTGCACGTCACTGAGCTCTGAGCTGGGGCGGGGTGGGCGTGGACGTGGGAGGAGGGAGGGTGGCCCTGGTCAGTGTCCCGTGGGCCCTGCTGCCGCTTCCACCCGCTCCATCTCACACCCGCCCAGCTGCTGGCCTGTCCGCAGGGGCCGGACCCCCGCGTTGAAGCTACTTCTATTTATTCACCGTCTGTGCCTCCCCAAGCCACTTCCCTCGGGTGCCCTGCTGCCTCCCACCTGCCCAGTCACCAGCTTTCGGTTCCAGGACTCCCTGTGCCCCTGCAGCCTCCTGGGCTGTGGGTCGCTGGGCGGGAAGGGTGGAGAGGTCCGCCTTCCTTGGCCGGGCCTCTCCGCGGGGAGCCACTTTCCTTGGTTCGGAAGGCGCCTGGGACCCCCTCCAAGCGTGCGCCCCGGGGTCGCAGAGGGCACAGGTCGGCTTGTGTTTCCTAAGTGCCTTGCCCGCTGGTGGGTGAGGAGGGTGACTTGTTTTTGTGGGAACATTGTGGGATTTGGCTATGGGGGCTCGAGGGTGTTTTCAGCCACAGTTTCCCCTGCCCTGGCCCCTGGCTTGGGCCTTGCCCCTCCCCACCATCCTCAGCCCCCGGCCAGGACCTCGCGCCCAGCTCCAGCCGCAGTTGGGGGCGAGGAGTGGCCGCGAGGGGGCGCACTGCGCGCCGGCCCGGGAAGCCCCTGTGCGCGCGCGCTGTGTACCAGGCTCCACAACAAACGGATGTGATTTGACTTAAATTAAGTTTTTCCTTTGAGGATATTTTCATTTTCTTTAAAAGAATATAGTTTTCTTGTAAGAACTTGGACTGGGGTGGTTATTTCTTAAAATTACAGCAGACTCACAGAGGTCTTATTTGTATATCACATAGCTAGATTCGGGGGTGGTAACAACATTGTCCTTTAACTATTTTTGTGTAAATTCCTCCAAAACCTCACAAGGTGTGCCTGCATTTCAGAACTTAGTGGGCAAAGGAGGGTGTTGTGTGTCACTGTCTTAAGAGCTGTGACCTCATAAACTGTGTTTTGGGGAATGTAGATTCGATTTTTTTCTTTGAAACACACATGAGCAGTGGAGCCCAGATTTTTCACTGACCCTTGATGTCGGTTTTACACTTGGGCGGGGATGGGGGGGCTCTGGTCATGATCAACTGTGGTTGGTTTTCATGGACTGTTTTGAATGAATCTGTTCACACACACACACACACAGCATTAGAGGGGAGGTCTCCTTGCTTGTAGAATCATTCATCTGCCAAGATTAAGGTGCTAGGAATCCCAACCGGGTGCACAGGAGAGGACAGCAGGGACAGTGACATCCAGCCCCCGAGGCCTGAAGCTGGGAGGTCCCCTGGTGGGCGGGAGAAGCAAGTACATGGAAGTTTGATGGTGGCTAATAAGTTACTTAATGCAGTAATTAAGTTATGAGATATGGAGGTGTCCCTCCAGAGAAGGGGACTTCATCAAAACCAGAAGACTAAATCCCAGGAGTGCGAGGCTCAGTTTCTGGTGTTTGCTTCTTTTGGAGCCGGGTTGCTTTGCTTTCTTGCCAGTTCATTGCAAAGCTTTCTTCTGAGTGCCCTTCTTTGCTTCCCATTTCAAACATGCTTTGGCCATGGTTTCTCCTTGTCGCAAACTCAGTCCAATTCTCTTCCTCTGTCTGCAGTGGAGGTGGTCCCTGCTCTCCAGCCGTGTGGGTCACCACTGCCCTCCATGCCCCTCCATCTTGGTTCCATGCTCCCCTGATCCAGGTGGACTGAGTCCCCACCACCTGGAGCCCCCATACTTTGTCAGGATCAGAACCAAGGCCATGCCTCAGTTCAGGGCACCCTGCCCTTTCTCTCTGGGCCCCATATGGCCTTATGTCAGCACTGGTGACAGCCACTGTACCCTACTGCAGAGCCACTGCCTGTGCAGTTTCCTCTGCCTGGAGCCACCATGCCCAGTGCTCTGGTTTCTCATCACATCCTTCAGATCTCAGACACCCTGAAGTCAGGCTCCAGTTACTACACTCCAGTGACAGAATTTTGGGCCCCTCCAAGTTTATTTAATAAGAGCAGCATCTCCAGTCCATTTTCAGGAGTTATGTTGATTTGGGACTGAGGGAATAGTGTGAGAGCCTGGAAGACAGGCTGGACCCTCCCAGACCCACCTGTCCCTAGGATATCTCCCTGGCAACACCTCCAGCTGTGCCTTTGTTCACACTACTTTCATGTATCTGAGCAATAATTCTCTTGACATCCTTCTCCCCACTAGGTAGTGAGCCACAAGACAGACAGGCTCTGTCTTGGCCACGTTTGTCTCTGCAGTACCTGGTGTGGGGCTGGTGCTATGGCCAGAGCCAGAGGTGCTCTGCTTAGTCCCGCCCCCTTTGATTAGCATGCCCAAATTTAGTCTGAACTGTCCAGTGAAGGAGCCATAGGCAGCCTACAAAGGCCCAGGAGCAAGGGTTTACACAAATACTATGCACACATGCACATAAAATGTGTGCCCATTTGCCACATGCAATATGTGTACAAGGGTGCCTTAACATGGGGCCTCTGTTCAGCACTCATGCCCAGGGGACAGACCCTTGGGTGCTGGGTCTGCTGCTGCTGCTGCTGCTCTCTCTGTGTGTGTGTGTGTGTGTGTATGATGAAGGGGGGGAGAGAGAGAAGGAGAGAGATTGAATATTTGAGACAAAATGAGAAGCTGTGAGGGAGCGATCAGGAGATTGGGGGAGAGGATAGGAGACGGAGAGGTTGAGAGGGAGCCTGGGTATTGGAGAGAATGGTGTGGGGGACGGAGGGAAAGGGAGACTGAACTCCTGCAGCAAGGCCAACAGAGCCTGGAAGCCACCCCCTTCCTAAGGGGTGGGTTTCCCCAGAGCCAGGAGATTTGGAAATATTTGGATGGGTTCTCAGCCTTAGTCACTCTGCTCAGGAAGCTCCTGCAAATGGAAAAGGCCACCTCCTATAAGTGACCACAGCTATGGGGTGTGTATGTGTGTGTGTGGCGGCTGGGTCAACGGTGGGCTCTTGGAGCATCCTGGGTCTTGGGCATAAGGTGTCCTCACAGCCCCAGGGTGGGCAGGGTAGTGCTGCCCTCTGAATACACGACTCTCCCACAGATTCTACATCACCTGCCTGAAGTTACCTCTCCCACGCACCTGTCACGGTCACCTGTAGAACAGCCAGGTTGCTCCCCTCCCTGTGCCTGCACCTGGGCTCCTCCTTGCTCTGTCAGCCCTGCAGACCCTGGGCTCCAGGCAGAGAGAGGTCTGACATTCACTTACCCTCTTCGCTCTGGGCTCCCCATGTTCCAGTCGAGGTAGCCGTGCCAGTGAGGGTTTCCAGCTACCTTCAGCCAGGCTCCCTGCCTAGCCCCCGGCCGGGTATTGCCACACGACTGAACTGCATGGGCCTGAGCCAGAATGTGTCCCTGTGGCCAGAGTGGGGCCTTGAATCTCAGCTTGTTCCGAACCACACTTTCCCACAGCCCTGCCCTGCTTAGCTCCTCTTTCCACCTCCAACAATTTGTCCAGTCTGACCCTGGGAACTGGGGGCTCTAATGTGGGAGACGGCTCTCGTGGGCGGATGTGAAGGACCCCATGGCCAGGTACAGAGCTGGGAACAGAGTCTCCTTCAGAGTGCAGTGTCAGGGCTGCCTGTGCACGTGGACTGGGGGACCTGTGCCTGCTGACCCAGTGCATGCAGGGGTCAGGAGCCACCAATGGTGGGGAGGGGGGGTGCGGAGAGGCCACAAAGCCCTGAGAGAAGACAGCAGAATCCCTGGGGAAGCCTCATTGCTAGGGTCAGTGGGGAAGGGTGGCACTGACCTGTGGTTTGGACAGCTCCTTCCTTCCCACCCCCACTTCCCTTCCTCTTCCTTCTCTGTTCTTGTTTACAAAAACATGAAGGCTTTATTTTACTTGGTCTGACTTCTGGGCTGAGCAACTGGGTGATGTGTGGGAGTGCGAATCTACAATTCTGGTTTGTCGTGGAGACAGGCGGCACGAGGAGTGGGCAGTGGGAGACGTCAGTCCAGAGCTTAGGGGAGAGTCAGGGCCGAGTCAGCACCAGGGAAGGCAGCTGTGGCTAGAAGCATTTGAAGTTGAGAATGAGATCACATGGATGGAGGGTGAGACCAGAGGTGCCACGGAGGGCAGAGGCGACAGTGAGGCTGGGTGGCAGGGAGTGAAGGTCGAGTAAGGTGGTGTGAGAGATGAAGAGGGCTCAGGAAGGAAGGAAGCGGTCCGTCATGGGGCTGCTGAGAGAGGAGGAGCAGGGTGAGCAATGGTGTTGGAAAGACGGAGGTCACGGGCCACCAGGAATATGTGACAGCTGCTTCAGTGCAATAATGGCGAAGTAGATCAGAGGCCACTGAGATAGGGGAGAGAAGGAAGTGGGGGAGAAACTGATTATTCTTGATCATGTTGGGGAGAAGTACAGCTGCCGATGGGGGCTTTGGGGTTGGGTGAATTCTTTTAGGATATTGTGTTTGTCGGCTTTCTGTTACTGTGACAAATATTTGAGGTAATCAACTTATAAAGAGGAAAAGTTAACTGGGCATGATGTGTGCCCTTATAATTCCAGTGACTCTGGAGGCTGAGGCAGGAGGACTGCAAGTTCAAAGGCAGCCTCAGCAACTTAGTGAGGCCCTAAGCAACTTAGAGAGACCCTGTCTCAAAATAAAAAATAAAAAGGGCTGAAGGATGTGGCTTAGTGGTAAAGTGCCTCTGGGTTCAGTCCCTAGTACCCAAGCCCCCACCAAAAAAAAAAAAAAAAAAAAAAAGAAAAGTTAATTTTGACTCACAGCTTTGGGGTTTGGTCCATGATTGATTGGCCCCATTGTTTGGGGGCTCAAGGCAAGGTGGCACATCATGGGCACAGTGCAGGGCAGAACTGCTTACCTCATGGCCAGAGAGCACAGAGAAAGAGGAATGTCTTACTATCTGCCGGGTTTCTGTTCTCGCGACTAAAAGGCTCAGGGGTCACTCCAGTTAAACTGGGCTGACTGGGCTGCACGAAATAACCACACAAGAGACACAAATACCTTTTTTCTTTGGGGTCACTGTGAAGGCTCCTTTGACCTTAAGGGTCCGCAGCAGGAAGAGAGAGCGAGAGGAGAAGCTGTTCACATGAGGCAAGGGGTCAGGTTTCAGGGGGCTGAGTCTGTCTTCATGATGTCCACCGTTAGCAGGTTGACTGACACCTGGGTAGGCCACACCCAAGGGCACAGTAAGAGAAGGGGACACACACTAGGCACTTCCATGGCAGATTCTATCCTAAACAGGGCGAGGGGTTATATTACAAAGGAACAGATGAGCGTAGCTTCACCATGGGGCTGTAGGAAGACACACCCATGCACGAGACACCGACCCGCGCACCCAAGAAGGGTGGGGAAAGCTCTGCCACATTTCTGTGTCTGAGAGCCTCAGCACCCAGCGGGGGAGTGTGACTCAGTCACGTGTAAGGTTGGCCTCCCACAACTATCCCCTCCAGGGGCACATCCCCAGTGACCTGAAGATGTCCTGCTAGGCTCCACTATTCCCCCCCCCCCCCCCCAGTTCTGGAGATCAAGCCCAGGGGCTTGTAAGTATTGGGCAAGTGCTCTACCATGGAGCTACAGCCCAGCTCTTTTATTTTTTATCAAACTTTTTTTTTTGAGAATTTTAATATTTATTTTTTAGTTTTCGGCAGACACAACATCTTTGTTTGTATGTGGTGCTGAGGATCGAACCCGGGCCGCACGCATGCCAGGCGAGCGTGCTACCGCTTGAGCCACATCCCCAGCCCCAGCCCAGCTCTTTTAAAAAATATTTTTTAAAATTTGAGACAGGGTCTTGGTAAGTTATCCACACTGGTCTCAAACTTGCGATCCTTCTGCTTCAGCCCTCTGGGTTGCTGGGATCATAGGTGTGAGCCACAGTGCCTGGCCTAGGCACCATGTCTTCTAGGTTCTACCGTCTCAAAAAGCACCAGGCTGGAGACCCAGTCTTTTATATACATATAATATATTATATATATACATATAATATATTTATATAATATAAATGTATTATATTTATATATTATATATAATATATTTATTTATCTATCTATTTATTTATTTATTTTCATGTGGTGCTAAGAATCAAACCTAGTGCCTCACACGTGCTAGGCAAGCGCTCTACCACTAAGCTACAACCTCAGCCCTGAGACTCAGTCTTTCAGATCCCAACTAGAGCAGATGTTGAGTTCTGTGTGAGGCTCTCTACCCATGTCTGTAATTATACCCCACAAGTTTGCCTTCCCACCGGACTGTCTTCTCTGCGGGGACAGGGTCTTTGACTGCAGCCTCTTCCCAGCATCTGACCCCTACAGTGTGGGTGAATGGTGGCTAAATGACCGGGTTTCTCCAGGTCAACCTCTTGGAATACTGACAAATACATAACAAATGCTCGGGGAAGGTTGCTGCTATTGCTTAGGTGAATGAATGTGGAATAAGGTATTTCTGAAGTCTGTATGTGGGTCCCTGAGTGTGACTGGTCTGGGTCACTTCAATAGAATGTGTGCTGGCAGGGACACTTGACTCAGCAATGGGGACCTATGTGAAACCACCATGCAGCTGCCTTCATGGTCCCTGCTGGGTGGTCTGATGTCTGGTCCTGAGGTCACAGCACTGTTCCTGCCTGACTCAGCCTGATCACTAGAGGGAGCCCACGAGCAAGCTGTAAGCCCTCAGCCGGTGCCCTCAGGGCCATGTCTGTGCTGGAGGTGGAGATTTGGGTCCAGGGCCCTCTGGGGAGCCTTCTCTGCAAGTCCTCCCTGGGGTACACTGCTTTCTTTTCTGGTCACCTGCCCCTGTGTGCTGCAGGAGCTCATCTTTCCCATCAGTGTTGCCCTTGACCTCCTTTTCCTGTCCCTAAAGCCTCACCTGCCCAACTCTGCTCAGGATTGGGGCAAGACCCTTCCCCCTGCCTTGAGCCAGGGGAAATGTGGGTTTGTTCCTTCATTTATTTGTTTTGGTACCAGGGATGCTTAACCACTGAGCCCAGCCCTTTTTATTTTTTATTTAGAAGGTCTCCCTAATTTGCTAAATTGCTGAGGCTAGTTTTGAACTGGCCTCTTGCCTCAGCCTCCCTAGCTGCTAGGATTACAGGTGAGTGCCACCATGCCCACTGGCTCCTCTTTTTCCTTCTCAAACATAAACTCATTGACCTGCAGCAGTCCTGGCCTCCTCCCCACTGCCCTCACAGGAAGAGTGACTCTTGGACACATTCCAGCTTTCTCCACTCCAGACCCTCCCTGGACTCAGACCCTGTCCTGTTCCTGCCTGCCTTCAGGAGTCAACTTGGAGTCATGTTTTTACCTTTCTTTTCCATTTCTCTCCCTTCCCTTTCCCTCTTTCCTCTCCTCTTCTCCTCCTCCTTCTTCTTTCTTGTTCTGTTGGTGCAGAGGATTGAACCCAGGGCCCTATGTGTGCCAAGCAAATGATCCAGCATTTAGAGATACCTGCAGCCCCTTTTTCCAGCTTTCTGTGTAAGAATGCTCCACATATACTAAGGTTAGAAATTCTACATGTACAAGTTAAAGGAAAAAAGAACATGCCCTGGGTCTACTTTCCAGACTGAGAAATAGCACTTAACTCTTAGCCCCAATGTGCCCTGTTCTGATCACATCCCTTCCATCAGGAGCAACTGTATTGTGAGTCTTGGCGATCCTTCCTCTGCTTCTCTGTATAGTTCTACCACCCCTGTGCCTATCCTTAAACGATTTATTGTTTAGTATTGAGTGTTTGAGGACTTTATGTTAATTGAAGCATCCTTTGTGTTTTCTTTTTTTCCCCTAATTTTTATTGGTGCATTATAGTTGCACATAATGATGGGATTCATTGTTACCTATTCATACATGCACACAATATAGTAATGTAATTTTCCCAATATTTCCCCCTTTCCTTCCCTACTTCCTTCCCTGTACCCTTACTTCTACTCTACTGATCTTCCTTCAATTTTTTTTGTTCTTTTTAGATACATATGACAGTTGTATTTTGACATATTATACATATATGGAATATAACTTATTCTAATTAGGACCCTATTGTGGCTGTACGTGATGTGGAGTTACACTGGGCATGTATTCATATATGGACCTAGGAAAGTTATGTCCGATTAATCCCACCCTTTCCTATTCCTATCCCCCCATCCCTTCCCTTCATTCCCCTTTAATCCACTGAACTTCTGTTCTTCCCTCCAGACCCCGCTGTGGTATGTTAGCATCCACATATCAGAGAAAACATTCGACCTTTTTTTGGTGGGGGCGGACTAATTTCGCTTAGCATGATAGTCTCCAATTTCTTCCTTCAGTTTTTAGGAAATACCCCCTGAAAGGAAAGTGACCACAACACTCAGAGCAACCAAAAGATCTTTATTGCAGCAGTGCAACAAAGAGAAAGGAAAGAAGGAAGGAGAGAGAGAGAAAAGAGAAGAGATGAACAGGGAGAGAGCAAGAGCAAGAGAGAGACAGAGAGCGCGCGTAAGAAAGATAAAGAGCAAGAGAGAGAGAGAGCAAGAGAGAAAGAGCAAGAGAGAGGGGGCCTGGCAGGAGGGAGTTTTTATAGCCCAAATCTAATGGGGCCTCTGGGTCTGCAAGCTGCCTTGTTGGCCCAAGGGGGGGTTAAGTGTTCAGCCTTAAGCAGGGTTGAATGTTCAGACTTGAGGCAAACAGGTGATAAAGGACCAGATAGAGGGGGGTTTGAGTGCGTGGGCTATCTTGCAGCCAACATCTGTTCAGCCTGCCCTGCAGACAACACAGTTCAGCCTGCTCTGCACCCAACACCCCCAAACTTACTTCTCCTTTTTCCTCTCTAGCTTACACATATGAGGGGAAACCTATGACCCTTTGCTTTCCGAGTTTGGCTTATTTCACTTAGCATCATGTCCTCAATTTCCATCTGTTTTCCTGCAAATGACATAATTTCATTCTTATTTATGGATGCCTAAAACTCTGTTGTGTATATATCTATTTTCTTTATCCATTTATCTCTGTTTGAAGACACCTACGCTGGTTCTACAGCTTGGCCATTGTGAATTGTGCTGCTATAGGTGTAAGGGCCCAGCTAACACCGGAGGAAGAGACCACCAAGAGACTGACTTTATGCAATAAGCAGGAGGGGATTTATTGAGATTCCAGCATGCTGGGGCTCCGTGCCCACTCGAGAAGGGAGAGCAGCCCAGAGCCCAGAGCCGGGGTTGAACAATGCTTAAGTACACTTTTTTGGGGGGAGGGCGGGGACTTTACATACATCACAGTCTCCTTTAACAAATCACCATACACTGCGGGAAAGTCAAACAACAATTCTTAGACTTGATTAGTACATACATTGGTGGGAACAGGGCTGGCTGGAGTGATAGGTCATTCTTAAGGAGGGGGTTACATTTAAACTGATTGGTTCGGGCCCTGAATGTCTACGTGACAAGCTGCACAGGATCTTAGGCTATAAAGCAACTAAATGGCCAGTAGGGCATTGTCTTAACTGCCTCAGGAATTTAACCCATGCTTTGCAGTTTAGAAGCAGGTTTACAATGCCTGGTCCTTTACATTTTAACTCAGGCTTTGCAGCTTAGAAACTTTACCCTTTCATAGGCAGTCATATGCATGTATTGCTAGAGTAGCTGACTGTTCTTCTTTAGGATACAGACAGAGGAATGGTATAGCTAGTGGTATAGTTAGGAACCTCCAAATTGATTTCCATAGTGGTTTTGTCCTAATTTACAGTCCCAACAACAACGTAAAAGTATTCCTTTTTATTCACGTCATCCCCAGCATTTGTTAGTTATTCTTTGTATGCTTGATGGCTGCCATTCTAACTGGAATAAGATGAAATCTCAGTGCCATTTTGATTTGCATTTCTCTAATTGCTAATTATGTTGAACATTCAAAAAAAATATATTTGTTGGCCATTTGTATTTCTTCTTTTGAGAAGTGACTGTTTGGTTCATTTGCCCATTTATTAATTGGGTTATTTTGTGTGTGTGTCTCTGTGTGTGTGTGTGTGTGTGTGAAATTTTTTGAGTTTGTTATAGATTCTGAATATTAATTCTGTCAGAAAATACCACAGTCTGGCTGGGCACAAATAACCGAGCTGCCACAAAGCACTTGTATGTTCAAACAGGAAACTTTATTGCCCGAACTCCACCAGCACTCTCTCCCACTCCACTGGGCTGCACGCGCACTCTTTCGGACCGGCCCCCCCCAGAGAACTCAATTGGAACTCCAAAGTAGAGGGTGCCGCCCTATTACCGGACAGTAAAGGTCTAATATACAATTGAATACACAGCTTAACATAACCATCATCATCTCAATGGCTTGCTGGCGTCACCTCTCAACCACTCCCTTCTGGCAAAATCCCATGCCTCATCCTGACTCGGCTGTGGCCCTCAACAAGAAAAGAAGCCAGCAAAGATTCTCTTCCATTCTCTGGGTTCTCTCTCCACATTCTTATTGTTCTCTTTGCTGTGCAGAAGCTTTTTAATTTTATGCCATCCCTTTATTAACTCTTGACATTTTTTTTCCTGAGCTTTAGGGGTCCCATTGAGAAAGTGGTTGCCTGTGCCTGTATGTTGGAGTGTTGACCCTACATTTTATTCTAGGAGTTGCATAGTTTTTGGTCTAATTCCTATGTTTTTGATCCATTTTAGTTTTTGTGCAGGGTGAGAGATCAGAGTCTAGTCTCATTCTTCTATATATGGATAACCACTATTTGTTTAAAGGGCTGTCTTTTCTCCAACTTATGTTTTGGGGACCTTGTCAAAGATCAAGTGACTATATCTGTGTGGGTTTGTCTCCGTGTCTCCTATTCTGAACCATTCATCTATGTGTCTGTTTTTCTGCCAAAACCATGCTGTTTTTGTTACTCTAGCTCTGTAGTATAAGTTGAAATCTGGATTGTGATGTCTCCAATTCTTTTTGCTCAGAATTGCTGTAGAGAGCCTTTTGTTCTTCCAAATGAATTTTAAGACTGTTTTTTCTAGTTCTGTGAAGAATGTCATTGGTATTTTAGTGGAGATTGCCTTGAATCCCCTATATTGCTTTTGATAGTATGGCCATTTTAACAATATTAGTTCTTCCTGCCCATGAACATGGTGGGGAGGGTCTTTTCATCTTCTGAGATCTTCGATTTCTTTCTTCAATGTTCTATAGTTTTCATTGTGGAGGCAGTTCACCTTCTTGGTTAGATTTGTTCCTGGGTATTTTCTTTTTTAGGCTCTTTTAAATGGAATTGTTTTCCTGATTTCTTTCTCAACAGATTCATTATTAGTATACAGGAAAGCTGTTGGTTGGTTTTGTAACTTGCTACTTTGCTGATTTTGTTATTAGTTCTAGCCGTCTTCTGGTGGAGTGTTTTGGATCTTCTAAGTATAAGATCACATCATCTGTAAACAGTGATAACTGACTTCTTCCTTTCCTATTTTTATCATTTCATTTCCCTAATTGCTCTGGCTGGAATTTCTAGTACTATATTGAATGTGAGTGGTGAGAGTGGACATCCTTATCTTGTTCCGTATTTTAAAGGAAAAGCTTTCAGGTTTTCCCCATTTACTATGAGGTTGGCTTTGAGTTTTTAGTATGTAGCCTTCATGATGTTGAGGTAGGTCCCTTCTATCCCTAGTTTCTTCTGTGTTTTTTTTTTTAATCGCAAATAGGTGCTTAATTTTTGTTGCAAACCTTCTCTGCATCTATTGAGATAACTAAGTGTCCTTAATTCCACTGTAAGGAATTACATTTATTGATTTGCATAATTAAGCCATCCTTGCATCTCTGGGATGAAATCAACTTGATCATAATGTACAATATTCTTTTTTGATTTTTTTTTAGTTGTAGATGGACACATACCTTTATTTTATTTATTCATTTTTATGTGGTGCTGAGGATGGAACCCAGTGCTTCACACATGCAAAGCGAGTGCTCCACCGCTGAGCCACAACCCCAGCCCATGATGTACAATATTCTTAATATGTTGCTGAATACAACTTGCTAATAATTCATTAGGGATTTTTGTATCTAAGCTCATCAGGAATATTGGTCTGTCATTTTATTTTCTGGATGTGACTTTGTCTGATTTTGGTATGAGTGTGATACTGACTTCATAGAATAGATTTGGACATGTACCTTCCTATTCCTGGAATAATTTAAGGTGCATTTGCATTAGTTCTTCTTTAAAGGTCTGGTAGAATTCAGCTGAGGCTCCATCTGGTCCTGGGCTTTTCTTTTACTGCTTCTCATTGCTAGCTTCTTGGAGAAACTTTTCGGAATTGGCAGCACCCGGGACTCTATCTTCTCCTGGATGAGTGCCGTCAAGGGTGAACTTTGGAATCTGCTTCTTTTTTTTTTTTTTTCTTTCCCCTTCGATACACGGTTTTTCCACAGGTGAATGGTAAGGGTCACACCCCAGGGGCAGCGGCAGGAAAGGCACCAGGTGAGTAGGAAGTTCCGACTCTGGGCTGCCTGAGCTCTGGAGAGAGAGGAGGGCAATCATGTCTGGGCAGGACAACCTCAATAAAACCTCGGGACATGGGGGCTGCGTGCAGCCTCCCGGTGATCTGTCGGAGGGTAGTGTGCCCTGACCCACAAGGAGGGAACATGGACACAGACATGGAAGCTCTGTCCTTTTTTCCAGACCAACCTGTGAGTATAGTCTTTCTCTGGACGTCCTGGAAGTCCTTATCCACTTCTTGGCTCTGTGAGTCGTTCTGGTGAATAATCAAACATGAAGAGGTTGTGGGAACCCCCAGATTTGTAGCTAGTTTGTCAGGGGTGTGGGTGAGCTGGGTCTCCAGGTGTGGCTGGAGTGAGGGGGGTCTTGTGGAAGACTTTGTTCTTAAGTCTGCTTTTATCTGTGGAGTGTGTGGCACTAACTCCGTGTAGTTAGGGTCAGGATAAGATTTCAGGACCCCGTTGGGGGTGAAATAGGGCACATTATATGCATAACCATCACTGTGTGTGCCGGTGTGAGAGGCTTGGTGTGTGTGTGTGTGTGTGTGTGTGTGAGCATCGAGGTGTGTGAGTGTGTGGGTCGGATACCCCAAGGGGCGTATGTGCCATTGTGAGTTTGATGGGGCCCATGAGACTTGGGAGCCTGTGAAGCTGTGTTTGGAGTCGCTGTGGTTATATGAGTGTGATTGTGTGGTTGTGTGGTTGTGTGGTTGTGAGTCTGCCTGACTCTGCTGGTGTGTGTGTGCCAGGGCTGAACATGGGAAGGTGGAGATCTTCGGGAGGTGGGTGACGTGGTGCTGAATGGTGGGAAAGAGCCTTCAGGGCTGGGGGACTCTTCCTGACATTGCATGATTTGGTGACAGTCTTCAGGGACATTCACCTAAACCAGACTCTTGGCATGACAGACCAAGGTCTGAGGGATGGGTGGAGGGAAGAAGCACTCACTACATGAGTGCATCCTGGGGACAGAGAACTGCGGAGGACGACAGATGAAAGGGGTCTGGCCCATGAGCGTGGCCAGGTGGGCCCAGGTGAGTGAGCACGGGCCAGGGAAGCTGGACAGCTGCCCCATGCCACTTGTCTATCTTCCTACTCTGGGCCCTAGAGCATGGCGGGCATCTTCCCCAGGCCCTCCACAGAGGGGAGGGTGAAGAGGGCTGGGAGGCTCCCTGAGGACACTTTGGCACCTTGAGGCTTGGAGGTGTGTGCTCAGAGTGGTCTTTGTGTACCTGTCCCATACTAATTTGTGATGAGCACTCGCCTGTCTCTTCCCGTGGCCCCCACCCAATGCACACACTCATCCACCACTGCTGTGCGGCTATCACAAACACCCACTGCACACCCTGGACACGGTGGCTCACATAGCTGCCTCACAAACTCCTCTACACCTGCCTGAGGTTACCTGCCACACAGGTAACTCACCTGCAAGACATCACCAGAACACACGCTTGTCTATGCCAACGTGGGAGCGGGGAGACGTTTGCACCTTCAGCTTCGAGGATCCTGGGAATGGTGGTGGCCAGAGGCCAGGGAGGCGTTGAGCCAAGAAAGTAGACAAAGACTTCCAGGAACTCGCGGCCAGGCTCGTGGCTCTGCCTGGCTGAGGTGGTCAGCTTGGTGTTGATAATGATGAAAATCCCAGGTGAGGACAGCCAGGGGAGGGAAGGGGTATTTTGGGTCACCATTCCAGAGATTTAGTCCCTGGCCAGCCGACTCCATTTCTGGGTTCCAAGGTGAGGCAGAACATGGTGGCAGGAGGGCCTGAGGGAAGGGCGCTGCTCTGCTTGTGGCAGCAGGAGGCAGAGAGAGCAGGGGAAGGGGCCACAGAGAAAATGAACCCTTGTAGATTGTGCTGCCAGGGCCACCTCCTCGGCCCTGTCCCCTGCCTGTATTACCACCTCTCAGTCCATTCAAACCAGGATGGACTAATAGGTGACAGCTCTCAGAATCCAATCATTTCACCTCCAAATAATTCTGTGTGAACACAGGAGCTCTGGGGACACCTCAGATCCCAACCATGAGGCTGGCCTGGTCCAGCTCTTAAGTAGAGGTGGACATGGGCCTGAGGGATGGTCACATGGCCAAGCTGTGTGGGTCTCAGCCAGGAACTGTTGTCCCCAAGGCCACTCTGGAACGCAGATCCTGCCACACAGACTCGGGCTCCTTCCCTTGTGCTTCCTCTTAGCTGTCACCGCTCAGCCCAGCTCTCCTCTTGCGTCCTCCACTGCTGTGGGGTAGAAAAGTCACACTGACCTTGGGGAGCAGAGCTCCATTGGCTGGGCTGCTAGTGGGAAGGATGGGTTTTCCAAGACACAGACACGGTGGTAAGCTGAGCAGTGGCACCTGGGGACCCTGGAGCAATGTCCCCCCAGCATTTGGTTGATGCTGGAAGTCAGTCAGCTGGAAGAGGTGTGATGGCACTTCTTGGGGGCAGCATTTTTCCTTTCTGTCCATGCAACTTTGGGATCTAGAAGCCTTAGTTCATGAGATACTTCTACCAGGGGACACGGGAACGATTCTGTTAAAATCAAAAGTTGAGAGCACTTCCTGGCCACGTTGGTGTCCTCACCCCAGTGGGCAGGCAGAGAATCTGTTGTCGTGACTGGTGTGACTAACCTTGTTCATCAAGGGGAAATGAGGTGACTACCACACAATGGGGACAAGAAGGATATGTGTGGAGTGTCAGAGATCCCCATGGCACCATTTAGAACTCCCTTAACCTGTGGTGATGTTAATGGAAAGCTGAGACTCTCCACTGCAGACAGGACTGGTAATGGCCCCCTCCTTCTGGGACAAAGGTTTGGTCTCTCATTCAGGGAGGGATATAGTGAGTTGTGTATAGTGAGTTGTGTTTGCTCTGGGAAAAGAGGGTATGAAATGGGATAGTGGAAAAGGCAGTAGGAAATATGATCCTAAGTGCTAGCTATGGAATATGAGGATTTGTAGAAGTGGGCTGTGGTGGTTATGAGTATTTCTTTCTTATTTTGACATGTATATGTTTGTGTGCGTGTATTTTTTTAAACTATTCCCTTCTCTCTTTCTCTTACCATTCACTATAGGATATGTAATAGTGCCAGGTGCAGTGGTGCACGCCTATAATACCAGTGACTCAGGTGGCTGAGGCAGGAGGATCTCGAGTTCAAAGCCAGCCTCAGCAACTTAGTGAGATCCTATCTCTAAGTAAAATACTAAAAAGGGCTCAGGATGTGACTCAGTGGTTAAGTGCCCCTGGAGTTCAATCCCTAGTACCAAGGAAAAAAAAATTTGTAATAGTATATAATTTTTCCCCTTTTCTTGGTGCTGGGAATTAAACCCAGGGCCTTGGCTACGCTAGGCAACACTCTGTCACTGAGCTATATCCCCCAGGTCCCTGGTTAATCTTTTTTTTTTTTTTGGACAGGATCTCCAGGCTGACCTTGAACTCCTAGGCTCAAACAATCTTTTTGTCCTAGCCTCCTGAGTAGCTGGGACTATAGTCATGTGCCACATGCCCAGCCCCTAGTCAATCTCATGTCTCAGTAGGTAATAGGGTATCAAGGATGTAAATCATTAAGGAGAATGGACATCATTCATCAGTGGATAAACGGACTTGGCGCCCTATTTGGTGACTTACTGCATTTTCAGTTCTACAAGAGACAGTTGATCCTGAAGGTGGAAGCATAATTTCTGGGATCTCTGGAAGCTAAGCATGGTTGCAGGAGGTGTATGTGAAGGCCAGATTGTCAAGAGTGGCCTCTGGTGGACTTGTGCTGGACTGGACCTCCCTCCTTTTTTTTTTTTCTTTTGGATACTAGGGATTGAACTCAGGGGCTCTCAACCACAGAGCCACATCCCCAGCTCCTTTTTGTATTTTATTTAAAGCAGGGTCTCATTGAGTTGCTTAGCACCTTTCTTTTGCTGAGGCTGGCTTTGAACTTGCGATCCTCCTGCCTCAGCCTCCCAAGCTGTTGGGATTATAGGCATGTGCCACGGTGCCCAGCCATGCATAGTTCTTGACTGGTGTCCATCACATATCCTCATGTGAGATTCGGAAGCCAAGCGTGGAGCAGCAGCCACATTTCTGTGCTCGGAAGGTTGGTGCTGGGCACTGCACTGTGGCTCCTCCTCTGTCTCACTCGATGTTAAGTCAGCTGAGTCTCCAGTTCTTCTGGCGCCTGCTAGATCTCCTCCTTCAGCTTTCCCCAGCCCTCACCCTGGCCACCTGGCTGCTGACCGCAGACCCAGCACCAGAGGCAGAAGCAGCAGCCTTACATGGACTGGCTAAGCAATTGTCACCGTGGCACAAGGGTGAATCCCTGTAATAAATACCTCGTTCTGTGTCATTCCTAGAGATTCTGCTTCACTGATCAGCCCAGGAGGATGTGGTTCCTGATCCTGAGATAAGTGGGTATGAAGAAGATAACAGCTTCCCTTGGAGCAGACTGAGGGGGATAGCAGGCCCTAACAAGAAGGATGCTGTAGTTTAAATGTGGGTCCCTTGTGTAGTACTTGATGAGACTTAATTGCCACTGCACAGTGGTTAGAGGTAGGACCTTGAAGAGGTGTTTAGGTCTTGAGGGCACTGCTCTTATGAATGTATCAGGGCCATTGTTAGGGGAATGGTTTTTAAATTTTTTTAAATTTATTTTTTATTGTGGGACTGGGTTTTCTCCTCTTGTACTTTCTCTGTTTGTTTTGCTCCTGCCATGCCATGCCTTGTATTAAGGCAGCAGGAAGGCCATTATCAGATGAAGGCACCTTGATAATAGGACACTCAGCCTCAGAACTGTGAGCCAGTTTTTTTTTCTCCCAGAGAGGCACAAGAAAGAGGGATTAGCCATGTTATTCCTCATCAAAAAGGTGATCAGCGCCATGACAGACCGAGGGGCCATTTTTCCCTATAGCCCAGCAGTGTTGGCCAACAGGACATTTATACCTCGGGCAGACAGACAGGCATGGGCCCTTCTAGTGGACAGCTTGTACCAGGAGGAGCAGCAGCAAAAGCTAAAGAAGCTCTTACAAACATGGGTGAAGTTTTGAAAGCTGCAGGCCGTGACTTCAGTAATGTGTTCAAATAAACTGTTTTGCTGGCTGACATAAATGACTTCCAACATATTTCAAGAGCCATTTTCCTGCTAGAACTGCTTACCAGGTTAGCTGCTTAACCCAAAGGAGCATGCGCTGACATTGAAGTGGTGGCTGTCCAAGGACGTCTCACTTTAAGTGAGCACAGTGTTCTCGTTCTCATCGTGTCTTTGTTTGTTTGTTTCATTATAAAATTTTTATTTAAACAATTGTTACATGCCAATAATAATACAGGGTTAAGTGGTAAGTTAACAACTGAGAAAACGAAAGAAGAAAAACACCATTATTGTGTTATAAAATACAGCATTCAGCACAGCAAATTAAAAAGAGTCAGGATACAGATGCCTATGCTATCATATAAACTAAATAGCCCAATACTGTAAGTCCAAAGAAGCAAAGAAAGGCAGAAATGAAAAGAAGTTGGGTGGTGGGGCAGGGAGGAGAAGAAAACAGAAGGCAGAGTATGGAGAGCCTTTTACTCTAGTGTACCCAAAGTTAAGCGTGGAACTAAAGAGTCTGTATACTTAAAAAAAGTGTGTATAAATTATATGAACTGCAGTTTTCATAAAAGTCAAAATAAGATCTGCATAGGACAAAAGATATGCCTAAGCAACATATCATATTTGCACAAGGCCACTGAACGTCATGAATATTAGTAACAATTGTAAAAGCTTAATTCTACGGCAGACTGAGTGAAGATGAAGACTTCAGTTTGGTATTCTATAAGCCCAAGATTGTAAACTACTCTACTCTTATTATATAAAAGCTGTAAGGATATATAGTTTTTTTGTGTGTAGGAGGAACTCTTGTGCTTCTCGATGGCACATTATCTACTTTCTAATATGTGAAATTAATACAGACATTTATGAAAGGTTGTGCAAAAGTACTGTATTTACAAAAATGGCACAAAAGTGAATTCAACAGTCGATGCACATGCATTCACATCCTCAACAATGAAAGGTATTTAACACTACAAAAATAAATAAGAATACTAGCTTCAATGGCAGCTGTTAAGCACTGAAGTCACGTAAGTTACACCAGAATGGGCAAATATTGCCCAAATAAAATTCTATTGTTAAAGCTGAAACAGGTTTAAGGCCATTCAAGTTCAAGCACAGTTATACAAATCTTTCAAGGCCCCTAGTATTTTCATTTGAATTTGTGATCTTTCTTCAAACCTGTGGTCTTAAACTTCTGTTTGACAAAATCCAGAAGGAAAATACAGAAGAAATCAATACAGAGGTTACATTAAATAAGAGTAACATACACAGCTATAATTAAGATAAGCGAGGAAGGCAAAACATTAAAATTGTAAAATTTGCTTATTACTTGTGGGAACCTTTATTAGGAGTTAGGTGATATATACAAATATTTTCAAGTAGATTACTTATGTTGCTCTAACATGTCCTTTTCATCAGTGCACTGTTAAAACCAATCAAAACCTCTACACATGTATATTCCAGCACATACTATGGCTACCTGCAAAGCCTCCAGTCTCATTTAAATGACGTAGTGAATGAAAAGAATAAAAGGTGAATAAGTAACATATGAGGAGAAATAATGGGAATTAGAAAATTCATGCAGATCAGCTCTTTTAATCAGCCAGCCAGCTTGCTAGCAACAAGGGATGGTTTCCGTTGAGGAAGGTCCTAGGGAGTGGGAATATGGTCACCAGTGACCTCTGTCTTATCCGGGGCTGCAGTGGGAAGTTGCTTGTTCTTCATCTTTGCTTTTGCATGTTGCAATCCCCAGAATCAAAATATTTTTGCCCTTTCTGCAATCGTTTCCTTAAAAAATCTGAGCCTACAGGCTTTTGTCCCAGGTGAAGATACCTTGCTTTTAATTTTGCTTCTTCAGCTTTCTCTGGACGAGTCACTTTATCTTCCATTTCCTTCTGCTCCTCCCTCTGCCTAGCTGTGCTCCTCTGGCCCAGTGCAACCGAACACTTCCTCATCGTTCTTTAAATGAGAACACATGATGAGTGTAACGCCACATCATGTACAACCACAAGGATAGGAAGTTATACCCCATGTATGTACGATACGTCAAAACGCATTCCACTGTCCTGGGTAACTACAAAGAACAACAACAACAAAAAAATGAATTCACATCTTGATTTTTGCAATTGATATCGGAAAAGTGTATGTGTAACTAAAATATCTGAAATTATCATGAAAATACCACGTCATAGAGGGATTTGACATAAATTGATTATAATTGAACTGAATAATGAATGCAGTTACTGATGCTATAACTCATTGCTGAATATGGGAGAAGAGATGCTCCCTACACAGTCACTCAGATGAATAAAAGGATAGGGCAAATAACACAAAGGAAAAATGAGTCATTATTCCTGAAAAATATTAAGGAGCAAACCTAATTCAATGAAATCCTATTAATTTAATGATGTGAAATATTTAGTTCTCATGTTAGATATGGGATTCTGCTTTTACTTCAGTTAAAGTAAATATTCAATCTTGAATGGTAGAAGTAAAGGAGAAGTAAAGTGGACCCAAATTTTATACAGATACTATTTTCTAATGGAAATAAAAGACATGCAGATTTTTTAAAAAGAGAACTGTGAGCCAATGAAAATTTTAATCTATATTTTAATTTTAATTGATATATAACAATTGTACACATTTATGATGTATGATGTGACATTTCCATGTATGTGTACAATGTGTAATTATCAGATCAGGGAAATGGGCATCTATGTCACCTTAAAGATTCATTACTACTTTGTGTTGGGAACATTCAAAAATCCTCTTGACTGGCTGTGGTGAAATATTCAGCCAATAATTTTCTCTTTTGATTGGTGCATAATAATTATATAGAATCGTGTTTCATTGTGGCATATTTGCCACATACACATAATATGCTTTGATCAGTTTCATTCCCCAGGATCCTCCCTTGCTGTTCTTCCTCCCTCCCCCTGACTTTCTTCCTCTACCCTACTGGCCTGTCTTCCATTTTCATGAGCTCCTTACTCCTTTTTTCTCTCTCTAGCTTCCACATGTGAGAGAAAGCATATGGCCTCAGATTCTCTGAATCTGACTTATTTTGCTTAACATGATGTTCTCCAGTTCCATTCATTTTCCTGCAAATGACATAATTTCATTCTTCTTTAAGGCTGAATAAAACTCTATTGTGTATCTAGATCACATTTTCATTATCCATTCATTTCTTGTTAGACAGCTAGGCTGGTTTCATAGCTTGGCTATTGTGAATCGTGCTGCTATAAACCTGGATGTGTGTATTGCTATGGTATATGCCGACTCTAATTCTTTTGGGTAAATACAGAGGACAACCAATAAATTTCTGTTCCTTTTTATGAATTACCCTGTCTCAGGTGTTATGTTGTAGCAGCACAAAACACACTAAGGCGAAGGTCAAGTTCAACTATAACAAGAAGGGGAAGGAAATATCCCCAGAACAAGCTAGAGGACACTTTGCTGATGGCAGCCTCATTTCTGGAAGATGTAATAGAAGTATTTTGAGAGTTTTGAGAAGGTTAAGGTCAGAAGAGAGGATGTGAACTAATAGGAGGTGTAGGTCAGAAATCCAGCCACCGTGAGTGAGCCTGGGAACTGTCTAAGGTGACCGAAGACAACCATGGATATGGGGGTGAGTATTCCTGGCAGAGGAGCCTTGGCACTTCTTGGGATGCAGCTCCCCAGAGCTGAGCAACGGGGTAAGTTGTGTATGTCCCCACTCTCTCCAGCTGTCTTCAGCCCTTCTTTTGGTAAGGTGGGCTGCTTAGTGTGTGGGTGGAGAGTGGTAGGACTGAGTGCAGAAGGGAGACATTTTTCCTGCACCCCCATCATGGCTGATCTCAGAACTGACATTCTAGGAGGAGAATAGCAATTCTGGGGGGTTTCTCCTTGTGACCAGCAGCACAGAAAAAGGCCCAGAGAAGATCCAGGACCAGAGAGCATCCCGTGCTACAGCAAAGAGACCATCAAGAAGGACCTGTAATAAAGAGCTAGTGTGAGGTCATCCCTTGTGTCAAATATTTGAACAGGAGGCAGCTCTGGAGCTGTGGAGGGACTGAGAGAGGATTTAGCGCAATACCCGGTTGCTGTTAGAAAGGTGAGTGCTGGAGGATAGAGAGGGAGGAGGGGTTGGGGAGATGGCTCCTGCTGGGGGCTGGTCTCCAAGTGAGGGTGATCAGCAACAGGTAAGTGGCAGAGGAGTCTGTGTGAAGAGCAAGCAGGATGAGCCAGAGGAAAGATGCATCAGGGATACAGGCCTTGCTGAAGACTGACAAGTGTCTGGGCACTCCTGAGAATCCAGGTCCCTAGAACTCCCAGATATGAAGTTTGCAAGACAATGAAAGACAGCTGGGCATGGTGGCATTCAACCGTAATCCCAGCGACTTGGGAGACTGAGGTAGGAGGATCAGCCTTGGTTGAGACCCTTTCTCAAAATAAATAATAAGGATTGGGGATGTAGCTCAATGGTGAAGTGCCCCTGGGTTCAATCCTTGATACCAAAACAAAACAAAACCAACAAAAGACAATGCAATATGACGTGACAATGCAATATGACATGACACAATAGAGCAGAACCCAACATTATTCAGCTGTAGCAGAACATCGATGAAAGTCTGTACGGGAGAGAGAGTCATGGGGCAGGCTGACTAAATCTGCTTCCCTCAACCACATCACTAGATATCTAGCCTTTAGTCACCCACATTTTTGTGATAGACCAAACCCTGATCTCCCTGGGGCTGAATTTAGGGCTGGGGCTGGGATTGGAATCTAGGGTGAGATATGACATTAAACTTCCTGCCACTAATCCTCAGCCCTTTGGGGAACTTGACTGTCTTCCAGCTGAGCTGCGGTTCTGATGGATATTTCTGGGCACACTCAACAGGCCTTCTGCCTATCTGGTCAGCCTGGCTCCCACATGAATCTGGTCATGGCCTGAGTGGTGATCAAATATATGTATTTTCTTAATTGAACTTATTTATTTATTTAGAGGTGTGGGCTCACTGTGTTGTTAAGGCCAGTCTTGAACTTCTTAGCCCAGAATTTTTTTTTGTTGTAAATATTAAAAGTGTACAACCGGATAGATATCTATCTCAGATTTTATAGTTTAATCCCAGCCCTAAACTCAGCCCCTGGGAGATCAGCATTTGATCCATCACAAGAGAGATGCCAGATTTTAGTCACTGTGATCCAAATACCTGATGAAAACTTGGAGGAGGAAAGACTTATTTTGGCTCATGGTTTCAGAGGTCTCAGTTCATGGTTCATGGACTCTGGTGGAAAGCCAGCAAGGAGTGGGAGAGAAAGGAAGGGGCCAGATATATAGTGTATATATAGTACCCACGGCCACACCCCAGCCATGCCCTGCCTGCCTATAGCCACCACCCAGGAGTCTGTTCAAATTATGAATCCATCAAATGGATTCATTCACTGATGAGATCAGAGTTCTCACAGTCTAATCTTTTTAGCTCTGAACATGACACATCAACAGTTTGGGGGACATTCTAGATCCAAACCATAACATTTTGCCCCTGGACCCTAAAAGTTCATGTCCATCTCACAATGCAAAATGCACTTAGTCCATCTGTAAGAGTCCTCAGAGTCTTAACAGTTCCAACGTGGCTCAAATGTCCAAGTCTGAAGTCTCTTAGGACACTCAAGACAGATTCTTAGCTGTGATCCTCTGTAAAAATCAAAAGCGAGTCAATAAACAATGGCGTGCAGTAAACATTCCCATTCAAAAGGGAGGGCTGGGGCATAGAAAGGAGGAACGGAACCAAAGCAAGACTGAAACCCAGGCGGGAAGACAAGTCCTGTAGCTCCACCTCTGTCTGCCACTTGGGACATAAAATGGTAGTGAGATATGAGCTACAAAAGCCTTGATGTGAAATATTTAGTTCTCATGTTAGATATGAGAACTCTTGGGCCTTCCTGGCTGCAACCCATGTGGCCTCCCTCTTAGGCTGAGTTTGCTTGAAGCCTGTGGACTTCCTCAGCAGCAGGTCCGTGGTTTGTCACCTCCTAATCCTGGGGTTGTCTACTGCAGCTTCTGCTTTGTTCTCACAGCTTCCTGTATTGTCCCCCAGGGGCGGCCCACAAGGGATTCCAACCCTCTACACTTTTCCTGGCCTCCAGGCCTCTGTTTCAAACCTCAGGGGAAGCCTGGGTGACTGTGCATTCCTGCAGAGCCATCCACGTGGCAGTGGGTGACACCAAGCTCTGCTGTCAGCTTCAGCAGGCTGGGTCTCCTGGGACTATGGTTGTCCGGCCTCTGAGGGCGTTTATAAGAGCACCCCCAGAACTTGAACTTGCTTCTCAAAGCAACAGTTTTCAAATAAGCTCTCAGCTTTACACAACTGAGCTCATGAAGGTTTGATATTTTTTGAATATGGAGACTGAATACAGGAGTGCACTACCACCGGGCCCTACACCCACCCAGCTTTCTTTTATTTTTAGGCAGGTTCTCACTAAGTTGCTGAGGCTGGCCTCAAACTTGTGATCCTCTTGCCTCAGACTTCTAAGTCACTGAGATAACAGGTGTGTAACATGGTGTCTGGCTCCAGTCTCACAGACAGTCTTGGGACGTGGACAAAATGTAGACAGATTCTTTGTCAGAATGTAACATGAATGGCTTCTAAACCAATTCCCAGTAGAGTCCTCATTCAAATCTGGAACCTCAGGAGCACATTATTTATGGTCCACATTTCTGTTGGTACTCTGGTCTGCTGAGCTCCCACCAAAATTTCCCATTAATTTCTGCTTACAACATTCTTTTTTGTTTTTTGGTGTTGCCGGGGATTGAACCCAGGGCTTTGTGTATGCTAGGCAAGCACTCTACCAACTAAGCTGTTTCCCCAGCCCCTCTGCTTATAATATTCTTTAGTTTGCATCTTCAAATTTCAAATTTCTGCAAACCAGTTCCAAAGGCTTCTGAACCACTTGGTTAGGTGCAGTTGTCAATGACCACGATTTCTGTGTGAGTGCCAATTTCTGTGTCAGTCAGCTTTTGGTCTTTGTGATCCAAATATCTGACAAGAACAACTTACTTAGAGGAGGAAAAAATTTATTTTTGCTCATGGTTTTGGAAGTTTCAGTTCATGCTCAACCAACTTCATTGCAGAAACATGGTGGAGGGTGTAGTGAAGGAAAACTGCCCGGGTCCTGGCAGCTGAGAAGGAGAGATAGAGAGAGAAGAAGAAGAGGAGGAGGAAGAGGAGAAGGAGGAGGAGGAGGGGGCAGGGAAGAGGAAAAAGAAGAGAAAGGAAGGGGCCAGGGACAGATATAGTCCTCAAGGCCCATTTCCTCTGGTCATCCCTGCCCCCCATACAGTGACCACCCAGTGGTCTATTCAAATTATGGATCCATGAAATGGATTAACCCCCTGAAGAGGTCAGAGCCCTTACAGTCCAATCTTCTCACCTCCAGACATGGCTGCATTGCCTAACACATGCGTTTTTGAGGGGACATTCCAGATCCAAACCAAAACAATATTATAGTGAAATGATTACAACAGTCAACAAGTTTCCCTATCCATTTATTACCTTCATTCCTAGAGACAGTTTGGATTCTGGGACAGTATTCCATCAGCTGGTGAATTGTGACAGAAGATGGAGTCCTTGAATGATCCACAAAGAGTCCGCATTTCATTCTGAGAAAGGACAACCAAGAGTCCTTGAGGACTTTGAGGACAGAGTATTCAGATGGCAGCCTGGTGAGTGGCTCATAGGGACTAAGCCTGGAGCAGGGATTGGTTGTTATCATTCAGGTCAGAGTCAATAAGGATGTAAAATAGTTTGCCCATTGTTTGCTCATTTCTTCATGAAAAGTTCAAGAATGTCCTTGGATGCAAGCCTTGTGGGCACTTGGGAATGTAGGTAAAATTCCATTGTGACGCTGAAAGTGACTTTGAAGAAGATTGTTCGTAGATCATACCACAAGGGCATGACATTCACATAACTCAAAAGTCATAAGGACTTTTCAAATTAAGTTTCAAATTAACATGAACCTCGGGCTGGGGGTAGAGCTCAGTTGGTAGAGTGTTTGCCTAGCATGCACAAGGCCCCGGGTTCAATCCCCAGCACCACACAAGATGAACCTCAGCTGTGACTCTATCATCCCTCCCTCCCTCCATCCACCATCCATCCTTGCTGTCCACCTATTCATCTATCCTGCTGTCTTTTCAGCTGTTTAGATTCTATAGCATACAATTAAGCTGCTACCAGTGAAATAAAATTTTCCCCCCACCCCATCTCTCTAGATCAGTGTTTTGCCAACGTTTGTTTTTGTCTCAAGAATCCTCTATTCTCTGAAAAGTGATTGAGAATCTAAAAAAAAAATATTCAAATAGTTTTTAATCTCATGGGATCCCTGAAAAGATCTTGAGGACCCTTCAAGGACCATGCAAAACACTTTGAGAACTATTGGTTTAGAAGATACACACATTTAAGTAATCTTACACAATTAAAAAAAAGTTTCTTCTGTAATTTCTGTTTATTTCTAAGTATGCCATCCATACGATGTGGAAAAACTTGTTTCTCTAACCTTAGCAGAATCTACTGCCATGATCTATATTGGTTTTGTTAATCATAGGATTAGTGAAACGGCTGTACATCGAGTTCTCCAGGAAGCCAACTGTGAAAGGAGCTTAAGTCCAAGGTGTTTATTCAGGAAGGACTACCCTTGGGAGCAACACCTGGGCAAAGTAGTAGGCAAGAAGTAGCATTTGGTAAAAAAAAAAAGTCAAGTTCCAGTGTAGGCCCAAAAGATTCTACTGACTCCACAAAGAGATCTGGAGCTGGTCACCTCATGTGTCCATTGACGATTACAAACAAACCAGGGACGCTCAAGGGAAATATGTGGGAGCCAAGCACATTCTTCTGCCTCCATTGAGTAAAAGCAATCCTACCTCTCTCCCCCAATGATCAAGGTCAATTAGTCCTCAAAGCTGGTTCTTCTTTCCTGGGTTCCCAGATATTGGAGAGCAGAATGCCCAGGCAGCAACTCTAAGGTTTTACACTTGACCTTATCCAAAAGGATGATAAGTGACTCAGCCATAGCTTTGAATTTAATGGAATTCTTTTAAAAAATTTTAAATTTGTTCTTTTAGATATACATGACAGTAGAATGTATTTTGACACATCATACATACATGGAGTATAACTTTCTATTCTTGTGGTTGTACATGATGTGGAGTTTCACTGGTCGTGTGTTCATATATAAACATAGGAAAGTTATGTCTGATTCATTCTAGTGTCTTTCCCATTCCCATCCCCTTCCTTTCTCCCCACTCTCCCCTGTCCAATCCAGTGAACCTCAACTTCTTCCTGCCCCCCACCTATTGTGACTCAGCATCCACATAGAAGAGAGAACATTCAGCCTTTTTTTTTTTAGGATTGGCTTCTTTCACTTAGCATGATATTCTCCAGTTCCATCTATTTACCTGCAAATGCCATATTTTCATTCTTCTTTAAGGCTGAGTAATATTCCATTGTGTATAGTACCACATTTTCTCTATCCATTCCTCTGTTGAAGGGCACGAAGTTTGGTTCCATAGCTTAGTTATTGTGAGTTGAGCTGCTATAAACATTGATGTGGCTGTTTCACTGTAGTATGCTGATTTTAAGTCCTTTGGGTATATACTGAGGAGTGGGATAAATAGGTCAAATGGTGGTTCTATTCCAAGTTTTCTGAGAAATCTTCATACTATTTTCCATAGTGGTTGCACCGATTTGCAGTCCCACCAGCAATGCATGAGTGTACCTTTTCCCCCATGTCCTCACCAACATTTATTGTTGCTCGTATCCTTGATAATTGCCATTCTGAATGAACTGACATAAAATCTTAGAGTAGTTTTGATTTGCATTTCTTTAATTGCTAGAGATGTTGAAACTTTTTTTCATATATTTGTTGATTGATTGTATGTCATCTTCTGAGAAGTGTTCTTTCAGTTCCTTGGCCCATTTGTTGATTGGATTATTTTTTTGTGTGTGTGTGCGCGCGCTTGTGCACGCATGTGTTAAGTTTTCTGAGCTCTTTATATATAAAGATATTATATATCCTCTATCTGAAGTGCATGTGGTAAAGATTTTCTCATATTCTGTAGGCTCTCTCTTCACATTCTTGATTGTTTCCTTTGCTGAGAAGAAGCTTTCTAGTTTGAATCCATCCCATTTATTGATTCTTGAATTTAATTCTTGCATTATAGGAGTCTTATTAAGGAAGTTGGGGCATAATCCGACATGATGGAGATTTGGGCCTACTTTTTCTCTATTAGGCTCAAGGTCTTTGTTCTAGTGCCTAAGTTTTTGATCCACTTTGAGTTGTGTTTTATGCAGGGTGAGAAATAGGGGTTTAACTTCATTTTGCTACATATGGATTTCCCATTTTCCCAGCACCATTTGTTGAAGAGACTATCCTTTCTTTTGGCACATTTGTCTCGTATGAGATGACTGTATTTGTGAGGGTTTTTTTCTGTGTCTTCTATTCTGTATTGTTGGTCTACATGTCTATTTTGGAGCCAATACCATGCCTTTTTTGTGACTATGGCTCGCTCTGTAGTGTAGTTTAAGGTCTGGTATTGTGATGTCTCTGTCTTTTTGCTGAGGATTTCTCTGGTTATTCTGGGTCTCTTATTTTTCCAAATGAATTTCATGATTGCCTTTTCTAGTTCTGTGAAGAATGTCATTGAGATTTTAGTAGGAATTGCATTAAATTGTTATAATGCTTTTGGTAGCCTGGCTATTTTGACAATATTAATTCTGCCTATCCAAGAGCATGGGAGATCTTTCCATCTTCTAAGGTCTTCTTTAATTTCTTTAGTGTTCTGTAGTTTTTATTGTAGAGATCTTTCACCTCTTTTGTTAGATTGACTTCCAAGAATTCATTTTTATTTTTAATTTTTTTGAGGCTATTGTGAATGGGGTAGTTTTCCTAATTTCTCTTTTGGTGGATTCATCACTGATGTATAAGAATGCATTTAATTTATGGGTTTTGATTTTATATCCTGCTACTTTACTGAATTTATTCATGAGTCCTATAAGTTTTCAGATGGAGTTTTTTTTTTTGATCTTGTAAATAAAGAATTATGTCATCAGCAAACAGTGACAGTTTGAGTTTTTCTTTTCCTATTTGTATCCCTTTAATTTCTTTCTTTTGTCTAATTGCTCCGGCTAGAATTTCAAGGATGATGTTAAATAGAAGTGGCGAAAGAGGACTTCCTTGTCTTGTTTCAGTGACTAAGGCTATTCTAAGTGACCACTTGGTGTTTGTGTATGAGTCAGTCATTTGACCCCCCTGACTGTGGGCCGTGTGTGCCTGGTCCTCTGAAGGGCAACAGGCAGAGATGCTCCCCTTCAGGATTCCATCTCTGGGTCATAAGCTGGAAGAGGTGAAGCTGAAGTGAGTGGGAGTTTTGTACGGTCCTGGCATCCTGGGATGTGGTATTATTGCTCAGAATGTGGGAAGAGGGAAAGAAAGGCACCTTCTGGGCTACACGCTCTGGGACTTGAGGAGGTACAGTGTGTGCAGATCTTCAAGGATGTACTCAACATCAGCCTTCTATTCACAAGCCTTTGCTTCTCCAAGACATTGGCATAAAACGGCTGGAGCTTGAGTTTGCACAGATAGCAAGTTGGGCTGGTGTTCGGCAGACTCTCATGTCAAGTGCCTTTGGTCCAAGCACCAGCAACATGCACAAATAATTGACAGAAACCCAGGCAAGCATCTGCTGTGGCTGATGAGAGAGATGGAAAAGCCATGAGGTCAGAGTTCAGGGAAACCCCCCTTTGCAAAGGTCTGGAGCTGGGAAAGGGAGGGCAGCAAGAGGGAAGGAGCAGGGCCACCCTCCTTTCCCAGTGCTGCTCTCCTCCTGGTCGGGCTCAACAAATATTTGCTAAATGAGTTTGTCCTGATGTGACAAACCTGGGAGTGTGCTGTCTCTTTGCGTAGGCATTTCCGGTAGGCCTCTGGGTCCATGTGGGTGTTTCTCTGTGTGTCAGGCAGGGGAGCTGACATCTGTGCCCCGGGGTGCCAGGGCTGCTTCCCATAGTGCTTTTGGGCCTACTTTTATCAAGGATGGTTCTGGCTGGAAGGACCTAAGGGACTTGGGCCAGCACCAAAGATACTCAGTGAGCTGCAGGAAGTTTCCTCTGGCAACTCCTAGATTCACCCAGGCCACCTAACCTGATGGGGTTGCCTGGAAGGAGCATCAGCTATCTCTCTGGGCATCCAGAGAACTTCTCAGCAGTGCCCAGGAGATGAGCCTCTCTAAGGACTTCCAAGATCAAGTGGTGGTAAATTAGAACCTACCAAGATGGTTGCAGGGTCCTTGAAACACCCCGACCTTTCAGTTGTTCACGTTTGCACATAATCTTGTCCTTCTTGACCTCACTCATCTCCCTGGCCATCCGCATCCTGGGGTAAGCCATGTCTCATGCTGTTTCTTTGGGTACTCGCTGACAACCCCTGTATCAGGAAAAACGAACCATACCATTCTCGTTGAGCTGGAGCATTGTTACAAAATGTCAAAACACTAATGTATAACTTCAAAACATGTTGATGATACATAATCTCAGCTTACTTCACTTCTCCTCAACCATTAAAAAAAAAAATCCTTGTGCATTGCTCTATCTCACCCATTTGCAACTCTCAGCTTCCAGTGCAGATGCACATTTAATCATAAAGCTAATGAAGCATACATTTAGGTGCCCTGACTCTCTCGGAGGACAATTCAGTTGCCAGAAAGGAACACAGCAATATGTTTACATAATCATATTTTTTAAATGAAAAAATAAGATGTTTACACATAATAGGTTAAAATTGTCCCCTCTTTTCTCATTCTAAGTCGCTCTTCTTTACATGTTGTCTATGAAAGGTGTTGGAGTGTTCCGCAGGCATGTGTAGTTTTAGTAGTGGAACAATCCATTTGTTGACAATTCATTTGTAGTTGAATGCACCCACTTTAGCATAGGCTTTGATGAGTTTTGAGACTCCTCCGGGTCTCTCTTAGTTTGGGTCTTCCCCTCAAATCTTAGGTCTTTCTCTGATGATTGGAGCCGACCTCAGGGTGGTGTGACTGTCCTGGGGCTTGCCCTCTGTCATGAGGAGGGCTCCTTTCTTTGGCGTCTTGTGATGGCCTATGCCAGCATCTCTGCTGCTGCTGCCCATACCTGGGGTTGTGGGTTTGCAGTTTCTTCAGTAAAGTGAGGACAGAGATGATGAGTCTTCATGTTCTTTCTATAGTGTCCATGAGATGTAAGCATATTTCTTTTTTTTTAAATTTTTATTCTAATTTGTCATGTACGACAGTGGAATGCATTACAATTCATATCGCACACAGAGAGCACTAGATGTGAGTGTACTTCTGTTTTATTCAACTATTTCCTTTGCTGAGTCCCCTTGAGGACTCATTAAGTTCTATGCCTTCCTGCGGAGGCCATCCTGGGGAACACAAAAAAAATACCTGTCCCTTCCATGTGGCCCTTTTCAGAAGCCGAATTTGAGGACTGAGCCGGGTTTCCTGACTCCTGGGTCTGCCAGCACTGCAGACTGAGGATGCGTGTACATATGTTATAATTTTGAAACATGAGTCAGTGCTATATAATCTTTTCATCTTTTTTTATACCTTTATTTTATTTATTTACTTTTATGTGGTGCTGTGGACCAAACCCAGCACCTTGCACATGCTAGGTGAGCCACTACCACTGAGCCACAACCCCAACCCCTAATTTTTTTAATATATAAATAAATATTTAGTTATAGTTGGACACAATATCTTCATTTTGTTTGTTTGTTTATTTATTTATTTTTTTGGTACTGGGGATTGAATTCAGGGGCACTCAACCACTGAGCCACATCCCCAGCCCTATTTTTGTTTTATTTAGATACAGGGTCTCCCTGAGTTACATAGGGCCTCACTTTTGCTGAGGCTGGCTTTGATATTTGCCATCCTCCTGTCACAGCCTCCGGAGCTGATGGGATTACAGACATGAGCCACTGTGCCCGGGGTTGTTTATTTACTTTTGTGTGGTGCTGAGGCTCAAACCCAGTGCCTCACATGTAAGAGGCAAGCGCTCCACCACTGAGCCACAACCCCCTCCCCCAGCCCCTAATTTTTAAGAAAAGAAAGCAAAGAGAAATTTCCTGCTAAGGTGGTAACAACCAAGGAGTGCATTCACCAATGCAGAACCTCACTGCAGCCAAGGAGGCAATCCTGCTGCGTGCTGGATCTGGGGTCTCTTCCTCTTTGGGGGGTATCTCAGTCCTGTACCCAGAGTTTGCTTCCTTGGCTCTGTCTTTTCCTGGATTCCAGGCCTTGACCCGTAGAGAAGTCTATACTTCTGCCAGGAATCCCCAGGAGTCCCATGAGCAGGGGTCAGGGGGTGCACCACTGAAGTGTGTAGGAAGTTTGGGAATATCCCAGGATACAAGGTCCCTAGAGAAGGAAGTGGTGAGAGGGCATCTTCCCATCCCTCCTTATTATGGTAGAGGATGAAGCCTCTGAAGAGCCAACCCGAAGACCCCAACTCCCTTCCTCCTGCTGCCCTCTTTGAACCTCTTCTGTTTGGTCACCTTTCCTTCCCGAGTAGGTCGACGAACGTGGGTCCCAGGGTTAATTTGTGTTCCCATCAAAACAGACCCAGACACAAAGACTTGGGAGCAGACAGTTTATTGGGAGGTGATCTCAGGGTGCTCACGTGAAAATGAAACCAAAAAATGAGGAGAGACATGGGACGGGCAACTAGGGACTCATGCCAGAGCCAGTCCTCCAGAAGCCAAGGGGGCTGGGGTCTGCCTCCTTTGAGGGTGGCCCTGTGGACATTAACTCCCTCGGACTTTCAGAGGGAGCCTAACAATGGTCCATCAGGTTCCCAGGTGCTGGAGACAGCAGTGGACCGAGATCTGCCTGCAGGGGACAGTCGGCCGCAGCTGCAGGTGGCCCAGGTAGGTGGGGGTGGAAATGAGGCAGGACTTCAATGACTCTGGAGGAAGTGTCCCATAGAATAAGAGATCAAAACCCATGAACTTTTGACAAGATCATCTAAACCCTCGGTTTGGGTGTCAGACAGAAAGATATGGCCGGACATCTGCTCCTCACCCCACTCACCCCCACTCCCCATCACAGGTGACCCAAAGATTCGACAGGTTGGAGAAAGGGAACGAGAGGGGAGAGAGCACATGGACAATATCCAGATGTCCCTTTGGTGTCCAGGAGTCCCCAGGGACTGGGGAAGTTGAGCTGTAGCCAAAGGACCGTGTTCTACCTGAGGACAAACTCCTTATCACTCATCTCTCCTCATCTTTAGATAGGGCACCTGCCACACCTCCAAACTCAGGAGGGGCCAGGGGGAGCCTGTACCCAAGACAACGTGAGATCCAGCCCCCCCTCCCCCACTCATCTGGGTGGCAACTCTCCTTCTGAAGCCCCGGAGCTTTTTATTTCAGTGTTGGGGACCAAACCCTGAACCTTGCACGTGCTCGGCAAACACTCTACCATTGAGCTGCACCCCAGTTCTTAGAAGCCCTGGAGCTTTTAAATCTGTAGAGTAGGGGAGCGGTGGGATACACCTCCTGGGTCCCACGTGTGGGGGGATAAGAAGGTCTCTGCCCCACAGTCTTCTCGTGTCTCCTAAACTCCCCTGGGTCCTTCAGAGGCAGGAACCCCCTATTTCACAAGCAGCCTCCAGCCAGACCCTCAAGAACTAGATTAGTGGGTCGCTGACAGCCAGGCCTCACTCTGGGCAAGGTGGTCTTCTCCTGTGATATTTGGTCTGAAGAGGGTTTGAGTGTAACCCCCAAGGTTCAGGAGCTTGAGCCCCCAGTGTGGCGATGTGAAGGTGCTGGAACCGTCAAGAGGTGGGGTAAGTGGGTGGTGTTAGGTCCTGGGGATGCTGCTCTGGGAAGGGATTAATGTTGGTCTCTCAGAGTAAGTTAGTTCTCTTGAGTGAGTGGTTGTTAAGTGAGGCCACCCCACATGCTTGGCCCTGTGCCCAGTTCCCTTTCTGTTTGTTATTTCATCATGTTGGGAGAGCCAAGGTGGCTCTCATCAGGGGACAAACAGATGGGGCCACCTGATCTTGGACTTTCAGTCTCTAAAATGGTGAGCTGAGAAAAACTTCTTTTCTCTATAAGTACTCAGCTTCAGGCATTTTATTATAGTAACAGGAAGCAAACTAACATATCCTACTACCCTCACGTTTTGCCCCACAAGGAGAGAAGAAGTGCTCTCAGGATCACCCATGGTGGCCTTCTATAAGCCTCTTTGTTTTGAGGACCCCTCCTGGGCACAGCCCTGTGGTGTGTGTCCAGCACACTTTAATCTGTGCAACTCTCAGTGGGTTGTGATGGAGTTGTAAAGGAGGTGGCAGAGGCCAGGACACAGGAGCCTGACAGGAGACAGCAAGACCTGAGAAAGGCTCTGGGATCATGACACAGAGGAGAATCATGGGAGGAGCTCTGACACTCTAGGACCCTAGATTCCCACTCTGTGTGTAAGACACAGCTTGTGATGTGATCATAGGAGGAAGCTGATCCCACAGTTTGGTGGTTTGCATTAGGATAAACTGGGGCGTGAGAGTTGATTTCCTGGTCCTGGCTAGGTTCAGTACTTGCACCTCAACCCTCTGGTTCTTTCTCCCCTGTTAGATACTTAAAGAAGGGGCCCCTTCTAGACCATTATTTTACTTTGGCCTCACCACAGCTGTGGAGAGAGGAGGTATTATTTCCATCTTAGAGGTGGGAATCAGAGGCTCAGGGAAGTACTATTGGACATTCGTAGCTACACAGTGAGCCTGGGTCCCCCGCCAGCAGTGGCTAGAGGGGATGCTGCCCAGAACCTACATGGTCTTCAGCAGATACGTTACTTCTCTGGGCCTGAGTTCCCTCACCTGCAAGACTAAGGCTACTCTCATCTCTCAAGGTTTCTGGGAGGCTAAAACTTGGTAGATTATGCATGTGACCCAAGGATCCGGTCCACAGAAATGATTAGACAACTCTGGCTGTTGGAAATTGTCACCTGGACAGATCTATTAAATCCAGTGGAGGAACAACCTCTCACAGCACTCAAATCCAGCTGCAGTTGGAAGTCACACTAGTTGTCCCTGCTGTGCCATGTCCCATCTCCCACCGGAAGGCCTTATCACGCTTCCAAGGACTAAGGACTCTTTCATGCATTGCAAGGAATTTATTGCTGGAATCTTTAGTCAGGCACCTGGACAGGGTGGATTGCTGGGACTACATAGTGATCAGGCAAATGGCTTCCTTGGGTCTCCTGGGAAAGACGGATCCCTCAACACAGATCGCTTGCGTATACTTTATCCTGCAAAGAGAATGTCAGGAAGCCTGAGGAGGCGTCAGGGGTGAAAGACATCAGGCCACACCACACACTCTGCTGGGTACTTCCTGGAAGTGCCCGCAGCCTTGTCTGGAGCATGGCTCTTGGATCTGAGCAGATAAAGGAAGATTGTTTTTTTTCCAAATCCCCTGCATCACCAGAGCATCCCAAGGGGTGCCCGAGAAGCTCTTATAAAACTCCTGCCAATACAGCAAAGAGGAGGGGAGGGTCCGCCCTGCTGGGGTGAGGGTGGGAGCAGAGTCTGGGACAGGAGGGAAAGAGGCTTGAGGGGATATGGCAGCGTTTCAGGGGAGCGGGAGTCAGGGAGACCAGAGTCAAGGCTCTGACACAGGAGCCACGTAGTGCCTTGCAGACAGCGGATCCTGGACGTTCTCAGGTGGGTCCAGCAAACTGAAGAGCCAGGGCCCATCCCATCGATCCGGGGTACCCCGAGTTCCCCTGTGGTCCTCCCCCCTACTGCAGGTGTCTGTTCCACCGTCCCTACCCCATCATCCACAAGGCGTTTTTCCTTTCAGATAGATTCCTAGGGAGGAGCCTTGACAGGGACGAGAATGAGTGCCCCCACCCACTGCATGGGGATGAGCAGATGTCCCCGCCAGCACAGAGGCCCAGACACGTTCAGTAGACTCACCAGCCCACTGAGCACCAGATCCTTATCCTCTTCTGTCAGTTTGGCATCAATGCATTGCTTTAGGATTTTAGCGTTGTTCAATACTAAAGGGTTACTTTGGAATCTTGACACGTATGTAACATATTCTTCGAGGGTACCCTTCATGAAAATCTCAACATCCTTTTTCACAGCCGGGCAAATATCACAATCTGGAACACAAAGACAAGCTGAGCTTCCCTTGAAAGACACACATCAGAACACATTCACCCCCACCCTGCTCAATCCAGCATGATCAAAACTGCCCTGGGAAGGTGTCAGAACCCCTCAGAAACCCACATCCCCAGGCATCCGGGATGGTGACCCAGGCACCCACTTGCACCCAAGATCAGGAGGAGAGCAGTGCCCAGCAGCACAAGAGCACTAGCTGGCTTCATGGTGCAGGTGGCAGATGCATCCTGCCAAGCCCAGGGCCCTTTTATACCTGCTCTGGGTTCCACAGGAGGACAGGGAAGGGCCTGTGTCTGAGGACTCTTCCCCCTCTCCCAGGCCACAGCTTGGAAGTGCCAGGGGCTGTGGAAGGAGGAGATGTGTGTTTTGGAAGAAGACTAGCTCCTGAGTCAACAGAGGCCCTTGGCTCGGCCTTCTAGTATTTGTTGTTTGTCCTTCACTCTCTTAGATGTATCCTGAACTACAGGAGAGCCAGGGCTTCGCTGTGTGTCTTAGGACTAGGACAGAAACCAACACATGGTAGGTGCTCCATCAAGGGAGCTGGGACATAGCTCTTTGTAGGGCACTTGCCTGTCATGCACACGTCCTGGGTTCCATCCCCAGCACTGAGAAGAAAGAAAGAAAAGAAAAAAGATGTGTGTTAGATGAATTGAAGGGGTATCTCTCTCTCTCTGGAGTCTATATCCAATCATATACTTGCTATATATGTATTTATGAAGTTGGCTGGTATTAATTTTTAAAAACAAAAGTTTAAAGTATTTTGATAAGTCAGAATTAAGCATTTTTTTCCTGGAGGTACTTGATTCATCTTTTCTGTAATCAATAGTGACAGAATAAGGTTTACTGCAGCCTCAGAGCAGTAGAATAAAAGCTTTTTGATCCCAATCACTTCAGTTAGAATGGCAAGTATCAAGAATACAATGGACACGGGGCTGGGGTTGTGGCTCAGTGGTAGAGCACTTGCCTAGCACAGGTGAGACACTGGGTTTGATCCTCAGCACCACATAAAAATAAATAAATAAAATAAAGATGTTGTGTCCAGTTACAACCAAAATATATAAAATAATAATAAAAATAATACAACAGACAGGGCTGGGGTTGTGACTCAGTGGTAGAGAACTTGCCTAGCACATGTGAGGCACTGGGTTTGATTCTTAGCACCACATATCAATAAATAAATTAAGATTTTGTGTTTATCTACAACTACAAAGATATTTTCAAAAGGAATATGACTAACAACAAATGCTTGAAATAAGGTGGAAATGTAAATGAATACAGCCACCATGGAAATCAGTGTGGAGTTTCCTCAAAAGCTAAAAGTAGATATTTCATATGATCCAGCTATACTGTTATGGGTCAGGCTACATGGACAATGACCAAACAGACTCCATTTTGCCTGAGACTCCATATCATGTAAGAAATCCTTCTCCCAGGGAAAGCCCCACCTCTTTACCCAACAATAGTTGCTTAGCATAGCATATTTGGCAACCAAAAATGGCAATTCTTATATGATATAAAAGTATTCTCTCTTTGGTTCCCATTTTTCTTGGACAATGACCCTGTCAGAGAGTGATTGTCTAGATGTTAGTAACCATTCTTTAACTTGTACACAACTAGGGATGTTTGGGCCCATTCTATTTTCTGTTTATGATTTTAAATCTCATGATGTTTGTTTATGGTTTTGAATCATAGCAACAGCCATTTATGCCTTAATATGGTTTTTAATATGGTACTCAAACCCTGGAAGTGGGTGGAAGGGTATAGACTGCAGCTGACCCCTTGGCCTGCCAGCTGGTGGATCTGGACCACAGGCTGGTGAATAAATTTTCCATCTCCTGCTTTAAGGTCGACTCGATGATTTATTGCAATCTCGACTTAACAATACAACTCCTTAGTATTTATCCAAAAGAATTAAAGTATATTTTAGAGATAAATGTGTATCCATGTGTGTTATTATAGCACAATTCCAATAGCCAAGTTATGGAACCAGCCCAGGTGCCCATGAACAGAGATGCATGGATAAAGAAAATGTGGTATATACACCAAGGCACATTATTAAGAAAATATCTAACATACAGAATAAGGATAGAATTTTAAAGTCTTCTAAACAAAAACGGCAGATAATATTTAGAGGGAAACCAATCCGGTCTCAGCTGATTTCTCAACCTAGACCCTCAGAGCTAGAAGGTCTTGGAATAATATATACCAAGCTCTGAAAGAAAATGGTTGCCAGCCAAGAATACCAGCCAGAATACCAGACTCATCAAAATTAAGCTTCAGAATTGATGAAATAAAAGCCTTCCATGATAAACAAAAGTTAAAAGAATTCACAACTAGAAAGCCTGCACAACAGAACAAAAAAAGTATTTTTATGAAGAAGAAATGAAAAATAAAAGTGAAAACCAACAAAGGGAGGAACAAAACTAAAAGAATAGTAAATGAAAGGAGAAACTAATTCAAAATAAAAGCCAGAAATCAAAATGGAAGGGAATAAAAATCATTTCTCAATAATTACATTGAATGTAAATGTACTAAACACATCAATCAAAAGACATAGCTTGAGCATTGGGGTTGTGGCTCTGTGATAGAGTGCTTGTCTAGCATTCTTGAGGCACTGGGTTCAATCTTAGCACCACACAAAAATAGATAAATAAAATAAAGGTATTGTGTCCATCTACAAACTAAGAAATATATATATATATTATATATATATATATATATATATATATATATATGAATTATTTTTCTTCTCTATTTAATATATGAAATATATATGTATTATATATTATATATGTATTATTTCTTCTCTATTTAATATATTTCTATTTCTATTTCATATATATGTATATATGTGTGTGTGTGTGTATATATATATATATATTTCTTAGTTTGCAGATTAAAAAAAAAAGACATAGTTTGGCAGATTTGTTTAAAAAACAAGACCTAACAATATGGGGTCTCCAAGAGACTCACTTCATAGGCAAAGATATTCACAGACTGAAAGTGAAAGAATGGGAAAAAAACACATCATTCACATGAATCTCATAAACAAGCAGGGGTTTCTATCCTCATATCGGATAAGGTGGACGTCAAGCCAAAGTTAATCAGAAGGGACAGGAAAACATTTCATACTGCTTAAGGGAATTATACATCAAGAAGACAAAACAATCATAAATATTTATTCCTCAAACAATGGAGCATTTATGTATATCAAAGAAACCCTTCTAGCTTCCAAGAATCAGATAGATCACAACAAAATAATACTGGGTAATTTTAACATGCCTCTGTCACCACTGGATAAAACTAAATAAAACAAAAACTAAATAAAGGGCTGGGGTTGTGGCTCAGTGGTAGAGTGCTTGCCTAGCATGCATGAGGCACTGGGTATGATCCCCAGCACCACAATAAAAAAAAAATAAACAAAATAAAGGTATTTGTCCATCTACAACTAAAAATATTTTTAAAAAAACTAAGTAAAGAAGTTATAGAACTAAAAATACAATTTATAATTTAGACTTTACAGACATATATAAAATATTTCATCCATCAATGACTTTCTTTTCAGCAGCATGCAGATCCTTCTCTAATATAGACCATGTTATGTAAGATATCACGTTTGTGGGCACGCAATTGTAATGCTACCTTCATATATTTTTAGCATCTGTAGGGTTATTTTGATAGCTCCCTTTCCATTGATACTAATTTTTGTGTTCTTTTTCTTCTTTTTTTATATATTTATTTTTTAGTTTTTGGTGGACACAACATCTTTATTTTATTTGTATGTGGTGCTGAGGATCAAACCCAGCGTCCGGCGCATGCCAGGCGAGTGTGCTACCGCTTAAGCCACATCTCCAGCCCCTTCTTTTTTCTTGATTAAACTTGTTTGATTTTTATCAACTTTTAGCTGTATTATTTCTTCTCTATTTCATATACTTCTGATCCAACTCATTTTTTTTCCTTTCTACTACCTAATTTGAAAATAATTTGATTGTCAACCTAGCTTCTTTCTGATAGAAGTACTTTAGGATATAGATATTCATCTGATCACTGTTTCATTCCAGGGATTCTGATATTTTAAGCTTTTTTTTTTAAAGAGAAAGAGAGAGAGAGGGAGAATTTTTAATATTTATTTATTTATTTATTTATTTTTCAGTTTTTGGAGGACACAACATCTTTGTTTGTATGTGGTGCTGAGGATCGAACCCTGGCCGCACGCATGCCAGGCGAGCGCGCTACCACTTGAGCCACATCCCCAGCCCAGAAAGTTTTTAATATTTATTTTTTAGTTTTTGGCGGATACAGCATCTTTGCTTGTATGTGGTGCTGAGGATAGAACCCGGGCCGCATGCATGCCAGGCGAGCGCGCTACCGCTTGAGCCACATCCCCAGCCCTTTATTTTAAGCTTTTGTGATCGCTTGGTTCAAAGCACTTTTATTTACTTTCCTTGTGCTTTCTTCCTTGACCTGTGAGATATCTGTAAGTGTGCCATTTAATTTTGAAGTAGTTGACATGTGGGAATGGGGTTCTTCCATGACCAGTGCTGCCAATTTAGCCAGTTCTGACAAGGGGCAAATGGGGATAAGAAAAATAAAGACTCATGGATGCAGACTGTGAAGATATAGCTGGGTCAGGTGGAGCACTGCTCTCTGGTGGAGAAGCGGGTCTAAAAATTACACCAGCAATCTATATTTTTTTTATATCTCATTATCAGATTAAAGACTATGTAAGCATTATACTTTGTGTGCAAGAAAGCTACAGAGTTAGCAACACTTTTAGCTTATTCTGCAGTTACATTTTACAGTTGCAATGTGCAATGTTAGGAGCTATGTGTAGCTCTCAAGAAAGTCCATTGTTTAAAGCTACTGTTAGGTGGGCAGGTTCAGGAGGAAGCTGGCGAAACATGGATCTCGTAAACATTGTGGTCGCCTAGCAAGAAAATTCCTCTATTTCCAAGAGCTATGTGCCTGAGATCAAGGTTAAGGCTGATAAGACTCATCCCAGAGCCTCCTCATGGAGGGAATTACCACAGTAGCTAGGCATCCTGCACCTTTGCACGGAAATTTTCTCAGGCACCAAGCATGCCACAGCCATGAAGTCATCAGAGACCCCAATCTCGGACACTGCTCTCCCATTCTCTGTCACAGCTCTCCACGGGGTTCTATATATCTTAAGGTGATTGATTTCCTTCTTTTTTAAAAAATATTTTTTAGTTGTTGATGAACCTTTATTTATATGTGGTGCTGAGAATTAAACCCAGTGCTCACACAAGCTAGGCAAGTGCTCTACCACTGAGCCACAACCCTAGCCCAGGGTGATTGATTTGTAATGTAATAAATCATGCAGGAAACACAGGCTGCATGATTTCAATTTTTTAAAAAAAGTAATGGAGATGTTTTTTATGTTGATTGTATTGGTTATATACCTGTTGAAATATGTCAAAACTGATCAAATTGTATACTTCAAATATGTGCATTTTATCGTCCTTCAATTTTACCTCCTTAAAGCTATAAAAAAACAAAATGAAAAGTGGTATATATACACAATGGAGCTTTATTCAGTCATAAAGAAGAACTAAACTATGTCATTTTCAGGAAAATGGATGGAATTGGAGACCACAATTTTGAATGAAATTGATTAGAGTTGGAGGGAAAAGTATCATATGTTTTCTCTCATATATAGAAGCTAGAAAAAAATTTATACTTTTGTGTATGCATGACTAGGCCGCAACAAAACCCACCATTCATATAATTAATATGGACACTAAAATAAATAGATTTAAAAAGAACAGTGCCAAACAGTATTCACAACTGGTAACTGCCGTGTGTAAAGAGGTGCCAAGTGCTGAGCTCCATTTGTTAGCTGTCCTTTGGTCTGTGACACTTTCTCAATCTTTCTTTGTTTTTATGACCTTGGCAATCTCGAGGAGGTCTGGCCAGATATTGTAGAATGTGCTCGAAACTGAAGTCTCTTCCTTTCTTCTTTTTTCTCCATCCTCTTCCCCCTCTGCCTCCTGTCCCTTGATCTCCTGGTCTTTTGCATCCTGGGCAAGCACTCGGTCACTGAGTGACCTCCCCTGCCCCAGACTGAGTTTGTCTGCTGTTTTCCTCATAAGTGGTTTTTGAGAAGACACCACAGAAGTCAGGTGCCCTTCTTACACTGGCTCAGAGCACACAGGATACCAACACGTCTTACCCTGGTCATCACTGGATCCCTCGAGAAACGCTAACCAGGCTTCTTGACTGTTTCCCCTCTCTCCCTCCTTCCCTCCCTCCCTTCCTTCTCTCTCTCTCCCTCTTTCTCCTGGATTAAACCTGGGATCTTGCTCTACCCCTGAGCCGCATCCCCCATCCCTTTTTATTTTAATTTGAGACAGGGTCTCCCTAAATTGCTCACATTGGCCTTGAACTTGCGATCCTCCTGCCTTAGCCTCTAGAGTAGCTGAGACTGCAGGTGTTTTCACCACCACGACTTGATGTTTTCCCCTTTTTCTATTCTTTCCTTTGGAGACATCTTGTCCACTCTCCAGGAGGGAGAAGAAACAAGCGCCACCTGCTGTGGGGTAGGACTGACCTGCACTATTTGAAATTTCTTCTACAAGGAATATTTGCCTTCTCTTCCCCACTTATTTATTTATCCAATCATTTATTTTTTATCAGCATGGTCTCACCTACATTATTTTATACTTGGGTTCCAGTCCAATGCTATATTATTTACTTTGTTCCAGATTTGACTATGGGGAGTTTTTTTCAGGCTCTCTCTCTCATGCTGGGACTCAAACCCAGGTCCTTGGGTATACTAGGCAAGTGCTTTACCACTGAGTGGCACCTCTAACTCTGACAAGCTCGTTTTATTTGTGACAACAACCTGCTTTCCTAGGGTAGGTTGAGCTGAGCTCTTGAGAGTCTGAGCAGATGGAGTAACACCTCTGGGTCAATCAGCTCTCTGGCCCGTAGAACTCCAGCCCTCAGGTCTACAGGGCTGAGGACAACTTAGGTCTCCAATGCAAGGGGATGAGTCCCTCTGCCTACTTCTCCCTGATGTTACTGGATGGCCTATGCAGTTCAAATCTCTCCTGATGAAGCGGGAGACAGCTAGGAGAAGGGACCTGACTGAAGCCACAGGGAATCAATAAGGGGCCTGGGAATTAGCTCCCTTAAGCTTGATAGGGAAGCTGTTGGAATGATCCATTGGTGAGTAAAAACGAGAGCATTGCCAGCACCCTAAGGACACCCACATGGCCACATGCTTTGGGACATCCTTAGCAGAAAGTGATTCAGAGCCACCTATCCTTGGAGGCCCATTCTGGAGACTACAGCGGCTAAGATGTTCAAGTGGCCCCAATCAGGCCCAGGCCTACCCAATTTTTCCACAAGTCTTAAACTTAGGCAAAATGTCAGTTTTCTGGAGGATGTTTGGGTTACCTATAGTGACACAGACCTGTCCTTGACTCCTGTGGTTTTATCTCTACATTTTGAGGGAGTTCTGCATGTTGGAGCCAGGAGAGGAGGGAGAAGGATGTAGCCAGGAAATAGAGGTAAAGTCGGGGCTGGGACAACAGAGCATTTGGCTCAGAATGGAGCCCAGGAGAAAGGTCAGGTCAGGAGGATCTTTTGGCAAAGGTACTACCACTTCTCTCCAAAAGCAGACAGCACCAAGATAAACATCTCCAGCAATTTGCTCCTCAGAGTGGGAGGGGCTTCCGGTACTCAGGAACCCTGGGTGAACTGTGTGTACCAGGTCCCTGCCTACAGGCATTTGGATCTCCTGGGAGGGTGAGGGCTGGGCTCAGGGAGCCAGTGGCTTATAAGGCAGTAGAAACCCTTCCCTGAGCAGAGCATTCCAGCAGCCTACACCATGAAGGGGATACTGCTTGTGCTGGCCTTGCTGGTGACCAGAGAGCTGGGCTTCCAGACTGGTGAGAGTGGGAAGGAGGGGACAGATGACCTTCCTGACCTTTGCCCACTCTGTCTCACTCCACCCTCCCATGATGATCTCCAAACAGCTTCTAGGGAAGGATTCAGGGCTCTACCCCTGAGCCACATCCCCCAGCCCTTTTTATTTTAATTTGAGACAGGGTCTCACTAAATTTCTCCCATTGCCCTTGAACTTGCAAGGGAAGTCATTGCTCAAGAGTCCTGCAGAAGACCTCTAAAGCACTCTGTTTTCAAGTGGAGGGAGAGGTCTGGTGCTGGAAGGGCCATTTGTTGGGGATACAGTAGGGGAGAGTGAGTTGGGATGGGGGTGCTTATGTGAAGGCCAGAAGCAGGTGGGCTGGTATGCCCTGGGCAGCAGGCTCTTTAGTCCTGGCTTCTCACACCTCCCCCTTCTGGAGTGCCTCAGGGACTATGTGCTTTCTCTCTGGGATGGCAGTCCTGGGGGAGGGCAGGTCTCTGTGGAAGATGAGTCAGGAGACAACACTCGATAAAAATGGCGGAGAAACATGAACCTCAACCTCTTCCCCGAGTAGCTCTTTTAATGAAGTGTTTTCCTGTTTGTGTTTTCAGCAGAAGCCTGCCCTCTTTTTTATGGAATCTTTTCTACATTAGCTATTGGAAGCAAGTCATTATTGGATGCTTCCCTTGAAGTGGCTAATTTTACCGAACCAGAAAAGGCAGCCTTGGGAAAAATCCAGGATTGCTACAATGAAAATGGATTATCAGCCAAGGGCTTGGATTTGATTGCCATGGTAACGTCCTCTCTAAGTGCCCCGTTCCACCCCACACACAACATGTCATAGGATGCCAGGTACAAACAGATCATGCAATCATGCACAAGAGGCGAGATCTACAACTGAGCGCATAGACCCTTGCTCGTCCCCATAGCGATGTTATATGCAACAGCTTGCCATGAGCACATCCAGCCTTTTCTGCTGTCATACATTCCTATAGCACCAATCAGCTCACATACAACAGGTAAATAGGAGAATAATATCAGTGCCACATAGAAAATGTGTCGAGTCCTGTGATTTTTTTCCCCCTAGGTTAGGAGAAGCTAGCAGAGCTGGAGTAGAATTTTAACTTTGGGCAGCAAAGAAAGTATCCTGCACAGACAGGAGCCCATCAGCTCTTAGTTTAGGAAATTAGAAGACTTCTGCTTAGCGGCCAGCTTCACTTCCTCTAGTGCCCACTTGGAAAGCTAGTCCACTCCACTGGCTCAGATGGAGCCCTGCTTCCATTCCATAACATCTCAGTTTCCCCAGCCAGAATTTCCACTCCATGGTTTGGATGCCTGAGGTTTTGGAAGTGGCCTCTAGGTACCTGCCCCTGCTTACCACAGCAGCTCAATGTATTTTCTGGTGATATATCTTTTTTATTTCTTCTTATTGTTCTTGTTACACAGATTTTTGAATAGTTGGTTTCTCACCTTATTTTTTCCCCCAAAGTGTTATTTTTTTAGTGTTTGATTCTGAAAAATGAGATGTTTTTCAAGAAACAGAATTTCATGTACCAATAGATATTTGCACACAGGGCACACGAGATTGTTGACAACATGGACACACACTTTTCATCTATCCCATAGACCTCACAGATGGTCTCAGGTACAGGAGACTTGATGAAAACCCAGACTCAAGCCACCTTACACCACCCTCGGACCCAGTCCCCACTGTTCCCTTCAGAACCTTTTCATCTCCTTCCCTCCCTGGCCAGTGGTTGATGGGGCTCCCTCTGGACAGCGTCATAGTGTCAGGGAGCCATCTTCATCTTGGCCTGAATGGCTGCAGCCCTCTCCAGGGGTGGACCTGCGGGCCCATGTTTCTTGCTGGAAATGGAGCTGAATCACTGAGGAGAAGATTTTGTCCCTGTGGATGAGGAGGAGGGTGGTCCTGGGGAGACTGAATAGCTCTGCCAAAGGTCTGGGACCTCCATGAGCCATCTCTCTCTCTCTGTCTTATTCTCTCCCAGGTCTCCATTACTGCCAGCCCAGAATGTCTCCTCTTCTATGTGGAGTCACTGAAGGACAAAATTTAAAAAGGCCTTTTCAATCTTCCATGACCAGTCGACACTGAAGAGTTGAATCTTTGCCCCCGATGTCTGACCTGACCTCCATCTCCCCACCCTGTTCTCTTTTTTCACCTGAAGCTGGAATCCAGGCACCTGTCCCCACCTGATTCTCTTTATTAGGCTGACTCTAATAAAACACCTGCAGCTCCTCTCTGTGCACCTGAGGTCTGTATGCTGTGTGACATGTGACATGTGTGGTCACTCAGAGCATGGGCTCTAGGGTCAGGCAGAACCAGGATAAATGTAGGCCTTGCCACTCACTGGCTGTATGACTACAGACAAGCCATTTTGTTGTTCTGAGGCTGTAAAATGGGGACTGTGTGAGGACTAAATAATGTCCCTAGGGCTGGGGCTTTAACTCAGTGGTAGAGCGCTCGCCTAGCACGTGTGAGGCACTGGGTTCCATCCTCAGCACCACATAAAAATAAAATAAAATAAAGGCAACCTTGAAAAAAAAATAATGTACTTGACTGCAGCTTCACCAGCCTGGAAGGATAAAAATGGAGTTAAGAGCTACTGAGGGCATACGTGGGTGCTGTCTTTATCACTGTCGCAGGGCCTCTAGCCCTTCCAATGTCAATCCAGTCATTGTCGAGTGACTCGGGAGATGACATGGTGCACTCATCACAAATCCTCTTGGTCTCCCAGTGGTGGATGCCATTTTCTACTTCTTAGTTGATGTCTTCCAAGGAGGCTGACTTTCCTGCAGGGACACCCCAGGCCACTGCTGCTCTTGGGTTCTTCCCCTGGCACTGGAGCCCCGCATAACCTTGGCCTGGAGGATGGGAGAAAGAGAGCGGATGGCAGAGTCTCACTCTGAAGGGAGGCTGATGTCGTGGAGAGAGCTCGGGCCCTGAGGTCTCACCCACGGGTGTGCTACCTGGGACAAGTGACATGACCTCTCTGAGCTTACATCTAAAAATGTCAAATGGGTACTTTCATTTACCAGGAGACTACAAGAAAGGGACCCTAGAGCAGTGCTGGGCTCCCGTGACAAGGGGCCTCAAGAAACGTGACATAATCAGTAGTATCTCTCTACCCTCCTGGGCCATTAGGACACAATAAGGTCACATTCAGACTGCTGAACTTGGGATTTGGGGCTAAAAGGCTAGAGTCTTGAGTCCTGATTCTTTTCTGAAAATAAGTATTATTATTATTATTATTATTATTATTATGGTGCTGGGGATTGAACCAGGGTCTTGTGCATGTAAGGCAAGCACTCTACCAGCTGAACTATACTCCCAGCCCAGCATTTTATTTTTTAAAATTGTTTTTAGTTCTGTGATGCTGGTAATTAAACCCAGGGCCTCACACATGCTAGGCAAGTACTCTACTACTAAGCTACGTACCAGTCCTTAACATAAGTATTTTAATTCACCTGTTTGCTCATTCAATACATTGATTTTTATATCTATCCAATGCTGGGCCTTCTTCTAGACTAAGCATTAAATGCACAGGTTATATTAAAAGGCTTAAAATATTACTGAGAAGTACAAAATAAAATTTGAATAGATGAAAGCCTAAATGATGCCCTTGTATGGGGTAAATTTTTATTGTAGAAATGTCAAAGACTGAGCTGGAGTTGTGGCTCGATGGTGGAGTGCTTGCCTAGCATTTGTGAGGTGCCTGGATTCAGTCCTTAGCCCCACATAAAAATAAATAAACCAAGGTATTGGGTCCAAAAGAAAGAAAGAAAAGAAAGAAAGAAAAAGAAAAAGAAAAGAAAGAAAGAAAGAAAGAAAAAAAAAAAGAAATGTCAAAGACTCATGCTTGGTGCATTGATGTGTACCTGTAATCCCAGAGACTCAAGAGACTAAAGCAGGAAGATCTCAAGTTGAAGGTCAGCCTTCACGACTTAGTGAGACCCTGTCTCAAAACAAAACCTAAAAATGAGCCTGGGGATGTGGCTTAGTGGTTAAGGGCCTCTGGGTTCAGTCCCTGGCACCAAAAGATAAATAAATAAATAAATAAAACTAAAAAGTTAAAAGAACTGGGGACTCAGTGGTAAAGCACCTCTGGGTTCAATCCCTAGTGCTAACAAAACAAAATATGATTCTCAAATTCACTTAAAAAAATCTGTGTTCTAATGAAGATTGAGCTAAAGTTTATTTAAAAGAGTAAGTGCTTAAAATGAACTAAAGAAATTAAAAAAAAAAGAAGTTCAAGCAGAATCTTTCTATTATAACCTGGTTATGACTACAGTTTAGAATCTAGTTTTTTTTTTTTTTTAGAATCTAGTTTTAATAGAGGGATAGATAAATGGCCATTGTGAGAGAAGAGAAAGCACCCAGATAGACACAACACCAGTTAAAGATATAAAAAAAGACAGCATGTTGAATCATGTAAAAATGTATTATTTTTTTAAATGAGAAAAATAACCAATATTTAAAAAGTCAGGCTGGATCTGTCCAGCTTCTCATTGTAGATCAATGATTTAATTGACATAGATTCAGTACGTGATTATTCATTTGAGACATCTTTCTGTCTTCCTTCCCCTCTCACTGTCTCTGTCTCTTTGTTTGGCCTTCATGATGTGACAGTGTTTTAGTTTTTCTCCTATTTCTTTGGAAGATCTTTCTCAGCTTTTTTCCTCGTTACTTGTGTCCTATACCACAGATCACTCTTTTTTTTTCTATTTATACTCATTTTCTTAGTGATATTATCCGACTTTGCTACTTTACCCACAACTTCTAAATTAAAATCTCCAGCCCTAGAATTTCCAAGAAAATTCACAGTTTCTGAGTTCATGAGACAGAGTCTGGAGTCTAAGGTGGCAAAGGTGGCTAAATTTGCAAGACAGAATACCAGAGACAAGAGAGTTTCACAGAGAGAGGAAACTCCAGGATTTGGCAGAAAATCCCAATCAGGTCTTCAGTGAATACTGCTCAGTGTGTGCATGTGAGAAAACAGCCCAAGACTAGGGGTCTTAGTCCATTTTCGGTTGCTATAACAGAATACAGCAGATGGAATAATTAATAAACAACAGAGTGGACTTAACTACTACCCTGGAGGCTGGGGCATCCAAGATGGAAGGGCTGCATCTGCTGAGGGTCTTCCCTTTGCTTATAACATGGTGAAATACATACATCAAATGGAGACAGATAGATATAGAGATAGATAGATAGATAGAGAGAGAGAGAGAGAGAGAGAGAGAGAATGGGAAAGAGGTGTTGGGGAAACCAAGTACCTTGTACATGGTAAGCACATGCTTTACCACTGAACTACATCCCCAGTCCTGAAATCACTTTTATACCAAATCCACTCTCACAACAATGAGCCCATTGCTGTGATATGACAGTAATTCTTTCATGAGGGCAGAGTTCTCATGACGAAATCACCTCTTGAAGGTCCCATATCTTATGAAGTAAATAAAATTTACTCCCTAAGTAAATTTAGTTGTAGATGGACACAATACCTTTATTTTATTTATTTATTTTTATGTGGTGCTGAGGCTCAAACCCGGTGCCTCACACTTCTTAGGCAATTGCTCTCTCTCTGGTCCACAATCCCAGCCCTCTAATCATCTCTTAATGACCCACCATATTAAAATCATTACAGTAAGGACCAAGCTTCCAACTATAGAGGAAAAAAGGGAGAAAAGGTGGGAGATGGTCACTTATGAAAATAGAAGGGAGACTAATAGAGGAAATAGACCTGGGGAGAGGATGTGGGAGGTAAAGGGGAGGTATTGAGGAATGATGTGACCAATTTATATTCGTAATCTCATTACTATGTATAGTTGTAATCCACCAATTATGGGGGGAAATTATGTATGATGATGTCAAAATGAAGTCAACTGGGGCTGTGACGTTGACTCAGTGGGAGAGCGCTTGCCTAGCATGCATAAGGCACGGGGTTCGATTCTCAGCACCACATACAAATAAATAAAATAAAAAATTTCATCAACAACTAATAAAAATATTTTTTAAAAATGAAGCCAACTTGGGCTGGGGATGTGGCTCAAGCGGTAGCACGCTTGCCTGGCATGCGCGAGGCATTGGGTTCGATCCTCAGCACCACATACAAATGAGTTAAAGATGTTGTGTCTACTGAAAACTGAAAAATAAATATTTAAAAAAATGAAGCCAACTGTTATGTGTAACTATAATGTACTAATAAAAGCATAAAAGGGCCTCATCTCCTCTGGGACTGGGGTTGTAGCTCAGTGGTAGATCACTTACCTGGCATGCGTTAGGCACTGGGTTCGAATCTCAGCACCACATTAAAATAAATAAATAAATAAAGATATTGTGTCCACCTACAACTAAAAAAAAAATTAAAAAAGGCTTCATTTCCTAACACTATTGCTTTGGAGATTAAGTTTCCAACCCATGAACTTTGGGGAAACATCTGAACCATACTAACAGAGAATAACTACCTGAAAGTAGCAAGGGTAACAACGTCTGGAATTTACAAAGGGCTGGAAGCAGTTTGTGTTCCTATCAGCCAGAGAAGAATATCCTAACTTACTCATGGATCATTAAGTCATTCATCCAAAAAGGCATTAAAATTCACTTTAGCATATGGCTGCTTTTTTGCCCACCTAAAAAGACTTTTAAAAGGCTTCCAATGGCTCATACAATTTCCAAGTAACAGAACAATACTCTAGAATGTTTACAGAAGTACAGAACTATTCAGCACCTAAAAAGCTAAATTTAATAATAGTTTGCATCCAAAAAATAATTAGCAGACATGCAAAAGAAAGTATGCCTTATTATCAGAAAAGCCAATCTATATAAACAGACTCAGACATGATAGACATGTAGAATCAGAGAGGAAAATCATTCTCAAAGTTACTCAACTTATATTAAATGTTCAAGAAGGGAGAGGAGCATGTGCAGATGGAAGCCAAAACAGAGGTACAAAATGACTCAAATCACATTTGTATAGATGGAAAATAAATTCCACTGGATGGAATTAATAGCAGATTAAACACTGCAAAAGGGAACATTAATGTGTTTGAAAGAGAGAGTAATAGATACTATCAAAAAGGAGAAAAGAAAAAAAATTTTAATATTTATTTTTTAGTTTTAGGTGGACACAATATCTTTATTTTATTTTTATGTGGTGCTGAGAATCGAACCCAGTGCCTCACGCATGTTAGGCAAGCACACTACCACTTGAGCCACATCTCCAGCCCAGAAAAAAAAATATTTTTTTAAATGACAAAATGTCTGTCCCAGTGAGCTCTGAGACAGCCTTTAGGCCAGTCCATAGTTAATTGGAATCTCTTAGAGATCAAGGGCCCTACATTTTTCAAATTTGATCAAAATTATCCTCCTACCAATCCACAAAACTCAATTGACCTTCAGCTTAAGAAACATGAAGAAACGCTATACTTAGGCACAATCATAAGCAGGGTCTTTAAACAAATTTTTTTTTTAAAAAATTTTTTAACAACATCCAGAGAAATGGAGAAACAAGGGTAAGAATGACAGCAGACTTCATTCAGGAAACAGACTTGTCCTCAGGGCCCCTGAATCCTGGCTCAAGCCCCTCTTGGCCAAAGCAATCTCACCTGTGCAGAGAACTTCTGGGAAACTTGCCTGTCAGTGCCATGCAATGGGCCTGCCCACCTGGGTCTCAGCAGATCCTGAAACAGCCCTGAATCGTGGCCCCACAGCTGCAGTCTGGGAGCTGATCTGCCTAGTCAGAGACCCTGAAAGATAAGGCCATGTATGTCCCCATACCAAGACTGCCCACCTTGGTCTCAAAGAGGATTTTGCATGGTCCTGGATCCCTGTTCCAACCTCTCCCAGCGGTGGTCTGAGAGCAGTTATTCCTCCCAAGACCTGGAGGGAGGAAAACCCCTCAGTGTTTGGCCCCCACTATGGATCTTGAAATAGCCCTATAAATCAGCCCCCCCTCAACTGTGGTCTGAGAGCAGGTTTGTGTGCCTGAGAGCCTGCAAAGAGACACACATGTCTGTGACCACAGAGGCAGGCTTCAGGACCTCAGCCTTGGCTATGGATCTTTGGCTTTATGTCTCTTATGGACTTCTCCTGCTGCAGTTTAGAGATGGTTTTGGTGGGTACCCCAAACGTTCATATGCTGGATCTTTGTCTATTTTTAACTTTTTTATTTAACTATATAAAAAATCTCCCATATTTTGTGCATCATTTCCCCCCATAATTGGTGCATTACAACTATACATAGTAATGAGATTACAAATATAAATTGGTCAATAATCATTCCCCAATACCTCCCCTTTACCTCCCACATCCTCTCCCCCAGGTCTATTTCCTCTACTAGTCTCCCTTCTATTTTCATAAGTGATCACCCCCCACCTTTTCTCCCTTTTTTCCTCTATAGTTGGAAGCTTGGTCCTTACTGTAATGATTTTAATATGGTGGGCCATTAAGAGATGATTAGAGGGCTGGGATTGTGGCTCAGTGAGAAAGCAATTGCCTAAGAAGTGTGAGGCACTGGGTTTGAGTCTCAGCACCACATAAAAATAAATAAAATAAAGGTATTGTGTCCATCTACAACTAAAAAAATATTTTAAAAAGAAAGATAATTGGAGCATGGGTACACTGTCCTCTGAGACGATTAATATAGCCCTTGGAGGACGAGTTCCCCAGAGTGGATTATGAAGAGTCTGGCCCCTGCCTGCTGTCATGCTTCATTGCTCACACACGTGCTCCTCCTGCATGTGGCTGGTTCCCTTTCCACTTCTCTGCCAGTTGTGGCACAGTCAGACGCTGATGCCATGCTGTTTAGACTTTCCAGGCACAAGAATCATGAGCCAAACAAATCTCTTTTCTTTTTAAAGTACTCAGTCTCCAGTATTTTATTATACCAACACAAAATGGACTAAAATACCTCCTCTATATGTTTTCAGGAGATACACAGGTGGATTAAAATGGGCATTGATGAATAGCACCGGCACTGCCTTGTTTAAGTCTCCAGGAGTGCTGTTAGGGTTTGGATCTGGAACGTCCTCCAAAACTCATGTGTTGAAAGCATCGAGGTTCAGAGGTGGGGTTTTTAGGCAGTGATCAGAACATGAAGACTCTGATCTCATCAGTGGGTTAATCTATTTGCTGGATGAATCCATTGATAGCTGAGTGGATGGCCTCCTGGTGATTGCCATAGACTATATGCTTACACTGTACAGAAAGAGGAGGCAGAGGACATTTACCCCACAAACACCTCAGACCAGGCCTGATCTACATTGTGAATGGGGGCACTTGAAAAAAAAAAAGATGGCTGAATGTACTACTGGAAGGTGGGACAGTTGGAGAAAGCAGGTCACTGGGGGCATGCCTTGAAAGGGTTGATCTTCTCCCTGTGAAATGTTCTCACTGTGAAATGTTCACAGTGTTGGTCTTTGACACATTGGAAACATTGCAACACAGTTTGGGACCAGGAAATTTATTTGACTTCCTTACCAAAAGGGCTTACAGAATGTCAGGTCCTTTGGTTTACAGTCTGCAGGTGCAATGAAATAAAGGAAAACTAACTCATGGAGTAGTTTAAACCATGAGTGACTGAGCTGAGCAAATGAGCCGTTGGGCTTCTCATTCTTTTCTTGTGACCAGGGAGAGCCCTACATGTCAGCAAGCAGAAAATTTCACTATAAAAATACAAGATATTTTTCTCCTGTTAATGTTTAACTTTCCTTCCTGGATAGTGTCATAATTTTCTTGGAAAAGTTCTGTTTGCAGAACTGAGATGCTAGTGGGCTGTGTATAGCACGAGTTGTTTTGAACGTTCCTACACCTGATTGATTTCCTCACAAAATCTGTCTAGAGAAGAGTGTCCCCAAGAACAAGATGGAGCCATAGTACAGAATGGAGTCACTCATGGCTGTCAATTTGCTTCACTGTGAACTCCACAAGGGTCCAGTTTTATGGCTCTCAAATTGCCAAATGGGAGGGATCTGCAATTGCTAGCTGGAGTTTGCAAAGGAGGCAGGATTTGAAGTTTTTAGGATTGACTGATTAAATATCTCCATCCTAGGTCTCAGGATCCCCACTCCTTTTCTGTCATGTTTCTGACCTTATCAAGAAATAAAATCTGCTCTAAAATCAGGAACAAGACAAGGATGTCTACTCTTACCACTCCTGTTCAGTATGGTTCTCAAAACTCTAGCCAGGGCAATTAGGCAAGAGAAGGAAATTAGAGGGATCAAAATAGGAAAAGAAGAAGACAAATTATCCCTGTTTGCCTATGACAAGATCCTACTTCTACAAGACTCCAAGAACTCTACCAGAAGACTTCTAGGGCTGCTAAATGAATTTAGCAAAGTAGCAGGAAGGTTAAAGATCAACATTCATAGGTCAATCGTTTTCCTATACTCCAATGGCAGCTCTTTTGAGAAAGAAATCAGGAAAACTATCCCTTTCATAATAACCTCAAGAAAACAAAAAACAAAAACCAACCAAACAAAAAAAAAACTTGGGAATTAAATTAAAAAAAGAAGTGAAAGACCTCTACAATGAAAATTATAAATCACTGAAGAAAGAAGTTGAAGAAGACCTTTTTAACATCTCTAGTTATCAGGGTAATAATGGAAAGATCTCTTATGCTCTTGGGTAGGCAGAATTAGTATTGTCAAAACGGCCATGGTACCAAATGTGATATACAGACTCAATGTAATCCTCATCAAAATGCCAATGAAATTCTTCACATAACTAGGGGAAAAAAGTCCTAAAATTGGTTAAGAATAAAAGACCCAAAATAGCCAAAGAAATCCTGAGCAAGAAGAGGGAAGCAGAAGGTATCACAATACCTGATCTCAAATTATACCACAAAGCTATAGTAACAAAAACAGCATGGTACTGGCATCACAATTAACATGAAGACCAAGGGAATGGAATAGAAGACACAGCGACAAACCCAAATGCTTAAAACCACCTGATGCTTGACAGAGATATAAAAAATATATGTTGGGGAAAAGACAGCCTTTTAAACAAATGGTGTTGGAAAAACTGGATATACATATGTAGAAGAATAAAACTAGATGCCTGTCTCTCACTCTGCACAAAAGTCAAATCAAATGGATCAAAGACTTAGGAATTAGACCAAGAATTTGCCACTGCTAGAAGAAAACATAAGGTCAACCCTTCATCATATTGGTGCTGGCACCAACTTCTTTAACAAGATCCTTAAAGCTCAAAAATAAAACCAAGAATCAATAAGGGTCCAGGCTATCCCATTAGTGGGCATCACAGGTTTGTTGTACCAAGTTCTCTAGAGAACTGTACAGAACATCTCCCAGAATTATCTAATTAGAGGGAGGGAGAATCCTCCATCTGTCAGCTCTCATTCCACATAGATTAGTTTGACCTCAGGGATGTTACTCTAACTCCTTAATACTTCCCGGCTGAACATGAACATGTCTTGCATAAGATAGCATCAAGAATGGTGGGGGTGAGATCATGTCAATGTGAAAGGAGCCTCAGCCTACACAGAACTGTCCAAACGCCCACAGGTGAGTAGGTGGTGAGGCCAAGCAGGTGAGAATTAAGCAGAAGAATCATTGGGTAACAGTCATTTTGTATACATAGTGCTAATATGAATTATAGGGTGCACTTGATATATTCGGTCATGGAGTAATCTCTTCCCATTAGATTTTTGCTGTATAGAGACACTAATACCTTAATTATTTTATGCTATATTGAGATTAGAAGATTTTGTGCACAATTAACTTTATAAATAAGCAGACATGGCATATAAAGGGGCTCAGTGCATTTCTGAATTGAATATGTCTACGTTAGTGAAATTGATCTGTAGTAAGAATTTGAGTCAGAGAAGACAGTAAGCAGAATCAAATGGAATGTATTTTTTCATTTTTTAAATATTTATTTTTAGTTATAACAATATCTTTATTTTATTTTTTTATGTGGTGCTGAGGATCGAACCCAGTGCCTTATGCATGGTAGGCAAACACTCTACCTCTGAGCCACAACCACAGCACTTTTTTCATAGGACATATGTTGTGCATCCTAGTACTGAGAAACACAGTGCACTTTAATTTTAATAAAATATGATAAATAAAATGCTTTGAAATGACATAATCACCAATTATGTTCTAGTAAATATAATTTTTATGTTCCCAAAAAAGCTAATACAAGGACTCTGTACATGCTGTTTCGTTTACTTGCTGATGAATGACTATTTTTTAAAAAAAATATTTTTATATGGGTGGTGGACACAATACTTTTATTTTATTCATTTATTTATATGCGGTGCTGAGAATCAAACCTAGTGCCTCATATATGCTAGGCAAGCGCTCTACCACTGAGACACAACCCCAGCCCTATGAATGACTCTTTTGTTACTTTGAGGTATTTTTGTTTCATTTTAAATCAATACACCTAGCTGTACATATTTATTGGATGCAGTGTAATGTTTTGATACATGTACAAATTATGTAACTATTTATTTATTTTGGTACTGGGGAATGAACTCAGGGTCACATCCCCAGCCCTTTTTCATATTTTATTTAGAGACAAGGTCTTGCTGAGTTGCTTAGTGCCTTGCTGTTTTTGAGGCTGGCTTTGAACTTGCGATCCTCCTGCCTCAGCCTCCCAAGCCACCAGGATTACAGGTGTGCACCACCATGCCAGTGTAAATTATATAATTATTAAATAAGGGTATTAGCATATCTGTCATTTCAAATATCATTTCTTCATGGTGAGAAAATTGAAAATCCTCTCTTTTAGCTATTTTGGAATGTACAATGCAATATTGTTAACTATAGTCACCCAAATTATTGCAACAGAACAGCAAAACTTATTCCTCCTGTCTAATTATAATGTTTACCTGTTGACTGATCTTTCTTCCTCCCTAGCCGCTGGTAATCACTATTCTACTCTCTGCTTCTATGAGATCAATGTTTTCTTTTTCAAATATATATATTTGGTTGTTGATGGGCCTTTATTTTATTTACTTATTTATATGTGGTGCTGAGAATGGACTCTAGTGCCTCACACGTGCAAGGCAAGCACACTGCCACTGAGCTACAACTCCAGATCCGAGATCAACTTTTTTTTTCTTTTTTCTTTTGGTTATTCAAAACACTACAAAGCTCTTGACATATCATATTTCATACATTAGATTCAAGTGGGTTATGAACTCCCATTTTTACCCCAAATACAGATTGCAGAATCACATCGGTTACACATCCACATTTTTACATAATGCCATACTAGTGACTGTTGTATTCTGCTACCTTTCCTATCCTCTACTATCCCCCCCTCCCCTCCCCTGCCCTCCCATCTTCTCTCTCTACCCCATCTACTGTAATTCATTTCTCTCCTTGTTTTTTTTCCCATTCCCCTCACAACCTCTTATATGTAATTTTGTATAACAATGAGGGTCTCCTTCCATTTCCATGCAATTTCCCTTTTCTCTCCCTTTCCCTCCCACCTCATGTCTCTGTTTAATGTTAATCTTTTCCTCCTGCTCTTCCTCCCTGCTCTGTTCTTAGTTGCTCTCATTATATGAAAGAAGACATTTGGCATTTGTTTTTTAGGGATTGGCTAGCTTCACTTAGCATAATCTGCTCTAATGCCATCCATTTCCCTACAAATTCCATGATTTTGTCATTTTTCTAGTGCAGAGTAATACTCCATTGTGTATAAATGCCACATTTTTTTTTATCCATTCATCTATTGAAGGGCATCTGGGTTGGTTCCACAGTCTAGCTAGCTATTGTGAATTGTGCTGCTATGAACATCAATGTGGCAGTATCCCTGTAGTACGCTCTTTTAAGGTCTTCAGGGAATAGTCCGAGAAGGGCAATAGCTGGGTCAAATGGTGGTTCCATTCCCAGCTTTCCCAGGAATCTCCATACTGCTTTCCAAATTGGCTGCACCAATTTGCAGTCCCACCAGCAATGTACAAGAGTACCCTTTTCCCCACATCCTCGCCAGCACTTGTTGTTGTTTGACTTCATAATGGCTGCCAATCTTACTGGAGTGAGATGGTATCTTAGGGTAGTTTTGATTTGCATTTCTCTGACTGATAGAGATGGTGAGCATTTTTTCATGTACTTGTTGATTGATTGTATGTCCTCCTCTGAGAAGTGTCTGTTCATGTCCTTGGCCCATTTGTTGATTGGGTTATTTGTTATCTTATTGTTTAATTTTTTGAGTTCTTTGTATACTCTGGATATTAGGGCTCTATCTGAAGTGTGAGGAGTAAAGATTTGTTCCCAGGATGTAGGCTCCCTATTTACCTCTCTTATTGTTTCTCTTGCTGAGAAAAAACTTTTTAGTTTAAGTAAGTCCCATTTGTTGATTCTTGTTATTAACTCTTGTGCTATGGGTGTCCTATTAAGGAATTTGGAGCCCGACCCCACAATATGTAGATCGGAGCCAACTTATTCTTCTATCATACACAGAGTCTCTGATTTGATATCAAGCTCCTTGATCCATTTTGAGTTAACTTTTGTGCATGGTGAGAGAAGGGGATTCAGTTTCATTTTGTTGCCTATGGAATCCCAGTTTTCCCAACACCATTTGTTGAAGATGCTATCCTTCCTCCATTGCATGCTTTTAGCCCCTTTATCAAATATAAGATAGTTGTAACTTTGTGGATTAGTCTCTGTGTCCTCTAGTCTGTACCATTGGTCCACCCGCCTGTCTCGGTACCAATACCATGCTGTTTTTGTTACTATTGCTCTGTAGTATAGTTTGAAATCTGGTATCGCTATGCCACCTGATTCACACTTCCTGCTTAGAGTTGCTTTTGTTATTCTGGGTCTTTTATTTTTCCATATGAATTTCATGATTGCTTTATCTATTTCTACAAGAAATGTCATTGGGATTTTGATTGGCATTGCATTAAACCTATAGAGAACTTTTGGTAATATCGCCATTTTGATGATGTTAGTTCTGCCTATCCATGAACAGGGTATATTTTTCCATCTTCTAAGATCTTCTTCTATTTCTCTCTTTAGGGTTCTGTAGTTTTCATTGTATAAATCTTTCACCTCTTTTGTTAGGTTGATTCCCAATATTTTATTTTTTTTGAGGATATTGTGAATGGGGTGTTTTTCCTCATTTCCGTTTCAGAAGTTTTGTCGCTGATATACAGAAATGCCTTTGATTTATGCATGTTGATTTTATATCCTGCCACTTTGCTGAATTCATTTATTAGTTCTAGTAGTTTCTTTGTGTAGACCCTTTTGGGTCTTCTAGGTATAGAATCATGTCATATGCAAACAGTGATAATTTAAGTTCTTCTTTTCCTATTTTTATGCCTTTAATTTCTTTCATCTGTCTAATTGCTCTGGCCAGTGTTTCGAGAACTATATTGAATAGAAGTGGTGATAGAGGGCATCCCTGTCTTGTTCCAGATTTTAGAGGGAATGCCTTCAATTTTTCTCCATTCAGAATGATGCTAGCCTGAGGCTTAGCATAGATAGCTTTTACAATGTTGAGATAAGTTCCTGTTATCCCTAGTTTTTCTAATGTTTTGAACATAAAGGGATGCTGTACTTTGTCGAATGCTTTTTCTGCGTCTATTGAGATGATCATATGGTTCTTATCTTTGAGTCTATTGATGTGGTGAATAACATTTATTGATTTCCATATATTGAACCATCCTTGCATCCCAGGGATGAATCCTACTTGATCATGGTGCACAATTTTTTTGATGTGTTTTTGTATCTGATTCACCAGAATTTTATTGAGGATTTTTGCATCTAGGTTCATTAGAGATATTGGTCTGTAGTTTTCTTTCTTTGAGGTGTCTTTGTCTGGTTTCGGAATCAGAGTGATGTTGGCCTCATAGAATGAATTTGGAAGAGCTCCCTCTTTTTCTATTTCCTGAAATAACTTGAAAAGTATTGGTATTAATTCTTCTTTAAAGGTTTTGTAAAACTCCGCTGTATACCCATCTGGTCCCGGGCTTTTCTTGGTTGGTAGTCTTTTGATTGCTTCTTCTATTTCATCCATTGATATTGGTCTGTTCAAATTGTGTGTATCCTCCTGACTCAGTCTGGGCAAATCATATGACTTAAGAAATTTATTGATGTCTTCACTATCTTCTATTTTATTGGAATATAGGTTTTCAAAATAATTTCTAATTGTCTTCTGTATTTCTGTAACATCTGTTGTGATATTGCCTTTTTCATCCCATATGTTAGTAATTTGAGTTCTCTCTCTTCTTCTCTTCGTTAGCATGGCTAAGGGTCTGTCGATCTTATTTATTTTTTCGAAGAAACAACTTTTAGTTTTGTCAATTTTTTCAATAGTTTTTTTGTTTCAATTTCGTTGATTTCTGCTCTGATTTTAACTATTTCTTGCCTTCTGCTACATTTGCTGTTGTTTTGCTCTTCCTTTTCTAGGGCTTTGAGATGAAGTGTGAGCTCATTTATTTGTTGGTTTTTTTCTTTTTTTGAGGAATGACCTCCAGGCGATGAATTTCCCTCTTAAAACTGCTTTCATTGTATCCCATAGATTCCGACATGTTGTGTCTGTATTTTCATTTATCTCTAAGAATTTTTTGATTTTCTCCTTTATGTCTTATGTAACCCATTGATCATTCAGTAACATATTGTTCATTTTCCATGTGATGTAGGATTTTTCCTTCCTTCTTTTATCATTGATTTCCAGTTTCATTCCATTATGATCAGATAAAATGCATGGGATTATCTCCACCCCTTTATATTTACTGAGGGTTTCCCTATGGCATAATATATGGTCTATTTTTGAGAAGGATCCATGTGCTACTGAGAAAAAAGTATATCCACTTGATGATGGTTGATATATTCTATATATGTCAGTTAAGTCTAGGTTATTGATTGTGATATTGAGTTCTATAGTTTCTTTATTCAACTGTTGAGAGCCACAGCCGAAGGGGCCCCAGCAAACTTCCAGCTGCCAGCAAACTTCCAGCTGCCGGCTGATGATTGGCTCACAGCGGCCCCAGCAACATCTAGCTGATTGGCTCCTCTGCGGTGATGCACATTGGGCTGTTTCCCTGCCCTTTCAGACCACGGAGCTGCTCATTGGGGGACTTTTTTGGCTCCACCCACGTGACCCAGCCAATCGGCCTCAAGAGCAGGAGGATTGTGGGAGGTGGAGAGAAGCTTGTGGGGGAGAGAGAGGCTTGTGGAAAGCCGGTGGTGGCAGTTGAGGCTCTGAGGGTTTTTCCTGAGAGGCTGTTTTGTTTGGCGTGTGTGGTTCTAAAAATAAAGTTAGTTTCTTTTGACAAGTGGCTCCTGATTGTGCCCAGCCAGACTGCGGCATTTGGTGGCTCGCACGGGGAGCGACTGAGGGTAAGTGAAACTGCTCGCCCCTGAGGGCAGGGTGAGAGGATGGGTAGCCATTTTAAGATTCCTCTTTTATTTTGCTTCACTTTTGTTTTAAGTTGCCTGTCCCTGGAGATGAGTGAGACGGAAGAAAAACCGCTCACATCTGAGGAAAAACTATTTACGTCTGAGGAACAGATAGGGAGAAAGGACGGATGCACATGTCAGGAGGATAGAAAGGCTATAATGACTTTTTGTTGTTCCCTTTTTATTTCATTCTGTCTCGGTTTTGTTTGGCGTCATCTTGTTGGGTTGTATTATAGTAGAAATACGGGATCAGAAATTAGTAAAAAACAAACTGAAAGAGTGTTAAGTAAACTGTTAGAGGAAGGAGGCATCTCAGTAAAATCAAGAACAGTCAGGGCATACGTTGATACAATACAAAAATGTAGCCCATGGCTTTTTAAGGAGGAGTTGTTAAATATATCACAATGGAACCATCATGGTGAAGATTTAAAAAGAATAGAAAAGAAAAGCCCAGGGACTCTGCCAGTTGGCACATTGCCATTGTGGACATTCGTATCTTGTTTGCTTAGTCCAAAGCCTTCAGTTCAGACAATGGTAGAGGAAGGAGAAGACATATTGATTCAAGTAAAAGAGAAGGTCTCTCAAGTTAGTCAGACAGAGGAAAAGATTCAACTAAAAGAGAAGGCCTCTCAAGCTAGTCAGACAGAGAAAGAAAGTGTAAAACAGAAAAAGCCATCAGGGGGAAAGTTACAACAGGAGACTGCTACTAACACCTTTCTATCACCAGAGTGTGTAAGTGTCCAACCAACAGCACCACCTCTACAGGAGACTGCTACTAACACCTTTCTATCACCAGAGGACGTAAGTGTCCAACTAACAAGGCCACCTCCATATGCTGGGAGGTCCCCAACCCCTGCAGTTGATAGTTGGGATCCTGAGACAAGATCTCAAATATTAACATGCCCTGTATTTGAGGCAGGAGGGCAGCGATTTTACCATGTTTTAAATTTAAAAACAGTGAAGCAGCTAAAAGAGGCTGTAACAACCTATGGTCCTCAAGCACCCTTCACTGTAAGCATGGTCGAATCCATTAACAACTTGAACATGACGCCAGCAGATTGGGCTAATATGTGTAAAGCTGTGCTAAATGGAGGCAATACCTGTTATGGAAGGTTGCCAATGAGGAATTTTGCAAGGAGACGGCTAGGCAAAATGCAGCAGCTGGTTATCCTCAGAGAAATCTAGATATGTTGTTAGGAAAGGGACCTTATGAGGATCAGCAGCAACAAATTGCATATGATCCTGGTGTATATGCACAAATTGCTGTAGATGCAATTAAGGCATGGAAGACTTTACAAGGACATGGAGGTTTACAAGGTCAATTATCTAAGGTAATACAAGGAGCTAATGAACCTTATGCTGAATTTGTAGATAGGCTTATTCAAACAGCTACCAGAGTTTTTGGGAATACAGAACAAGCAATGCCATTACTAAAACACCTGGCTTATGAGCAAGCGAATCGTTGGTGCAGAGATATCATTAGACCATGGAAACATGAAGATTTAAACACATATATTAAATTATGTAGAGACATTAATGAACAAGAGCAAGTCGTGGCAGCTGCAGTAAAACAGGCTTTAGATGCCAGAGACATTAATGAACAAGGGCAAATTGTGGCAGCTGCAGTAAAACAGGCTTTAGATGCCAGGCCAAGAACATGCTACAATTGTGAACAAACAGGACATTTTAAAAGGAACTGCCCCATTGGAGGAGGGTTTAACAAAACTAGGTATCAAAGGAGTAGAATACCAGGTATTTGCCCACGATGCCATAGAGGGAGACATTGGGCTAATGAATGCCGTTCTCAAACCACCATAGAGGGTACTCCATTATCAAAAAATGAACAAGGACCAGGTGTTTATCCACGATATCGTGGAGAAAGGCATCGGGCTCCATTGCCAAAAAATGGACAGGGGGGCCCAATGCTCCGGGGCCCAAAACCACAAATATACGGAGCACTGGAGGAACCCAGCAACCCCATCAGGGTAGTGCCCAGGACACATTGTCCATCAGATCCCTCATCAGACAAACCAGAGGGAGCGCAGGGTTGGACATCTGCGCCTCCGCCAGAGCAGTACTAACTCCAAAGATGGGAGTTCAAATCATTCCCACAGGCGTGAAAGGACCTCTTCCCAAAGGAACAGTAGGCTTATTATTGGGACGCAGCTCTTCTACTCTAAAAGGACTTATGATAAGTCCTGGGGTAATTGATCCCGATTATGAAGGTGAAATAAAAATTATAGCCAGTTCTCCAAAGGGTATATCAGTAATTTCACCAGGAGATAGAATAGCACAGTTACTAATAATACCCAGCCTACATGATAAATTTTCCAGTCGTACTGTAGAAAGAGGTTCCAAGGGATTAGGCTCCACAGGTGTAGATTGGGCTATGCTTTCTTTAAATTTAGATTCTCGCCCCATGCTAAAACTAAATATTCAAGGACATGAATTTAATGGGCTACTGGATACAGGTGCAGACCTTAGCATCATCTCTCGTCAAGAATGGCCAAAACATTGGCCATTACAACAAGCCACTCAAACGCTTCGAGGCCTAGGAGTGGCAACTAATCCCCATAGAAGTGCAATGGTATTAGATTGGAAGGATCCTGAAGGATGTGAAGGAACTATACAGCCATATGTATTGGATCATCTTCCTATAAATTTATGGGGACGAGATATCCTAGATCAATTAGGTTTGACATTAACAAATAACATCAACCAAAATGCACCCACTATTATGACTAGACAAGGTTTTAGGAAAGGAAAAAGATTAGAAAAACAAGAACAAGGTATAGCAGCACCAATACAAATAGATCAAGGAACAGACAGACATGGGTTGGATTTTCAGAAAGGGCCACTGAGACAATAAAAATTACTTGGAAATCAGAAAGACCAGTATGGGTTCCTCAGTGGCCCCTGACTAAAGAAAAGATACAAGCAGCCCATGACCTGGTCAAACAACAATTAGCGGAAGGACATATACAACCTTCTGTATCTCCCCATAATACTCCCATTTTTGTCATCAAAAAGAAATCTGGTAAATGGAGATTATTGCAAGATTTAAGAGCCATTAATAATGAGATGGTTATTATGGTACCTGCTCAATCAGGGATTCCTCAATTGTCTGCTTTGCCAAAAACCTGGTATGTTTTAGTTATAGATATTAAAGATTGTTTTTTTTCAATTCCAATTCATCCTGAGGATAGTCCACGTTTTGCATTTACTATCCCTGCACTGAATCATGAAGGTCCTGATCAGAGATATGAATGGAAAGTACTCCCTCAAGGGATGGCTAACAGCCCAACTATGTGTCAAATTTATGTTAACAAAGTAATCCAGCCACTTAGAAATCAAAATCCTGAACTACAAATATTTCACTATATGGATGATGTATTATTAGCACACAAAGATAAAAACACATTGCTAGAATGTTATGCCACACTTACAAACTTATTAAAAAATTATAATCTAGAGATAGCAATAGATAAAGTACAATTAAATTTTCCAATTAATTATTTAGGAGTTCTATTATCCTCAACCATGGTCCGTCCACCAAAAATTCAAATACGAGTAGATCAACTCAAATCACTTAATGACTTTCAAAAGTTATTAGGAGACATAAATTGGATAAGGCCTTATTTAGGTATACCAACAGGAGAGTTGGGACCTTTATTTGATATCCTAAAAGGTCCATCAGATCCAAATTCACCCCGCATGTTAACGCCTGAAGCAAGAAAGGCATTAAAAATCATTGAAACATATATGGAAAATATGCATTTGGATAGAATTGATATAAGTTTGCCTTTATTATTTATTGTACTACCAACAAAAAATATTCCTACAGGAGAATTTTGGCAAGAAGGTCCATTATTATGGATACATTTATCTTATTCTCCTAACACTATTCTTACTAGGTATCCTGAGGCTGTAGGACAATTAATACTCAAAGGAATAAAAGCAGCAAAGGGAGTGTTTGGAATTTCTCCCAATAAAATTATTACTCCATATACTATGAATCAAATTGATGAGTTAGCTAATGAGTTAAATACTTGGGCAATAATCATGTGCAAATCTAATGTTTCTTTTGATAACCACTTACCATCTAATCCTTTATTGTCTTTTTGGTCATTGCATCCTGTAATTTTTCCAAAAATGACAAGAAAAACACCTATCATGAATGCTCCAAATATATTCACTGATGGGTCAAATAATGGTACAGCAGCAGTAGTTACCCCTGATCAAACTTTTACATTTTTAGTACCCAAACAATCAGCTCAAAAGGTAGAGCTTAATGCAGTTTTACAAGCTTTTGTGATGTTTAAAGATTCTGTATTTAATTTATTTTCTGATAGTCAGTATGTAGTTAATGCTATAGTATCTCTTGAAGATGCTGGTAGGATTTCCCCTTCTTCTACTGTTTTCTCTTTGCTTTCCACTATACAAAGTCTAATCTGGGACAGAAAAGATCCATTCTTTATAGGACATATCAGGGCACATACAGGATTGCCTGGAGCCCTTAGTTTGGGCAATGATTTAGCAGATAAAACTACACATGACATACATATTTTCTCTACACTAGAAGAAGCTATAAATTTTCATAAAAAGTTCCATGTCAATGCTAATACTTTACAAAAGCATTTTAAAATAACTAAGGAACAAGCTAGACAAATAATAAAACAATGTCAAAATTGTGTGATCTTTTTACCACAAGTTAATCTTGGAGTCAATCCTAGAGGATTGATACCTAACCATATTTGGTAGATGGATGTCACACACTTGCCAGAATTTGGAAAATTAAAATATTTGCATGTTACAGTTGATACTTCTTCTGGATTTTTGATGGGCTCCCTTCATGCCGGAGAAAAAACTAAAGATGTTATAGCTCATTGCTTACAAAATTTTGCCACTGTGGGTGTTCCAAAACAGTTAAAAACAGATAATGCCCCTGGTTATACTTCTACCTCTTTTAAACAATTTTGCTCAACATTTGGCATTACTCATATAACAGGAATCCCATACAATCCACAGGGACAAGGCATAGTTGAAAGAGCTCATCAAACTATTAAAATGTACTTATTAAAGCAAAAAGAAGGAATTGGGAAGGGGTATATATTCCCCAAAGATAAACTTAAAATAACCCTTTTTACTCTAAACTTTTTAAATTTGGATTCATCAGGACTTAGTGCTGCGGAAAGGCATATGTGTCCAAAAAATGTGCATAAGCCCAAGGTACTTTGGAAGGATATTCTAACAGAACAATGGAAAGGTCCTGACCCAGTAATTGTCTGGAGTCGGGGGTCTGTTTGTGTGTTTCCACAGGGAGAACAGCAGCCGATTTGGATTCCAGAGAGATTAACCAAGGTCCTGACCCAGTGATTGTCTGGAGTCGGGGGTCTGTTTATGTGTTTCCACAGGGAGAACAGCAGCTGATTTGGATTCCAGAAAGATTAACTAAAGCGATTTCTACAGACCAAAAAGAAGATGATTTGGCTCAAATCCATAACAACTGATATCCAAAACTCCAGTTTGGCTATTCTTACATCTGCAACAGAACCAGGATGCTTTTTTCAATGTCTATTTTATTATTGCCCTTTGCCATATCATGAAGTTCTATTTTGTTTTTTGAGCTCATACAGACCTAGGTTAATGTTTTGCTGATCAGTTCTATTTTTTGACTATAGAGTTTTTAAACATTGCAATGGAGATTTCACCTGTAAAAAGTTATAAGGCCTTTACTATAATGTTATGTGTTGTATGTATTATATTATGTGTGCACACTTGTGTTTTGTGTTGTATGTTTGAATGTATGTATGTCCATATATCATATATGATGAGCGCTCATGATAAAATGGATCCAAATTTTTTTTTCACGTGATTTATATGGTTTAATTTAAATTGGGTAAACAACTGTTGAGGATTGTTTTAATATGTAAACAAAAAAGAAGGTTAACAGATCTGTTTGTTTACTTTCACCTTTCCTTTTCATTATATTTAATAATTCTCTTAAAGACAATGTAAATTGTTAAGAAAATTGTTTTCTTTTAGTGCCTTCTGTAATGTTACATAATTTTTTCTTTAGCCATTATTGCCAGAATTCCTATCTTCATCCCAGTGCCAGTGAAGACAATGTAAATTGTTAAGAAAATTGTTTTCTTTTAGTGCCTTCTGTAATGTTACATAATTTTTTCTTTAGCCATTATTGCCAGAATTCCTATCTTCATCCCAGTGCTGGTGAAGTCAAAGATAAAACCAATCTACAGCTTCTACAATAGCCATCACTGAACTGCTTGCAGAACTTGCCTGGACACATTGTGAGATCACCTGTATGCATTGTGAACTATCTGTTGGTGCAGCGACTTGTGGTAGTGTTCGGGTATTTTTGCTGATGATGTCATTGGTGGTACAATTTTTCCAAAAGGAGCCGTCAATTGGCTTGGTGTATCTTCCTCCCTTCTGCTTGTCACGATCGTCCAGCTAAAATTTGGGGGCCAACAGAGGTGAGGCAAAGAACCTCACCCCCCCGCTGGTAAAAGACCTCTACACAGGTGTGGCTGTATACTGGACCGGTAGTCAGTGACGGGTAAGATCCAATTGCAATGGTACCAACCTAAGGACCATATGTACTATTGGACAACCTAAGGCAGGCACGGTCCCTAAGCCACATGCTTGTTGTTTAAACAGAGAGGGGGAGATGTTGAGAGCCACAGCCGAAGGGGCCCCAGCAAACTTCCAGCTGCCAGCAAACTTCCAGCTGCCGGCTGATGATTGGCTCACAGCGGCCCCAGCAACATCTAGCTGATTGGCTCCTCTGTGGTGATGCACATTGGGCTGTTTCCCTGCCCTTTCAGACCACGGAGCTGCTCATTGGGGGACTTTTTTGGCTCCACCCACGTGACCCAGCCAATCGGCCTCAAGAGCAGGAGGATTGTGGGAGGTGGAGAGAAGCTTGTGGGGGAGAGAGAGGCTTGTGGAAAGCCGGTGGTGGCAGTTGAGGCTCTGAGGGTTTTTCCTGAGAGGCTGTTTTGTTTGGCGTGTGTGGTTCTAAAAATAAAGTTAGTTTCTTTTGACAAGTGGCTCCTGATTGTGCCCAGCCAGACTGCGGCATTCAACTTTTGTTTGGAGGATCTGTCCAATGGTGAGAGAGGTGTGTTGAAGTCACCCATAATTATTGTGTTGTGGTATATTTGATTCTTGAACTTGAGTAGAGTTTGTTTTATGAACGTCGCAGCACTCTTATTTGGTGCATAAATATTGATAATTGTTATGTCTTGTTGGTGAATGGTTCCTTTTAACAGTATATAATGTCCTTCCTTATCCCTTTTGAGTAACTTAGTCTTGAAGTCGATTTTATTCGATATGAGGATGGCCACCCCTGCTTGCTTACGAGGACCGTGTGCGTGGTATATTTTTTCCCAACCTTTCACCTTCAGCCTGAGTATGTCTTTTCCAATCAGATGTGTCTCCTGGAGGCAGCATATTGTTGGATTTGTTTTTTTAATCCATGTTACCAGCCTATGTTGCTTTATTGGAGAGTTTAAGCCATTAACGTTTAGAGTTACTATTGATATATGGTTTTACTTCCAGCCATGTTTGATTATTTATCTTTTTTTTTAAATTTAGTTTGTTTCTTCATGATTAGCTTTCCTCCCGCCCTCTGTCTTTACTGAGGTACTTCCCACTGTTGGTTTTGGTTATTGTTTTTCATTTCTTCTGCGTGTAGTGTTTTGCTCAAGATGCTTTGCAGTGCTGGTTGTCTGGCTGCAAATTCTTTTAACTTTTGTTTATCATGAAAGATTTTTATTTCATTGTCATACCTGAAGCTTAATTTTGCTGGATACAAAATTCTTGGTTGGCATCCATTGTCTTTCAGTGTTTGAAATACGTTGTTCCAGGATCTTCTCGCTTTCAGCGTCTGTGATGAAAAATCCGTTGTTATCCTTATTGGTTTACCCCTGAATGTAATCTGCCTCCTTTCTCTTGTAGCTTTTAATATTTTCTCTTTGTTCTGTATATTGGATATCTTCATAACAATGTGTCTTGGCGTTGGTCTACTGTGATTTTGTATGCTCGGTGTCTTGTATGCATCAACAATTTGTATATCTGTTTCCTTTTTTATTTCTGGAAAGTTTTCTATAATTATTTCATTCAGCAGGTTGCTCATTCCCTTGGTTTGAACCTCTATACCTTCCTCTATCCCGATGACTCTTAAGTTTGTTTTTTTTATGTTTTCCCATATCTCTTGGATGTTTTTCTCATGATTTTTTACCAGCCTTTCTGAGTTGGCTAGACTCTTTTCAAGATGATATATTTTGTCTTCATTATCTGATGTTCTGGCTTCTACTTGCTCCACTCTGTTAGTGATACTCTCATTTGAGTTTTTAATTTGGTTTATATTTTCCTTCATTTCTAGAATTATTGTTTGATTTTTTTTATAATCTCTTTCTCCTGATAAAGATGCTTATTTGCTTCTTTTATCTGTTTATGTAATTCATTTTCAATGTGTTCTTTCACTGTTTGAATTTGCTGTCTCATATCCTTTTTAAGATTCCATTCCATCTGTCTAAGTTATTCCTTGAGTTCTTTATTTGGCCATTTTTCTGATGCCTCTAGGTCCTCCTGAATATTTAGGCTGTCTTGCATTGTTTGTACTCCTTTTCTTCCTTGCTTTTTCATGCTGCTCATGTTACTTCTTGTTCTGTTTGACTGCTGAGTTACTGTTTACTCCTATAAATTTATTTGATGCTTGGGAGGAAAGGTATTAGAAGGGAAGGGAAGAAGTCACTAAAGAGAATGAGAGTAAGCAGGTAGAATTCAAGGAAGGGGGAATAAGGAAACTGAAAAGAAATGAAAAGACAAAAGAAAAAAAATAGAAAATAAAAAAATAAAAAAAATAAAAAAAAAATTAAAATTAAAAAAATAATAAAAAATATTAAAAAAATTTAAAAAATAAAAAAAATGAAAATGAAAAAAAAAACCCAAATTAAAAAAAAATTTAATAAACGCAGTCTTAGAGTTTGATTAACTTCTCTTCCAGTAGGTGGAGCTGTGCCCACCGGGCCAAGCTTCTCCTCTCAATACGCGGGAACCAATCACTGTGCAGCAGCTCCTCCTCCCAGACTGGGCAGGTCTCCAATCCTGAGTGTCTAGGGCCTTCTCTTGTGTCTAGTCACTTCCTCACTTTTCCTCAAGCCAGGCCCCGCTCACCGGTGGCGCTCACCACAATACTGGCTACACGCCAGGTCTGCTGCTCCCAGGAGCCCTATTTTCTTGAACGACTGGGCACACTCTCCCCGTTTGCCATTCCCTCAGACCCTAAGTTTGTGGAGCTTGGGGCTGAGAATCCTCAGCGAATTTTGTTTGCCCTCCGGTAGCCACGCCCCCGGTAGCTGGTGCAAGAGATCTCAGTTGTCAGCACTGGTGGGAGCGGTAGCCGGGGGTTCTGTGCCGCGGGTCCTGCGCCACTCCTGATTCCCTCGGTCTGACTATCGCTCTCACGGGAGAGCTGGGAGGGGCCCTTAAGGTTTCCCCGCTGTGTGGAGAGGAAGGGCTAGGGGGTTACACACCTGTCGCCGCTGGTTTCAATGAAGTTATCTCCTCCGCCGCATTCTGGTGACATCAGTTCTCTGCCATGGTGGTATGCCATGCAAATGGCGACAGTTCGTTCCCTTTGCTGGGTGACCAATGCAACGGGTGGGTCCTGACTGGCTCTCCCAAGCCCCGTCTCAATCCTGTGGCCACTGCCTATGAAGGCTCGGTTGGTATTAACCTCCGCAGGTTCAGAAGGGCCGACCAGTTGTTTCAGAGGGATCATTTAGTGCTGAGTCACAGCGGTTTGTCTGTGAGACACAGGCAAACGGGAGCTTGAATTCAGCCGATCCGGGCTCGGTGTGTGTTCTCGAGATCAACTTTTTAAGAGTACACACACAGAATCTTTAGGTTATATAAGGACACCATGCCCAGCTCTGATCCCCCAATTCTTAAGATCCTAAACTTATTCTTTTTCTTACCATCACACATATCATCACAAATAAAATGAAATATATCTTACTATGTAGTCCCATACTTATATTCTACCATTCTTGACTATGATGTATGTCTACTGGAGGGCTAATTAGGGTGCAAGTTATTGTCTCATTGCATTCTGATGTGTCCCTTGTATCTACAATAAGTGCCTGGAATACAGTAGAAATTAATTGAATATTCTTGAAGCTGGAGGTCAATATGATTTTCCACCCATTTTTAAGATTCTGGCAACTCTATCCAGATGCTTTCCTTACTCTCCTTTAAAACTTACACTTCTCAGCCTCTCAGTTAAAATTTCTTTAAAATCACACTTTAAAAGTGAAAGCCAAGTTTCCAATGTCATCAACCTCATTCTCTCGCTTCTCAGACATCAGCGTCCTTTGATCAAACTATTGAGTCTAACTGTGTACACATGTCACAGACATGTTCCCTCAGAACTATGTGGGCCATATTTAACGTTTTTAGTCATTGCACATTATAATTGATTTTCTAGGATAATCTTAACTCTTGATATTTTCACTGCAACTGATAGTGAAATAACAGTCACATCCCAGCAAAACGGGTTGGTGGAACCCAACCCTTTCTCTCAGGGATGAGCTACCTCTCCTCACACACCCTCCACCAGTGACCCCACGAAGACGCTGTCTCCACAGCAAGTGTTCCTTGGTAAATAGCCCTCCTATTCAGACCTGTTAAATTCCTTACCGAAATGATGACTATATCTCAGGATACAAAGTAAGACAAATAATATGGAAAAAATGGTTTTGCTGGCTGAGTTGGGCACAACCACTGGTTGACTTCACAGGCAGCATGTTTCTGGTGGGACGCAGTGACAGAGCTTGGTCCACTCGTGTCCAGCTGCTCCAGCCACCCTGTGGCTTCCCCATAATGACCCTGACTAGAGTGTTTTTCTATTGTCATTGCCCAAATGTTCTTGATCCCACAGAATTGACTCTAAAGGACCAGTCTACCTGGGTCTGAAAAGAAAGATAACACTCGTATGCTTCCGGATAACGGGTGGACACACTTTTTGCAATGAACTGACCTGGCTTGGTGTGTTGGTTGGATTTTGAGATCTAAAATAAGGTGTCTCTCAAGTTTTCTGTGAGTGGTCTCAGTCCCTTCCATGGAATTCTCGGTTCGTCCCCTTTAACTGGAGCGAGAAGCCCTCTGGGACTCCGGGGCTGGCCTTGGGGGGGCCCCCGGGCGTGGGCGTGGTCGGACTGGGCGTGGTCGGAGTGGGCGCGGCCCACGCGGGTTCCGGCCGGGGGACTACATTACCCAGAAGCCTCTGCGCGGGCGTCGGCGGCGCGGGGCAGGGGAGGGGGCGTTTTCGTAGTTGGCGAGCGGTGGGGTTTCCCGCTTTGCCCAGGCGGCTGCGTCCTGTTGACCCTCAGGTGGCCCAACGTAGCCGTGTGGGAGCGCGCGAGGAAACGTCCTCCACGATGCTCAGACGGGGTCGTGGTTCGGGGCGACTCTGCGCTGGACTGGCTGGTGCCGGGCTCGGCTTGGGCGCCCGCCTCTCCCTGCTCGGCCACCTGCACAGTGGGGGACTCAGCTGAGGCTGGATGCTGTGTCCCTGTCTCCCGTCCCCGGCTGCCACGTGTTCGGATCCCCATCTCCAAATCCTGAAATCCACAGTGCAGGACGCCTGCCCAGGTCACATCAGCCAGGCTGCGTTGTTCGGGACAGGGTGTCCTTGCTAGGGAAGTCCCCATTTCTGACACCCAGCGTGATGAGGAGTGGAAGAGTTCTTTTACAGAGCGACCGGCATGTGAGGCTTTGAGATGCAGTTGAGGAGCTGTGGGGAGACATTGTGAGCAGATGATCCAGCTGTGGAATGACAGTCGCCTGAGCCTCTGAGCTTTCTTACTAGATCTGAGTTAGGATTTAAAAAAGATTCTCAGAGGTTGCACAAAGGAAAACAGACTGGGCGTGAGAGGGAGGGAGGGTTGTTGAGTGGAGACCAGATACGTTGAGGCGGCTACTGCAACGGAACCAGGAGACCTAACTCATGGGTCAGAGCAGCAGCAAAGTTTGTACAATTACAGGACCGTTTTTAAGGACAGAAAAGGCATCCACCAGCCTGCGTACCCCACCCCACGCTGTTCTTTATTTGAATTTATGAAATGCCTCTTTGAATGTAAATGGATCAACATTTCTCTAAAAGTGTACATATTGAAATGTGTGAATTTAACAAGTGAAGCAAGCACTTAATATTTGGTTCACACCTTAATGTTAGGGAAGTTGGCACAAATATCCACGAAGGACACAGATCTGAGTTCAAGCAAAGGTTCATTGACAGAGAATATCTGCCTGACTGCCCTTCTGCAAGGTGCAGCAGCCAGTGTCATTTGAATAGAAACTTATATTTTGGACAAGGAACAAGAGCAAGCTAGACTTGACCTTGGGTGCTGGTGGTTGGGAAATATTTTTGTGTGTGTGTTTAGGGACCTTGGTGGGGGGCTATGGGAACAGGGTATCTTAAGTTTCTTTTTCTTGGCAGTTTATAAGTATTGGTTTCGGGTCAAGATGGAGTCCCATAACCAAATGGAGTTACTAATGTTTAGGGACCTAACAATATATCACAAAACATTTTATGCTAAAAGTTTTGAATATTGGGCCAGGGTTGTGGCTCAGTGGTAGGGCGCTTGCCTAGCATATGTTGGGTGCTGGGTTCAATCCCTGGCACCATGTAATAATAAGCCAATAAAATGAAGGTATTGTGTTCATCTACAACTAAAAATGTATTTTTAAAAAATTTAAAAAGTTTTGAATATTATAGTCTCATGAATACTTACAATGTAAGTACAATAAACATCTAAAGTTTTAAAATTCACATCATTTGCACTGACAACATTAATAGAAGCCTTAATTCTGTGAACCTTGATGGCTTATGCCTAGAACCTGACATGTACTAATGCATTGATACCAACACCAGTTCTGTTGAGATTGGTGCCATTCTTATATCTTTTTTTTTTTTTAACCAGGAACTGAACCCAGGGGTGCTTAGCCACTGAGCCATCTCAGCCCTTTTTGTTTTTAATTTTGAGACAGGGTTTCACTAGGTTGCTTACAGCCTCCCTAAACTGCCGAGGCTGGCTTCAAACCTGCAATCCTACTGCCTCAGCCTCCTGAGCCACGGCCGCTGGGATTGCAGGAGTGTGCTACCACACCCAGCTCTTATGCCTTTTTTTTTTTTTTTTTTACAAAATTAGACACTGAGGCGCAGGGAGGTTGAATCCTTATCCAAGGTCACAAGCCAATAAGTGGGAGAATCAAAGACTGAAGCCAAGAACTTAAGATGGTCATGTGGAGGTCACCCAGATGCAGGGCTGGGATGGGGGTCAGTCTGTCTTTCCACAGATTTCCATGGCTTCAGAAACAAAGAGCCATGCACAAGTGAGTAGAGGGTATTGTAGGCTCTCCCCTTCACCAAGTTCAGTTTATATCGTCTGTAGGATAGGTCCTGGGACTCTATGCCTACTGTTCTACCAACCATTGGGTTTGGTGCTTCTGGGGTCTATTTGGACATAGGACTCTGAATCCAGGCCAGGGATTATATGATTATATGGAGATGACCCAGTGTCTTGGTCACCTGTAGAATGTCCTGTAGAAGGTATTACAAATAGTAATCAGTTGTGCAAATACTTAGAGGTGAGACTGAGCTGGCAGCTGGCTGTTCCAGGTCTCTGTGGGTCTTGTGAGGCCAGAGATCTGGGATGCAGAGTTTAGGTCTGAAATGGCGGGATGTGGAACTGTACCTTTATCCTGAGGGTATTGAGAGCCATGGAAGTTTGCAGTGGAGTAGAGGAGTCATGTGAATCAGGTCTTAACCTACTTCCTCTGCCTGCACAGTGAGGGCAGAGGCTACTGCTGCAGCAGTTAAGAAGAGTATTAGTGATGGTTGATTCAGGTTGTGGCTGAATCAGGGTGGTGGCTTTGGATGTGGGAGAAGAGTATGTCTTTGAATTTGTTATAGGTCCACTTAGTTGACCTGATATGGGGGTTGAGAGAGAAGGAGAGGAGTCAGGCCTGATGCCAGGTGTTTGGTCTTTGTAGCTGAAAGAAAGGAGGTGCCATCAGCTGAAGTGGGGAAGTCACTTGTAGGATACTTCTTTGAAGGAATGTCAGGAATTAGGTTTTTGGCCTTGTTAACAGATGTTCCAGGGACCACTGTGAGGAGGACTTGAATGGACAGCTGGACATACAGGTCTGGAGTTCAGGAGAGGTGTTCTGGTTGGAGACACCTCAAGTTGGTGGCCTATGTGTAGACTGGGGAGGAAGCATAAGGGAGAGAATTCATGTCATGGCGAGAGAGTTGGGGGTAAGGAAGGGGAGGCTCAGATAAAAAGTTATGGGTCTGTTTTGGACCCCTGAAAGGGATTAGTGTCACAAAGACCGAAAAGAGAAAATGGTGGCTGTGGGTTTGCAGCTGATTGGCAGGGGACCAAGGCTTCCAAGGCAGAGTGGCCATGAGATTGATGTGGAAACATGGCACAAATGGAGGTGAGATGATAGGCCAGGGCTTACACTTGTCAACCCTTGAAAGTCTTCCCAGTGGGGCCTGGAGAGCTTCATTGAGCCTGGTGTATAAGATCTGTGGCTAAAGGGAGAGTTCACGAAGGCTGGGGGACCCGTGGGTCTCAGCACTGAGTAGGGCTTTGGTGGAAAGAAGATGGTGAAGAAGGGTGAGGGGGCAGCTTGTGCAAGTAGTCTTCTGCCTGCAAGTAGTTTTGGGTGACTGAAGTCAAGCGAGAAGCAGGGCAAGGTGGAATGGTCTCAAAAACAGGGCTTGGGGTTTCCTCTGGCACTGTGGGCCATCAGAGGTCCAAAACAGGATAGAATCATGATTGAATGTCCCGAGTACTCTCTGGATGCCGTGTGCAGAATAGAATGTGGAGAGAGGTCATGGAGATGTCTTAGTGTGGAGCAGGGGTTTGCCCAGGGCTCTGGGGTGTGAGGACTGTGAGGGAGGGATGCCCACACTGTGATGTGCTCTGGGAGACAGCAGGAACTGATGGTTCCAGAGACTTGGTTCCAGCTTCTGAAGGGGGAAAGCTGAGCCTGGGCTTGCTTGTACGGAGAAGCAGGATTTGGTGGCCACGACCAGGGGACTTTGTTTGTATGAGGTGGGTAGGGCCCTTCATGCCCCGCCTAGAGCTTTGATGGCATTTTCTGCCCACATGCCATAATGGATATGGACGATAGTGATCATGGATAGTGATATGATAGCCATCAGTAGGAACATGAGAAGAAGGGGGCACAGGAGCTCCTAGTTTCCTATCTGTGTTGGGAACTGGGGGGACAGGAAGCAGGGAGTGCCTGATTTGAGGGGCAAGAGGTAGCATGAAGGCCCTGGGTAAAGGCCCTGTGTTCAGGGACCCAACTCTTCCTCTTGTGGTAGGACAGTATGACCTTTGGGGATGTGGCTGTGGGCTTTTCCTGGGAGGAGTGGAAGCTTCTTGATGAGACTCAGACACTCCTGTACCGCGATGTGATGCTGGAGAACTCTGCCCTCTGGCCTCACTGGGTAAGTCCCTCACACTTCCCCCTGCATCCTGGGCTGGGCTCTTTCTCTCTGCTCTTCTCCAGGGGCTGCTTTCTGCTTCCCAAAGTCTCCTATGGACACTGCTGCCTTTTAGGTTTTCTTGGGTAGATGTTCTGCTCATTCTCTCCGTAAGAAGCACCACCATTTGGGGCTGAGAATGCAGGGAGGCACATAGGGCCCTGGAATCATGCAGTGTGGCCTTTCCCTGGTAGAACCACCATCTAGAATCAACACCTCTCTGCCTCCAATTCTGCTTCCTTCCCTCCCACTGACATTTCCTGGTGCCTTATAGTGTCAGGAATCACATACCAACATGGTCACTACTTGCAGGGACGGCTGTGTTTTCCCGAAGGCATTCTTCTGAGTTTTTTCCTACTCCTGGTTAGTTTCTTATGGTTTGTCTACTGCCTTGTCTTCCTCTCAGGACTTACATCTTCCTAGATTTGAGTGCTTGTCCAGCTGGAGCAGGGGGAACAGGCCTGGGTGGCTGACAGGGCAGCCTTGACTCCAGCCACAGCAGGAGGGCCCTGCTGGGGAACTGGCTCTGGTGAAGAGTGGGCCAGAGGTGATTTGTGGAAATGGTTCACTACTCTCTTGACCCAGAAAACCCCACAAAATCATGCAAATTAAGAGGTTTGAATTTTCAGGTTCACTTTAAGAATGCTCATGGAACTACTCTGGCCATCAATGCTGTGATATCTGAATAGTCAGTAAGTATGACAAGGGTTGTAAGCCCTGGCCTATCATCTCACCTCCATTTGTGCCATGTTTCCACATCAATCTCATGGCCACTCTACCTTGGAAGCCTTGGTCCCCTGCCAATCAGCTGCAAACCCACAGCCACCATTTTCTCTTTTCAGTCTTTGTGACACTCACTAATCCCTTTCAGGGGCCCAAAACAGACCCATAACTTTTTATCTGGCCCTCCCCTTCCTTACCCCCAACTCTCTCGCCATGACATGAATTCTCTCCCTTATGCTTCCTCCCCAGTCTACACATAGGCCACCAACTTGAGGTGTCTCTAACCAGAACACCTCTCCTGAACTCCAGACCTGTATGTCCAGCTGTCCATTCAAGTCCTCCTCACAGTGGTCCCTGGAACATCTGACTTAACAAGGCCAAAAATCTAATTCCTGACATTCCTTCAAAGAAGTATCCTACAAGTGACTTCCCCGTTTCAGCTGATGACACCTCCTTTCTTTCAGCTACAAAGACCAAACACCTGGCATCAGGCCTGACTCCTCTCCTTCTCTCTCAACCCCCATATCAGGTCATCAAAGTGGACCTACAACAAATCCAAAGTCATACTCTTCTCCCACATCCAAAGCCACCACCCTGATTCAGCCACAACCTGAAACAACCATCACTAATACTCTTCTTAACTGCTGCAGCAGTAGCCTCTGCCCTGCAGGCAGAGGAAGTAGGTTAAGATCTGATTCACATGACTCCTCTACTCCACTAAACTTTCATGGCTCTTAATACCCTCAGGATAAAGGTACAGTTCCACATCCTGCCATTCCAGACCTAAATTTTTCATCCCAGATCTCTGGCCTCACAAGACCCAACAGAGACCTAGAACAGCCAGCTGCCAGCTCAGTCTCACCTCTAAGTATTTGCATAACTGATTACTGTTTGTAATACCTTGTACAGGACATTCTACAGGTGACCAAGACACTGGGTCATCTCCATATAATCCCTGGCCTGGATTCAGGATCCTATGTCCAAATAGACCCCAGAAGTACCAAACCCAATGGTTGGTAGAACAGTAGGCATAGAGTCCCAGGACCTATCCTACAGATGATATAAGCTGAACTTGGTGAAGGGGAGAGCCTACAATATCCTCTACTCACTTGTGCATGGCTCTTTGTTTCTGAAGCCATGGAAACCTGTGGAAAGACAGACTGACCCCCATCCCAGCCCTGCAGCTGGGTGACCTCCACATGACCATCTAAGTTCTTGGTTTTAGTCTTTGATTCTCCCACTTATTGTTTTTGTTTTTTTTTTTTAAAGATAGAGTGAGGGGGGAGAGAGAGAGAGAGAGAATTTTTAATATTTATTTTTTAGTTTTCGGCGGACACAACATCTTTGTTTTGTATGTGATGCTGAGGATCGAACCCGGGCCGCACGCATGCCAGGAGAGCGCGCTACCGCTTGAGCCACATCCCCAGCCCCACCACTTATTGTTTCTTAAGCAGTGTGTGCTAGTCCAGCATCACAATGAGTATTAGTGGGTGTGCCTGCGCCAAACAGTAGGGTTGGACACAGGGTTGGTGGCCCAAAAGAGTGCAGAAATTTTGCAGCACATGCTTAAAAATGCAGAGTAATCTAAACTTAAGGGTTTAGATCTTGAACTCATCCTGGTGAATGCAGCACCTGAGATGCACTGCTGCGGTTATATGGTCAGTTGGATCCATACATGAGCCCCCCACCCCGTGCTGCATTGAGATGTTCTCACTGAAAAAGAATAAATTAAATTGTTCCCAAACCTGGAGGGGAGGTTGCACAGAAGACAGGGACATCCCAGAAGAAACTGAAGAAACAACAATGTATGGCATGGGGAGAAATTCAGCATAAAGTAAAGGCAAATAAAAGTTAAAAAAGGAAATGAGAGATGGCTCCATGTCCGCTGGGTTCTGTTGGTACCGGAACCTCTCAGTGCACAGTCTCCCTGACTCACAGAGGTCTCACCCATTGCGTGTTGTCGCCAGTCTCGGTACCATGGACCCTTCGCCTCACTGCCTTTAGCCGTGTTGTGCTCCCAAGAGTCCATGTACTTGTTCCAGGAACCACCATTCTATCCTGATGTCCATGTCTCTAGACACATTTGTTTTCTCATGTGTCAGTCTTTACAGTTTAGCTGTGAGCACTTCAGTGCATGAACACTTAACTGGAGAGAAAACAGGCTTTGGTGTGTCAAATAAGACCTTTTATTTTCAAGCTTTTTTCATTTTTTAAATGTATTTTTATTTAATTAAATGCTATGTTTTTGCAGTGCTGGGAATGGAACACAGAACTTGGTGTATCTTTTTTAGCTTCAATTTTTTAACTGAAAATATATAATAATGATTTTATATGTTTTTAAGTGTCATGACATGACGGTTCATTATAACTATACATTGAATAATAGTTATATCAGTTTAAACATATCTCCTTAAACATTTATCACTTCATGGTGAAGATATTCAAAGTCCTTTCTTCTACCTTTTTGAAATGAATACTACATTAATTATCTAAAGTCTCTACTGTGCACACCAGAATTTGCTCTTGATTATTACTTCTTAGCCACTGATTAACCTCTCTCTCCTGACTCTTTACCCTTGACTCTCCTTAGCCTCTGGTATCACCATTCTTTTTTTTTTTGCTAATCATATATTCTACTTTTTTTTTTTTTACCTTTTATTTTATTTATTTATTTTTATGTGGTGCTGAGGATCGAACCCAAGGCCTTGCCCAAGCTAGGCGAGTGCTCTACCACTCAGCCACACCCCCAGGCCTGGTAATCACCATTCTATTCTAAACTTCCATGGTATCAAATTATTAGGCTCTCATAGCTGAGTGAGTCACGTGGCAACTTATCTTTCTGTGCTTAGCTTATTTTACTTAATGTAATGAACTCCAGTCCCATCCCTGTTGAATATACCAGAATTTTATTCTTTTTATGGCTCATTCATAATCCATGCGTATATCTACCATATTTTCTTTATCCATCCATCAGTTGATTGACAGATCGTTTAATTTCTTTGCTATTGTGAATAGTGCTACAATTAACATGGGAATTCGGAAGTCTCTTCAACAAATTGATTTCATTTCTTTTGGATATATGCCCAATGGAATTGCTGGATCTTACAATAATTCTATTCAAATTTTTTTTCAGTGTTGGGATCAACCCCAGGACCCGCAAGCATTCTACCACTCAGCTATATTCCCAGCCCCTATTTATATATTTTTGAGGACCATCCATACCATTTTCTATAGTGGTTGTACTATAATTTACATTCTCACCAACAGTGTGTAAGGATTTCCTTTTCTCCACATCTTTGCTAAGACTTATTATCTTTTGACCTTCTGATAATGTCCAACTGAACGATGTGATATCTCATTATGGTTTTGATTTGCATTTCTTTGATGCTTAGGGGTGTTGAGCATTTTTTTTCAATATATGTGTTGACTATTTGTGTTGTCTTCCTTTGATAAATGTTTCTTCTATTGCCCACTTCGGAATCAGGTTATTTGTATGTTGCTATTGTCAACATATATTCTGCATATTAACCCCATATAGTTTGCAAATATTTTCGCTCATTCTATATATTCTCTCTTCTAAAACACAGGCATTTGTGATAGGGTCTTCATATCCTTCAACAACATTTTCTGCTTTCAGATTCTTGGTTTCAAGTGGAGGGTGAGGAGGCAACTTCTCAAGGAGGGTCCCAGGCTTGGGCTCCCAAGGCCAGTTCAACCATCCTGAGAGCCTACCCTTGTGGAATGTGTGGTCCAGCCATGAAAGATGTCTTGCCGCTGACTGAACAGCAGGGAATGCATCCCAGGCACAAAATGCATACATGTGGGGCATATGGGAGAGAATTCTAGTTTAGTATAAGTATCCCCTAGCCCCAGAGTAGCACAGTGGGAAGAAACACCGAAGAGGTGGTAAAGACAGGGCTTTGGATATTAAAAATGGTAGAGTACACAAGCCAGAGATTCCTGTGAGGGTGGTGGGAAGGACTTCCTACACAGCTCATGCCTTCTGCATCATCAGATCACTCACACCAAGGAGAATTTACCCATAAACCCTGAGTACCCAAAGGCTTTTCACACTGCCAAAGAACATTATAGGTGTAGTGGATTTGGGAAATCCTTCAGTTACACACACAGCTTTCTTCAACACCAGAAAATTCACACTGGACACAAGTCTAATGAGCGTAGTAAATGTGGTAAATCATATACTATTGTATTCTATTTGCAAGCTATTATTTTAATTGTATACTACTAGTGTCTTAATTTCTGAGTTCAAATTAGCATAGACTGAGTGGCTTAAAAAATAAACATCTATTTGTCATAGGTCCAGAGGCTAGACACTGGCTGATCCAGTGTCTGGTGAAGGCTCTCTTTATGGCAGATGACTGTTTTCTGGTTGTAACCTCAGGTAGGCAGAGAGCAGAGAGAGGAAGGAGAAGAAGGAGGTCCTATCTCTTCTCATGAGGGCACTAGTTTCATTACGAGAGTTTCACCCTCATCTTCTTATTACCTCCCAAAGGCCTCAAGGCCCCATTTCCAAATGGTACCACATTGGGCATTGTGGTTTTAACCTATGAATTTGGAGGGACACATTTAGTTCATAGCAATGAAATTTAAAAATCAGTGTTATCACATTATTGGGCTGAAGAAGGAAACTCCTATGATTGTGTTATGGGCCAGGCTACATGCGCTATGACCAAACAGACTCCATTTTACCCTGAGACTGCATATCATGTAAGAAATGCTTCTCCCGTGGGAAAGCCCCACTCTGTACCCATTCACAGTCATCTGGCATAACATACTTGGCAACACAAAATAGCAATTCTTATACAAAGTAAAATTGTTCTCTTTGGTTTCCATGTTTCTTGGGCAATGTACCTTGTCAGAGGTTGATTGTCTTTAACTTGTACTGAACTACAAGTTGAACAACTACTACTGCTTGCTTGCTGCTATGCCAACCTGGAAAGTCCCTCTGGAAATACCAGTGTACTCATTGCATTGTCTTGCTAACTGCCCAATTCACCTTCTGTACCTGCTTGCTTGCAGCTACATCAATCCAGATGTGGTTTTTGCCTGCCTTGCGGGTAGCAGTCGCCAAATGGCTGGCTATATAAAAACTCAATTTGGACAAAACTGGGACTTGGTGAATATATACAGAAAACATTGACAAAAATCTAACACTCATGATAAAATCTGTTGGCAAATCAGTAATAGAGTAGAATCTCCTCAACTTGATACAAGCCAGATAGAAAACCATTTAACTAACATTACAGTTAATGGATAGAAAATAAATGTTCCCTTACTTAGATCACCAGCCTACACCATTCTTGCTTGATGTTAGAGAATGACATTATCTAATATCAGTACTTACTGTAAAGTTACAGTTCTCAGGGTGGTGTGTATTGGTGAAGAATAGATAAGTCAATGGAACAGAATAGAGATCCCAGATATAGATGCACTCATATTTAATCCTGAATTTTTCTATATAACTTGCATTTTAATATTAAAAAGGTCATCATTTTAAAAGAACATTGACCAAAAAACATGGAATTCTCAGAAATACACACTAGATCAATAAACATGACAAGATTCTCAATCTAAAAACAAACAAATGCAAATTTAAACAACAATGAGTTACAATTTCACACCTAATAGAATGCTAAATTTTCAGTTTCACAAAATTGAGCAGTGACACTAATGGTTGGCAACCGAAATACATATGAACTCTGGTAGGAGGGTCAATCCGTACTATTTTGAAAAGCAATCTGTCATTGTATAATAAAGTCATAGATGGAACACACTTTGCCCTGGCAAATGTTATTCCTTACTATATACTCTAAGCCTTGGGAGGAAGCCAGCTGAGGCCACAGTGGTTTTTTTTTTTTTAAACTCCGGCCCTTACAGTAATTAAATACCACATTCACAAGACAGACCGTCAAAACATTGTCTAATTAACATCAGACACATAAGGACAAGAAAATTCATAGCCACACTATAAAAGTCAAAATTTAAAATTTAAAAAGAAAGCAAATAACCAAATATACACCAATACTAGATTGTTCTGGCCTATACAGAGCTGAAAAAAAATCATAATTTTGTAAGATATGAATGGCAGATAGAGAATAAATTACAATCTGTGTAATTTATTCTGCTCTATCAGCCATTCAAAATTCTCTTTCCAAGGGATTTTTTAATTTCCTAAAGGGTGTCCACCACCCCTTCAGGCAGGCTGGACAGTCAGACAAAGCCAAAGCAGCACGTCAGGGGACAGAGGCGGGTCAGGCTGACAGTTGTGAGAGGAGCGATTCTTCCCAGGGTCAGGGTTACTATCATCAAAACGCTCGCTACAGTTCATTATTTCCAGGTTTTTTGTGAGCCTGTAATGCACACCTGAATGGCCGACATTAGTGCCATCGAGATGCCTTGTCCTCATGAACTTCCGGAAATGTCTTGGGTTGGTGGACGACGACTGTTGAGACGGTGCGGCCACTGGGCATCGTGGGAGCTATAACAGTTCAGAGCAAGCGGACGCCAAGTATCCCACACGACGCGGACAACGTGACAACAAAAGTCGGCTAAGCAAAGGCCAGTTCTAGGGCGCCAACAAGGAGGAGAGCGCTTTTGGAACTCACCGATGACCCGGAAGACGGTCGTCGCTGCCGCGTGGCTTTCTGGGAAGTGTAGTTTCGTGGTCTGAACGTTCACGTAAGGAGAGCGTCGCCTTTGTCCTGGGAAGGATAGTGAGCCGGAAGACGCTGTGTGCTCCCGTCCCGCTGAGCGCACATCCCCGTTGGCCCGCTTTGGGGAGACATCTCCCGGCGGTACCATTTCCTAGAAAGCCGAGGCCGTTTTCCTCGCGGCGCGCCGCGGCCGCAGAGGCTCCCGGGAAGTGTGGTTTCCGGAGTTCCGCGTCCCCCGTGCCCGGAGCGTCCGTTCCGGACGCGGAGGGGTCCGGACAGGTCGCTGGACTGTGGCGTCCGCTCTGGGCTCGTCCCGCGACGCTGCCCGGCCTAGCTCCGCTCTTCTGGAATCGGTTGGGAGTCTGGGCGGACTATTTCCGGGAGGCGGCGGCCGTTGCCGGCTCTCTGGCGTCCGGAGCGTCAGGTACGCAGAGATGCCCGCTCACGACGCCTGGCGGCTTGGCGCCCGCGGGGTGCTGCTGAGGACTCGGGCAGGTGTGGGTCCCGGGGAGGCTGCCGGCGGAACACGGCGCCTCACCAGATCCCCGGAACTGGCCGACTGCAGGGTCCTCCCGGCGCCGGGTCCTCGAGTGCGGCCTTAGAGTTACCCGGCCTCCGTGTCCTGCTCTGTAGAGAGGGAGTGAGGAGGGACGGCGCTGGCCTCCCGAGAGCCGGGGAAACGCACCGCGCGAGTGCCCGCAGTCCGGGCTCAAGACAGATGCCATCCACAGTTTGAATGTTATTCAGTCAGGACCCTGACGCCGCTGGTTTTGTAATCCTGATCATACGTTTTAAGTATCTCTTGGGTTTCTGTTGTCATTGTTTAACAAGTAAGTCCAGAATAACGTGAATGCCTGTCATGCCTAGAAGGGAAGATAGAACGTGGTGATGCTCCACATTATTTTATTGCTTTATGCATCTGCCTCTTTAGTACACAGTAGTTGATTTTCGTCACCGGTGGAACCTGGTGAAGGTTTACTTCTGTCAGAGACGAGAGCCCAAGAGAGTGATTACCAGTGTGCTTTTCCATTATGGTGAATCACAGAGCTCCAAAAAATGCCTGACCTTCCCCCCCACCCCCCTTGCTCTGCTTCTCAGGAACACTACCCATCCGTAAGCCACGAGGCTAGAAAAGGAACTGTGTGGACTATTGGAAATTGTAATGACTCAGGTAAGTCTGCATGTCCCCAAATCTTTCTGAAATGCTTTCTTACTAGCATTTTCTAGTGTTCACTTTGGGGCTGCTTCCAGTTCCCACTTAAGAACATTTAGGGATTAGATTTATGGTTCCTTCTGTTATAGGAGAAGATAGAGCCCACAGGAGAGTTGCAAGGTACTGTTCTCTCTCAGTTCAACCATAATTTTATACTAGAAGACTCTTTGGAGTCGTTGCCCCAAAATTTAAAATTATAATTCAAAACACAAGTTTGGAGTTTTAGGTTGTTTGCTTTATGGTTGTCATGTGGTCTGAATGGTGTATGGGTCCTGCCAGTTGCTCAAATGAAGAGATGTCTGGAGTTGTCCTTGATTATTTTCATGTATTACATTCAAATGCTCTAGGTGGAACTAAAGTATAAACAATATATATAAAATCTGACTTGGTTACCCCACCACTCCCTCTACCACTGTGCCTCTGATCCAAGCTCTCTGGATTATTGTAGTAGCTACTAGCTAGATTCCTTGCTTCTGCCCTTTACTCTCTTCAGTCTTTTCTCAACAGAGCTGTCACAGTGGATTCTGCTGTTTTCTAAAATTCTGTCATCCCTTGACTTAAAAGTTTTTAGTGGCCCCAACTCAAAATGGAAGTTAGATTTGCAGTGATGTATGAAGTTTGAACAATTAGGATATTATCTCTCTGATCCCACCTCATTTTCTGCCTTTCTTGTCCCTGTGAGTGCAAGTGATTGCTGCCAGGCCTTAGAAGTTGCTGTATCATCTTCTTGGAATGTTTTTTCACCAGATATGTACAAGCTTTCAGTGACCTTCTTTGTATCTTTGCTTGATGATTACTTCCTCAGGAAAATTTCTCTGAACAACTTTTTAAAATTGTAGCCACCTTCCCTGACCTGTCACTTCTGCCTTCATCACTGCTTTGTGTTACATGTGTTCAGTGTTGAGATCTGCTCATTGTTTGTCTCCTCTTACTGGAAGGAATACTGTTTTTCTTTTTTGTGTATTCAGAGTAGTACCTGGCACCAAGCAGATGCTTAGTAAATATTTACTGAGTGAATAAAATAAGTGACAAAAAAAATGGGCAGAATTATGGAGTGGAAGGTGAAGCTTTGAGAAAATTAGACTATTAGAAAAACTTTTTTTGAGATACTGGGGATCAAACCCAGGGCCTCATGCATGTTAGGCAAGCACTTTACCACTTGAGCTACATCCCTAGCCCTCTTATTATTATTATTTTTTTAAACAAGGACAGGAATACCAAAATCATTTGTTGATTTATCTTCTAAGCAATTATAACGCACTTGGTAGGAAAAATTGTACATCAGTTTGGGTATACACTGATAGGACTTCCTAATGTGGTACAGTACTGTCTAAACTTTCTACATTGGTGGAAATGTTCTATATGTGTGCTGTCTAGTACAACAGACACCAACCTCCTATGATTACTCAGTATAATTTTAATCTAATTTTTAATTTATATAGCCAAACTGGTTAATGGCTACTGTATTGAGCACTGCAGGACTGGAAGAAAAATAAGAAAGCAAAAGATATTATGGGACAAATGCTAGGACAGATCTCCTGAATTCTTTCTGGGACAAAGATAGTGAACCCCAGGATACCCAGGCAATTGAAAGGAAGAAAGGGTTGAACCACCCCTGGGGAAGTAAGGGTACATTGGCTGTGGTGACATAGCAACAGGGAGGAAGCTATAGAAGTGAAGTTATATTGAAAACCCCTGAGTATAGATAGAGAGGCCTTAGCAGGTCTTTCAAGGAGCTACACACATTTTCTAAAGCGGTGGTTCTCAAACCAGTGATTTTACCCCCTCTGGCTGTACCCATAGGAGATATTTGGTGATGTGTAGACATTTTTGTTTTTTTCCAGTTATCACAGCCTGGATGGGGGTGAGATGTTATTGCTCCTGGCATCTAGTAGGTAGAGTCCAGGAATGCTGTTAAATGTTCTGTAATGCACAGGATAGCTCCCCACAACAAAGAATTATCTAGCCCAAAATGTCAATAGTGTCAATGCTGTACTAAATAAAGAAGAGAGAATATCTGTTGTTGAGATTATGTGGATTTTTTCTTTAATATTAATATATGTTAAAAAAACATGAAATGACTTTATGGAATGAAAGGTAATGTTTTATGTGTCTATTTTGTGTTGAATTTTTTATTAGGCTTATCAGATTAAATTTGCAAAAGCTAATAATTTAAAAACTATTATGGAAAATAGGAAAAGATAGAAAACATTCAGTTCATATATGACTTAACCCTGTAGTACCTGGCTAAGTGCAAACAGGTTTAAATAAATAATAATAAAAAATAAAAAAGGAAGGAGACTTCCATATCCTTTTCTAGAGTATTTTCTTGTGAAAAATCTATAATTGTAAAACCATTCCCCATCCCTTTGAGTCGTGTGTAAATTTTTTTAAAAGTTAAATCAGCCTCTTGCCCATTTTGCTAGTCCTAAAAGTATTGAAGTCATCATTTTGAAATGTAGACATTATGGAAATTAGTGTCCATCTCTGCGGTATGTGAGTATTTAGCCTAGGTTCTGGCTCCAAGTTGTAAAGACTTGCTTGTCATTAAGATATGAAAAAAAAATTTTATTTTTCTTTGGGATAAATGCAATGAACTAACCCATGGACACTCCAATTAACAGGTGAATTTAGGATGAACTATAAGGTGGCATGTTTTTCTGTTAAGTCCTCTTAGTTGAGGACAGTTACCATTTATTTGAAAACATGTATATAATGGATTATATCTTCCTGGCTTTGTAAAAGAGTGAGATTTCTTTCTGTCCTGGCAATCTTTAGTGGGTTTCCTGTGTAGTGCATCTGTTTGGTTTATTGCTTATTCAAGAATGCAACTTTTCTTTCTTTTCTACATTTGTGGAGAGGATCTTCTGCATTGGTAGGAGATTCAGTTTTTAATTATTTTCTCAGCACTTGTCAAGGGTAAATCCCCCCTTTAAAACTAAAGATGTGTTACTGGTGAACGTACATATAAAACACTGTACATGAGTAGTAAAATATTAAATCAACCTCTCTCGTAATGAAAATTTACCACTGCCAAGTCATGTCTTTTTGTAAATGAAAGCAACAATGCCACTTTAAATGAATATATTTTAATTTGACCAACCAATAATATATTATTGAACATTTAAACTTTTTCTAAAGTTTTGCCATTTTAAATAACATTATGAATGAATTCTGTTGAGAAGAAATTTCTAAACACATCTGTGAGCTTTCCTTTAGAATATAGTCTCTGATATGTGTCCTTTCTTTTATTTTTTTACCCTTACTTTGAGATCCTGTTAAAGTACTATCTATTGGCATGAAGCCATCTGTCAGTCTTCTCACCCATGGGTGTCAAATTATTTTAATTGTCGGTGACTGGCAATACAAGGCTTAAGGATACACCATAAATATACTTTCTTTTTTGTTCATAAATTATTTATGTATATGTCAGTCCATTTGTGCTTCCATGCAGAATATCACAGACTAAGTAATTTATAAACAATAGATATTTATTTCCCACAGTTCTGGCAGCTAAGAAGTCTAAGATTAAGGGGCCAACATCTGGTAAGCCTTCTTGCTGCATTATCCCATGGCAGAAGGGCACAGAAACAGGATATAGAACTCATCCTTTTAAAATGAACTCCCTCCTACCATATCAGTTATCCTTTCATGAAGGCAGAGCCCTTGTGACCTAATTACCTCTTCAAGGTCCCAATTCTTAGTATTGTTATGATGGCAGTTTAGTTTGTAGCACATGCCTTTTGAGGGTCATGTGCAAACCATAGCAGTTTATGTTTATCAGTCTTTAATAGAAAAATGTCTTTTTCTCTGAATCCATTAGATCATTCTTTTTTCCCTTGAACCTTAGTGAATCATCTTGAGTATCTCATGTGAGAGAAATTGGTTTGGCCTTATTTTTCATTACTTACATGACACTTAACGTATATAAGATTTAACTAAGTACTTTAATGTATACTGTCAAATGTTGAATGCTGATTATTCAAATTTTGTATACTTTTATTCTCTTTGATGAAGTTAACTCTTCTGAAGCAAAGTTCTTGTATGTGCCTGTCATTTGTACTATATGACAATGCTGAGCACATAATTATTCAGTTATCGTGTAACTGAGTTTGGATTTCTGATCATTATCACAAGTCCTGAATCTTGTTTGCTTTCTTCCACAACCAAGAAATTTTACCCCTTGTACAGTGTTAGAAGAGGCCTGGGCTGTGGTTGAATCTAAATATCTTGCTGTTTTAGGTGACATTTAGTGATGTGGCTATAGACTTCTCTCATGAAGAGTGGGCATGGTTAGATTCTGCGCAGAAGGATTTATACAAGGATGTGATGGTGCAGAACTATGAAAATCTGGTCTCTCTAGGTAAGATATCTCCCCCTCCACTGCAGTGAGGGAGATCTTTCTTTTGCTACTCCAATTGCTGAAGCTCCTCCTACGTAAATGGCTGAATTTCTGTGCCATGTTCCGAAGGGAATGTGTAGCTCCTTTGTGCCTACCTGAAGCTTATCTTCTCATTTCAGTGGACATCCTTCCACCCTTCCTTTGGTTGCTCTTGTGATGGTCTCTCAACCTTGAGGAGCATAGCTTTAAAAAGTTCTATATTCTTTCTGTAAGCAGGTCTTTCCATAACTAAGCCATATGTGATCACTTTATTGGAGGATGGAAAAGAACCCTGGATGGTGGAGAAAACACTATCAAAAGGTATGCTTCTGGGTGAGTCTAGTGAATCAAGCAAAGGAGGTCTTTGTTAAAGATGCTTATTGTGAGTGTGAGTGTGGAGGCATTTTAGGGACACTAAAATGAGATCTCAGAGGTAAACAAAATTGAGGTACCCTCAGCTTAGATTCAAAACAGTCACCCCACTCCCAGATTATTCAGAATAATATATGATATGATATTAGACTCATATCATCTAATCAGAAGTGAAGGGTTTTGCCATTACAGTAATTCAAATTCCTATTTTATTCATAACACAGTAAGACAAATTATTTTTTAGTCCCATTTAAGGAAATGGACTTACTGATTGTTTTAAGTTAAGAAAAGTTGTCAATTAGATGAAAAATCACTTTGTCTTTAACGCTGAGTTTCTTGGGATATACGTGAACATAAATGTTAGTGGAAATAAGAAATGTATTAGAATATATTTCTAAGAATAATATTTTCTAATGTCCAGTAAGTTCTCATATGATTTCACACAGATATTATATAAACTCAGAAAGTCTTAAACTTTATTACCAAAAAGGAGCACATAGATATATTTTGTTGTCATTGTAACTGTTTAATGTAGTAGTATAAATTCTGTATTTCACGCATGTTAATCTGGCAGCTAGTTGAGATTAACTGAAAGTTGCACAAGAAAAATGTAAAGTAGAATGTGATCTTTCATATGAGTATAGGCACAAAATGATGGCTGAATACAGAATGCTTTCTACATTTTCTTCCTAGAATAGCTTCATTTTTTTCAAATAGTGGTTGTCTACATTTTCCTCCTTTCGCTTGTTATACTCTGTTCCTGCTTCTGTGAGCTCTCTGTATTTTCTGTGCCTCACTTCAGCATTGTTCAGAATCTTTGAAATACATGAATTGTTAGAGCCATGTATTTTCTAGAGGCTTTGTTTCTTATCTAATTCTCCTATTTCCATCTGAGAAGTTTCCTCTCAAAAGTATAGAAAAAGCATTGCTTTGCTTTCTTGATGTATTTCAGATTGGGAATCAAGATGGGAAAACAAGGAATTATCAACAAAGGATATTTATGATGAAGATTCACCCCAAACAGAAAAAATAGAAAAAAACATAAGGCGGCATTGTGAATTTTCAGATTTTAACAAGAACGGAAAATATAAAGGGAAGTTGGAGGGGAAGGATGGACATCAGGTAGAACATTGCAGACTAATGACCCTCACCTTTAGTGAGAGCCCCTCTGGGGAAAGTGTTGACAAATACAGTACGTCATTTAGAAGCATCTTCCATGTAAAGCCTACTCTTTCTGAACCACAGAGTATTTCTGCTGAAGGGACATCGAATAAATATGATATGTTAAAGAAGAGTTTACCAATAAGGTCAGTTATAAAAAACGAGAAAATCTGTGGCAGAAAGAAAGTTTTGAGTTCTAATGAAAGTGTGGCAACTTTTAGCAAAAGCAAATCTCTTACCCTTCATCAGACTTTTAATAGAGAGAAGATCTATACATGTAGTGAATGTGGGAAAGCCTTTGGTAAACAATCAATCCTTAATCGCCATTGGAGAATTCATACAGGAGAGAAACCTTATCATTGTCGTGAATGTGGGAAGACTTTTAGCCATGGCTCATCCCTTACTCGACATCAAATAAGCCATAGTGGAGAGAAGCCTTACAAATGTACTGAATGTGGAAAGGCCTTTAGTCATGTCTCTTCTCTTACTAATCATCAAAGCACTCACACTGGAGAGAAACCATATGAATGTACGAACTGTGGAAAGTCTTTTAGTCGTGTTTCACATCTCATTGAACATCTGAGGATTCATACTCAAGAAAAACTTTATGAGTGCCAAATATGTGGGAAGGCCTTCATTCATAGGTCATCTCTTATCCACCATCAGAAAATACATACTGGAGAGAAACCTTATGAATGTAGTGGATGTGGGAAAGCTTTTTGCTGTAGCTCACACCTTACTCGACATCAAAGAATTCACACTATCGAGAAACAATATGAATGTAACAAATGTCTGAAAGTCTTTAGTAGCCTCTCATTTCTTATTCAACATCAGAGTATTCATTCTGAAGAAAAACCCTTTGAATGTCAGAAATGTAGGAAATCTTTCAGCCAGCCTGAATCACTGAATATGCATTTGAGAAATCACATTAGATTGAAACCTTATGAATGCAGTATATGTGGGAAAGCCTTCAGTCACAGGTCATCCCTGCTTCAACATCACAGAATTCACACTGGAGAAAGACCTTATGAGTGTATTAAATGTGGGAAGACCTTCAGCTGTAGTTCAAACCTTATTGTACATCAGAGAATTCATACTGGAGAAAAGCCATATAAATGTGATGAATGTGGAAAAGCTTTTAGTAAAGGTTCAAATCTTACTGCCCATCAGAGAACACATAATGGACAAAAACCCAGTAATGCAGTAAATATGGAAAGGTCTTTAGACCGTATAAATCAGTATGCATATGAGAAATCATACAAGAGAGAAACTATGTGAAGCATCATTTTTCATAATAAATTTCAGCCACAAATCCTAATTCAATATCAAAATTTTTGAGAACAGCCTTACAAGTGTAGTGTTTATGGGAAGACCTTTATGATGAAACCTTTATTGTCTATCAGAGTTCATGCTATAGAAAACCATAAGAGGATAACAAATGTGGGAAGGCCTTTGTCAGTATTAATCCCTTAGTTGACAAAAGTAAATACAGACAAGAAAAAAAAAAAACTATACACATAGCAGATTTAGGAAAGATTAGGTAGTATGAATCTCTTACAAACTCATATGGGGGAAAAGCTATAGGAATATAGAAAATTCAGAAATTATGGGCAGTCCTTCATTCAATGTATCCCTCATCTTACATCAAAGAATTCACATTGGAGAGAAATCTGATGTAAAAAAGGTAGTATTTGCTAAGGGTTAGTTTGCTAAACATCAAGACATGAATCGTAGAACAACTTGAAAGATGTAGGAATTATGTATATATCTTTCTTTGCAATAATACTATTTGTAAACAGTTTTACAGAAGAGCAGACAAGCATATTATAAATAAATATGCATCTCATAGCAGTAACTTGCAATTTGAGACCTACATGGAAATTAGTTTTACCTAATGGGTATGTGAAGATACTTAGTCATCCAGTGGATCCAATAAATGTTATAATGTTGAAAAATCAAAGCTGCAAAAGAAGAATGGGGTCTCTAATAAAACAATTTTATACATAAGGAAATTTCACTGTGGCTCTATTTCTTGCGGAATTTTTGTTGTTGTTACTTCTTAAAGCTAATTTTAGTCATACTTTAACGGGAAACTGGCAAACCTAAGGAAAAATAGCCTGGTCTGTGTGCAAAGAATATTATTTTGGTGAAGAAAATTTGTAGTTCACTTCTTATGGGCTTTATTTAATTCACATATTTCAAGATAATTTGTTGAGCATTACTCATATATTACAGGTCCATGGGTCAGGAATTTTAGTGAACTTTAGTGGTATGTCAGAATCACCAGGAGAGCTTGTTCAAACACTGATTGCCAAGCTCCACCTCCAGAATTTCTGTATCAGTTTAAGGTGAAGAATTGGCATTTTTTACAAGTTGTCAGGTAACACTAATGCTGCCTGCCAGGAAGCACCTTTTGATAACCACTGTAACAATTAATAAATTTATCCTTTTCTCAGGGATTGGAGTTGTCAAAAGAGAATAATAGCAAATTTGAAATAACTCCCAAATGCTGTGACAACAATTAAGAAGCAATCTATTACGAGAGATTAGAGTGTGCTTTGCTGTGGTGAGCTTTCAATCTAAATCCTGATTTTGTAACCATGTGTCCTGTAGATGTTGTGTGCTGTGGAATTCTAGGTAAAGTAGGCAAGCAAGTTCTCTCTTACATTGTACAGCTGGACTCTGTTCCAGTGTCTAATTTCAAGTTCTGTAGCTTTGAAATACTGCTGCCTGCAGCATTGGTAACAGCAGAGTCATTTTTCCATCCCTTGGTCAAGTTATGGGTTTTTACCTTGAAATCAGTAGTTCAGAAGTAGTAGTCATTACTTTTGCCAGCCTGCCAATTTTGAAAGCTTTAACTTCCTGCATTATGTTTTCGTAAAATACTTAAAGAGTTTCTGTTTTCTGCACTAAACTTAATATAGTATGTGAGGAGGATGGCTTCACATATTCTAAGTTCTTGGTAAGAAATGGAATAGTCTTGGTGACCCTGTGGCTTCCTATTTTGTGATTAGAAAGATAGCACAGATTAATGTGATTAGGAGTGTATGGTCACCTGCAAGCAATGGGCAGTTACGTAGCTTATGTTTCATATTGTGTTCTTTATGGCATTTTGGAGTTACAAATAAAATGTTGTCTTAAAAATGAATATTTTATTGATATAAAATATCATGGAATGAATGACAGGGTTTCTGATTTTAGGCAAGATGCTCTCTAATAGCTGTGTAACTTTAAATGAAAGCCAAAGCAGGGAGCATAGTTCAATAGCAATGCCCAATGCTCAGTAGAGATGGTGGGCTGTGAATGAGATAGTGATTTTTTTTTTCTTTGTTGTGGGGATCAAACCCAAACCTTCATGCATACCATGGCAAGTGCTCTACCACTAAGCCATCATGGGGTGGTAAGTTTTTAATATTCACCGAGATGTATCTTTGATTTATTTTTAGTGACAAGATTTATTTTGAAATTCTATGGAATGCTGAAGGATCTTTAAGAGAGTTATAATTAAGGAAGCATGGCATGGTGTGTGTATATATATTTATTTATTAATGGCAGTAGCTATGTTTCATTTTCTTTCCCATGCCCTCCCAAGCAACTGGTACTGCAAAAATGAAGTAGTTCTATGGTCATTTAATCACTAGATTTTACTCGCTTTCATTACCATTGTTTTTTTTTAGCTTAACTTAAATTAATTAATTAATTTTTATGTGGTGCTGATGATTGAACCCAGTGTCTCACACATTCAAGGCAAATGCTTTACCACTGAGCTACAGCCCCAGCTCCCACTATCATAGTTTATACCACTTTGACATTTTGTTATGAGAGGAATCATGTAAATATCAGTGTGAACTCATTATTTTACAATTCTTGAGTTAAAGTGCCTTTACAATGGCTCAAAACTAGGGGATAAGAAACCAAATTTTAAAATAAAGACAGGGTTTTAGAAAAGCAATGAAATGATGTTACCTTATGGTAAAAAATTGGGCTAAGATCTTAATAATATGCCTTAATTGACAGAATAATATTGTTTGTTTCCAAATAATATTATTTGTTTCCTCAGGTCTGTTAACCATTTCTTGAACATCTGCTGTGGGCTAGACAAATAAGACCATACCTTTCAAGAGCTAAAAGCTTTGTGTGTTGTGTGTGAGGAGCACAAACTCTGGAGCCTGCTATGTGGATTTGAGCCAGGTTGCATGTTTACGGGCTTTGTGTGACCTTGGACAAATTATTCCAGTGTGTCCTGCCTTAGTTTTTCCATCTGTAAAATGATAATAAGACCTATCTCACTGAATTATTATGAAGATTAAATAAGTTACTTGGTATAAAACACAACAGTGGCACCTCAAAAACGGTAAATATTAGCTATTGATTTAATCATTTTTCGTGGCTGCTTTGTCATTCTAGTCTCAAATGTCACATCTAGTGTGTCTTCCTAATCACTTTTCACTCTTCTACTTACTGTTACACTTTTTGTGGGGAGAGGCCTTATAAAACACTTTCATTTCCTTCTAATATCTCCTTTGGTGTCTGAACCATTTTGAAGGGAAACATGTTTCTTGCCCCAAATAACCCAAGGACACAAAGAGACCAGGCAGAAGGTGAAACAAGTATGCAGTAGGGATGTGGGAACACTTCCAAATCCTACAGATTTGGATAAGGAGAAGAATAAAGAAGTTTTAAGTCACTGCAGGGAGAAGAGGAAAAGCTTTACTTTGTGAGGGCTGAAGCCTGCAAATCTTCAGCATCATCCCAGTACAGGATCCCCTGGGCTGCCTGCAACTGCTCTCTTCCTGAATGAAGGTTACAGCCATGTCACTGCACACTGATGCCTGGTAAGTCAGTCATGTTATTAGGCTTGGGCTAGTCGGGCATGATTACAACCTCTTGATCAGTCATTAGTAAATATTTAGAGAAGAAATCAAGGCACATACCACATTACTTTCTGGGAGCCTCGCTCTATGTTGGACTCCCAGGGGGAGTCAGACACTGTCTTTAAACAGGTTGCAATTGGGGTAAAAAGGCTATGTAGAGAAGTCACTGATGAAAGAAAACAATGACAAGGTCATAAGGCCTAAGAGGTGCAGAACATAAGTGTTCTGGCATTAAATGTGTATAGGGGAAAATTCAATAATAATACAGTGTTTGTACCTTATGGGTGTGTGTTGGAGGTTTTGGGGGCAGCATTTATAAATTAAATTAATAAATTTAATTAAGAAATTAAATATTCCCAGTTCTGGACCTGTGTTTGAATTCAGCCTATTGATTCTGACATTTGCCAATTATATAATTTTGGGGAAGTCACATTTTTCCTGATTTCTGCTTTGAAATGGTGGTATAAGAATTAGAAAATATTCATCAAGTAAACACTGCAGTGCTTGGCACATGTAAGTTGAGTGGTGTGTTTTTTCTTCTTTTAGTAATCTTTCCACAGACTATAAGGCAAATTCCATAATCATCTCCATGTTAATAGTGACCTGAGACTCAATTGGTTCTAACAAGTTCCCCAAAGTTATCCCTTTTAGGGAACATAGGCTAGATTTGAACATCCGTCTTCCTTACTATTTGCTATACTTTGGATCTTGAATGTTTCCCCAAAGCCCCTATTTTGAAGGCTTTGTCCCCAACTGTGGCACTATCAGGAAGTGGTGAAACCTTTAGGAGGTGAACTAAGGAAAGAAGTGAGGTCATCGGGAGTGTGCCCTTGAAAGGAATATTGGGACCTGGGCCTCCTTTTCCTTTTCCTTTGCTTCCCAGTTGCCAGGAGGTGAGCAGCTTCCTTTGTGCTCCTGTCATGATGTACTGCTTTTCCAGATAGTCAAAGGAATGAGCCAAACACTCATGGACTGAAACCTTTAAAAATGTGAGCTAAAAAAACATGAACATCTATGTGCCAGCAATTAGAAAAAAAATAATCAGGCAAAATACATAAATTACCTAAATCTACTCAAGAAGAAATAGAACATCTCAACAGTCAGAGGCAACAGTGAGTTGTACTGATTAGCACCAATTCTCAAACACTTCCAAACAATTAAAGGAAGGGAACACATCCTAAATCACTTTATGAGGCCAACATGGCTCTGATAGCAAAGGCAGAGAAAGACATCACAGGAAAATTATAGACCAATGTCCTTTATGAACATAAACATAAAAATTCTCAACAAAATAGAATCCATTAGTACATAAGAGGTTTATTCTTCATGACCATGTGGGATTTATCCCAGGAGTGCAAGGATGATTCAATATTAAAAAATCAGTGTAATTAATCTCACTAATAGAATGAAGAAAATTCTATGCAATCAATTTATATATAGTACCCTTTCATGATAAAAATTTTCAGGAACAGAGGAAAGTTTCTCATCATGATAAGTGGTATTTGTAAGAAATCACAGTTAACATCATATTTAATGGTGAAAGAATAAAAATCTTTCTTCCAAGATCAGGAAAAGTCAAGGATATCTTCTTTCATAGCTGTTATTAAAAACTGCAATGAAAACGCTATCCAGAACTATTTGACAAGAGAAATAAAGAAAAGGCATCCAGAATGGAAAAGAAATTGTAAAACTATGTTCACAGATGACATGATCTTATATAAGGAAAATCCTGAAGAATCCACAAATCTGATGAACCCAGTAAATTTGGAAAATCAATACCCCCAAATAATTTTTATGTATGTATAAAAATGTATTTGTGTATGATACACACACACACACACACACAGTCCAGAAAGGAAATTAGGAAACACATTCAACTTATAATAGTACTTATAGGGAGTAAATACTAGAAATAAACCTATGTTTAAAACTAAACAACACTGCTGAATGAGATCAAAGAAAGACTTAAAAAATGGAAAAATATCCCGTGTTCATGGATAGAAGTATGTAATGTGTAAAAATGTAACTACTATGCAAGGATATAGACAGATTTCATGCAATTCCTATAAAAATCCCAACAACCCAGAACTGGAAAAACCAGTTCTTTAACATCAATATTGATTTATTGATTTATTTATTTATTTTTCTTTCCCCATAAATTTATTTTAAATTGACACATAATATTTGCACATATTTATGGGATCCAGTGTGATAATTTGATACATGTGTACAATTTATAATGATCAAGTCAGGATCATTAGCATTTCTGTCTCCTCAAACACTTACCATTTCCAAGAGTTGCAAACTCTTCTAGTTATTTTGAAATATATAATACTTTTTTTGTAGACTATAGAACAATAGAATAACTGTATTTTGGTGCTTGTTATCCAATCCTTCTTTATTCCCCCACTTTTCCTAGCCCCTAGTGACCACCATTCCACACTCTTATTTCTATAAAATCAACACTAATAGCTTCTGCATATGAGATAACCTGCAGTATATGTCTTCTTGTGCCTGACTTATTTCACTTAACAACATCCTCCAGTTCTAGCTATACTGCCACAAATGCCAGGATCCCATTATTTTTTATGAATTTTAAGCTCATACTCTCATACACACACACACACACTCACATGCACAGAATTGCAGACAAAGACATGCATTTGTACACATGCCCACACTGTTGGAAAAATATACAGTTTTAAGAAACAGTCTTCTCCTAACTGAGATCATCTTCACAAAGAGTAGAGAAAGCAAGCCTTTTATTGTGGATAAGCATTATGCATCCATTAACTTTCCCATGGGAATGATGACAGAACGAAATTTTAAAAAACCATTTACAGAGTTCTCAGCTAAAAGTTTCTAGATCCAAAGGCAAGAGATAAGCCAAAACATGCTGTGCATCAAGGGCAGACTGTTAAGATACAAATCACAATCACTATTTTGTGTGGTCAGCAGACACAACCTGTTACATACATGTTTTCTTTTTTCTTTTTAATTTTTTATTGTTGGTTGTTCAAAACATTACATAGTTCTTGATATATCATATTTCACACTTTGATTCAAGTGGGTTATGAGCTCCCATTTTTACCCCATATACAGATTGCAGAATTATATCAGTTACACATCCATTGATTTACATATTGCCATACTAGTGTCTGTTGTGTTCTGCTGCCTTTCCTATCCTCTACTACCCCCCCTCCCCTCCCCTCCCCTCCCCTCTTCTCTCTCTGCCCCCTCTACTGACATTCATTTGTCCCCCTTGTATTATTTTTCCCTTTCCCCTCACTTCCTCTTGTATGTACTTTTGTATAACTCTGAGGGTCTCCTTCCATTTCCATGCAATTTCCCTTCTCTCTCCCTTTCCCTCCCACCTTTCATCCCTGTTTTCACTATTGATTTAAATAAATAAATAACTCATAGTACCTAACTTCAAACCTTAGTACAAAGCTATAGTAATTAAAACATGGGTACTAGCATAAGGATAAACATAAATCAACTGAATAGGATAGGGAGCCCATATATAACTCTTACATACATAGTCAGTTTTCAACAAGGATGTCAAGGCCATCAAAAAGAAAAGGACAGGGGCTGGGGTTGTAGCTCAGTGGTAGAGCACTCGCCTAGCACGTGCAAGGCCCTGGGTTCGAACCTCAGCACAACATAAAAATAAATAAATAAAAATAAAGGCATTGTGTCCAACTACACCTAAAAAATATTAAAAAAAGGAAAAGAATGGTGTTTTCAAGAAATAGTGCTGAGAAAACTATATATATAAAAGAATGGAGTTGTGGGGTTGGGGTTGTAGTTCAGTGGTAGAGCGCTTGCCTCACGTGTGAGGCACTGGGTATAAACAAAAAATAAAGGTCCATTAATAACTAATAAAATATTTTTAAAAAGAATGGAGTTGCACTCTTACTGTTTACCATATGCCAAAATGAATTGAAAATGGATCAATTATCTTAATGTAAGAGCTAGAACTATAAAACTCCCAGAAAAATTTGGGAGATATTTTCATGACACTGGATTTGGCAACAGTTTTATGGGTATTGACATTGAAAGCAGAGGTAACATTAGATAAATTGACTTAATAAAAATTAAAAACTTTGTGCATCAAAAGATAGTATCCCATCCTTCTATTGTATGAGAGAAATTATTTACAAATGATATAGCTGATAAGAAGTTAATATCCAGAATATATTAACAACCCATAAAACAGTATTTGACATCAGCAAAATGGTGGACTTCACAACATCCAAGCCCTTTTATTTCCAAGAAGACATTTTTAAAAACCCTATAAGATATGTCAAGATCATTGTACTGTCATGTGTAACTAATTAAAAAAAAAAGATGTACAGTTCAAGTTTCTACTTACTAGAAAAAAAAACCTACAAAAACTAGCTAAAATAACCTTATTGGAATTGTTGAAGAAGGGAAAAGGCAGACTTTATTCAAAGGGGCTGCTATAATAGGGTTTTGTTGTAGGAGAGAAAGATTGGACTCAACTCCAAGGACAACAAGAATGAGAGATCAAGGATCAGGATGAGGGTCAAGCAGACAGAAAATTACAAAAAAGGAAACATCAGGGACAAAGGGAATTCTGACTAAACTGAATTGACAGATTATTGATTGCTAAAGGCAGACCAGGTTGATACAATATCAAGAGTTGGGGGGTTTGCAAAACGGACTCATCAGAATTCTTGCTAAAATCAGACTAAATGGACAAAGCCACTGGACTAAAAAAAGAACCCAGGGTTAGATCCTAGTTAGAGGTTCAGAGGACTTTGGACAAAGAGAGAAAATAGCAACCATGTAAATGTCCAATTAAGTAAAACCAGATCTTAGAAAGAAGGAAGTTTCCTGGCATGTGCATTCTTTTTACAGTTCATCATGCTATGGCATTGTTGTGGTCTGTAGGAGACAGCATTATAGTTTCCAATTCTCTTCTTTGAATTAGAGTAGCAGAGCAGATCTTATTGAAGTGTTATAACCTGTTGGGATTGCTAGAAAAACTGAGCTCTGCCTTGCCTAACTCAGATATTGGGTAGAAGAAACATCAGGCACTGCTTGGGAAAGCTTCAAGGAGACTCCCTGCAGACACAAGGAGGAAGAGAATACAGATGAAGGTCCCAAGTTAACCTGCGGTATGACCCTGGGAAATCAAGATATTTAAATGCAGGTGTGTATTCAAGGAAATCAGAAGACACGGAGACCCAGGCAAAATACATGTTCAGAAAAAATACCTGAAAACCTTAAACTTTTTCCTCACACTGGTCTCAAGTCTCAGAATATAACCAGCTGGTATTAAAGGGCTTCTATGGGAAGCCACTCTGAATGACCACGCCTTCCAGTCCTGAAGCACAAGGCTCTGACCAATCACTACATTTTGTGGTGACTTGGGTGTTGTCCCAGCGCAAATAGCAAAGTGGGTCTTAGGTGTAGGCATCACCTGTGGGGGTTGAGCTACACTCACCTATTCCTTTGTAATCCTATCCCTTGTCTCCTTTGAATGGCTTCTTACCAATAAAAGGGTTCATGATGTGCTCCTCTCTCTTTTCATGACCCCTAAGGTCAGAGGAGCTGTCATAGGACCCAAAGAAAAAGGTATTTCTCTCTCTTTCTGATTATTTCATGCAGCCCAGTTCACCTGAAGTGACCTTGAGTGTTTAGTCATGGAACACAACAGGCTTCCCTGGGAACACAGCCAGTTTGCAAGGACTGGAGAAGGGGATGTTTTCTGTTTCTTTCTTTTTTTTTTTTTCAGTGCCCAATTTTCATTGAAAAATCACAAGTCAAAGAAATAGGAAAACATGGCCTATTCAAAGGAAATAAATAAAGCATCAGAAACCACCTCTGAAGCAAGACAGGTATCAGACTTACTAGATGAAGAATTTTATAATTGTATTAAAGATGCTTGAAGGCATAAAGGAAGCACAAAGAATTATAGGATATCAGAAAAATAATAAATGAAATGAAAATATCAACAAAAGCTATATATTAGAAAAAAGAATCAAACAGAAATTTTGGAGCTGAAAAAATTCAATAATTGATTTTAAAAACTCACTAGAGAAGCTCAATAGTAGACTTGAGCAGGAAAAAAAATCATCAGACTTGAAGGTAGGACATTTGAGATTATTGAATATGAGCAGTAGAAAGTAAAAAAGAATGGAAATAGTGAACAAAGTCTAAGGGTTTTATAGGAAACCATCAGTGGATCATTATATGCATTATAGGAGTCCCAGAAGAATAGAAAGAGAAGGGATGGAAAAACTATTTAAAATTTTTTTTTGTAGTTGTAGATGGACAGAATACTTTATTTTATTTGTTTATTTTCATGTTGTGCTAAGGATCAAACCCAGTGCTGCACACATGCTAAGAAGCACTCTGCCACTGAGCTACAGCCCCAGCCTGAGAAAAATTATTTTAAGTAATATTTGCTGAAAACTTTCCCAGACTGAGGAAATAACATGGACCTACAGATCTAAGTTGTTTGATAAACTCGAAGATAAATTTGCAGAGATCCACATGAAGACATAATCAAATGCTGAATGTCAAAGACAAAGAGAAAAAATTGTGGTACTGGTAATTAAACCCAGGAGCACTTTTAATACTGAGCTATATACTCAACTGGTTTTATTCTGAGACAGGTTCTTGCTAAGTTGCCAAGGCTTGACCTCAATTTCTCAATTTTCCTGCCTCAGCCTTCCAAGTCTCTGGGATTATAGGACTCAACTCCCCAGCCCAAATGATTCTCCTGCCCCAAGCTCCCAAGAAGCTGGAACTATAGGCATGTACCACCATGTCAAGCTTACAAAGAGAATCTTGAAAACAACAAAAGAAAGATGACTTGTCTCCTACAAGGGATCCTTGGTAAAATCATCAGGTCATTTTGCAGCAGAAACCCTGCAGGTCAGAAGGCAGAAGTATAGTATGTGTAAAATGTTGCAGCTGGGCAGGTGGTACATACCTGTAATCCTAGCTACATGGGGGGCTTAAGCAGGAGGATCTCAAGTTTGAGGCCAGCCTTGGCAACTTAGTGAGACCTTGTCTTAAAATTAAAAAAATAAAAGGGTTGAGTTATTTCAAAGAGTCTGATCATTTTGAGGATGTAGCTCAGTGGTAGAGCACTTCTGGGTTCAATCCTCAGTACTGATGAATAATTAAATACATAAATAAATGTATTATGTGGAAAAAAACCCTTAATCAAGAATTCTGTATCTAGCACAGCTGTCCTTTGAAATGAGAGTAAGTTAAGACATTCCTTACAAATAGATATTCCCTTGAGAAATACTAAGTTCCTTCAAATTGAAATGAAAGGAAGCTAAAGAGTAACTCAACAGACACATGAAGAAATAAAGATCCATGGCAAATTTAAAAGACAGTATTTTATAATTGTGGCTTGTAACTTCAGTTTTTTTTTTCTAAACAACTTGAAAGGAAAATGTATAAAATAATTATAAACCACAAAAAGGCAAGTGCTGCTTGATATCACTTATGTGGAATTTATAAAAGTTAACTCATAAAAGTAGAGGGTAAATTTGTGGTTAGGAGGAAATGGGGGTGGGTAGGTTGGGGAGATGTTGCCTAAAGGATGCATGTTTTCAGTTAGAGAGGATCAGTTTAAGATATATCTATTGTACAGCTGGGCATGGTACACACTTGTAATCCCAGCAGTTTGGGAGGCTGAGGCAGGAGGAGTATAAGTTCAAATCTAGCCTCAGCAACTTAGCAAGGCCCTAAGTAACTCAGTGAGACCCTGTCTCTAAATAAAAGATAAAAAGGGCTGGGGATGTGGCTCAGCTGTTATATACAATATGGTGATGTAGTTTCATGAACTAATAAATCATTTCATTTTTATTGAAGCCATTTAGAGCAGAGTCGCCTGGAAGTGAGACTTCTACCGGACACACAGCAATTTGTCCTCAGTGTTATTACCTGATACCACTGGGTTCAGGAACAGCCATGTTTTAATCATGCTAAGGAAATTCTCTTGCCATAGCACAGCTCTGTTTTCCACAAAGACTAGTTCACAGAGAGGCCTGTCCATTAAGAAGAAAGATGGCTTCCAGCAACACAGCTCCCACCTCCTGGCTAATCAAACCCCAGGAAAAAGCCCCTCCTTCCTCACAATTCTAGCAGAAAGTCTTAATAATACTAATGGAATTGGCTCAGGGAACACAAGAAATTCCTGAACCAGTGGTTGTAGCTGCAGTTAGAGTGCTCTGATTGGCCAGATTTGAGGTGTGTGTTCAATAAATATCTGATGAATGAGAGTGTGAATAAATGAGCTGCTGCATGGATATACTATTTCTCTCACTGTTAGCAACAAAGTCCTCTTTGGATCATTCTGCATATCTACCAGGTCTGCTTAGGGCTTTTGAGGCTAAATGATTATAAATACCAGAGCCTGATGCATTAGTGCAAATCTCAATTAAGACAGGGGAATGAAAAAAAGAGACCAAAATGGACCTTCTTGCTGACATCTATAAAGCAAGACAACACCTTACATTATGAGTTACTTCAGAGTCTGAAAGTATCCAGCGAGGAATATTCAAAAGAGGGTCAACTTGTTCTCCAGGGTAATATAGAAAATTCTGAGTATTCATAGCTATTTCAATTTTTTGAGGAAATAATGACTACCCTGAAGCCATGAGGACTACAGGTAGAAGAGTACTTTGCTTCCTTGGATATCCTTTAAAAAGACAAAAACACCCCTAGACACTAAATCATTGAGCCATTTTCTTTATGTGTCTGGGTCCCTAAAACAAACAAATATAAATATTTCTTTGAGTTTTGAAATTCACAGGTACAGCTGCACTTAGGAAACTTAAAGGTGCAGAGGACCAGAGTTCAGCCTGAGGTTCAGTAAAGAACAAAGAAATAGGAAGACAATGATGTCAATCTAAATAAGGGGATTCAAGTGGTTTATGAAGAACAAGACTTTTCAGATGAACTGTTGAAAGGATGACACTGAAAAAGGTGTAGAGGTCTGGGGAAGGTGTCCCCTACTGGTTGAGGAAACAGGAAAATGTGTGCTACCATTTGTGAGGGGAGAAGTAGAATCTCAGGGCAGCCAGGACTCAGCCTAAAACAAAAGTTAATAGAACTTCCCGTCCATAACATGCACAGATCAAATGATGGGCACCCATGAGGTGGAAAACATCTCCCAAGCCCTAAAGTTAGCTTCTGAGTTAAAAATACCAGAGATGACCAGAGGCTAAGGTTGTGGAAAGAGTAAAAGGTCTCTTCACCTATGGAATGAAGGCTCTTTTACAGGAATTAACCATGGCTGACCACACAAAGAATTTGAACCCTGATGACTTATGTTTACCGATCATTATTTATATGCTTAAGTATGTGAACCCCATGTGACTTTTGTAGACTTTTACTCTCATTCCAGGCAGACCCTCCGTGTTGTCTGCAGTTAGGAGTCAGGAGTTATATTTAGGAAAAGAGGACCTGAGATCAGGTACCCAAGTACAACTCAGGGTGGTAGAGAGAATTTCATTAGAACTGTAGCACCAACTGATCAGATACCTATGTGCAATTCTGTCCCTGGAGGTTAAAGTTGGTATACTTTCCCCACCACATAGCTCTTAATATCTGAGGATACCTTTTTTCTTCCCAGAAAGTCTACCTAGGAGTTGTTCTATTCTTTTTTTAAAAAAATATTTATTTTTTTAGGTACAGATGGACACAACGCCTATTTATTTTTATGTGGTGCTGAGGATTGAATCCAGGGCCTCACCCATGCTAGGTGAGCGCTCTACCACTGAGCCACAACCCCAACCCCAGAGTTTTTCTGGTTTTTTTTTTTGAGAGAGAGAGAGAGAGAGAGAGAGAGAGAGAGAGAGAGAGAATTTTTAAATATTTGTTTTTTAGTTTTCAGTGGACACAACATCTTTATTTTATTTTTATGTGGTGCTAAGAATTGAACCCAGTGCCCCACCCATGATAGGCGAGTGCGCTACCGCTTGAGCCATATCCCCAGCCCCAGAGTTGTTCTATTCTTATCTGAAAGTTATAACTATTAGCTTAGGGAAGTATCTTCAGCCAGTATATAGGTTTTGCTGAATCAATTATATTCAAATTTTTATTTATTTATTTAAAAATATGTATTTGGTTGTTGATAAAACTTTATTTATATGTGGTGCTGAGAATCATACCCAGTCCTTCACATATGCCAGGCAAGTACATTACCGCTGAGCCCGAGCCCCAGCCCCAGCCCTCACATTTTTATTTTTAAATTAATTTCCTATGTCAAGCAACTTTTCCAAAGTCAAAATATTCCATGTACAACTTCAGTTTCTGGTCAAGTTGGAGAAACAGGAACTAGATTCACTCTCTTGCTGTAAAAAGCTATAAAGGCACACATAATATATGAAAAATAGTTCTGAATATATTGTGTGCCAAGCAAAGGACAGTGATCCCTGAGGGATGGGCACAAAGTAACTGAGCCCTACCATTGTCACATTTCTTTCTGCTGGAGAAAATACCAATGGGAAGGCAACCCAGATGGAATGTGAAAATCTCCTCAGGTGAGAGGATGGATTTACAAATATGGGGTGGGGGGACCGAGGCACCTGGCATTCACAGCCAGAACAACAGAGAAAACCCTACATGTGAGCACCTCAGAGATCTGCAAAGGGTCCCTTCCTGTCTTCATTCAAGAACCAATGAGCGTGTGAGGAAACTACCACAGAGCAGGAAAAGAACTATCAAAAAGACAAGTGAGGAGTTCCGGCTCCCGGAACCGTCCCAGAACCGCCCTGGCCCAGGGCTGCGGAGCCTGCGGAGGCTGCTTCTTGGACCCTGCGCCTATCAGAGCAGACACCAAGCACTAAGCAGCCGAATTCCGGCTCCCGGAACTGAGCCCGCGGGGACTGCTTCTTGGAGCTTACACTTATAGGAGCTTACACAGAGCACGGAGCGGCACTTCCCTGGCCCGGGGCTAGGAGCCCGTGGAAACTGCTTCTCGGTCCGGGTCCTGCTGAGGGCCGGTCAGGACTCACCCGTTGCTTTGGTTGCCCGGCAAGGGGAACGAAATGCTGCCATTCGCATAGGATACCAACATGGCAGAGATCTGATGTCAGCAGAAAGCGGCGGAGGAGAGAACTTCATCAATACCAGCGGTGACATAAGCAGTTGGTCTCCTGGTAGGGGGGGTGAGGCACAGTCACCCGAGTCTCCTCAATTTGTCGTCGAGCCAGAGGGGAGGAGCCGGGCCGCCGCCAGTGCCCGGAGCAGGCCCAGCGGCTCGCCAGCGTGGTGACCGCGTGACCCCAATTGAGAGGGGGCGGAGCGGAGCCGCCACCCGCACCCGCAAGGTGGGCAGACCCGCGACCCAGTGGTACATGGGCGTGGTAGGAGGGGCAGGGCAGAGCCGCCGTTCGCGTTTGCAAGGTAAACAGACCTGTGACAGCCTGGCGGGTCAGGCCCAGTGGCCTGCCAGTGTGGTACACACGTCACCCCAACTGGAGTAGGGGCAGAGCAGATCCTTCTCCCACACCCGGATCAGGCCCTGCCTGTGTGGTGGTCACGTGACCCCAATTGGAGTGGGGGCGGAGCGGAACCGCCACCCGTGCCCGCAGGGTGAGCAGACCAGTGATCAACCTGCAGATCAGGCCCAGGGGTCTGCAGGCGTGGTAGGAGGGGCAGGGCAGATCCGCCGCCCGCGCCTCCAAGGTAGGCAGACCTACAACAGACCGGCGGATCAGGCCCATGAGCCTGCCAGCGTGGTACAAACACCACCCTAATTGGAATAGTGGCAGAGCAGAGTCGCCGACCGTGCCAGGAACAGGCCCAGCGTCCTGCAGGCGGGGTAGTCACGACACCCCAATTGGAGTAGGGGCAGAGCAGAGCCTCCACCCGTGCCCTAAAGGTGGGCAGATCTGCGACCGACCAGCAGGACAGGCCCAGTGGCCTGCCGGTACGACAGACATGTCACCCCATTTGGAGTAGGGGCAGAGTAGAGCCGCCTCCCGCGCCTGCAGGGTAGGCAAACCTGCAACCGACCGGCGGATCAGGCCCGGTGGCCAGCCGGCGTGGTACACTCGTCACCCCAATCGGAGTAGGGGCAGAACAGAGCCGCCGCCAGCTCCCAGAACAGGCCCAGTGACCTGCCGGCGTGGTAGCCACGACACCCCGATTGGAATAAGGAGAGAGCAGAGCCACCGCCCGCACCTGCAGGAAAGATATGCAAGCAGTATGAAAAGACAAGGAAAGAAAGGACCACAAGCAATGCAGGTCAACGCAACTTTAGAAGAGGTAACAGCTGCAGCAGATGGAATGTCAGATAAAGAATTCAGGATATACATGCTTCAGATGATCTGGAGTATCAAGGAAGACATTAAACAGCAAAATCAGACAATGAAAGATCACTTCGACAACGAATTACACAAACAAATCCAGGAAGCAAAGGATCAACTATACAGGGAGATAGAGGTTATAAAAAACAAACAAACAGAAATCCTAGAAATGCAGGAAGCAATAAACCAACTTAAAAACTCAATGGAGAATACTACCAGCAGAGTAGAACACTTAGAAGATAGAACATCAGACAATGAAGACAAAGTATTTCAACTGGAAAAGAACATAGACAGCTCAGCAAGACTGTTAAGAAACCATGAGCAGAACATCCAAGAAATATGGGATAACATTAAGAGACCAAACTTAAGAGTCATTGGGATACAGGAAGGTACAGAGCTCCAAACCAAAGGAATGAGAAGTCTATTCAATGAAATAATACAAGAAAACTTCCCAGACTTGAAGAATGAGACAGAATCCCAAATCCTAGAAGCCTACAGGACGCCGAATGTGCAAAATCATAAGAGATCCACACCTAGACACATTATAATGAAGATGCCCAACATACAGAATAAGGAGAGAATTTTAAAAGCTACAAGAGAAAGGAAGCACATCACATTTAGGGGTAAGCCAATCAGGATAACAGCTGATCTTTCAACACAGACTCTGAAAGCTAGAAGATCCTGGAATAACATATTTCAAACACTGAAAGAAAATGGGTTCCAACCAAGAATTGTGTATCCAGAGAAATTAAGCTTCAGGATGGAGGATGAAATTAAAACCTTCCACGATAAACAAAAGTTTAAAGAATTCGCAGCTAGAAAACCATCTCTTCAAAACATCCTCGCCAAAGCATTACAGGAAGAGGAAATGGAAAATAACAATGAAAACCAACAGTGGGAGGTAGGACAGTAAAGGGGGGGGAAATAATCAAAGAGGAAAACAAACCATGTTTAGTAACAGAAATAAACAAATATGGCTGGAAGAACAACCCATATCTCAATAATAACCCTAAATGTTAATGGCTTAAACTCACCAATTAAGAGACACAGGCTAGTAGAATGGATCACAAAACAAGACCCAACAATATGCTGCCTACAGGAGACGCATTTGATAGGAAAAGACATACATAGGCTGAAGGTGAAAGGTTGGGAAAAATGATATCACTCATATGGACTTCGGAAACAAGCAGGAGTGTCCATACTCATATCAAATAAAATAGATTTCAAGCCAAAGTTAATCAAAAGAGATAAAGAGGGACACTACATACTGCTTAAGGGAACCATACACCAACAAGACATAACAATCATAAATATTTATGCCCCAAACAATGGTGCAGCTATGTTCGTCAAACAAACTCTTCTCAAGTTCAAGAGTCTAATAGACCACCATACCATAATCATGGGAGACTTCAACACACCTCTCTCGCCACTGGACAGATCTTCCAAACAAAAGTTGAATAAGGAAACTATAGAACTCAATAACACTATTAATAACCTAGACCTAATTGACATATATAGAGTATACCACCCAACAACAAGCAGTTACACTTTTTTCTCAGCAGCACATGGATCCTTCTCAAAAATAGATCATATACTATGTCACAGGGCAACTCTTAGACAAAATAAAGGAGTAGAGATAATACCATGCATCTTATCTGATCATAATGGAATGAAACTGAAAATCAACGATAAAAGAAGGAAGGAAAAAGCATACATCACTTGGAGAATGAACAATAGGTTACTGAATGATCAATGGGTTATAGAAGACATCAAGGAGGAAATTAAAAAATTCTTAGAGATTAATGAAAACACAGACACAACATATCGGAATCTATGGGACACATTGAAAGCAGTTCTAAGAGGAAAATTCATTGCATGGAGTTCATTCCTTAAAAAAAGAAAAAACCAACAAATAAATGATCTCATACTTCATCTCAAAATCCTTGAAAAAGAAGAGCAAAACAACAGCAAAAGAAGTAGAAGGCAAGAAATAATTAGAATCAGAGCTGAAATTAATGAAATTGAAACAAAAGAAACAATTGAAAACTAAAAGTTGGTTCTTTGAAAAAATAAACAAAATCGACAGACCCTTAGCCATGCTAGCGAAGAGAAGAAGAGAGAGAACTCAAATTACTAGCATACGGGATGAAAAAGGCAATATCACAACAGACACTTCAGAAATACAGAAGATACAAATTAGAAGATAGAGAAGGCACAGATAAATTTCTTAAGTCATATGATCTGCCCAGATTGAGTCAGGAGGATATAGAAAACCTAAACAGACCAATATCAATTGAGGAAATAGAAGAAACCATAAAACCTCTAAAATCTGGAACAAGACAGGGATGCCCTCTCTCACCACTTCTGTTCAACATAGTTCTCGAAACACTGGCCAGAGCAATTAGACAGACAAAAGAAATTAAAGGCATAAAAATAGGAAAAGAAGAACTTAAATTATCACTATTTGCAGATGATATGATTCTATACCTAGCAGACCCAAAAGGCTCTACAAAGAAACTATTAGAGCTAATAAATGAATTCAGCAAAGTGGCAGGATATAAAATCAACATGCATAAATCAAAGGCATTCCTGTATATCAGCGACAAATCCTCTGAAATGGAAATGAGGACAACCACTCCATTCAAAATATCTTCAAAAAAAAATAAAATACTTGGGAATCAACCTAACAAAAGAGGTGAAAGACTTATACAATGAAAACTACAGAACCCTAAAGAGAGAAATAGAAGAAGATCTTAGAAGATGGAAAAATATACCCTGTTCATGGATAGGCAGAACTAACATCATCAAAATGGCGATATTACCAAAAGTTCTCTATAGGTTTAATGCAATGCCAATCAAAATCCCAACGGCATTTCTTGTAGAAATAGATAAAGCAATCATGAAATTCATATGGAAAAATAAAAGACCCAGAATAGCAAAAACAATGCTAAGCAGGAAGTGTGAATCAGGCGGTATAGTGATACCAGACTTCAAACTATACTACAGAGCAATAGTAACAAAAACAGCATGGTACTGGTACCAAAACAGGCGGGTGGACCAATGGTACAGAATAGAGGACACAGAAACCAATCCACAAAACTACAACTTTCTTATATTTGATAAAGGGGCTAAAAACATGCAATGGAGGAAGGATAGCATCTTCAACAAATGGTGCTGGGAAAACTGGAAATCCATATGCAACAAAATGAAACTGAATCCCTTTCTCTCGCCATGCACAAAAGTGAATTCAAAATGGATCAAGGAGCTTGATATCAAATCAGAGACGCGCCGTCTGATAGAAGAAAAAGTTGGCTACGATCTACAGTCTGTGGGGTCGGGCTCCAAATTCCTCAACAGGACACCCATAGCACAAAAGTTAATAACTAGAATCAACAAATGGGACTTTTAATCAAACTAAAAAGTTTTTTTCTCAGCAAAAGAAACAATAAGAGAGGTAAATAGGGAGCCTACACCCTGGGAACAAATCTTTACTCCTCACACTTCAGATAGAGCCCTAATGTCCAGAGTATACAAAGAACTCAAAAAATTAGACAATAAGAGAACAAACAACCCAATCAACAAATGGGCCAAGGACCTGAACAGACACTTCTCAGAGGAGGACATACAGACAATCAACAAGTACATGAAAAAATGCTCAACATCTCTAGCTGTCAGAGAAATGCAAATCAAAACCACCCTAAGATACCATCTCACTCCAGTAAGATTGGCAGCCATTAAGAAGTCAAACAACAACAAGTGCTGGCGAGGATGTGGGGAAAAGGGTACACTTGTACATTGCTGGTGGGACTGCAGATTGGTGCAGCCAATTTGGAAAGCAGTATGGAGATTTCTTGGAAAGCTGGGAATGGAGCCACCATTTGACCCAGCTATTCCCCTTCTTGGTCTATTCCCTAAAGACCTAAAAAGAGCATGCTACAGGGACACTGCTACATCGATGTTCATAGCAGCACAGTTCACAATAGCAAGACTGTGGAACCAACTTAGATGCCCTTCAATAGACGAATGGATAAAAAAAATGTGGCATTTATACACAATGGAGTATTACTCTGCATTAAAAAATGACAAAATCATAGAATTTACAGGGAAATGGATGGCATTAGAGCAGATTATGCTAAGTGAAGCTAGCCAATCCCTAAAAAACAAATGCCAAATGTCTTCTTTGAATATAAGGAGAGTAACTAAGAACAGAGTAGGGACGAAGAGCAGGAGAAGAAGATTAACATTTAACAGGGATGAGAGGTGGGAGGGAAAGGGAGAGAGAAGGGAAATTGCATGGTAATGGAAGGAGACCCTCAGGGTTATACAGTGGAGGAGGTAGAGAGAGAGGAGGGGAGGGGAGGGGAGAGGTGGGGAGGGGGGAGGGTGGAGGATGGGAAAGGCAGTGGAGCACAACAGACACTAGTATGGCAATTTGTAAATCAATGGATGTGTAACTGATGTGATTCTGCAATCTGTGTATGGGGTGAAGGTGGGAGTTCATAACCCACTTGAATCAAAGTGTGGAATATGATATGTCAAGAAATTTGTAATGTTTTGAACAACCCACAATAAAAAATTAAAAAAAAAAAAGACAAGTGAGAGCTGGGAGTGGTGGCATGCCTGTAATCCCAGCGACTCAGGAGGCTTAGGAGGTCACAAATTTGAGGCTATCTGGGCAACTTAGTGAGATTCTACATCCAAAAAAAAGAAAAAGAAAAAGAAAAAGAAAAATTTCCAGATAGCACAAATGCCCCCAATTACTGTCTGTTCTACTATCAAAATAGAGAAACCTTTCAATTCATATAGCATCATTAAAATTCTCCAGAATTTCATCACAGCAATGGGAAAATTAGCCCTAAATGAAACACTTCTCTGGTCTTTCCTAAAAAAGCTTAAGTCCCAAAAGGACATGCTTTCCAAGCAATGTCCAATTGCTTCCCAATTGCTTAACCGTATTTTAAAACAAAGCTAAAGAACATTTACAAGAATATAAACTTTCAAACCACAATATCTGACATGCAATAAAAAATAAACGGATATATAGAAGCAGGAAAATAAATCCAAAATGAGATGAAAAAGCAATCAATCAAAATAGGCTCAGAGTGACAAAGGCAGTGAAACTGGAAGACATTAAAGCAAAAATGTAAAGGGCCCTGGATTCAATCCCCAGTACCCCCCCCCCAAAAAAAAAAAAAAGTGAAACTAGCAGATCAGAGAGCTATAGAAATATTTGAATAATCAGTTCTACACAGGAAAAGGCTTATATGGAAAAGTAGGTATCAATGCTGATCCAGATCATTGGCAAATGAATCAAATGGCCTCCAAAGTTCTTGATTTTTATTATTTGAATATTGTGCAGTCTTGCAATTGTGTCAATAGCAATGGTGACTCTTTTGTGCAAATCTCTATTGGTGTATAGAATCCCAAATTCCAAGGAGTTTAAAGGGAAAAATTTGAACTGCATTCTAGTCCATTGTAAGTGGAACAAAAAAATATGAGCGACCTAAAAAATATTCTGTGATTAGGCTGGGGTTGTAGTTCAAGTGGTAACTTGCCTAACGTGTGAGGCTAAATAAATAAACAAACAAATAAATAAATAAATAAAAATGTCCCTCAACAACTAAATTTTTTTTTTAAGATTCTGTGATTGGATTTATAACAGTTTCATTCAAGAAGCTGTGTTGGGGTTTTTAGCCCCCCACCCTCCCGTTCCCTCCTGACCTGCAGGAGAGACTGGGGAGAGCATGCCCCAACCAGGGCAAGCCAAGAAAGGCAAAGGTCACAAAGGTCGACTGACTGCCCCACTCAGCCCTCCCCCACTAGAGGACAATCAGTCAGGGAGACCAGTCAAAGCAGGATCTCAGTTTATTGAGAAAACACACACAGCTAACATAATGTACAGGAGCCAATCAGGATAAAGGTCAGCAGAGTGGGGCGAGTTCATGTGTACACCCATCCTACAGGCTGTAATGGGAGCTGTCCACGAGGGCCGAAGGGTTCTGAGCCTATCCTAGAGGTGGTCTGATTTTTCGTCACACCCACGGCAACACCTTCTGGCTGACAGCCAGGTGCTATCTTAGCCACATGTGGCCCTAGGACAGGGAATCGGGTAGCAAGTTAGGTTTCCTCTTTTCTGATGCAACATGCCCCACATGTTACATCATACCCTACAAAGCTGAATGCTATCTTCAGGGCAAAAACCTGTCTTCAAGGTTTTAATTTTGGATAATGCCCTATTCCATTGCCATCAAGAACTTGAAAATTCTCACCCCAAACTAGATGTTCTTTTCATGTCCCCTAATGCTATATTTGTTATCCAATCTCTCAATCAGGGAACACCAGGGCACACTTAAAAAGCTTCCAAAATGTTTCAACATGAGGGAGCTTTACAGCAAGTCTTGCAAGGCTCTCATCACCTAGGAAACCACCATGAAAGACCAATGGAAGTCAGTCACTATATGTAGTTATAGTGCTGACAAAGCCTGGAATTGGCTCAACAAGCCACTATCAACGATTGTTGGAAAAATATTTAAGTAACTGGATCATATGAAACATTTTGAAGGCTTTGAAAAAATTATAAAAAGTAGGAAGAACAGTATTGAACAGAATGCACAGTGCAAGGCAAGTAAGCAGAAAAGGCATCAATGACATGAAAATATGGAGAACATTTTGGCAGGAAAGTCCCTAGAACCCACCAACGAAGACATAGATGAGATGCAAAATGAGACACTGAAGCCAGTAATGACAGGATAGTGAAAAAGTCAGCCTTATTCCATAAATTGTCCTTTTCACAGGAGCTAAAATATCAAACTGGAATTCTGCCTTGGAAAAATGTTCAATGACATCTAAGAATATGACCCTATGCTTAAATGCAACTTCAGATTGATGCCCCAACTTCATTTGTGTGGAATGCTTAAAGTGAAAAGCCAAACAGGGCTGATAAAGTTTCAAGCCATTTTTGGAGGGAAAATTCCTGATACTGTCAACAAGTGGCGAGTCAAGCTCTTGAGGTAGCACTAACAGATGTTAACATGTCACCCTCATAAATGTTTTACTCTTCTGCAGAATAAGTTTCATCAGCCTCTTCTTGGGGCAAGTCAAGGTCAAGAGGTTTCATCACACTGAGTGCTGTCTTATCACACATCCTGCAGCTCTACTGAAAGTAAAATTTAAATCTTTAATAGATTTTTTTCTATGGATGATTTTATTTGCCTGGATGAATAGACCATATGCTCAACGTACTGTTTCCTATGAATAACATAGTGTTTATTGTACATGAGTATTGTACAGGTATACTGTGCATGTTATGTATATAATTGAGTTAAAGCAGTACACTAATATACATTATACCAAAATACTATACTTAAAACATTTATTGTAAAGGAAAGTAATTATAAATTTTTACAAAATATATATTGGATTCAAAGCTAGCCTTAGCAACTTGGCAAGATTATGTCTGTAAATGAAATATATATTTCATTTACACACATGTATATGGCTGGGATGTGGCTCAGTGGTTAATTGCTCCTGGGTTCAATCCCTGGTAACAAATATATATATATATATTTTCATATTAATATATAAGTTGTCTTTAAATTAAAAATGAAAAATATCATGAATTTATTGGTTAATGAAAACGTTTGGACCAGAGGCTTATGGGACTCTAACTGTATTATTTCCCCTATCAACAATGGTTCCATATTTACCAATTCAGTGTTGCAAATTCATAGGACACAACTACTATGAATAACAAGAATTCACTGTAAATACAGAGAAGTATGCATGTGGGTATTTCATGTCTCATGCTTTTTTTCCTCACAAAATCTTATGCTACTTGAGAGTAGAAATGACAATATTTTGGTACAAAGAATGCTTTTAATAAGTGTTGGCAAGGCTACCCTTAATGGTCCATCTCTCCTGAGGATGAGGCCTTTTTTTTCTCTCATCAAAAGAATAAAACTCTAAAAACACTTATTTCAGAGGGACCCCAGGGGTATATCTGTTGCTCAGTTTGAGTTATCATTATAGGTGTTCCACCTCTGGGTTGATGAGACAAAATGGATTAAACTCTGGTATGAGTCTTTCGATGGTGAGTGAAGGATGAACTGTGGCTGAAGGTCTTTCCACACTCACTGCATTCAAAGGGTTTCTCTCCAGTGTGAGTTCTCATGTGCTGAGTTAAGGAAAAGTTGTCACAAAAAGCCTTCTCACATTCTTTGCACTCAAAGGGTTTTTCTCCAGTGTGGATCCTACTATGCCGAACAAAATTTGCAGGTTGGGTAAAGGCCTTTCCACATTCTCTGCAAACATAGGGCTTTTCTCCAGTGTGAATCCTCATGTGTCGAATGAAGGATGAGCTATAATAAAAGCCTTTTGCACATTCTTTACACTCCAGTGGTTTTATTCCACTGTGGGTCCTATTATGTCGGATAAAAACAGAGTGGTGTGTAAAGGCCTTTCCACATTCACTGCACTGATAGGGCTTCTCACCAGTGTGAATCCTCATGTGCTGAATCAAGGAAGAGCTATCACAAAAGGCCTTCCCACATTCTTTGCACTCAAAGGGCTTCTCCCCAGTATGGATCTTCTTATGTCTAATAAAAGTGGACCGATGAGTAAAGGCCTTTCCGCATTCATTGCACTCATAGGGCTTCTCACCAGTGTGAATTCTCATGTGTTGCGTGAAGGATGAGTTGAGACAAAAAGCTTTTCCACATTCTTTGCACAAAAAGGGTTTTTCTCCTGTGTGGGTCATATTATGCTGGATAAAAGTGGAGCGGTGAGTAAAGGCCTTTCCACATTCACAACACTCATGCAGCTTCTTTCCAGTGTGAATCTTCATGTGGTGGGCGAATGAAGAGCTATAGTAAAAAGCTTTTCCACATTCTTTGCACAAAAAGGGCTTTTCTCTAGTATGCGTCATATTGTGCTGCATAAAAGAAGAGCGGTGGGTGAAAGCTTTACCACATTCTTTGCATTCATAGGGCTTATCTCCAGTGTGAATACGCTGGTGCTCCGTGAGGTGAGACCTGCGTTTGAAGGCCTTCCCACACTCCTTACACTTGTATGGTTTTTCCCCAGTATGAAACCGCATATGTCGAATGAAGTCGGACATGTAACGACAGGCTTTCCCACATTCACTGCATTCATAAGGCTTTACTCCAGTATGAATCTGATGATGTCGAACAAGGGCCCAATTTTTGCAAAACCCTTTTCCACATTCTTTGCATTTATAGAGGCTGCTCCTTGAATTAATCCCAGTGTCTTTTCCTGGTCCTTGGGAGTCATGTTCATGGACAGCATCTTGTGGAGTGACTCGCTCCTGTAAAACTCTTAAACACAGATTATCATCTGTCTCGAAATCATCATTTTTATGGCACCACTTTCCAGGGCATGTCTCCTTGTAGGGGTCTGTTCCTGGTCTCCAGTTCCTTTCCTGCATTTCTGATTCTGCATTTCCGATTTCCTGCATTTCCTCGTCTCTGGTTTGCCCCAATCTGGAATCCTTTGAGGACCTCTGTGCCAGTTGTTCTTGAAAAGAAGATTTCTCACAGAAGGTCAGTTGAGAAGCAGTAGGTGCTGTGATGTTGGGTTTTGCTTTTTCACCTGAAGGAAATCCAACATAAAAAGGTGTTTTAGTGATGTACACAGAATAAAGAAAATCATCACTTTAGTAAAAGAATGAAGATGAAAATAGAGTCTCTAATGCCTGCTGCATTTGTTCACTTTTTTTTTTTGTACACCTCTTAAAACTAAATTTGCAATTTCTTTTCTAATCCTTGGGCTCTTGATATATTTCAAGGGAAACACATAAGGAAAAGTTGGTGGAGGGGACAGAGAACATGGAGTGGAGACTGCCTCATTATCTGGAATGAGGGAGGGTGGGCAGAGGAATGATTACACTGTATGTGATTCATGTGCTCCAAGAGAAGAAGCCCCATGGCACTGTAACAACACAGGGAGCAACAGGTGGAAGAAAGACATCGGTGGAGGCTATGCAGCGGAAAAGGCACTATGGGAGCTTATTTCTAAAGAAGAGTAAGAGTTACCAGACAAGGAATTAGGAGAGAATACATATATATTCACATAATTTACTGCAGTATATTATTATAATTGTTCTGTTTTATTATAATACTGTAACTGTTTTAGAAGGCAACAGAGTATCATCTAGTAAAGCTCTTCTTTTGCTAACCTTATAATCCCCAAACTCCAGTCTGATGAACATTACTAAGAGAAACTCCTATACATGTATATGAATTTTCATGGCAGCACTGTTTGTGAGAACAAAAAACTATAATGTAAATGCCCCTAAAAATGGATGAATACACTGTGTTATATTCATGTAAATGAGTATAGCAGAAAAAAGTGAACAACTGCTATACACATCATGAATTAGTAATATCCTGTTGAACAGTATGAATATCAGAAGACAAGATAAACTGTGATACACTTAAAAGCAATATATATATATATATATATATATATATATATATATATATATATATATACACACACACACACACATACAAAAAGTACAACAAAACTACCTTAATTTTTTTTGAGAATGTTGGTCAGTTTTTAGTGGTATTATAAAAACGGTATCTATACATCTTAAGTTTTTTATTGCAGTAGAACATATATAACATGAAATTCACTATTTTAATTAAGATGAAACAAAAAGTAATAGGTAAACAAATCAGATAATGTAGTCAAATCCCTTAAGTGAGTCAAATTACCAAAGCTGATACAAAAAATAACAGAATCCATGGATAGCCTGTATTTATCCAAAACATTTATTTTCCTATGGAACAAGCACAGGAATAATAAATCCACAATAAAGTAGCCATATAAGCAAGGGAAGTGGTGTAGAAATGGGAAAGGAAAAAGCATATTAACAGATGTGGGAAGAAGGTAACTTTGTACTTGGGTGAAGGGTTCATAGTTGTTCATTATAATCTTTTAAAAGGCAATGAATAAATAAATACCTTAACAAAATAAAATATAATAGAAAACTAAGATATGAACTGACCAATGATGGTAGTGTGTTATATATCACAGTTAGTGAGTTGTCTAAATCTGCACACCTTAAGACAGTTATAAAAGTCAGAGAGGACCTACAAAGTACTGCAGCTAACTTCATGAACTCTGAAGACAAACACCCCAGTCTGAAATTCCTGCAGGACCCCACACTAGCTCTGTCACCTTTAGTGACCCACTTGAATTCCTAAAGGTTCAATGAAAGGACTATTGTGAGGATGATGTGAAACAGCACATACACAGTCCGTAGTAAGGCACAGGCACTGGGTCAGCATCCCCGTCATGGCTGTGTTATGGGCCAACTGCACTAGGGTTAAAGTTGATGGTAAACATGAATGAGTATACCTAGAGAAAGTGTACAGAATAGAAAGAAAGGGCCATGAATCCAGTGTTGAAGAATGGATGAGAATCAGAAAACAATAGTAAAGGTCAAGTCAGAAGAAGGAAAGAAGAAACAAGAACAGAATGCTATAAAGCTGCAGCATGATAATGTGAGGAAAGTTTCTGGGGTAACTGAGAAGCAGCAGAGTATCATTAGGCATGTAGAGTATAAAGCCAGAACACTTTGTTCAAATTCTGCCTCTACCAAAGCTAGGTGTTCCTGGCAAATTAGCTTGTTAGGAACTGAATATTTATATTCTTCCCAAATTCCTATGTTGAAACCCTAGTTCCCAGTGTGATTGCATTTGGAGATAGGGCATTTGTGAAAGTAACTAAGGTTATATAAGGTCATAAGGATAGGGCCCTGACCTATTAGGATTAGTGTTCCTATAAAAAGAGATACTACAGAGATGGGGAGGCCATCCTCGCATGTGATTTGAGTTACCTCCCTGGTTGGATGAGAGGCGCTTAGACATGGCTGTGTCAGAGCTTTCTCCACCCTTCTCCAGGTCCGAGGGCTTGTCTGTGCAGAGGGTGTCTGGCCACTGCCCTGAAGATCCAATTGTCGCCCCTGACCTTGGGATGCTGCCCCCCTTAACCTTCATTGGATGGGATTTTCCCTGGAATTTTTTGTTCCCCAGTAAAAGTCCACTCCCTGGCATGTTCTCTCTCTCTCTCTCTCTCTCTCTCTCGCTCGTCTCTTCTGTAAACCTCGCTACTGCATTATGTGGCTGGAGGCGGGAGCTAGGAGAAGCAGTCCCAGAGCTGGTATTAAAGGTAATTAGAGTCTTGTCTCTTTAATTTAGAACTCCCTAGTGTTTACTCATGAATTGAACCTTCTTTCATGAAGCCAGCGCTGGTCGCGTGGCAGAGAAAGATTTCTCTCTCTCTCTCTCTCTCTGCATGCATGCACCAGGGACCCTATGAAAACACAGCAAGAAGGCAGCCATCTGCATAACCTAACCATGCTGGAACCCTGACTTTGAACTTATAGCCTCCAGAAAAAAAATAAATTTCTATTTCATAAGATACCTGTTATATAGTATTTTGTTTCAGCAGTTGAAGTAGTAATACTTTTAAAGACTCAATCTCCTCATCTGAAAAACTGGGAGATTCTCAGTTCCTGCCTTACAAGTTGTTATGAGCATTACATGAGATAAAACATCCATTTGCATGTGAAGAGTAAATGTCCAGTAAATTGCAGACCACTATATATTATTATTATTATTATTATTGTTGTTGTTGTTGTTGTTGTTATATTTGGCAACAGGGACCTGAGTAAGAACACTTCTAATCTATGGTGCTGAGAAACACTGCTCAGAGAAAAGAGGAAGACACCAGTTGCTCAGGAGTATGTGGAGCAATGATGACTCATATGGGGCAGGTAGAAATGTAAAATGGTACAGTTACTTTAAAACTGTTGGTTTCAATTAAACTAATCATATGTCTACAAATAAATATAAAGGGTAGATCTTGTGCAGATGTCTCTTCTAAGAATGAGAAAATCCAAAAAGCTTGGTTATTCAGATGAGATAGAATCAATAATATTTAGATACTGTTGGAAAGCCAAGAAATTTTTAATTTTTGTTTCTCCCAAATGTCAAGAACTTCACCTTTTTTTTTTTTAAGGTTGAGTAGAGAGGATAGAAAAGTAGGAAATAAGAGAAGTGTGTTCCTGCTGCAGCATTCAAGATTCGTGTATGGCTTCCCACAATCCCCACCTCATGATGTTCACACCCGTTATACCCTTTTATGATCCCTTCCATTTGAATATTGGCAGGATTTTGCTTCTAAAGAATAGACTATGAAAAGGTGAAAGAATGTATGTGATAAAATATATCTGATTTTACAAGATTGCAGCTTCAGTCCTGCTGCAGTCTCTCACACAGTTGCTTGATTTGAAGAAGTGAGCTGATGTGATGTCAGCTGCCTACAACTGTGGCCTTACAGAGGACCCAGCTAAGTGTGCCTGGATGAGATAAAATGAGGGATTCTCAGGCTGCGATGTCTGTGTTATATACACAGCAACAGATAACTCACACATTTGAGAAGGCAGGAGAGGTGTAATCTGGACTCTGCTGGGGGAATGAGCCACGCTGGGGTTGAGAATGCCTCCACAAGGTGAGAAGGAAGCTGCAGGGTCGACTCAGTAAGGATGAAGGAGCAAGAAAGACAAGCACGTAGGCTTTGTTTTCAACATGAAGTAGGTCATATGCTGAGACATCAATGGCAAAGCAGGTGGTGACATTTGGAATAGTGTGTGAGTAAATGGGGAAGTGAATATAACACACTGAGCTGCGGCATGCAGCAGATGTAGGAAAACCAGTTCTGGATCTGTTATCATCATGCAGGTTAAGTGGTAAAAACAGCTTAGCCCAGAGTGCTATCGCTGGAGCTGATGGGACGGGTGACGGTGATAGATTTGGAGCTACGTATGTTATAAAATGGTCAAGATTCGGAATGCTGAATATTGGGTTTGGTAGAGATGGAGATATTGGTGGGTTTTCTAGGTTTGCTTTTGAACTTATCCACTGATTAAAAGGGCCACTAGTTGAAAATGAGAAGGGAGGAGTGGGCAAGATCATGAGGTTATTTTTAGGCATGATGAGTGTAGGGAGCCCCGGAGACATTCAAGTGAAGATGGGGAATTAGGGAGAGGGCTGAAGCTGGCTGAGCAGCCTAAAAGAACACTAGAGGGGAGAGGCCACGAATCTGCAGTGTCAGCAATACACACACCTGATAGTTCTAGATGCTCTTAGACCGGCAAGGGAAAACATGTCACCTTGAGGGTTTAACAGGACAGCAGGGCAAGAGGACAACAGGATTAGGGGATGCTTCTGAGCATCTGATTCACAAATGGAAGGCGAGTTACGTGCATTGATGGTTAGGTCAAGAAATGACTGTCTGGAGAAGGGAAAGAGGATGGGATGCAGAGTACAGCTGGAGTTACATGCAGAAAAAGAAAGGCCCATCTTATGAATGTGGAAGGAAGTTTAGATGTCACTATTCACTATGACTAATAAAGCATAAATATTAATACCACAGGGAACTTTTGTTGAGCTACTCTGGGTCAGGCTATGTTGTCATGAGCCATCCGTGGGCTGTATGTGGGCTATATTGCGTATAGTAGCCTAAATACCCTATACTATTTTTTCCCTTGTATTTTTGTACTGAGGTATAATTTCTATATAGGGGATAGGTCTGGCATTTTGGAAACCTCCTATGGCACCCTCACAGGGATTGATTGCCTGATGCAGGTGAACTTCCCCCTCAAGCTCGGCCAGAGATCCCACACAGCACCTGAGATGGGTGTGAACTGCTAGTTCTAGAACCCATGTGGACTAGATCTATCAGGGGCTTTGCCTTTTGTAAATATATTTCTGAATATTTGTGTTTTGTTATTCAATAATTATTTGAGATTTTAAGTTTTTTTATGGTGGCTTAGATTCTCCTGGGAAGGAAGAAGAACCCCTCAGTGAGATGCTGGGCATTGACCCCAGTACTGTGTGCTAAATAATTTCCTGTTATCCAATTACATTCTCAAACAACCCAAGGATGCAGAAACTATTATTACTACCTTTCCCAAAGTTTAGCAGGCCAAGTATACCCCTGAGATCTTTTCCTTGGGCACAAAACTAAACTACATTTCCCAGCTTGGTCAAACATGTAGCCTAATACCCAGTTCTCATCAGTGAGATGTAAATGAAGTGACATGCATGTGTGAGTAAATATGACAGCTGCCCTTCTCACCTATTTCTATGGGCCAGGGAAAACTGAAAAACACATGTTGACAACAGAATACAATTGGATCCCTAAATAAATATGTGGTACAGAGCCTCTGTTGACCCACATGGAAGAATGGCATGAATGAGAAAAAAAAAAATCTGTTGAGCCACCAATATTTTGGAGTTTATCTTTGAGAGCAGGTAGCATTAACTCAGGAACAGTGAGATTGTGCAGCTCCCACAGCATCAAGAGGCTGGGAGTGCCAAATAATTTACAGCCCAGAGTTTATCTCCTATCTAAGTGTGTGTGATGTGGGTGGGAAGGTAGGGGGACCACAGTTCAAAGTGCTCCATACAAACTTGACCCCAGTAAGTCCACAAAAAGAAGCTGCCCATAAATTTCAGACACAGTGATCCTTTGGTAGTCTGCAGGCTGCCATGACACCCAGTGCCAGATTCTTAATCACCTACCTGCACAGGTGCTTTGGGAGAGGTGCCTCTTCTCTGTCCATAGTCCCTGCTCATGATCCAATATCGACTCTGGTTTCGGAACAGGATGCCCTGGCGTAAGAAATAAATAGAACATCGGTATACAGGTAAAGACAAGAGGAAAAGTCTCAAGTTTATGGGAGTACATATCTTTAACATGCTGCTAGGCCACAACAGAAAGGTGACCCAACTCTCACATCTGAAGGTAATCTCTTAACAAATCCAAGTCAGTAGATTTCACTTCTCTGTGCCTGAGAACTACTTAGCAATACCTGGTTCCAAAAATGGAATGAAGTGAATGAAATCTTTGGGCATCAGGACAGAGCACTGCTAGTTTTTAAAGTTTCCCAGGCCATTCTTGTGCCCAGGGATGATTAGAAATACTGAACCAAATCAACAGATGAACAGATCTACTAACAGTCAATTGTCTGAGGCAGGAAGGTGACCTAAGCCAGCTACCCATTCTGAAAAAAAAAAGCTTTTAATTCATATTTGGAGGAGAGAAGTCCATGTGGCAGCCTCCTGCTCTAGTTGCTTTGGTATCATCCTGGGGCCCCTACAAAGGTGCTGGCCTGATGATCTAGACCAGGAGGGAAAACAGATGAACAGAGCTGGGTTGGTCTCTGTCAACCTGAGAACCAGTACTACCTTGGGTTTCTTATTTGATGAGGTAATTTTTCTTTTCTTCGGGATGAAAACAGCATGAGATAGTCTTCCATTATACTCAGTCACACAAACTTGGCCAAATGTGAAGGCTAAAATAAAACTCTGAAGAGAAGTCAAAGACTGAGGAAAAAGGACACAAATATCAACTGGAAAATCTTGGACAGCAGGCCAGAATGCATCCAGTTGTCACTTAGCCAATGTTCGCTGATGTCTGCCATGGCACTGAGGTAGGTGATGGGGCAGTGGTAAAGGTGAATCAACCCTTTATGTCTGTTAAGGATTCGAGCTCCCCGTCCCCTCAGGGACTCTGCTAGAATGCTGTTCTCCATACATCTTCTTTCAATCACAGCTGTCATAAAATCTACAAGAATGTTATTTTGTCCTCCTTACTTAACAGGATAATATCCTCGAGGATGGCAAGACTGGTAGAAGCCTAGCAGAGGTAACCATTCGAACATCTGGGAAAATGGAGACCTCGGGTCTTATTCAATTCCTACTCAGACCAATTTCTGGATAAAGTGGTCATTGTCAAAGGTTTAGATGGGAGAACACTTGGGATTTATTCATTTGTTACACAAACAAATACATGTGCAAAACTTGCTTTGTTCCCATTTTTCTTCTAAGCACACTGTAAGTATTAGCTCACTTGCTTTTAGAAACTGGCAAAAAAGGTACCATAAAAATGATAAAATTAAAATGATATTAAGTCCCAACAAGCTCATGCCTGCTCAAGGTTGGGAGTTTGGGGCTACTTCTTATTGCTTTTAGGCAATAGCTATGGGAATGTAAGAAAGGACAGCTTTCTCAGATGCCCATCAATGCCATTTGATAACCTGACCATGCATCAGCTAAAAGTCATCTCCCATACAAGCAGAGAAGCAAAGCACATGCCTAAATAAGGGTCAACTGTGCAGGTACTAGGGATCAAAGAAACCTTTTCTTTTTTTGGACTGGGGACTGAAACTAGGTGGTACTTTACTGCTGTGCTAAATCACTGGTCCTTTTTTATTTTGAAACAGGGTCTTGCTAAGTTGCAGAGGCTGGGCTTGAACTTGTGATTCTCATGCCTCATTCTCCTGAGTTGCTAGGATTACAAGTGTATATCATTGTGCCTGGTCCCAAAGAAGCCTTTCAGATGAGAGTGTTGCTTAGAAAGATGCCAGCAGCACTGAAGACAAATGCCTTCTTATTGCTTGTCTGAATAAGACAAGAACCTCCCATTCTCGGTCAATCCTGCCAACCAGACTGAGGGCATTTGCTTCACCTATGCTGGGCCAATTACCTTCCTTCATGTGGGATTATGGAGAAAGGATGTCAAGACTGCTTTTGGCTTGTATTAGACACTGAAAGTGCTGAGAAGGACTGTGTAGCCTACACAACAATCCCTGATGGAGATGCAGAGAAACCAAGCAAGAGGAAATCAGACCACAAAACGCTGAGGTGGCAGGAAAGAGGGAAGTGGGTTCCTGAGGCCTTCTCTTCAGTCATGCCTAGAGAGAGAGAGAGAGAATGGACTGAAAGAGAGTTCAGGCTCTACCTGAAGACAATGAAGCCTTACCCAGTGAGACCAGGAGCCCACAGATCTCTAGCATCACCTCCTGGTAGAGGGTCCTTTGGGTCAGGTTTAGATGCCTCCATTCCTCTCCAGTGAAGGTCACGACCACATCTTCAAATGATACCAATGCCTGGAAAGCCAAACAGAGTGGTGGTCGGGGAACTGTGTGGCTAACAGATGAGATTAGAGCCTATTGCTTGGTTACTGTCCCAAGGCCTGAACCACTGAGTATATGAGAACCTAGCTTGGTACTGGGCCTCAGATGAGGAAGACATGGCTTTGACAAAATACAAAGGTATGGGGGAGAAAAGCTTCCTATATAGGAAGCCACAAGACAATGATAGTCCCATGTGGACTGTGAGGAGCAGATAATAAGTGCTCTGGGACATTAGAAGAGTGAGGAAAAACAATAATTCAAACAATGTTTACAGTAGCAGCATCTGAGCCTGTTTGCCTTCCCCTGAAGACTGTGCATGCTGGTTAAAGCAACTAAAAGTCTCCAGTCTCCTGAGGTTTCAATCCAGCCTCTTGAACCGATAATTGCCAGATGTTTGACCTTGGGGGATATCTCTTAATTACTCTGAGTTTCAATTTCCACATGAATACATCAATAGTTCCTACTTCACTAGACTGTTGTGGGTATTAAAGAGAAAATGTTCATAAAACAAACATGGCAGAGTCTGCCACATGTCACAGGGATAGATTTGTGTGTTTGCAAATTTTATGATCATCCCATAGTCCATAAGATAAATGCCATCATCATCTCCATGTCACACTCAGCAAATCGAGGTTGAGTCAAGTCACTCAGAGCTGTACATGTAATGAGAAGAGGCAGAACTTGAACCCAGATCCTCTGATTCGAGGTCTAAGGGTATAATCCTCTATTACCACAGTGAATCCACAGTAACAAGGGCAAGAAACATTTCCAATATCGACATTAAAAAGCATTTCAGCCACTCCTGAAAATATTCCCATAGATATAGAAGAGCAGAGCCCTTGTCAAGTGCCTTACAGAAGAGATATCTGAGCAGGTGCCAACTACTGGGGCTTGGCAGGGTTCCAACAACCTCTCCCTGTCCTTAAGCTATAGCTGGGACTTGCAGATTCCCTGAAAGATTCCATAAGGAATCACCAGTCTATTATTTGTCATTCTGAGCCACTGTCAGCACATTTCCCTAAGATATTGCTACCTAAGCACCATGTAACACAAGTGACAAAGGATACTGCAGGTTATGGATCTCAGAACATGGGCAGCAACATTTAGTAAGAGGTCTATCTTGGTTGAAGATGGAATGATTGATGTGGATTCAGGGTTACACAATCTCACCTTCCAGAGACACACTTTAGTAGCTTATGAGACCCCTTGGCAATCCCCCAGGTCCTTTCATGCCTTCTTGAACAAAGCCTGCTTTTGTCCTTGGCAGCTCCTTTTGCCTAGAAGTTTCCCAAAATCCCCTTTGTTCCCATGGCCACCTGCCAGAGATAGGCCTGTACCTTCCTCTTGCAAAGATTACTTTGGGTATCAACCCTAGAACCCCCAACCCATTGTGGGTGGAATATTGTTAAGAATTTTTCCACTTGCTTCTTAGCACCCTGGGAAAGCTCAATGTACACACCTCCAAGGGGAAGTTTTGCAGAGATTTGGTGACAATGTGACAGAGAAAAGTGGGCAACCAGTTTGGCACATTTAGGCCAGCATGGCCCAAGGGTAAGGTAGAGAAAAGAATGAAATAGTAGCTTGGTGGAAACTTTCGGCCATGGTGAAAAGTTTAGATTAACCACATGGAAGGTTAATTTAAGGACGATGGAAGCTCCAGAAGGCAGAGACTTTCACTCATCAACCACTTACTGAGTAAGTGGTTCAGGTCCTACCTGTTCTAGTAGCTCACATTCCAGGGTTGAGGATGGTTTCTCGATAATAAATGAGCAAGGTAAAATCAGATGATTCTAAGGGCTTTGAAAACAACAAGAGAGTGAGATAACCATAAAGATTAGGGGAGATGTTAGATGAGGCAGCCAGGGAAGACTTCTCTGAAGAGACCCTGAACAAGGCTGGAATGAAGTGAGAAAGCAGGTCAGGCGAGCAAAAATAAATAAGACAGGTTCTGAAGGTAATCAGGGTAATAATGAGAGTAACCAGGGTGGCATGCTGGAGAGTAACTTGGGGCCTGTTTTGTGTTCACATTCCAAGAGACAAAACACTGCTGGTACACTGTCATGAAATGAATACTGCAATGGATTTGCTTTGCCAATACAGACAAATGTGTTAAACAGGAAAACGGATTCACTGAGGTCAAGTGGTAAGCAAAATTCACTTGTAATAAACAGATGACATCTGCGAAGATGAATCCAGTGATCTTGTCCCCTAACCTCTTGGGGTACTTTCTACTCCTGTCAAAGAGCAGCAATCCCAAAAATGCTGCTCCCAACTCACCTCTGTCCTTGAGATTCCCATCTGGTCTCCCAGCTCTCAGGGGGATAGAAGCCTTAGACAGGAAGGCCAGAGGGCCCCTAAGATAACAGTGAGCCCCTAAGAAAACAGCAGGATCTGAGAAGTTCCTCCCCAGAAATGACAGTTATGCTTATGTACTGAGCACGAAGGGCACAAGTCACTTTCCTCAGTTCCTCAAAAATAATTATTAATATTCCCGTTTCAGACCCGGGAAGAGAGGACAAGGGTGGCCAAGCAACAAGCGCCAAGGTAGAGCCATAAATGGGTAATTCCTACAAACCCCGACCTAGATTGAAATCCTGGGTTGGAAGTGCCCAGTGCCCCTGTCCCTTCCTGCCCTCCTTCCCCGGGATCCCCAGATCCAGGAGGAACCCTCCACTCACCAACGCTGGCGCAGCCATGGGACCCAGTGGGCAGAGCGAGGCCGCGAGTGGAGGCTACAAAAGCTGGTCCGGCGGCCTCAGGTGATTCCTCACTTCAGACCGAGGCAGCCTAGGACCTCAGTCTCTGCCACGTAAAATGAGCACAAAGCTCTGGACGCCGCCTCCGGGTGCTGTGGAGACCGGTGATGCCAAGGTCCCGAAAAGCGCTCAGCCGTGAACCCTGCTGAGGGGCGGGCAGGAGCGGGTAGCGGTTCGCACAAAAGGTGGAATTTGGTCCTATTCTCCACACCGTCCTTCTCCTTTTGGTGTTGAAAGGCCTGGGAAGCCGCTTCCGCCCAGCGCGGGTAAGGACAGATCAGCCACAGCCCAGGGACATCCCAGGATAGGAAGCCAGAAGCACCGCCCCCGCGGCCCTGGGCAACGCCCCCTTCGTGTTCCGTCATTGGCTCGGCGCCTGCTTGCCCTCGACGCCCGAAGCACTGCCTTCTGGGTAATGTAGTTACCTGAACCGAGTGGAACTTGGCGCACACTTCCTGTACTCTATGAAACTGCCACCTAAGGTTCCAAAGAGAGGGCGTTGAAGTATGATCTTCCAGAGTCTTTAACAGGTGACCCATGCCTTGACTTTCCTGCCCCGCACCAACACTTAATGTCTTTGAACCTTGAAATTGGAGATTTATAAGAAAAATGAAGATAATTCTTTAACATAATAATATTAAATGTTTAGATCATGTCAGTATTACCTGGACATCTGTTACAAATACAAGTTCTCAGACCCTACCTGAGATTCATTACATCAGACACTGTGTCCTCTAGGAGTTTTGATGCTCCAACAAGTCGAACGTAATGGTTCATGCCTGTAATCCCAGCTACTATGGAGTTGGAAGCAGGAGGATCTCAACTTCCAGGACGGCCTAGGCAATTTAGTGAGACCCTTTCTCAATACAAAAGAAAAGGGGTGAGGGGAGGAGCTGGGGATGTTCCTCAGTGGTAAAGTGCTCCTGGAATCAACACCCAGTACCACAAAAACGAAAACAAAACATGTATATAAGAATTAAAAATGTTTAGTCCCCTAATAACATAATTTTTGAATACATGAAGCAAAATCTGAAAGAACTGCATGGAGAAGCTGGGTGTGGTAATGCATACCTGAATTCCAGAAGCTCAGGAGGCTGAGGCAAGAGGATTGCAAATTCAACACCAGCCTCAGTAACTTTAGGAGACTCTAAACTCTGTCTTAAAATAAAAAATAAAAAAGGACTGGGGTGTAGCTCAGTGGTAAAGTGCCTCTAGGTTCAATGCCCAGTACCAAAAAACAAAACAACAACAACAAAAATGCATGACAAAATAATCAAATCCTCCAAATAACAGATGACTAAATAGATAGAAAATCAGTAAGAGTATAGAAAACCTAGAGAATACTATTGACAAGTTCAGAATCCCACAATCAACAATAGCAGCAAACACATTTGTTTCAAGTGAACATGGAACATTTACAAATATAATCTATATACTAAAGCTACAAGGAAAATCTGAATAAATTAAAAAAATTTTAAGCCACAAGGTTTGTCTTCTAATCATAATGGAATTCAATAAAAATTAAAAATATATGGAATCTTGAAAATTTCCAAATATGTGGAATCTATAAATAATCCATGGATCAAAGAAATATTAAAATGGAAATTAGAATATAATTTTCCAACATCTATTCATAATAAAAAATTCTAGATAAACTAAAAATAGAAAGTTATTCTTCCAACCTCATAAGGAATATCTACAGAAAAAAATCTGTAGGTGACATCAATTTTAATGGCAAAAGAATAAATGCTTTCCTCCTAAGATTGGGAAAACAGAAAGGATATTTTATCACACTACTCTTATTCTTATTATAACTGGAATTCTGGCCATGGCAACAAAGCATGGCAGGAAATAAAATACAAATGAATAAGATTAAAAGAAATAAAACTGTCTACATTTGCAGAACATGGTGATCTATGTGAAAACCCACGTTATCTGCAATAAAACTATTAAATAAAGTAAGTGAACATAAGATCAACACCCAAAACTAAGATGCATTTTAATGTACTAGCAACAGACATGGAGATACTGAAAATAAAAGCACACTCTCATTTATAATCACTCAAGAAATGGAACACTATTGTGCAAAATGTGTATTGAATATGTGAAAAATGACAAGACACAAAGATATCAAAGACCTAAAAAAATGGACAGGTATACTGTTCATGGATTTTTATGCATCAACACAATAACAACGTTGATTATTCCCAAAATGATCTGTAGCTTTAACAAAATGTCAGTCAAAATCACTGAAATTGTTTTTATAGATATAAGCACACTTTAAAAAATTATATCTGGGCGGGGCTGGGGTTATGGCTCAGCAGTAGAGCGCTTGCCTTGCACGTGCAAGGCTCTGGGTTCCTTCCTCAGCACCGCATAAAAATAATAAATAATAAAGTTAAAATAATAAAATAATAGAAAAGTTTAAAAATATATATATCTGGGGTCTGGGGTTGTGGCTCACTTGCCTAGCATGTGTGAAGCACTGGGTTCGATCCTCAGCACCACAGTAAAAAAATAAACAAAATAAAGGTATTGTGTCCATTTACAACTAAAAAGGAAATTTAAATATATATATATATATATATATATATATATATATATATATATATATCTGGAAAGGTAAAGGATCTAGAGTAGCTAAAACAATTTGAGAAAGAAGAATAAAATAGGAGGAATCACTCAGCCTGATGTTAAGCTCACTATGTTGCTACAGTAAACAAGATACAATAATGTGGTGCTGGCTAAGTGATAAACACACAGATCAAAGGAAAACAGAATAAAGAACTGTGAAGTAGACCCCAAAATAAAATCAACTGATTTTTAATAAATGAACAAAACAACTAAATGGAGGTAGGTCAGTTTTTTTCAATAAATAATGTTGGAGTAACTGGGCGAAAAAAGCTCCACTTAAACCTCATATTTTTTTATATTTATAAATATAAAGTGAAGCACAGACTGAAATACAAAATGTATAACTATAAAGGTTTATGAAAAAGTACAAGAGAAAATGATCAGGACCAAGCCTAGGTAAAAATTTCTTGAACAAGATACAAAAGCATAAAAGGGGAAAATTCAGAAATACTAGACCTTACCAATTAAAAAAGATTGCTCTTGGATATACAAAAAAGGAATATCATTTGGCCTTAAAAAGAGTGGTGTCTTGCCATATGCAACAACAGGGATGAACCCAGAGGGCACTAAAACAAATGCAATAAGCCAGGCACAGAAAGACAAAACTGCATGGTTTCACCTACATGGGATACCTAAAATATTCAAACTCAGAAGCAGAGGGTAGAAAGGTGGCCCCAGGGACTGGGGAAGGAGTAAATGGGGAGCTGCTGTCCAACAGATATAGTTATGGTTTGAATGGATCTTACTAATTTGGGGATGTTTAGAGGTGAGATGATTAGAATCTGAGAGCTATAATGTAACTAATGGATTAATCCATTTGGTAGAGAATAATTTGAATGGATTACTAGATGGTAACTATAGGCAAGTGGGGCATAGCTAGAGAAAGTAGAGCACCAGGAGTGTCCCTGGATGCCCTCACTTCCCCCCCACCTCTCTCTCTCTCCTGTCACACCCTTCCACAATGATGTTCAGCCACACTTCCGGCCCGAGCAATAGAGTTGGTCTGAGACTTCTGAAACCATGAGACAAAATAAACTTTTCTCTTCTGGATTGTTTTTGTCTGGAATCTTGATCACAATAACAAAAAGCTGACTAAAAGGTATAAAGTTTCAGTTATGGGGTGGGGACTGGGGTCGTGGCTCAGAGGTAGAACATTCTCCTAGCATGCATGAGGCACTGGGTCAGTCCTCAACACCACATAAAATAAAAAAAATAAAGATATGTGTCCACCTATAACTAAAAAATAAATATTAAAAAATTATAAAGTTTCAGTTATACAAGATGTATAAGTTCTAGATTTGCTTATGATATAATATTTAAAAATTTTTTTGAAAGAGTGAATTTTAAGGTCTTCTTATTACAAGAGTGGGACAGACAGAGTAGGATTCTTGGAGGTGGCAGGGGTGCTCATTACCTTAATTGTGATACTGGTTTCACAGGTGTGTGTGTGTGTGTGTGTGTGTTTGTGTTTGTGTGTGTGTGTGTGTGTGTGTATGAGCAGAAAAAATAGAGAATAGTAATGAAATCAAAATCCTTAGGATCAGTAAAATGGATAATCATCTAGCTAAGTTTTACCAAGAAATATACAAATTGCTACTGCCGGGAATGAGAGAGAAGAGATCACTATAGAGCTGACAGACATCCGAAGTCAGGAGGTGGAAGTGAGGGGGGAAAGCAGTGACTTTGCTGAGTCTCTGGCTTATTGACTGATGTTTAGAATGGCTGTAACTACTTAATAAAGTGCTACAGAATTTGATATTCTGAAAAAACAAAAGAAGAAAAAGTGATGGGAAAAACATGAGCCAGGGTCAGATCAGGTAAGCTGAGTCAGTTAAGGATTTGAAAAATTTGAATAATTTTGGTGAATCTTGGGCTATAAGTGTGGTTGGTTCCTAGAGGTTCTGTACCTGGCCTGGAGTGGCTTAGGGCAGAGGGATAGTGTCCTGGACTGCAGAAGGTAGGCGGGAATATGGACTCAGATTCATAGGTTTACGTATCAGTAACTTGCTTACTGCCCAGTTGTTTATTACAAATGAGTTATCCAGCTCTAGGAAAGGGGGGCTCTCCAGGAGACTGAAGCCAGGCCCCAAGATGTCAAAGCATCATAAAATATACCTTCCAGATACAGACAAAAGTGAACTTGATCGTCTTCCTTAACCCCTAACACCAGGCCCAAAAGCTAATGCTTCCTCCCACAGGCATATCACTCTAGATCCCACCTGTGAACCCCATTGCCATTGCAAACCAACATCTGCATGGGCTCCCTGCAAGTCTCTCTGTACACAGCATTCAGAGATTGTCAGTAAAAGCAATGAGGATCTCATCCTGCCCTAGATGCAGTTTCCTAGAGCTGCTGTAAGAAAGTACCATAAACTGGGTGGCTTGAAACAGCAGACTTTTTTTCTTACAGTTCTGGAGTCTAGAAGACTTAAGTCAAGGTGTTGGCACGACTGTGCTTTCTCTGGTGGCTCTGGGGAGAATTTTTCCTTGCCTCTTCTAACTTCTGACACTTGGTGCCAACATCTTTGGTGTCTCTTGGTTTGAAGAGGCGTCACTCCAATCATGTGGCTGTCTTCTGTGTCTTTTTTTATCATTTAAAAATTCTTTTTAGATATTCATGGCAGTAGAGTGTATTGTGACATATTGTACATACATGGAGTATAACTTGTTCCAATTAGGATTCCATTCTCATGGTTGTACATGATGTGGAGTTACACTCTTCATGTATTCATATGTGAACATAGGAAAGTTATGTCCAATTCCTTCTACTATCTTTCCTATTCCCATCTCCCTCCCTTCCCTTTATTCCCCTTTGTTTAATCCAACAAACTTCTATTCTTCCATCCCCCTTTATTGTGTGCTAGCATCCGCATATCAGAGAAAACATTTGGCCTTTGGTTTTGGGGGATTGGCTTATTTCACTCAGCATGACAGTCTCCAGTTCCACCCATTTACCGACACATGCCATAATTTCATTCTTTTTATGGCCAAGTAATATTTTATTGTATATATGTACCACACTTTCTTTATTCATTCATCTGTTGAAGGGCACCTAGGTTGGTTCCATAGTTTAGCGATTGTGAATTGAGCTGCTATAACATTGATGTTGCTGTGTCACTGTAGTATGCTGATTTTAAGTCCTTTGGATATATACCAAGGAGGGGGGGTAATTGGGTCAAACTGTGGTCTCATTCCAAGTTTTCTGAGGTCTCTGTGTGTCTTTATGTTGTCTTCCCTCTCTGTCTCAGTGTCCAAATTTCCCCTTTTCATACCAATACCAGTCATATTGGATTAAGGTTCACCTTCATGACCCAAGGAGGGGGGTAATTGGGTCAAACTGTGGTCTCATTCCAAGTTTTCTGAGGTCTCTGTGTGTCTTTATGTTGTCTTCCCTCTCTGTCTCAGTGTCCAAATTTCCCCTTTTCATACCAATACCAGTCATATTGGATTAAGGTTCACCTTCATGACCTCTATATAAGACTATTTCCAAAAGAGGTCACTTTCCGATGTACTGATTATTGAGACTTCAACATCTATTTTTTTGGCGAGGAGAGGGGCACAATTCAACTCAATACACCTTTGATGGTTCCCACTGACAGGGACAGCACCAAATTTATTTTGAAGACCTTGCCTGGCCATCTGGGGCTTCAACCTTTCACAACCATACATACATCTAATACCCTCATATCCTCTTTCTCGACTGTGTTTCATATTGTGTCTCTTCACCCAGGGAGTGGTGTCCAGTCACCACCAAAGCCTGATGAATCCATTCAAGGGTGAATAAGCTCCCTCACAGGTCATATTGTAACTTGACCTCCATTCCCTCTAAGCCTTAGCATTCCTCTCAAATTGACCCTCCCTGGGACAATTTGACATTGCCATATTCTGATCTTCCCTATATGTACCCTCTCATAGCCACTCTCCTGTCCCTGTGACACCTACTACCCAATGATTTGCCCAAGCAAGGTGACCCATTCTTTGCCCCCTTTACTTGTACATACTAGTGTTGCCATCATGACCAGAAAATTCCTCTTTCTAAATCACCACATGTGGGCAGCGGGAAAGGCGCAGGTCAACATCATTCTTTATATCTTGGCACCAAGAACCTGAGAGTAGGAGTCTGAACATCTTGGGGCCTGAGATCTTCTACTCACTCACTGGGTCTGTCAGCACCAGGACCACCAGTGAACAAAGTGGGTGCAGTAGGGTCATGACAGCTGAGAGACAAGCGTGCCTCCCAGGCTCAACCAGCTCCCACTTTGTTCTACAGTTGATGTGGTGTGATGTTTGGCACTCCAAGATTTGGTCTCCACCAATATAAAATACACACAAGTCCTGTGGCATCATGGAGATGAAGGGTGGGTGCAGACATTCTGGAGGATCCTGGCAAAACTCCTGATCTGGGGACTCATGGCTCATACAGAGGAGCGGAGGAAGGACCTTTCCTTGGCACTGTTTCCTTGCTTGGTCCTGACAATTTACTCGACGAGACTCTAGCATATTCTTCTAAATTCTATTCTCAACTAGAACTTGACTTTTGGACTTCCATGTTGTCTCTTCAGTTTTAGCAAGAATCCTAAGTCAGTTTAACCTGAGTGTCCCCTTATTTCTGATGCTTCCTCTTAGAAATTTTCCATGCACTGACCACCGCCCTTCTCCTTGGCTATAAATCCCGACTTTTCCTTGTGTTTGGAGTTGAGCCTAATCTATCCACCCCACTGCAAAACCCTATCACAAAGTGGTTTCTACAGCTCTTGCAATACTCTCTCTGAGTGAAATCTGTTCTATTGTTCTTTATAAGTTTTATGAATACTTTTTAAACAGTCCTGAGGACCTGCCTGGGAATCAGCTTGGTCTCTGTGGAGTGAGTGACCCACCACTGCCAGATGAACATCCCTAACAGCATCTCCAGAAACTCCACTACTGTCTTTGTGGGGTACAGAAAATGCCTTCTTCCAGTGGAGGCAAAGAAACACTTTGGGGTAGTATAGTTTCTGTCTCGTATCTGTTCTTCATGACAATGGCCAACCAGCACTCCAAGGTCTCTGGGAAATATTCTATGAATCATCACGAGACTTCCATTTATACTGCAAGTCTAAGATGTCCCGTTTGTATTGCATTTGAGATATTTGTCAAAACATAAAATACAGGGGGTGGGTTTGTGGCTCAGTCGAGGAGTGCTTGCTTGGCATGTGTGAGGCACTGGGTTCAATTCCCAGCACTGCATAAAAATAGATAGATAAATAGATAGATAGATAGATAAATGTCCATTGACTACTAAAAATATTAAAAAATATAAAATATAATCACTACAATTAAGCAAGTGGCCTCAGAGTATTCATTAAAGTTTTTACATGAAAGTACATCTTTGTAACATGTGGCTCCTTTTAAAATTTTATTTTTAAAAACAGATCATGCATGAATAGGTAGGCCTATTGCCTGTGATGAATTTTCACAGGCTACATGATTCAACACTTGACAACTAGCTAACTGCCCATCGGCCAAAGTGGAGAGTGCAGATGACATGATTTCAAACGTCTAACATCAGTTGACAAGTGTCTAATTCTCAGGAAATTCACCTCTCTTCTGCCTCCCCTCTGACCTTTAGGGCAGCCATACCAGGTACAAAGTCTGGATTGAGAGATTGCAGAGTCTGATGTTCAGTGATTCAGTTACCTGGTATCACCCTCAGCAAGATTTAATTATTCCATTACCTGAATCTGCAGTCCCTCAAGTGAGAACCAATTTAAGTGTAAGGGAAGCCAGGTCCAGGAAGGGAGAAAGGGATTGCTGAGCACCTAGCACAGAACAATTATTTGATTAGCAGATATTCACATTATTTTTCCTACATACCAATACTCTCATTCTCTTTACCAACAATCCTAAGTTTCTCCAATAATCACTGCTCTCTCAGTATTAGGGTTTTCTGCTCCCATCCTAACTTAATACTTGAAAGCTATGACTAGAATAAATTATCTGTCACCACTCTCTACCTATGTATACATAATTATGATTCGGGGATCAGTTGAAACTGCTGAAGAAAGAACCATGAGCCTAAATTTCTATACGTAGTAAAAATGTCTTTGAAGAAAGCATGAGATGAAAGTACTTCAGGCTAAAAGTTTAATGAAAAATAAACTGCATAAGATGGAATTCTTATTTAAGGAAATTCTATTTAAGGATGATGAAAAGTCATCTCAGGTGAAATATCTTCGATAAGTGATGAAATGAAGATCTGAGACAGAAGAGCATCTGTGGATTAAAAACATTGCTCATTATCTGTATAAAATGACTAATGTTCCACTGCGAAGTTAGAAAGATGCCACGTTAGAGTCTCAAAAAAGTATGTACTAAGATGAGGCGGAAAGAATAGATCACAGGGCTACATGGCTTCCCAAGCCCCCAGGAAAGTCACAAGATCCTTTCCTGTTCCCAACAAGAGGTTCCCTACTGTCTGTAGGGTACAGGGATCCCCACCATCACCACTTGCCTGGATCTCAGACACTCACCTGAGCAGGAACTTTAGGAGTGGCCTCTCTTTACCATACATAGATTTTGCTCATTTTCTGGCAGGCCGATCAGTTCTGGTTTGGGAACAGGATACCCTGAACATGGAAACAGGACAGAAATATTCTGGTAAAGACAAAATGAACCTCTATATTCAATATGGTATTCAACATAAGAACAAGATCTTAGAATGTGGCTACTCCTTCCAACCATGCAAAGAAAATGCTGACCTGTAACCTGGAAACCAAGAGCACAAACACCATCCTTGCGTCAAAAGTCTGCAGAGGGTTGTGATGGCCATCTACCTAACAGCCACTCCCCTGGATCTCCATCCTGCAGAATCTGACTCTGTTCAGGAGCAGCCCTTCCCCCTTTACACGAATCATGGGACCCCCAGAATGAGACCTTTCATTCAAGAAACTATTTTCTTTTTCCTACATTTTATAAAATTGGCGAGTTACAGTTGTTCATACTGATGGTATTTGTTGTTACATATTCAGACATGCACATAATGCACAATATAACAACATAATTTGGCCAATATCAATCCCGAGCACTCCCCCCTCCCTCCCCACCTCCTACCCCTTAGGCCCTTTCCTCTACTGATCTCCATTTAATTTACATGAGATTGGCCCTATCTTTCTTTTCCTTTTCCCCCCTCTAGAAAAAGCTATTTTTGAATTAACCTAAGTAAGTAGGTCTCAATCTCCATGGACATTAAAACCACCTGGGAATGTCTGATGTGATTCATGAACCAAATGGAACAGAATCTCTGGGGATTAGATCTGAACATTAGTAGCTCTAAAAGCTCTCCAAGTATGCGGGGAGGATTGAAAAAGCATGGTTCAAATTGATCTACATCTGACTCTGACCTTGTTCGGTTTTATTTGGGAAAACAGCTATTCGAAGCTATTCTAAGGAAGCAAAGTGAAGCGAAGGGAAAGTGTATGAACTAGGGAACATCTGCATCAATGATCTCAGGAAAGAAAGTAATACTTGTGCTATGAATTTCTCAAACAGGATGTTGAACAAGATACCCAAGACACAGAGAATTATACAGTGTGAGTCCATTCATATAATGTTCAAGAAGGGACCAATCTAATCTATGGGGACAGAGGTCAGTGGAGCGGTGCCTTTGTGGGGAACTGACTGGGAGGCAGTGGGGGAAATCTGTCGTAGGCTGAGAATGTCCAAGCTTGATCCAGGTGGAAATCACAGGAATGAAAGCCACAGATGAAATGTGCATCCAGATGAACACTTAGGATCATACATATTACCAAATAGTAGGTATACCTCAATAAGGAAGCTTATTAAAAAAACCCCTAATGCTAAAAATGTCATTGTTGTCTTTGGGCAGCAGCTTTCTACAGGGGAGAGAACTGGGTGCAGAGTCAGTAGCCTTAAACAACAACAACAATAAAGCCACATTTCACAAGGGACGTTGTGAGGATTAAATCAGTGGAGCAGGGGGGGTGACTGGAACAGGGCTTAACATGGTGTTAGTGCTCAAGGGACATAAATGTGACCATTACTGTAAACTATTTTTTCTTTGGGCTGACACACATTTTGTTTACTTAAATAGATTCTTTCAGAAATGGAATCTTGTATGACTTTTAAATGGGAAAACTAGTTTCATTTTTCACAAATAAGTTGCCATCACAATACAACAATGAAATAACAATAATGCTATAGATTCTTGTGCTGTAAATTAGGGCTACTTCCTCTGTTGAAAAGGAAAATTAGCAAAAGTTAGGGCAGGCACCAGAGACTCATCACTAATTAAAACTTTCTCCTGACAACAATGAGAAAGCAGCACAGAGGTCTCCATTCAATGCCATCAACGATACATTAATGATACATTGTGCACCTTTTAAAATCATCTGCACCTAAAGAGGATTGTGAGACAGGCCCTAGGAATCAAGGATGATGGTGTAGACATCAGGAAAAAGTGAGCGTAATGGATACTGTGTAATTTAGAAAGTTGCCAGCTGGCCTGCTAGACTCATGGACTTTTTTTGAGAATGGACCATCATCTGCAGCCCAAGCAAACTGGGTCATGGGAACACTTAACCAACAAAACTTGCCCATTCAATCTCCCTCTGGTGAGAATCAGGACTAAGGACCTGAGACAGGGGGCAGCTTGTGCTAGATATTAGAATTGAGAGTGCAGGCTTGGTTCTTGATTTCCTGTATTCGGCCCCTCAGGGTGCCTGGGTAGACAGGGATAATAAGATAGGGGGAAGTGAAACAAAAACAGCAGGAATTTTGGGCAGGGCGAGTGGGCTCAGAGGCCTTTCCTACCAGGCAGACCTGAAGTAAGAGGCTGTCTACACATGGGAGAGAGGTGAGGCTTACCTAATGAGACCAGGTGCCCACAGGTCTCCAGTATTACCTCCTGGTACAGGGTCCTCTGAGACAGGTCCAACTTCCCCCATTCTTCCCAGGTGAAGATCATAGTTAAGTATTGGAAGGCCATGGACAACTGAAAAGTCAAACACAGACATATTGGCCTTGGGCTGGATGAGATCAGACCCTATTGCTGCGTCCCTGGTAAAGGTGCAGACAGACCCAAGGCTTGAATCACCAAGCGTATCTAGTGACTCTGTGACATGCTCACTGTGGAGGCAGATGCTGCCTTTGGATCTTGTGTGTTGAGTCAAAGAAAAAAGCCTTTTATGGGGAAGCTACTGGAGACACTACTGAGAAGGGGACTACAAGGTGCAGACAGCAGGTGCTCTGCTGTGTCAGGGTGAGGAAATGTTGACAAAAATTACAACAAAGCTAACAGCAACAGCAGCATCAGGAGCCCAGTGGTCCCTGGTGGGTGTTGGCACCATGCGGAGGGGTTCAACGAACTGTAGTCAAGTGTCTGAGGGTCCCAGCTCTGAAGCCAAACTCTGGGTTTCAGTCCAGCCTCTAGAAACCAAGATTTGCTGGGTGCATGATTTGGGGGAAGTCACTTCATTCTTTGAGCCTTAACTACCCCACTGATACAATAAAAGTTTCCACATTGCCAGGTTGTTAGAGAATTAATGTTTCAAAACACAAATACTGAAGTGGATGGCTTATGTAAGAATTTTCTCTGAGTTTTGAAATTTGTTTTCCTTTTTTTTTTAAACTGGTAGACTTTATTTTTAGAACAGTTTCATATTTATAGAAAAGTTCTGGGGATAATACAGGGCTCTTATATTTACACTCTCCCACAATAAAGTTTCACTTATTGTTATCCTCTTACACTAGTGTGGTACATTTATCACAGTTAATTGATCAATACGGAATCGTTATTATTAACTGAGGTCCATAGCTCATTCATATTTTCTTAGTGTCTATTAAATATAACTTTCCTGTTTCAAGAGCCCATCCAGGATATATGCTGCATTAGTTATGTCTCCTTAGCTGTAACAGTTTATTAGATTTTGCTTGTTGTTTTAAATATATACTTATATATATTTGGGTGTGATATAGATACAGTGAAACTGTTGCTATAGTCAAGCAAATTAATGTATTAATAATATCACAGTTACCCATTACTTTGCAACAAGCATCTAAAATCTAAAATTTGGGCAAAATACAGTATAATTAACTGCAGACCTCACATTGTATGTTAGATCTGTAGATTTCTCATTCTACATATGTACTACTATTTGTCCTTTGACTTATATGTCCCTATTTTTTCCTTTATTGAATTCTGATTCCATGGATTGATGCATCCATGTGGAAAACAGTCTGGTGATTCCTAAATAAATTAAAAATAAAGTGACAATATGACCAAGCAATGTTTCTTCTCATTATACTCCCAAAGGAAATACAATCACTATCTGGTAAAGATATCTGCACTTCCATGTTCATTGTAGCATTATTCATAATAGCCAAGATACAGAAACAGCTGAAGTGTTTCTTGACAGATAAGTGGATAAAAAACCTGATACACACATTTGCATACACAATGAAATATTACTCAGACGTAAAGAACGAGATCCTGAATTTACCACAATATGAATGAAATTGGAGGACATTATGCTGAATGAAGTAAGACAGACACAGAAATAAAATGGGCAAATAAGTGAGACCCTGTAATAGAACAAAAGAAAAAGATTAGAGCTCTATCTGATGTGTGAGAGGTAAAAATTTGCTCCCAGGATGTAGGCTCTCTATTCACCTCACAGATTGTTTCTTTTGCTGAGAAGAAATTTTTTAGTTTGAATCCATCCCATTTATTGATTCTTGGTTTTAATCCTTGCGCTATAGGAGTCTTATTAAGGAAGTTGGGGCCTAATTCCACATGATGAAGATTAGGGCCTACTTTTTCTTCTATTAGATGCAGAGTCTCTAGTTTAATTCCTAGGTCTTGGATCCACTTTGAGTTGAGTTTTGTGCGTGGTGAGAGATAGGGGTTTAATTTCATTTTGTTGCATATGGATTTCCAGTTTTCCCAGCACCATCTGTTGAAGAGGCTATCTTTTCTCCAATGCATGTTCTTGGTACCTTTGTCTAATATAAGATAATTGTAATTTTGTGAGTTAGTCTCTGTGTCCTTGATTATGTACCATTGGTGTACCAGTCTGTTTTGGTGCCAATACCATGCTGTTTTTGTTACTATTGCTCTGTAGTATAGTTTAAGTTCTGGTATAGTGATGCCACCTGCTTCACTCTTCCTGCTAAGGATTGTTTTAGCTATTCTGGGTCTCTTATTTTTCTAGATAAATTTCATGATTGCCTTTTCTATTTATATGAGGAATGCCATTGGGATTTTGATTGGAATTGCATTAAATCTGTACAGTGCTTTTGGAAGTATGATCATTTTGATAATATTAATTCTGCCTATCCAAGAGCAAGGTAGATCTTTCCATCTTCTAAGGTCCTCTTTGATTTATTTCTTTAGGGTCCTGTAGTTTTCATTGTATAGATATTTCACCTCTTTCATTAAGTTGATTTCCAAGTAAAGAACTCAAAAAGGTAAGCAAAAAAACCCCCTAAATAACCCAATCAATAAATGGGCCAAGGACCTGAACAGACACTTCTCAGAAGAGGATATACATCAATCAACAAATATATGAAAAAAACTTGATAATTGCTAGCAATTAGAGAAATGTAAATCAAAACTACTCTAAGATATCATCTCACTCCAGTCAGAATGGCAGCTATGGCAGCTATGGAAAGCAGTATGGAGATTCCTTGGAAATCTGGGAATGGAACCACCATTGACCCAGCTATTCTTCTCCTCAGTCTACACCTAAAGGACTTAAAATCAGCATGCTACAGGAACACAGACACATCACAATTCACACAATTCACAATAGCTAATCTGTGGAACAAACCTAGATGTCCTTAATAGATGAATGGATAAAAAAATGTGATATATATACACAATGGAATTTTACTCAGCAATAAAAGAGATCAAAATCATGACATTTGCAGGTAAATGGATGGCGTTGGAGAAGATAATGCTAAGTGAAGTTAGCCAATCCCCCCAAAAAACAAATGCTGAATGTTTTCTCTTGATATAAGGAGGCTGATTTATAGTGGGATAGGGAGGGGGAGCATAGGAGGAATAGATGAACTCTAGATAGGGCAGAGGGGTGGGAGGGAAAAGGAGAGGGCAGGGGATTAGCAAGGATGGTGGAATGTGATGGACACCATTATCCAAAGTACATGTATAAAGACACGAATTGGTGTCAACATATTTTATATACAACCAGAGATATGAAAAATTGTGCTGTATATATGTAATAAGAATTGTAATGCATTTTGCTGTCATTTATTTTAAAAAAAATAGAAAAAAAGAATAAAAGAAAAAGGACTGGGGTTATAGTTTAGTGGTAGAGTGCTCATCTAGCATGCAGGAGGCCTTGTGTTCACCCCCAGTACAATGAACCCCCCTCCAAAAAAAGCAACCAACCAACCAATAAAAAAGCTGTAAATATACTGCATGATATCCATTATATGTGAAATCTTTAAAAAGTTAAATACACAGAGATAGAAGGAAAAAATGATGATTATCTGTGGGAGTGAGGAGATGGAAAGATGTAGAACTTGCTTGATTTTGATGACCTTGACCTTTTTTTGTTTTTTAATATAGAACACTTCATGAATTTGTGTGTCATCTTGTGCAGGGGCCAATACTAATCTTCTCTATATTGTTCCAATTTTAGTATATGTGCTGTCAAAGGGAGCACTATATTAACAGTTTTGAGGAGTCAGGTCAGGCATATTGTAGGATATCTTTCTGCTAGAACTTATTAGATGATTTTCTCATGATTACGGGTTTTCCTCAATAAGTTATGAATTTTTTTGATGGGGGAGGAAGATCACAGATGAAGAGTTCCATTGTTATTACATCATATTAAGGATACATACATACCACCAAAGTGATGTGATCATCTGGTTGAAATAGTGTTCCTCAAATTTCTCTGCTGTTAAGTTACTCCCCTGCATTGTCCATATTGTACCTTTGAAAGGAAGTCATTGTGCACAGCCCATATTTAAGGAGTTATACTTCCCTTCCCCTCCTTCATAGAGTATCTACCTAATATATTTGGAATTCCGCACAGGAGATTTGTCTTTTCTTGCTGTAAGAAACACACTTACCTGTCCAAACCCAAAGAATGGACTAAGAGACACAATGTACAGCAAAAAGTGAGGCTTTAATGATGGTCTTGCAAGATTGGGTGTCTGGTAGTCAGGGGCACACAGATTGGGTACAACCAGTGTTTTATTCCCTAGAGGGAAAGATCCCTCCCCTGGTTCATCATTGGCTGAATACTATAGGGAATGGTCTTTACCTAGGTTTTACTGTCTCCAATAATTAGTGCCTAGGGGGCTGGGGTTGTGGCTCAGTGGTGGAGCGCTCACCTAGCAGTGAGAGGCCCTGGGTTCAATCCTCAGAATCACATAAAAATAAATAAATAAAATAAAGGTATTGTGTCCAACTACAACTAAAAAATAAATATTAAAAAATTAGTGACTATATACTTTGTTAATTTATAGAATGTGTGTTCAGACTAACTAAAAGAAGCCTAGAGAAAGATACTGTGAGACTCTCACAATATGGGTAGGGTTCAAATGCTATATATTAAGTAGATAACATCAACATGAAGATTCTGAGAATCAGACCTTTGTGACCTGCTTTGTTCCATGATCAAAGAAATCCAGCTGTTATGGTTTGGGTGTGAGGTGTCCCCCAAAATCTCACGTGTGAGGCAATGCAAGAAGGTTCAAAGGAGAAATGGTTGGGTTGTGAGTCTTACCCCAACAGTGAATTAATCCCCTGCCATGGATTAACTGGCAGGGTGGTGGGGTGTGGCTGGAGGTGGTGGGCACTGGGGGCCTGGTTTTGGGGTACATATTTTGTATCTGACAAGTGGAGCCTCTCTGCTTCCTTATCACCATATGAGCTGTTCCCCTCTGCCATGCTCTTCCACCATGACGTTTAGCCTCACTGGAGCCCTGAGGAATGGATTTGGCTGTCTATGGACTGAGACCTCTGAAACCATGAGCCTCCAAAGAATCTTTTCCTCCCCTACAATTGTTCTGGTCAGATCTATTAGTTACGGGGGTGAAAGAGCTGACTAAAATACCAGCTCTTTAGGCCGATGCCGCCCCTTATCCTTCTCATGGTCACCCTTCACAAGATTTCCTTTAAAAGAAAAGTCTGAGACCTCCAAAGTCCATTTCACTCTTGAGTGCCCTTCTCCCTTTGAGTGTGTATGCTGCTCTATTCTTTGCTTTCCTGAATAAATCTTTACTTGTGCCTCTTTTGAGGACCTTCTTGGACCTAATCTGTGGCAATCTAGTTATCTATAGTCTTTTCTAGAATGCCAATTGTAGTCATATACTGCATAGCCTTTTTAGTCAGGCTTCTTTTATTTAGGAGTATGCATGGAAGGAAACTCTAGACCTTTTAGGACCTTGATAGCCCATAATAATATTCCACTGTATGGATATAGTACAGAGATCCCCCCACACACACACACTTTTATCCATTCACATGTTGAATGGCATCCTGGTTGTTTTAAAATTTTAGGAAATTATGAATAAATCTCCTATAAGCATTCATATGTAGGTTTCTTCATGAACATAAATTTTCAGTTCAAGAGGGTAAATTCATAAGAGTATGATTGCTGTATCATATGGTAAAACCATATTTAATTTTTAAAAAATGAAATTGACAAATGATCTTGCAAAATGTCTGTATCAGACAACTAGGGCAGCCATAACAAAATATCCCAGAATGGGCAGTCTAAACAACAAAAGCTTAGGTCCTCACAGTTCTGGAGGCTAGAAGTTCAAGATTAAGATGTTGGAAAATTCAGCTCTTTTCAGGTTTGCAGATGATTGCTTTCTTGCTGTGTCCTTACATATTCATGCAAGATACCCCAATAGCAACAACAGTAGATAATTAATGGCAAGGCTTTATGGGGAAAGAACTGTAGGAAGATACTGGATGTGTCAAAAACAAAGTTGTCACAAAGAACCATGGAAGTGTCCATTGCCTTCTTCAATTTCTAGGAACTAATGAGGCTGACCAACTGGCAAAGATAAGATGGCTGGGGGAAGCCCCTGGAGAAGAAATTGCCACTTTGCTATATTATAGATTAAAGCATGAAGGTCAAAAGACTAGGTGGGCAGCTGTGATATTCTAGGGACTGCCCATAAAGATGTCTGATGTTGTTGCTGTATGCCAGTAGTGACTGGATGCCACCAAGGAACATATCAAAAGAAGTGAGGTCTCTCTTCAGCAATGGCAGATAGAATACATTGGCCCTCTCCTGTTATCAGAAGGGATCAAATGTGCATTGACTTATGTGGACACAGTTACAGGCTTGATGCAAACCTTTCCCAGCAAAAGAGCATATCAACAGGCAACTATTAAAGGACAGATCTGGCTGAGTGCAATGGAACAGAGAGGGCTGGGAACATGGGGGACAGAGGACATGGCTGAAGTTATTGTGCAGCAAATGAACAGAATCTCAAGGTAATCCTTGAGGCTGTCCTTTATCTGGTATCTATGGTGACACATGGGTATCCCTGGGTCATGTGGTCAGCTGTATATCTGAGACAGACCACCATAGGGACAAAGGGCAAATACATACCCGAGCCTTAACTCATGACCTGACAGCCATTAAAAGATAACATAAGTTTTTTTCCTCTGCTCTCTCACCTTAACTCACAGCTTATTGGGTACAAAAATCTTGGTATGTGCCTTACCCACCCCCTTATCAGCTTCAGAGACTAGGTACATCACTAGGGTCAGGATGCTCTTGCCACGACTCTCCATGGACAAACAACATAAAGAATAAAAATTGTGAGGCGCCATCAAAACAGCAAATTCCCAGGGCCCTTCACTTGTACTTGCCATAGTTTATCTTTTCTTCCATTTCTCACCTATGGGTTCTCTTAAACCGCTACAGCAGCATGTGGTATCCATATGAAAAACTAACATTTGGCTCCGATGACCAACTGATCATGACTTCCTCAGTTCAAGTGCCCTCACAGGAAAAGAGAGGCATCTTTGAAATGTACCTAAAGACAACATTCCTAACCTTTGCCCCAAACAGCCCTTTCACATGAATAAAACTAGCCCTCTCTCTCTGTCTGGGGAGCTCTCCTGACACTCTGGTCAGGGCTGCATCTTCCTTCTCTTAGGAGAAGCTCTAATGGAAAGCTTTGCCTGACTGGTTTTTATTTCTACTGCCACCAAGTCCAACAAGTTTCCATGTCCGGTGGTCTGGATTGGGTTGGGATGGAGGAAAGAACATGGGAGGGAGGGGGTGGGAAACTGCAGACCCGTAAGAGTCCAGGAGCTATAAATGTCCCGTCTATCTTCAGGACATTGTTTCCCTCACCTAGGCTGGGACTCCAGACTCTAAGCTTAAACTGTCCGCTGAGTCCTGATCAATTAACTACATCCTGACATCTCCATTGGCAGGGGTGACATCAACTAGGGGACAGTTTTCAGTCCATGAGTGTATAGAGCCTTCCTCTAAAACTTTCTACCATACAGGAACACTATCATGAATGGCAACACCACTCCAGAGATCCTCCACAGAATCACAGGATACCCCTGGCCATCACTGCCACAAGGAATTCATCATCCCCAAGGTCTTGCTGGTCATCCTGTAAACACTAAAGGGCCTCCTCCTCTCTTGTGTCTCAATATTATCACTGTTAATATTGTGGCTATTGTCGGCGATCCTTAAGGACTGAGAGTTTCCCATGCCATCCTTGTATGTCCTGGTGCCTGTGGTCGTTCTTCCACATACTCTCTTGCACGTGCCCTTAGCTCAGACCACTCGCCCCCCTCCCTCTGGGTAAAATGCAAATAGCTCAAAAATGTCTACTAATCTGCAAGAACACTTCCTTTCTCCCCCAGAACGCTGACCAATCATTCCCAAACTGGCTGACTACAAGCTGACTTACCCTGTAAAACTTGAATCAACCCCAGTCAGACCACTGCTTCCAAGCCTTCCTAGACAGCACTTCCAAGGAAAGGTTCTGCTACCCAACTCTTGTTTCTTCCCACCAGTGCTCATGTGCTCACATTCGATCACTAACTATGCACAAGTCTCTAGGTTTGCTGAGATGTACATCCCAGAATCCTGTTCTGACACTGAACAGTGAATCACTGAATCTACAAGGATGAATGGCATGTTGTTCTTTCCAAGCCAGAGTCCTGCTTCATCAAATTTGGCCCATGGGGACTATGTGATGGTTTGTATGTGACCTACACACCAGGTTTTGGGGTATCCCTATCACATGCGCCTTTCTCATAAGTCTCCACAGAGTATTTGTGTCACCTTACTTGCTGGTGTCAGTAGCTCCCTCCTGTCTCGTGGCTCCCTGATGTGTTCTGTGTATGACATTTGTTTTGTACTGTTTCATGTCTGTCCTTTTTCTTGTGGATATGCTTTCTCTGTGTGTCTTGGCTATTTAGAGGAGTGTCTCAATACCTGTCACACAGTGTCCCAAGCATGTATTTTGGGGGACCATATGTTGGATACCTAGGTTGTAGTTAGGTATATCACAAACCAATCACCTGGGGTCCACCGATATACATGCACGATGCTAGATTTTGTTGCAGCGCCATTGTCACATACCTAGTATACTGAGTACCTGAAATACTGTTTCCAGACTGTTCTGCAGTGTGCCAACAAAACATACTGTCACACCTAATGTGTTTCCAGGTGTGTCACCATTAAATACCTTTCATCCCAGAGCAGATCTCAATTATGCATTTCATCAATATTTGTGAAAGATGGAAGAAAGGTAAGTATGTTAATTAGCATCAGAAAGATGCAAAAAGCCAAATCTAGAATGCAACAAATTCTAATAGACAAATGCCCAGCAACTTAAATAGATGATAAGTGGTAGCTATAAGGTAAGACACACAAGAGACATGTCTACCAAAAGCAATACACATACATTTTAGATGCAGAACACAATACCTTAAAAAAACCATTTGAAACAGCTGAGAAAAATGAACTCTAATAACATTTTGATATTTTCAAGTACATTTATTTCATGTTTTATACAGCATTTACATTTTAGAAAGCATTATGAAGACTTTATAAATTAAATGACATGATGTCCATGATTATAAATAATCCAGTGACAGATACATACACAGATGAATAAAGAATGACCATGGAATGACAAATACTGGGCATTTAGGGATTAGTTCATGGGGCTTTGCCCTTTTTATATTTGTAAATACTTATTACAAAAGGTATAATAGGTATTTTTAAATACCTATTACAATAGGTATTTTGAAAATACCTATTACAAAAGGTAAAATATATCCTTGTAGCAATAATGTTAAAAATGATTTTAAAGAAGGACTATTATAGTTTCAGGAGTATAAGCATGTATCAAAACATCAAATTCTATGCTTTAAATGTGTTCAGTTTAAGTTCATTGTAACTCAATAAAGCTGTTATAAAGTTCAATAAAGTTATTACTAAAACTGAATAGTTGTCATTTGGTAACTTTTTACTCTTTTCTATATTCTGGGGTTTATTTATGACTATTTTATCAGTATAATGGAAACAAAATACAATGTTCTACTATACATCTCTTCTCAATTATATGTTCAGTGACATCACATTGGCAGCTTGAAACTGGCCACAGTGCAGACCTGTGGGTAGAGATGAGAGCTTCTGCAATGGTGATATACGTCTGGTAGGGTATTATGACATAATGGATTTTCATTTTTGTCCATGGTTCCTGGTTCATAACTCTATCCCCAAAGTGGACCAAAGAAACTAATGTCCCCCTGCCTCTATCTGGCCATAAAGAATTTCTCTGACTAAATTTGTCTTATAGTAGGTCATAAGACCCTCATTGCAGAAGGTCCTGCCCCATCTCCTGGAGTAAGCGATGCTCAGAGATCAAGAAGAATCTGGATAGGCCTTGTAATAAATAGGACTTGTTTGGTTTATTCACAGTCTATTAGCAATTATGTCTATGTAATGAAGGCTCCATGAAAACCCCATAGAACAGGTTTTGGAGAGCTTTGGGTAGCTGAACACATGGAGGATCCTGTAGTCTGCTGTGGTCAGAGAGGGCGTGGAAGCTCTGCATCCCTTTTCTTACACCTTGTTCTGTGCATCTTCTTCTTCTGTACCTTTTGTGATGTACTTTATAATAAATCAGTAAACATAAGCACGAATTCCCCTGGGTTCTGTGAACTGCTCAAGCATAATGAAAACTGAGGAGGGGGTTATGGAAACCCTGATTTATAGCCGGTTGATCAGAATAACAGGTAAAACCATCTGAGACTTCTGATTGACATTGTATGGGTGGAAGGGGGAGTCTTGGGGACTGAGCCCTCAATCTGTGGGATCTGACATTACTTCTAGGTGGACAGAAATGAATTTGGTTAGGCACCCACCAGATGTCCACTGCAGAACTGACTGATGGGGAGGGGGTAGAAATCCTCATGTCTTTGGGGACCATAGAAATCTTCTGTATTTACTATAGTCAGATTACAGGAAAAACAAGCAGTTTGTTTTTGCCAACACACCTGGCAAGGGATCAGGCCAGGGTAGAAGTTGCATGGCAGCTCCTGAAAGCTTTCCCAAAACTTGAAACTTATGGGGAAATCTGAGCTGTGCATGTTCACATGGGTAAGGTTTGTTTTGGACAGATGTGTCTTCACAAAGGCCTTTCTCCAGGGTCATTATATTAAGTAAGGAGATTGCATATTCCCTGTATGTCTAAGAACTTCAGCTGGGAACTTTTCCACATTTACTAAACTCATAAGGCATTACTGCTGTGTGCTGGCACCGAATGAAATTAGAACTCTGGGTGAAGCCTTTGCTAATTCACTGTGCTCAAAAATTTTATCTGAGCGAATAGTTTGTTCTAAATCAGAACATGTTTGAAGGCTTTATTACATTCATGGGACTTGCAATTTCTTTCTCCATCATGGATTTGCTTCTGCTGGTGTTTGGCTGAAGGATTTCCCACATTAGCTGCAGACGTGCTTTCAGGCAACTCAAGATAATTTGAATTGAAAGCTCATCCACATTTTCTGTACATCACGAGGACTTTCTCTAGTGTGAACTCTTCAGTGCTGGATATGCAAGGTACTTTGGCTAAAAATCCCCACATTCCTTACATGCATAAGGTCTTTTTTTCCAGTGTGAATGCTGTGATGTTGAATGGGACCAAAGCTTTGGTAAAAGAATTTCCACACTCTGAAGGTCTTACTCTGGTGTGTACTTTCTGATATTTGATGAGGCTGGAGCTTTACCTAAAGGATTTCTCCTTCTCACTGCATGAATAAGGCCTTTCTCCAGTGTGAATTCTTTGGTTTATAATAAGGCTAGAGCTTTGAATTAAGAATTTTCCACTTTTGTTGCATTTACAAGGCCTTATCCCACTGTGAACTCCCTGGTGTCAAATGAGTCTCAAGTTGCAGTTGAAGCGTTTTGTATACTTGCTGCATTCAAGAGGTCTTTCTGCAGTGTGAACTCTTGTTTCTGAATCAAGCTGGAGCCTTAGCTATGTAATTTCCCACCATTTCAATGGACTACTAAGACTTTTCACCAGTATGAATTCACTGATGAGAAGCAAGTATGTATTTGCAGCTGAAGGCTTTTCCATATTCATGGAACTTCAAAGTCCATTCTCCAGTTTGGCCCCTTGGGTGTTATAAAGTAAGGGTTTATAGTTGATGGCTTTCACATATTTGCCACTCATAAAATCCTTGTCCACTGTGGACTTGCTGGTGGCTGAACAAACTGTTTGCAATTGAAGGCTTTCTGCATTCACTGCACTTGAACGATTTTTTTTTTCACTGTGAGTGGCTGCTTTCCTCAGCCACTTTGTGTGGCTTGTGTTGTAGGTGGCCTGGTTCAGGCCAGGATGCTTTGTGTGGCTTCTGTTGTAAGTGGCCTGGTTTGGGCCAGGATGCTTTGTGTCGCTTCTGTTGTAAATGGCCTGGTTCTAGAGAAGACCTGAAATGACCAAGACATATTTCCCAATGTCCCCTAAGGTCAAGGATGTCCCTGGTACATGGAATCTGTAGCTCTTTACAAATAAGAACTTACCCACACACCTTCTGAAGGGTTTCTCTTTGCTGTGATATAGTTGCTGAAAGATATTAAATAATTGTTTCACACAGGCCCCATAAGCATATGGTGTCTGCCTTGTATGTGTTTCCCTGTCTTTCAAGGCCAAGGCACATATCTCACAGGGGTAGGCTTTCTAGGCAAAGGGACCTTCTTTGGGAGTTCTGACCTGTGACACTTCCTCTATAGAAACATTCTGCTCAGAAGGTGGTTCCTTATCTTTCACTCCATGCCCGTGACCTGGAAGTGAAGAAATGCCAATGAAGTGCATGTTGACTTTGATGAGAAGGGGCAACAAATGTGATTTGAACACCAATGAATGAGTCTACGTAAGTTCATAGGACTGTTTTCATAGGTCAGGTGGAGAAATCAGCTGCTGTTACAGCATGACCTTTAGAAAGCCTTCTAAAGTCTCATCAGGCAAAGGACACAAGGATGGGGTGCAGCACAAAGAGAGGAAGGGCCTGAAATTCTCTCTCAGCTAATGGTTTTTAGCACCTCTTATTTGCTGATGACATTCACCCTTGGGCTGTGCAGAAGGGTGAATCTAGTTCCCCAAAAGTCCTGTTCCAATAGGGTAGTTCACATTCAGAGGCTATCTAATGACATGTGCACATGGGGCCAATGTTGGAGAATAGAGGTAGTAGATAGGAATAGCTAAGATGTGGAACCCATAGATTTTGGAAGTATCCTTGGGCCAAAAGAGGAGAAGTACCAATTTGGCAAAATGTCAAGAAAGGAAAAAGAAAGATAGAAATGAGGTGTGGGCACTGATACTGGCACCAAAACAGTAGTGGAAAGTTTGAACACTACTAGGATGGGATGATTTGAACACAGACCCAATGCCATGTCCTATAACCTGCCACTCAGCAGGGCCAGGGCTTCTCTGAACTCATTTGGTATATCTGGAATTATGTTCACTCTGAGAAAGACTCAGCTTTTCCCTCCACTCCACCCCCCCCAGTTGAGCACTGTTTATATGGTACAAATCCCATGGAAAGATTGATCAGATAAGAGTCCATAGTGACTCAGAGCAACAGACCACAAGGAAGAAAACCAAATATTACAAAAAGAACCACAGAGGATGATATAATAGTGATCCCATCAATGACTGAAATTCCTGGCACAGGCAGGCACAGGAATATATCAGCCACAGGAAGGGAGCAGAATTTGTGGCATTGAGGTCACCTGGTCAGGAACAAGGAAAGGTGGGATCTCATTGTCTTGTGAGACTCCTGATCCCCTTCTCTGTAAGGCTTTGGGGCAACAGGTATTGGGACTACTTGGGAAGAAGATAGGGTAGTGCAATAGCTCAGCCCTACAAACAGTGAAACTACCCAGAAAACTGGGGAGGGAAGTAGTATGAAAAGGATGACTCTGTCCCTGGGGGAAAAGAAGAAGGAGCCTATCCCAAGGCACTGGGTGAGTGTGATAATCTTACCCAGAGAGACCATAAGTGCACAGTTCTCCAGCATCACATCACAGTATAGGAGTTTCTGAGCCTCATCAAGAAGACACCATTCTTCCCAGGAGAAGTACACAGCCACATCCTCAAAAGTCATGTCGTTCTGCCATGATTGGAACAGATGAAACCATGAACAACTTCTCTTCTGAGGATCCCCAATTCCCCTTTCTAAATGTCCACCTCATGCTCATGCTCCTTTCAACTTCCACAACTCAAAAGGAGATATCAGACCCTGGTGCCAGTTGTACTCTTCTGTCTCATAGCCCCATTAGTCACTGTGCCTAGCCCTCAGCAACAACAAGCAGGTGGGCAGATAGTTGTCGTTTAATTTCTGGGCTGTCGTGCAGGGCTTCCCCCACGATGACCAGGAAGTGACTGAGAAGTCCTACAGATGATATCTCCAAACACAACCAAACTTGGGCTTATCCTTTATCTTTAATTCTCTAATAATAAGGCTTTGGGAAGTTCAGTTCATACCCCCCTCCATGCGCACTTCAGTCTTTTGACTGTATGTCTCTCATAACTCCAGTTCCCACTGTTACTATTTCCCTGACCCATGCTGTAGATCTCTCCCTGGCCTTATCAAGTGTTACTTATCACATCATTCAGAGAGTACCTAGAAAATCTGGTCAGGCCCTGGTACTACCCCAGACCTCCAAAGGTTCTACTGCTGAGTCAACCCTAAATCCTACTATGAAAACCTGACTTCTGGCTCTGTTTCTTGCATCAACCTTAACTATCTAGAATGATATTCAGACTTCAGATCCAAACCCCAGACCTGCCTACCTATGACTATACCAGATGACCATGTTTGCCCTTGAATTAAACCAGCAGCTTGAGTAAAACACTCCAGGGTTATCCACAAGTCTTGATGAGTCCATAAAGCTGTGGACAAGCCCCAGCCTCAGTATCATCTTCCCCGCATTATGCCTATACTTCTAAATCCATATGAATGTCGAATATTCCCTTAGAAACCCTGATTACCTGCCAGGCTATCTTTCCCCACACCCACCCTTCATGGTCATTTCTCTCCCTCAGTTGTGCTTGTGAGGCCTACCATTCTCAACCAGGTGCCCAAGCAAGAGATCCAAGCCACCACTCTCCCCTTCTTGGGTCAACTTATAGTATTACCACCATGAACTAAAGATTCCTTCCTCCAAATGGGATCCACAGTCTCACCTCAGTCCACAAAATGTCTCCCTTTAGATGTCTCTACCCTGAACCACTACCAAGTGTTTCAGACCTTTGTGTCCAGCTGCCCACTTGACACCTTTCCTTTCGTCTCTGGAACATCTCAAACTCTTAAGATGGCCAAAATGAAACTGCATGCCCTTCAAAATTATTTCTACTACTTATTTCCCCTTGCTTCTTTCATAAACCTTGGGATAATCTCTGATCCCTTTTATTCTCTCATCCTCAACATTAGAAAATCTAACAGTCAAACCTACTTAGAAACCAGATCCAGAATCCAACTACTTTTCCCATTTCCAGATGTCACCAACAGTCACCTGTAATCTGTAGCAGCCTTATCCCTGGTTTTCCTGCCTCTCCTCCTTTAATCCTCAAGTCTATTCTCCAGCCACAGGGAGCCTTCTAGGACCTGGGTCACATCACATCATTGCTTGTATGCCTCTGCTCCTATTATTTCTAGAAAAAAAACACCCAACTTCTCTGTCATTCTAGGTCTGACTCCTACCCTCCTGTTCACCAGAAGGAAAGGAGACTGTGGCTGAACACTCATGAGTCACTGTCACCTTCAAGCATCTGCATCTGCTGATAACTGGGTGGGACAACCTTCCACACTTCCTTCCATTGTGCTAGACATAGAAACTGTTCCATATAAACCCCCTGTTCCAGGACCCTGGGCTTAACATTTTTCAGAAGTCCCTAGGCACAAGGACAAGGAGAGTGGCAGGCATAGGCCCAAGGCACCACACTCCCATAAAGGATGTGTGTGTGTGTGTGTGTGCACGCGCGCAGGGGGAGTTGGGGTGAATGAGGGCCAACTCACTTGTGTAGTGTCCATAAGCACTTCCATGGGCACTGAAATCTGTGGGAAGAGAGAGACCATAAGAAGGAGGCAAAATACAAAGGCTCAGGCCTTCAATGTACCTCTGCCCAGTTCTGGATCTGTTAGGCTAACTTTATTTTCCCTGCATCTCAGTCCTCAGTAATACCTCTTCTTTGCGACTTTGATCAACTCAATCTTCTTGTGTTACTATTGTCCTCACTCTTCTTCCAGTCTCCTTCCTCCAAGTAGTTTTTGGAAAACTTTAAAACTCCTAACTCAGATGGTGTTTGTCATTTGTTCCCATCTCTCCATGGCTTCAAACACCATTGGCATGAAGATACACCTCCTTGCTTGGCATTCCAGCTGCGACCTCACTTCTCTTCATACTCTGTTCCGCGTAGACACAACATGAGCCCAAGGTTTCCCAAACGCTCCTGGCTCAGCTGCTCCGCTAAGCCTTTGCACATACTGACTTATCTGTCTATATCACTCTTCACGCTGGCTTTCAGAAATGGGTCATATCCCAAGATACTCCCAGCTACCACATGGTGCTGGACACTAGGGCCTAGGCTGCAGTGACCAGAACAGTCTACCATATTTTAGAGCTTTAAATACAAAAGGAGGTGGAAGTGGCTGACGGTCCAAAGGAACCAGTACCAACCCATGCCAGGGCCAACAGCAATGCCTCTACAATCTGGGCCCATGGTGGGTTGGTGCCCACAAATGTGGTTGATCAGGCCTCTAGCCCTGCCCTGACCAAGGTTACCGTGGGCAGCTTCTCAGAACCTCTAACTCACCTTTGTGCAACAGGAACGTTTCCTCTCTAATTTTCTGCCGCTGCCTTACCGTTACCAGTGCTCGGGCACTTGTGATTACGTGAACCAGCCTCAAAGCGACTGCCAAAAAAAGCAAAACCGGAAGTCCCACCCCTAGTTTTCAGCAGCCAAAAATCAGACTGCTTTCTCTTGTCTTTCATTGGATGAACGCTACTTCACTCCCAGGGCAGAGCATTCTGGGTAAGAGCCATGTAATTCCCACGACTACACCTACAGGTGGTGAAGGGGTACTGCACCCTAGAGACCTGAAGGAACCGGATTTCTGGACAGTGTTAATCACCGAAAGTGTTGAACATGAGTTCAGACTTCATCAGATCAGCATGCTCGCAGACTAAACATTATTTTTGTTGCTCCCAAAGGCTAAAAACCCAAATGGGATGATCATTCATAAAAATCCAAATGGAGTGATTATTTTATTGTATCACTGACACAGAAAGTGTGCCTGCTTATAGCTGGAAACTGATAAACATTAATTTCTTGCTTTTCAAATGATTGTAGGCTGAACAGTGAATTTCTGTATGTTGGGTCAGGGATGAGAGGAAAAACCTCCAGAAAGACCCATGACAGAGAAGACAGAAGAGGGATGTTGGGTTGCCCTGAAGCAAGTGACAGGGTGACACTCAGCTTATTTGTATCTGACATTCAGCATATTTGTATCTGACCCAGTGAACAACACTATTTTATCTATGTAGTAATTTTTTCTTCTTATGCTGAAAGATTCAATTCCTTTTGGAAGTGTGACACCTAAATCAAACTGAGTTGTTGTGGTGTGAACTGATAAATACAATCAATAAAAGTATAAGTTATAGGTTATAGATTATCAAAAATATAGATTATAGATATAAGATTCTGATAAGTGATATAAGACAATTATAAAGCAAGAACTGTCATAATCAGGCCTAAGACTCCATTTTGGTGCCTTCTATAAAAACTTCTATAAAGAGCTGTTTCTGAGAAACTGAAATGAAAACTGTCTTCTTATAAAAATTGTCTTTTTGCACTTTGTGCCCCACAAATTGTACCCTATTCAGGATGCAGCGGTGGTGGTAGTGAGCTATATCCTGGGTGTGAATGCCTTTGTGGGGCTACATGACTTTAAAGTAGATTCTCTCCCTGCTGACCCCCACCCAAATTCAGGATGTGACTGTCTAGCACCTGCTTGAACCCAGGACTGTGGTCAACTGAACTGCAAAGCTAATGCTTTTTTTTTTTTTGGCTTCTGTTTATCACTTGCTTGCTGACTGGAAAATTCCAGTCCTGCCTAGAGCCCACAGGTCCCACTTATTAATGTTTTGATTTCTATGATTGGCTAGCTTACATGATGATAAGCAAGTCACTGAGTTTTGGGTTTTGTGCTTATATTCTTTTTGGATAGACAGGAAGCTGCTCTCCTCCCACAGAGCTTGAGTCTCTGTGTTGGGTCACAGTCCCTGGCCAGGTAAATAAAGCTATCTTTTGATTTGAATTCAGACTTGGAGTGCTTTCTGAGGTGTCTCCTCATAACAGAATGACTTCCCAGAAGCTATCTAAGGATGGGACAGTAGTTGAAGTGTTCACAGTTAGAGCATGTGTGCAAAGGGAGTACATAAACCCTGAGATAAAGGTTTGAGACATATATATTAATAATTGTTATGTCTTGTTGGTGTATGGTTCCCTTGAGCAGTATGTGGTATCTTTCTTTATCCCTTTTGATTAACTTTGGCTTGAAGTCTACTTTATTTTATATGAGTATGGATACCCCTGCTTGCTTCCAAGGTCCATGTGAGTGGTATGACTTTTCCCAACATTTCACCTTCAGTCTGTGTATGTCTTTTCCTATCAGATGAGTCTCCTGTAGGCAGCATATTGTTGGATCTGTTTTTTAAATCCAGTCTACTAGTCTATGTCTTTTGATTGGTGAGTTTAAGCCATTAACATTTAGGGTTACTATTGAGATATGGCTTGTATTTCCAGCCATATTTGTTTATTTTTGTTATTTAACTTGACCTGATTTTCCTCTTTGATTAGTTTTTCCTTTAGTGTACTACCTCCCACTATTGGTTTTCATTGTTATTTTTCATTTCCTCTTCATGAAATGTTTTGCCAAGGATATTTTGAAGTGCCGGTTTTCTAGCTGCAAATTCTTTTAACTTTTATTTATCGTGGAAGGTTTTTAATTTCATCTTCAAACCTGAAGCTTAATTTTGCTGGATATAAGATTCTTGGTTGGAACCCATTATCTTTCAGCATTTGAAATATGTTGTTCCAGGATCTTCTATCTTTCAAAGTCTGTGTTGAAAGATCAGCCATTAACTAATTGGTTTACACCTAAATGTAATCTTCTTCCTTTCTCTTGTGGCTTTTAAAATTCTCTCCTTGTTCTGTATGTTGAGCATTTTCATTATAATGTGTCTTGGTGATTTTGCACATTCGGCATCCTATAGGCTTTTGGGATTTGGATTTCCATTTCATTCTTCATGTCTGGAAAGTTTTCTAATATTATTTAATTGAACAGATTGCTCATTTCTTTGATTTAGACCTCTATACCTTCCTCTATCCCAATAGCTCTTAAATTTGGTCTCTCTTTATGCTATCCCATATTTATTGGATGTTCTGCTCATGGTTTCTTATCAGACTCGCGGTGCTATCTACATTCTTTTTGAGATGATATACTTTGTCTTCGTTGTCTGATGTTCTATCTTCTAAGTGGTCTACTCTGCTTTTGATACTCTCATTTGAGTTTTTTTTAATTTGGCTTATCATTTCTTTCATTTCTAGGATTTCTGTTTTTTTTTTTTTTGTATCACCTCTATCTCCCTGTAGAGTTGATCTTTTCTTCGTGGATTTGTTTATGTAATTCATTGTCAAAGTGATCTTTCATTGTCTGCATTTGTTGTCTAATATCTTCCTTGAGGCTCCAGAACATCTAAACCATGTATATCCTGAAATCTTTATCTGACTTTTTTTCTGCTGTAGATGTTGTATTGTCTTTCATTGTTTGTGGTCCTTTCTTTCCTTGTCTTTTCATGTTGCTCATGTTTCCTTCCAGCTTTGTGTGACCGTTGTGTTATTGTTTTTCTCCTAGAATGTAATGCATTCCACTATTGTCATGTATGCAATAAATAAGTAAATTAATTAAAAGGTTAGAGACAAAAGGAAAGTTGTTAGAGTTTGGATCTGAAATGTCTCTCAAAGGCTCATGTGTTGACTGTTTGGTTTCTAGATAATGGTACTATTGGGAGGTGGTGGAAACTTTAAAAAGTGGGGCCTAGTTGGAAGAGGTAGGTCACTGTAGGTGTGCCATTGAAGGGCATATTTTGTCCCTGCTCCTTCCCTCCATCCCTTCTGTCTTTCTTTGCTTCCTGGCTGCTGGGAGGTGAACAACCTCCTCTGCCACAAGCTTCTTCCACCATGATGTTCTTCCTCATCTCAGACCAAAAGCAATGGAGCCAGTCAACTGTGGACTGAAACCTCTGAAACTATGGGACAAAATAAATCTTTCTTCCTTTAAGCTGAATTTCTCAGGCCTTTTCATAAGTCCCTGAAGGGCCAATGCATGAAACTCTGAGTGATGCCAAAACTGCAATGGAGACCTCAGGAAGTTAAAGATGGCAGGAGTGTGGAATGCCTGCCAAGGAAAATTGCAGGCAATGAGCAAAGCCAACCCAAGACAATGGCCACGTGGGCTTCAGTGGGCAAGTTTTCGGCAGTGCTGTCCAAGCACTCTGGAGCTCACATCATGCCACCATGTGCCCGGATGCCAGACATAGAGCTGTAGGATTTAATGTTTGCCCTGCTGAGTTTTGGTCTTGCTTTGGTCCAGTCCTTCCTTGGTATTCTCTTTTTCCTTCCTTTTGTAACAGGAATGTTTATCTTGTGCCACTGTGTTTGGCTGTAAAATTAAGATAATACACTAGGCGACAGGAGGTTGGGAAATCAGCTCAATGTTCAAAAACCATGTGGTCAGCAGAGATAATGGAAGTCAAAGCCCAGAAAAACAAGATCATTAAAATCAAATCCACTGAGAACAGTGACCTAGCCTCCTCCAAAACCAAATTAAGGACTTTCTCAGATGATAGGAAGCAAATTCCAGTGGGTAATGGGCAAGCGCATGCATAGGCTAGTCACTAAAATACCCTACAGTAACCTCTGCCTTGTTAGCATGGTAAAAAACTCACACCTCAGGGTGGAGACCAAACATGATAACGAGACACAGTTTGCATGAGAGACATGATGAGGAAAAGCACAGGTGCAACTGAAACTCACCTCTACACGTGATGACATCAAGAAGACAGGGTCCCTGTGGATCCTGGACATGGCATCAAAGCTTGTTGCATCTTTCCCATTTGTTTGAGTCAGTCTGGGATTTCTGTCTTCCCTGTGCTGTTTCCCTTGTGCTCAAGTTAAGGATAAAAAGCCTTGTTCCTGTGCTGCTCTGCCTCTGTTTGACTCTTCTGATAGCACAAGAAACCACGGAATCAGTAACAAAGAGGTGAGGAATGAGGTCAGAGTGTTTGTCGGAGGTCAGCTGATGCACCTTCCTGTGTCTCAGGTCAGTCTTGGTTCCAGCCTATTGATGTCACATTCAGTTCCAGTCCTGCCATGGAGTCCGGCATCCTGGCTGCACCTGGGTATGGGCCAGGTGTTTTAAGATTGTACCCGAAGATTAGGGGGTATCAAAGGTAAACACAAATTAGAGATGAATCTCCATGCAAAAAGAGTAGAGACTTCTTATTCAGGAAACCAAACAATAGAGCAGGGTGCAAACCCAAAAGGAGAAGGAGTGCAGGCCCTGGGCTATGGGACAAGTTTTGGAGGTTGTTAGGCCTCTTTCTTTGAAAGAAAACCTTGTAGGCCAGGCGTGGTGGAACATGGCTGGCTGTGATCTCAGTGGTTCCAGAGGCTGAGGCAGGAAGGATGGCAAGTTCAAAGCCAGGCTCAGTTCACTCTTTTCATCCATCTTTGGGTGGTGGAAACTCATGAATTTGTGCCTAAACTGTGGAATGTGACCTCCCTAAATGTGTGTGAGGGATGACAGGCCAGAGATCTATGGTGCTTTATATGACTAAATTGGGAGGCATTGGCAATTTTCCTCATCCATACAGATAGAAGAGGTGGACTTACAATTGTTACATAAAACTGATTTCAAATTAGGATAGCATACTAGGAGGAAGACTAGGGCTGACCACGTTACCCTTCTCTGAACCTTTCTGGACACTTCCCTCATGAGCCCTCATAAAATGGTAATTCTTTTCCAAGACCACAAATCTTGCCCGTTTTATGATGGTGGACAAGCCCGGCTTGTTCTGAAACAATACACTTTCCTCTGCTTTCACACACATGTTCTCTGGGGAGAGGACTTTGGTGGGTTTGTGGTGAAGTAGGTACTTGTTCAAGTGGCTCTCATCATGCCTTATGGCCTCGATGTGATTGGCTTAATCCATCATTGTGGCCTGGTAACAGGCTTTGGTGAGCCTATAAACCTCTGGCACAGAGCCCCCCAGAAAGGCCCCTGTGTAATACAAGTCCCCTTCATCCTCTAGAATACAGGCTTGTGACTGGGGGTTGTGTTCATAGTCAAAAAACTGCCTCTGGATGGGGAAGTAGCTAGGATGAAGAGGGCCAAACAAGGAGGAGAGCATCTCCACACCCACAAGGTCCCTGAATTTCATGTCCACATCTGCACAGACAAGATAATCCACCTCCCTGTGGAAGTGCTCCTGAGAATAATTACTGATCATTTCCATTCAGTGCATGAAGAAGTCCTGCCAGTGGGCATAGCTGTGGACTTTGAGGATGACCATCTGCCTTTCTTCTTGGAGCAGGATTTGAGGAACATTGTTGGATTGACCAGTGAAGACATAGTAGCTCACCCTGTGCCCCACCATGAAGTGTATCTCTGCAGTCTGCAGGAACACCTTCAAATAGTCTCTCTCTCTCTCTCTCTCTCTCTCTCTCTCTCTCTCTCTCTCTCATTCTCTCTCTCTCTCTATTTTATTGCAAACACAGTTAACCCAATGGTAGCATTCTGGTGTTGGAATTGCTCATTCAGTATGTCATTGTTGAAAGTTCCCTCCCACACAATGGGGGCAAACCAAGAAGTCAAAACATGGACATCTGTCCTAGAGGGTCTTAGCACATTTGGCTGTGGAGATACCACTCTTGGTAATTTTATGACTCGTGGATCATGACATTCTATAACAACCATGCTTACCTCAGTTTGCATGCTTTTAAGGTTCTGGCTCTTTGGGTTCAAGTAACCATAACCAAAGAAGTCCAAGGCAAGAGCTATTAGGAGAAGAAACACCAGATGCACTAATCAGCACGGCCAGTGTAGTATCCTCTGCAGCTCGGCCATGACCCCACTTCTGACTGTTGCAGCCTGGATTTCTCAGATGCTGTTAGCCACCTGCTTCTCCTTGACCATCTGCTCACAGCTGCATCTTGGGTGAGATGAGGCAGAATATGTGGATCACAAGACACCCATGCCCCCCTGAGACTACCATAGTGCAAGGGGCACCTGACAGCAGTCTGGCCAGTGTCTCCCAGTAGGGCTGTCAGAACACTGGTAGATTCAGGTCTGGTTTGAGGTCATTTCCAAAAACCAGGCTGAGGACTCAGTTCACCTGCAAATAGAACTTCTGGGCCAAAATGTAGGAGAGAAGCCAGGGCTCCTGAAACAGGCTGAGAGGCTGCTGAGCAGATGAAAGGCAGATTGTGATAAAAGCAGAAAAGGGCCTCATCAACTAGTCAGAGGGCACGTGCTCTGGCCTGTCCTTGAAACTAGCTTTGAAATGTTTCCATTAGCACTAAGATTTTTGGAAATCCTATAAGGTCAAGGGCAGACTGTCTTCAGTTTACATCCAGGCTGACATAGTCCATCATGTAAGAAGCCTGATCTGGGAGCCATGGTAGAAGAGACCATGGCTTTAGATCTAGGATTACTTTTCTTTATTCCCCTATTGGTTATACAAAATTTCACTGGGAATTTACTTACTAGGACTTGCATTGTGCTTAGAATTATGTGGATAAACTTAATCTGCTCTGCAAATACACGCATGCCCTTAAGTCCTAAGCAAGAGATACTGAACAATTACTGTGTTCCTAAATAACTTGGGCTTTACTACCCTGGGATAATGGGGCGTGGCTCCAGGAGTAGGTGATACCCAGTGGGGTTGAGTTACACTCACCTGTTCCTTTGTAATCCTATCCTTTTCCCCTTTTGGGGATACAGTGTTCCCTGGAACCTCCCCTTGTATGTCCCTCCACCATGCGGCCTGCGCATTGGTTTCATTAATGAAGTTCTTGGCATAAAAGTTAGCTAGCAGAGATCGAAATAAAACACACAGACTCAGTTACCTTTTTCTATGACCAGGTCCAAGATGGCTCCCCTCTCTGGCTCCAACCTTGAACCACCCGTAGGGCAGCAAGGATTACTCAGGGCTAGCAGGAGAGAGAGAGAGAGCGAGCACGCCAGGGAGTAGACTTTTATTGGGGAACAAGAAATTCAGGGGAGAATTCCATCCAATGAAGGTTGATGGGGGGACCGCACTCCAAGGTCAGGGTCAGTGATTGGGCCCCCGGGGTCAGTGGTCAGTCACACCCCCACACGGACGGGTTCTCTCATCAGGAGAGGGCCGCGAAAGTTCCGACACAGCCAGAACGCCTCAGACCCAAACTGGGAGTCGCCCAGTCACGCGTGAGAATGGCTCTCCACATGTCCCCTATATAAGAATAAAGAATTCCAGTGGCTCTCTCTCTTTTTCCATGGATCCCTAAGGTCAGAGAGCCATCCCAGATTTTGAAAAGTTACTTCTGTGTGTTTGTGTGATTTCTTCGCCGTTTTCTTAAGTTATTGGAATAGTCAGATTTTGGGAACCCAGCATTAGGTCGCCAGCTAGGATAGAAGGCAACACTGTGCATTATCTTGTTGACTCCCCAGAACAATATTGAGCATGTATGTTAAATAATCCTCATTCCATAAATGGAGAAATAGGCTCAAGGAGTTAGGTGATTGGAGCATGACCATATAGAAGTTAGTAAGTGCCAAAGGCCAGTAATAATAAGCCAGACCCCCAAAGTGGAATCTTGATACACAGTATTCTGATAAGCTGCCTCACTTGTGTATCATTTAGGGTTCTTTTTTTCCCCCTAGGTCAGATTTTTTTGTCAATCTACGCCTTAGGTTTCCATGTCAGCTGATCCTCAGTCAGAGCCCTCAAGATAGGGAAGGAAATCTATTGTTAGAGTCTGTAAACAAGTCAAAAATAACACCTGGCATTTTGCCAGGGGAATGTTAGAGTTCGTAAACAAGTCTGGATGGTGCCTGGCAAAATGCCAGAGGGAGTGGTTTGAGAAGTAACAAAAGCAAGCCATTAAGTGTGGAGATTCCTGATTGGTTGACTGCTGTATCTAGTTTATGCTAATTAGATAAGCTGTGTGGAATGTATAAATACTGCTCCTGTCCTGCAATAAACGGCTCCCACTCCTGCTGTATCAACGTACACAAGTTATTCGTCACCCCCCGGTTATTTTGCTGCAGCCAGCCGGACTGTGGCAATCTATGTCTTCATTAATTTCAGACTTACCATATTGTCCACAAACATATATCCTCCTTCCATAGATCTAGGCACTTCCAGGCACATACCTCCTGGAAGATGAAACTTTGACTTAGATTTTGTCCCACTGTATGACCAAAAACATGTAAAAAACATGTAACCTGTTCCCAGATATAATCTTATGGCTCCTATGTGTGTTCCCGCCATTGCTGTCTGTCATGAAAAAGGAGTCCCACAGTAGATAGAGAGCACCTGTCTCTTGCACAATGCAGCTGCTTTGTCAAATCTTGTTTCTGCCTCCTGCAGAGGAAGGCAGCTGGAGACATGTTTTGTTTTGTTTTGTTTTCCTGGAATTCTGAAAACTCATTAAGGAAGTTTTGAGCATGTCATGACCTTTCCCGACATGCTCAAATCAATATATTTTGATATGAATGAATATGTTTTGATAAGTGTGCTTTAAAGCACTGTCATTTTTACCTTTGTGGTCAGGGTTGTGACATTTTCATAACCAGTTGTGGATATGAATATTATCATGATCACCCCTGATCAACATGCTAATGTAGTAGCAAAATACCACGATAACTGCTATGGTTTGGATATGTTTGGACTGCCCCTCAAGCGTCCATTTTGATTTGTGGCTTGATTTCTCAAGTGGCTCTGTTGGAAGGTGGGGCCTAGTGGGAGGTCCTTAAGTCATTGGGGGTGTGCTCCTGGAAGTTTTCTTGCAACACCTTGAGTTCTAGTGAAAGGATTGACATAAAAGAACCAAACCTTCCCAGATATAATCTTATGGCTCCTATGTGTGTTCCTGCCATTGCTGTCTGTCATGAAGTGATATAGCTAAGGGATGGCCCTCACCACAGAGCTGAGGTTATTTATGCCATTTGGACTTTGAATCTCCCAAACTGTGAATTAAAAATCCTCTTTACTTCATAAGTATCCTGCATCAGATACTTTGTAATGGTGATGAAAAGATGATTAATACAGCAATCTATCATATTGCAAATGCCAGCACACTGAAGAATTGCTTTGGTGGGAAGATGATGTCAGAGAATAAAGAGCATACACTCAATATGATTGCGAATCTTCCTGTGTGTACCTGTGCTTCTGAGCCTCTGGTGCGTGTCTGGGGAGGCTACTCATCCCAAAGCAGTGGAGGGGAGAACTGATTGCCTTTCTCATTAAAAAAAAAAAGCAATGATCCCACAATCCCCTTCAAGGGCATGCCTGCAATAGTGTCATCCTGGGAACCAAGTCTTCCACACACACCTTGGAAGCTATTGGAGGATATTCAAGATCCAAACCAGAGCACTGGGCACAGATTCATTCTTTTTCATGTAGAGATCCAATTTCCCCAGCACCATTTGTTGAAAAGTTGTGTTTTTTTCTATTGAATGCTCTTTATGTTCTTTTTGAAGATTATACTTGGAGCTGGGCACAGTGGCACACACCTGTAATCCCAGGGGCTCGGGAGGCTGAGGCAGGAGGATCAAAAGTTCAGAGCCAGCCTCAGCAACTTAGTGAGGCCCTAAGAAACATGGAAAAACCCTGTCTCAAAATATAAAAAGGGCTGGGGATGTGGCTCAGTGGTTGGAGTGTGCTGGGTTCCATCCCTGGTGTCCCCTCCCCACCAAAAAACATTTGTGGGATTGTTCCCAGGTTCTCAATTCTACCTCATCTGTCTATTTGTCTTTATATCAGCACCACACTCTTTCATAAGTTTGAAATTGGAATGTGTGAGACCTTCAACATTGTTTTTTTTCCAAACCTGTTTTGGCTATTAGGGATTCCTTGAGATTTCATATAAATTTTAGGGTATTTTTTCTATTTTGGCAAAAAATGTGGTTGAGATTTTGATAGGGATGCATTGAATGGCTATATTTTCATTTATGTGTGTTTTCTTTAAGCAAGGTTTATACATTTCACTATATGAGTCCTTTGCATCATTTAAGTATTTTTTGTTGCTATGGTAAGTAGTTGTTTTCTTATATAACACAGTGAATTTTACATTGTTAGTATTTAGAAATGCAACTGATTTTATGTTTTGATTTCATATCATGCAACTTTCTATTAGTTCATTTTAGTTATACATAATACTAGGGTGCATTTGGATATGATTATGCAAGCATGGAATATAATTTGCTCTAATCCAGTGTCCAGTCCTTCTCCTCTCTCTCCTCTCCTTTCTCCCACTGTTTCCTTACCTCTACTCTACTGATATTTATTCTATTTATTTATAGTTTTAAAAAAAATTAGTGCTATTGTGGTTTAGATGTGAGGTGTCCTCTAAAAGCTCATGTGAATGCACAGGAGATTAACTGTGGTAACTGAAGTGGTGGGGTGTGGCTGGAGGAGGTGGGAATTGGGGGCATGGCTTTGGGGGTATATATTTGTATCAGGCAAGTGGAGTCTCTCTCTGCTTCCTGATCACCATGATGTGAGCTGCTTCCCTCTGCCACACTCTTCCACCATCATGTCCTGTCTCACCTTGAGCGCTGAGGAATAGAGCCAGCCTTCTGTGGATTAAGACCTCTGAAAATCTCTTGAGCACTCAGATAAACTTTTCCTTCTGTGAAGTTGTTCTGGTTGGGTCTTTAAGTCACCATAGTGAAAAAGCTGACTGAAGCAAGTGCTTTGTGGAAAACCTGAAGGTGAGATTCGCTGTGGTATATTCATATATGGACATGGAAAAGTGAGGTCAGATTCATTCCAGACTTCTTTCCTTTTTCCATTCCTCCTCCTTCCCCTTAATCCCTTCTTCTAATCCACTGACCTCTTTCTTCTTTTCATGGAATACCCCCTCCACATTTTCTTTTTCCTTTCCCTCCACCCCTTATTTTGGTCCAATTTCCACAGATCAGAGAAAACCTTTGACCTTTAACTTTCTGTGTCTAGCCTATTTCACTTAGCATGATTGTCTCCAGTTTTATCCATTTACTGGCAAATGCCATAATTTCATTCTTCTTTATGGCTGAGTAATACTCCATTGTTTATATATGCCACATTTTCTTTATCCATTCATTTGTTGACAGGCACCTAGGCTAATTCCATAGCGTGGCTATTATGAATTACATTGCTAAAACATTGATGCGCCTGTGTCATTGTAGTATGCTGATTTTTAAGTCCTTCGGGCATATACCAAAGAGTGTGATAACTGGGTCAAATGGTGGTACCATTCCAAGTTTTCTGAGGACTCTCCATCCTGCTTTCCAGAGTGGTTACACTAATTTTCATGCGAATTTTCTGCATTTTTTTTATTTGTTTATTGCTTCTAACAGGATTTTTGTGTGTAGAATCATTCTTTGTCATATAAGATCACACCATCTATAAGTAGCAATAAATTTTTCTTTCCAAATTGGATGTTTTTTAAAACTTTTCTTTCCTAGTTGCTCTTGCTAGAATGTCCATAGTTGGCTGGAGGTGTTAGTGGCCATATTTACCCTATTCTTACAGTTTAGAGGAAGAGCTTTATAAAATAAACATATCTGAAGAAACAAATATCTCTAATAATTGTAACCATATAATCAAATATAAAAGCCAGTTTTAGTGCATTTTTAGCTTGGAAGTCCACTTTTTAAATTTCTTACATAATATAAAGTCAAATGCATAAAAATAAATTAAAAATACACATTTCAGGGCATACAATATATAAAGATGTAACTATAAAAATAAAATGAAAGGGGGGGGAGCTATATAGTAGATATTTATATGCCCCTGGAGTTAACTTGTACTAAATTCAAACTAAATCATAAATTTAGGATGTTAAATTTAATTCCCATGTAAACCACAAGGAAATGAGACCACAATAAAAGCAGTTCATAAAAAAATCAATTAAACACACACACACACAAAAGGCAGACATGGAGGAAAAGAAAGACAAAAGAGGTATAGGGCATACAGAAAACAAATAGAAAATGGTAGAGTTCTTCCTTATCAGTAACTAGTTGAAATTTAAATGAATTAAACCCTTCAGTTAAAATGCAGACTGGAAGAATGGATTTAATAATTTTTTTTTTAAAAAATCAAAATATAACTACACACTATCTAAAAGAGGCTCATTTAGATCCAAAGACACAGACTGAAAGTGAAAACATGGGAAAAGTTACCTGATAAATATAGTAACCGAAATGGAGCTGGGGTGGATATACTAATGTCACCTAAATAGACTTTAGGTCAAAAACTGTTATAAAAGCAAAGGAAAGAGATTGAATACTGAAGAAAAAAATCAGTTTATCAAGAAGATATAACAATTATAAAAAGATATTGTCTATTTCAGCCAACTCATGGGGTTTGTCTCAAGAATGCAAAGTTGGGGCTGGGATTGTAGCTCAGTGGTCGAGCACTTGCCTAGCCTGTGTGTGAAGCACTGGGTTCGATTCTCAGCACTACATATAAATAAATATATTAAGATCCCTAAAAAAAAAACCAAAGAATTCAAAGTTGGTTTAAATATTCAAAAATTAATATAATACATTGAATTATCACCCTGTGTTCTATAAATATTTATTATTATAAATAATAATTTATATCCGCCCACACCAGCCTGCACAGGACCCAGGCTCACAGTAGGCCCAGGACCATCCCTCCACAGGCAGGCACCACCAGAGCCCAGCCTCTGGCACAGGACTGCCTCTTCGGACCAGCAGACTACCACAGAAGCCCAGGCCCGGCCCAGATCCACCCACACCGACTGGTGCAGGACCAGGTCCAGAGTAGGTCCAAGTTTGCCCCCCACACACACACCTGGGAGCCCAAGCCTAACCTACTTCCATCTTGGGACACTTCAGTCATTACCATAGCCTTCCCCACACAGTGGCCCCTAACTTTTTGACAACAGACAGGGCCTAGAAGCAGCTGCATCTCAGAGCAGGCATCCCAAAGAGAATGTGAGGCCCACCCTTTCAGCCCCATCTTTGTAAGACTTTGCTTCCATCTTGGGGCACCTCAGCTATTATCTTGAGTTACCTCGGCTATTGCCACCACCACCTTTAGATGCGGTACCATACATTGAGGGACACCAGCAGGGTCTGGAAACCCAACATCAAGATGAGGTACAATCTGCATGGGTACTACAAGAATATAGGGCAGAGACTGTAATATCTCAGATCCACACTGCAGGAAAGGAAGACACACAGACAACATGAAAACACAAGGGAGGAAAGTGCCCCAAATAAACCAGGATACTATAATAACAGAACCCATGGACAGTGAAGTTGATAAACTGTCAGAAAAGGAGTTCAGAGGTTCATAATTAAAATGATCTGTGAATTAAAGAATGACTTAAATGAGCAAATACAGGCAGAAATTGATCACTCCACCAACGAGATAAAAAGAGCAAATACAGGTAGTAATATTTTGCAAAAGATTACTTCAAGAGAGAGATAGAGACTCTAGAAAAAAAAAACAGTCAGAAATCCTTGAAATGAAGGATACAATAAATCAAATAAAAAACTCAATAGAAATCATCACCAACACACTAGATCACTTGGAAGAAAGAACATCAGATAATGAAGACAAAGTATACAATCTGGAAAATAAAGTTGATCACACAGTGAAGATAGTAAGAAACCATGAACAGAACATCCAAGAAATATGGGACAGCATCGAAAGACCAAATCTAAGAGTTATTGGGATAGAGGAAGGCATAGAGTTTCAAACCAAAGGAATGCACAATCTCTTCAATGAGATAATATCAGAAAATTTCCATAACATGAAGAATGAATTGGAAAATCAAATACAAGAGGCTTACAGGACCAAATGTACAAAATTATAACAGATCGACACCAAGGCACATTATAATGAAAATGTCTGGCATACAGAATAAGGATAGAATCTTAAAAGCCACAAAAGAGAGGAAGCAGATCACATATAAGGGGAGACCAATTTGTATCACAGCAGATTTTTCAACCCAGACTCTCAAATCCAGGAGATACTGGAACAAAATATACCAAGCTCTGAAAGAAAATGGATGCCAACCAAGGATCTTATATCTAGCAAAATTAAGCTTTAGATTTGATGATGAAATAAAAACCTTCCATGATAAACAAAAGTTAAAAGAATTTACAACTAGAAAGTCTGCACTACAGAACATCCTCTGCAAAATATTCCATGAAGAGGAATGAAAAACAATGATGAAAATCAGCAGAGAGAGGGATTACACTAAAGGAAAATCTAATCAGTGGAGAAACCAATTCACATTAAATACCAAAAATAAACAAAAATGACTGGGAATACAAATCATGTCTCAATAATAACCCTGAATATTAATGGCCTAAACTCACCAATCAAAAGACATAGACTAAGCAGATTGGATAAAAAAAAGACCCAACAATCTGTTGCCTCCAAGAGACTCATCTCATAGGAAAAGACATCCACAGACTGAAGGTGAAGGGTTGGGAAAAATCATACCACTCACACGGACTGTGGAAGCAAGCAGGAGTTTCCATTCTCATGTCAAATAAAGTAGACTTCAAACTAAAGTCAATCAAAAAGTATAAAGAAGGACACTACATACTGCTCAAGGGAAGCATACACCAACAAGACTTAACAATTATAAATATATATGCTCCAAACAATGGAGCGTCTACGTTCATCAAACAAACTCTTCTCAAGCTCAAGAGTCAAATAGGCCAAAATGCAATAATTTTGGATGACTTTTACACACCTCTTTCACCACTAGATAGATCTTCCAAACAAAAGCTGAACAAAGAAACTATAGAACTAATAGTTCTGCTCCAGCTGTTATTGTTCTTGTTCTCTTCCCTACCTTAGCACAGGCAAGATATAGGATCCCTGGCTACTGGGCAGAGTCGGGAAGCAACACCAACCAGGTGATGAGCACCCCTTTGGTCCTTCATGAGCAATTATGGTGGTAGGGGCAAGGGGTTGGGAGATAGGGGGTGGAGCCGCACTTGGTGCCAAATGGCTGCAGACAAGTGAGCTAAAGCTCAAAGTTTGAGAGTCTAACTGGGCTTGGCCATTGGACCTCGCACACCCTTTGTCCTCTTTTTGTGTCCCCTTTGTTTTTCATGTGTTCCAATGGTATCTCCCCTGCATCAGCTTGAACAATGTAAGCTTTTCTTTGAAGGCGCTGGCAGCCAAAACACTTCTCTGAGTTTCCCACCCCACCCCAAGGATCTCACAGTCAACAGGCGACTTTTCATGGGCAACTTCATCAGCAAGCTTCATATCTGCCACTCCTGCTACCTGGCCACTGTCCACCAGTGATCCTCTGTCTGGCTGGGGTCACCTGGTAGCTGATGGCTGCCTTGTCCTGGGCCCTGTTTTGTGGGAAGCCCCTGTGAACTACATGAGGGGTCTTTACTCGGTACTGAGCCATGGAGACTTAGATTTTTTTCCTGGGGGACTATCCCAGCTTTCCCGTGGTATCAGACCACCCAAGGCATTAGATCTCTGTCTTTGCTCTACTTGGAAGAGAGCTCTCCTAGCTCCAGAGTTGGGCGTAACCCATTGGGAACTAGACAACCCACTTCCTACCTTATTTGGCAAGAACATTCCATGGAAATCCGTTGGTGTCCCCCCCCCTCCATAATTAAAGCAGGCGTAGGCTCCATCTCTCTTTCCACTGTGGAAGCTGGATCCCTAAGATCAAAGAGCCGTTCTGCCCCTGCTTTTCAAAATTACTTCCCATGTACTGTGGGGTTTTCACCATTTTCTCTTTGTTACCTTTTATTTCGCATCCAGCCCACTCCACAAAGAGGGACCCAATTCCATCGCCTGCATAGGACGTGGGCAAGACTATTGGAAGGCTCTTCCACTGTATGCTCAGTCTTTACCACCTGGGCTTTACCTCACTGCTGTTGGTATCTGATTCAGCAGCTCGGTACTCCTCTCGGGCAGCCTCTCCTGCATCAAGACAGGACTCTCTGAGGAAACCATTGCCAACTGCTGGTGACTCCAATACTCAGTCACTCAAAACAATCAAAATCTGTCACTCAACTTGCTAATTGGCTCTTCTCCATTGTCACTTGAGCAGGCAGTCGTTCCTGGAGGTTGGTATGAGCTCCTTCATCAAAGGCCAGGCCTTCATCAGCTCATGCCAGTCTGCTGGAGGATTCCTGGTTCTTTGGAAGTGAGCCCGACACTTTCTGGTCCATTTGTAATGGGCCCTCTGCTGCTAGAAAGTTCAACAAAAGAACAGCTTGATATGGGCCATTGATCCAGTTCTCTAGCCTCACAAAGACAGAGAAGACACAGGGAGGAAAGGTTTCTGATACCCTGTCAAACAAGAATTCACCATGTCTGGCCACTGTGGCTGTATGAACACTATTCCAAGGCCACTGACACTGTCATTGTTATGGGGTCAAGGTGAGCTGCCCAACCACCTAAGGCTCTTCGTATTGAGAAACTGATGTGACTCCGTTTTTGAAAATAAATAACAGCAGCTTCTACCTCAAGGCCTGTCCTAAGGAAGGGGACATGACCCTTGTCCTTGGAAAAATCCTCAGAGCACTCCTAGGCACATACCCATCCTGATGAGTTGTTTGTCTGCAAATAACAGGAGAGATCTGTGGCGCCAGGTGTCCCTGACTCAGTTAGGCTAGGTGACCCATAGCAACCCCCCCTAGCAACCACCAATCAGCATGAGACAGGGAAAATACCTGGGATACCAGATGACCCCCCCCCAGTAGTTTATGGTGGTTGATAACAAGTTGGGAAACCATGTAGTTCAGCATGTACACCCCTCGTGGCCTAAACCAATCAGTTCAAAGGAATCCCCCTCTTTTACTAAGCAATCACCCCTACCCAACTTGTTCCCGCCAGTGAATGTGCAATCAATGTTAAGAGTTGTTGTTTGATTTTCCCGTGGTATGGAATGATTTGCTGTGTGATGTTGTGACGCATAGAGTACCCCCAAAAAACCTATAAAATCTCACTGAACAAAGGACTGGGATTCACTCCCTGGAACCACTGAGTCGGGAACGGTTGTGAGTCCAGGCTCGAGCTTGCAATAAAGACTTTTGTGTGATTCCAATGGATTTGGCTCCTGGGGGTCTATTGGGGTCCCACGAATCTGGCATTACAGTATGTAGCCTCTTTCTCTCTGCCTGCTACAGTGACTGTAGTCAGCCTTTCCCTTGGCCAGTTCTACCGTGCAGATTTCAGACACCACCATAACCTCAGTCACTCACTTGGCTGTCCTTCCAGGCCCTTCCAGGCTCCCAATCTGGTTTGCCCCGCTACCAATCACACATCACATATTGACTAGGAAACGAGATACCTAAATTCTAAATTCTATTTTTTTCCCTGTCCCTGCCATTTCTCTCTCTTAAATTCCATAAGAGTTTAGGAACTCCCACTTATAAATGGGAATGGAGGCAATTTGCATTCAAGTTCCTTAGCTGCAGATTTCTTAATCCCTCATCATTTTCCTAAAGCCCACCTCCTGCCAAATGCGTCAGCGACCTCTATGCATGTGGGTTTTTCCCTCTTTTCCTTATAGACTTCTCTAGTCAGTGACATAGTTACTCCTGTCTTCACCAACTACTCTATCACTGTGTTCGCAATCACTCCACCATTGCAGGCCGCACATCTAAAGACTAAATCTCAAGCCTGCTTTGTGCTTGGGTATAAGCTATGTGGATACCAATCCTTTTTCACAGACTTTCATCTTTGAGTCTCCCTCAGGTCCCAATATGGGGCTTCCTCCCATTTGACCAAGCCAAACCCAGTGTGGAGCAGATACCCACTGTCAAGGCCACAGTATCCATCAGCCAATTTGTCTCTAAGGTTGAAAGTACTGAACCTTCAATCTTACATATTATTTTTATAAAACATTTCTGACTCTACGCTACAGTCTTTCCTAGACCCTAGTCATAATCAGTTAAAAGACATCTCTTGCCACAATGGTAATTATAATCAGTGTGGACTACAAATGAATTAGTAAATAAATTGTAATTGAAAAGAATAGTTGTAGGAATATGGGAGCAGATAAGAAGGACTTAAAACTTAGGAGGAGACAAAACTTGACTTGTGCCTAAAGAAGCAAGTAAGTAGAGACGGGCTATTTCCAAAGTCAATGAAATAGCATGAAAAAAATTCAGGTAAGGAATTAAGCCAGTGGAAAAGGTAAGGTAGTCAAGTATGGGTGGAATCTGAAACCAAAGCTGGAGATGTGGCTACAACAAGGACATATGATTTTTCCATGATTCTGAACATATGGATGTTATGGGCCGATCACTCAGAAAACACACTCAAGTCCATTTTGTCCAAATTGGAGAGTCTTTGTTAAGCCAGCTGGAGACTGCTCCCTGCAGGACCCAAACTGTCTGTGCCAGGAACAGCGCTGGGTCCGAGTTCTATAGGGTTTATAAGGGGAAAAACCATATCCTTGAAAATGTAGGTGCAGGCAAGCCAGCAGGACACAGAAGCTAAAGTTAGCAGTCAGCCAGCCAATGCATATAACCACATCCTTGTTCCGAACACATCAAGTACAAAACCGACTTTTACAAAAAATAAGTTTATAACTAGGGTTATATCAAGGTTACTATGGTGGAACTTAAAAATGGAGTCACTCAGACTAAGTTCTTTTAAGTACTCTTTCTAACTTATAGCCAGGATAACTTAACATTACTTATCCTTTTATATTACCTTGTCTTATCTATTAATATCCTTTATTTTATAGGGGGCTTATGAGCTGAGCCATAATCTAAGCAGGGCTATAATATATATATATAAAATTTCTAATCTATATAATTTCTAATATATATTATTTCTAAGATATATATCTTGGAATATATATTACATTAATTATATTATGTACTTTAGAAATACCTCTGTGTGTGCCTGAGAAGGCAGAGGAGTGCATAATATCACATATTTAATGCCTACCAGGACAAAGTAAAGGGGCTTAAAGGACTCTTTGCAGCAACTCAAGCAAAGAAGTCAATGTGCTCCTGGTCTAGAGGAGCTGATGGTGGGGATGGTGAGGAAGCAACAGAAGAGAAGGTAAAGCAGATGTCTACAAAGAGGCCACAGTGACTTTAGCTACCGGGTTTGGATCAATGGACATGAGAAGTTTGGGACAAATATAATAAGTTTGATTTTTAAATGTGAAGATCCAGGTGATATTTAGAGGGCCATGAATTCATTTGTATATGAATTTAACATACTTAGAAGTGAGGATGTGCTCAAGACAATTTTAGGTAGGAATTATAAAAAAGGCAAATCCCTGCTTAAGTGATATCTATATCCTAGTTGGAGGGAAGAACATCAACGAACAGAATAAAGAAGTAAATTATTTTGTAGGCTAGTTGATAACAACTGCTATAGAGAATAAAACGGTTTGTGGAGAATTGAATTTGCAGGTAGGGAGAAGCGTAGATGGGTGTCCTCAGGGAGTAGTTATTAAGATGAAATAGAGTCAACAAATATGAGGGTAGAAGAGTGCAGAGAGAGGACAGTGCACAGTCTAGGAGGGCCTTGCAGGATGTCATAATAAAGTTGCCTTTTACTCAGAGATTGGAGTAATTAAAGGGCTTAGAGAAAAGGATAGCCTGATCTGATTTGATTTTTGGCAGCGTTGTTCTTTACCTGGGAGTGAGTGTGGAGGCAACAAGTCAGGAGGTTAAAGCCATAGTCCAGATGGGAGATGATGATGGTGTGGACCAGCAATAGTGATGGAATGTGATTTGTGTCCCGTCTTTATTTCTTTTCCATCTGACACTTTCATTAGGTTCATGTTAGTATGCTTAAGTAGTAATTATAAAAAAATTATTTTTAAAAATTAATCATAGAAGTGATCCAGTTTGGACTTTTCATTGTATGGAAATTTTGATTGCTGGTTTAATGTCTACCTATTATGATCTATTCATATTTTCTACATCTACTTGAGTCCATTTTGGAAGTGTTTCCAACAATATGTCCATTTTATTGAATATATATGCAATATAAGCTGTTTTAGGTGTTCATTTTTTTTACACAGAAATATGTTCTTTTCCTATACATGCCAATAGAAAATAAAAGATATACAGAAGAATTTGAATATAGTAGGGAATTTATGGCATGGTTAAAAGATACTGAGAAAAGAACTAATCTGCTTACCGGGTTGCACATGATTGCTGAGTAGGAGCAAGAATGAAACTTTAAGAAGAAGAATAAACTAGTCTTGACCAAACAAGAGGTTACATAAAATTTTAAAAGTGGAAGAAATGGTAAGCATTTTATTTTTAAAGAAAAATGAAAGTTTATATTTCATACTTATGAATTTTAGATTTATTAACCAAATAAATTAAGCACCATCCAAGGACATGGGGAAATTCCGCATGACCTTTAGGTATTGTGTTTTGATCACACATTAGATTTCATTTACATCTTGTTTTGCTAGATTTTTCCTATGCACACATAGGAAACTGGGAAAATACATTCATCCTACTTTATAGAAAGTATATGGTCAACTTGCAAATACTATTACCTCTGTACTCATTGTTCATAGCTAATCAACAACTTCTAAAAATAAAATTTAAAGACAGAAGGCTGAGACAGAAAGACCAGGGGACCTGGCTGATTACCACAGTTCTACTGGGCTGAATATCTTTATTGTCACCTCTAAATTTTCCTGCCACTGTATGGAAATTGCCATAAAGGAACTTCCATAAACTCAAGGAGAGCGTCTGAGAGATTTAACCTTGATAGTGCCTTCATTTCTGTAGGTTTATGCAAATAATGTGATGGACATTTTCCTTTATGAGTGAAGAAATAAAGTTTATTTTCACAATGTAGCTACATTTTTGATGTGCTCTTTATTTTCATACTCGGTAAGGAGAGATACGTATATGAAATCATCATGTGTCATATTAATGATATAATCAGTTAAGGAGTGATATGAGATACGGGGAAGATTCAAATGTGAAGTGATGAATCATGTTTGAATACTGTAGGGATGTTTGGTGCTGGCAGACATTATTTGGGAGACTCAAGCAGTGGAAGTAAATCAGCATAAAAGCCCTTCTCCATATTCTCCAAGAACCACCTGAATTCACCTGCAACATTTTGCCTACAGCAACAGGTTCCTATCTCAAGTGCCTGCAGCTCTTTGGAAAATACTAAAAATCCATTTAAATGCAATAATAAAAATGATTATAGTAATACCACTTAAAGAGGAAATTAAGTATATTAATAATATAAAAGAACTAAAGGAAACATTAATCATAAAATACAGTTACATAAAGAACTGATGTGGTGAAAGCAAAATGGAAACAGATATAATGAGTCAGAGAACAAAAAGTGAACTAGAAAATATCTAAATACCTAGAAAATAAATGTGAGATAAATCATTTCAGTGTGCAGGGACATTAAATTCATATTTGGAGTATGCTTGATAGTGCAGAGGAAAAGCATTTCCATTGAACTGACTTGTGAACACAGCACATGGGCATCTATTTTATGTGAAATAACCTAACGTTAGAATATATGTAAATTCCTAGGCAGTGGCCAGTGACCCAGATGGAATAAGGGTATGTGGCTGAAATACGAAAGTAGATGTGAAGTGTGACTATTTTACATAACAGGTTAACATTCATCACAGAGCAGTCACTGTGGAACAGGCAATCATGGGGTGATGTCATATACATTTCTGTTTTACTGTAATCCTTTCCTCCACTCTTATTGTCAATGCATTTCCAAATTAGAGAAAGGCACTTTCTTGTCCCACACTTTGAAAATATGGTTTTACGGCAGGTCAACAAACCAGCGTTTGTTTGACAACAATGACTCTTGTGTTTACTGTAAGTACATGTCTAGTCTTCTTCCGTTTCTGCAAAGTCTATAAAATGCTTTTCCACATTTTGAGGAAACTGAAGTGGCCAAAAACTTTAGTAAAGTCTTCAATATCATAGGTAAGCAAATGACATCATGTGGGAGACCAACCTCGCATGTGACTGAGTTAACTCCCCTGCTGGGCGATGTGGCATCAGGCATCCTACAGCCCCATGGGTGGAGCTATGTTCACTTGTTCCTTTGTAATATAACCTCTTGCCCTGTTTAGGATAGAATCTTCCATGGAAGTGACTTGTGTGTGTCCCCTTCACTTACTGTGCCCTTGGGTGTGGCCTACCCAGGTGTCAGTCAACCTGCTGACAGTGGACATCATGAAGATAGACTCAGCCCCCTGAAACCTGACCCCTTGCCTCATTTGAACAGCTTCTCCTCAATAAAAGGGGTCAGCGCATGCTCTCTCTCTTTCTGTGGACCCTTAAGGTCAGAGGAGCCGTCACAGTGACCCCAAAGAAAAAGTATTTGTGTCTCTTGTGTGGTTATTTTGTGCAGCCCAGTCAGCCCAGTTTACCTGGAGTGACCCCTGAGCCTTTTAGTTGGGAATAGAAACCTGGCAACATCACTTGTAGTCATTCTGTGTTTTTGTTGTGCAGAACAATTAGCAAATAGAGCTCTTCATTTTATTTAGTAAGAAATTTATGAACTGGATGAATTTTTGCCAAAATTTACACCTTCTTTGCTTACTGAAGATACAGATAAATGATTAAAGTTTTGTTTTTGGATATTAACAATCTTTTATTTCAGTTTTATATGGTTCATTTATAATCTTCATAGAAATAAGTACCATTTGAAACTCCATTTTTCAAATCAAAGTAACAAGAAGCACAGGAAATATTTTTATTAGTGTTTTCATGATCCCATACATCACACTATGATAGGTAAGATCTGATATAATCATCTTTGCACTGTAAGGGGTAAACATAGGTAGTATCAAAATGTCTCATTTTGTTCAACCACAAGTTATTTTTGTTACAATCTCTGGATCAGGAAATGTAACTTTACTCAGTTTCATAAACAAAGGAATGATAGAACACGTTTGTTCATGTGATTATGTCCAAGATAATTTAGCTATTCATTTTTGACAAACATCAATCTTTTTTTTTTTTTTTTTGAGAGAGAGAGAGAGAGAGAGAGAGAATTTTAATATTTATTTTTCAGTTTTTGGCGGACACAACATCATTGTTTGTATGTGGTGCTAAGGATCGAACCTCGGGCCGCACGCATGCCAAGCGAGCGCGCTACCGCTTGAGCCACATCCCCAGCCCAACATCAATCTTTTTAAATTTAGATTTAGAAGTATTTCTCTGATTCATCCTGGACTTGCAAAATCCCCATCTCCAACACCTCTTTCATGCTGTTGTCTGTCATGCCCAGTATGAAAATCTGTCCTTCCTATTGTGCACCATGCTGTTGAATTTACCTAAGTCAATTGTATGTATTCTTCCATCAGTCATTAAAATAATAGTTACATAGAATTTTCTTTTGGTGATTTCTGGGTTAGGATAGTACTGACACTGTAATCATTCTCATTTGGATGGAATTTTTTAGCTACAATACTGCTGTTGCTAGGAAGTAAAATCCTAATTATTCCACACTCAAATGCTTTTGTTGAAAGGATATTTAAGTCAATGTCATCCTATGGACCGACAACAAGAATCAATGTCATGTAGGCTTGACTCGAGTGGAACTGCAAGTCAAAGTGATTTTTACGTTTTTCTGTACTAAGTTTTACAACTACACAAGAAGAATGCCATAAAGGCTAGATGCAGAAGTGTTATTATTGGAAAAGGCAGCAGAAAGAGTAAAAATATCCTAGTATATACAGGACAGAAACATGTCTTAAGTCATTTCATATTTACATTCTCCTTTTAAAAGAGCTTACATTTATGCCTCTTAAGAATACACAGTAATATAGCCTACAGAATTTGTCTAATACAAAGTTAAATTGCTGTACCAGTGGAAATATCGTCCTCACACACAGGTGTAATTAGTTAGTCGTACTAATCACCACTCTAAATTAGTCCTATTAAGGTTTTATTAAAATAATAGCATTCCTGTAACAGAAAAGTAGATCCATAAAGAAAAAATCATTTCAAACACCTATTTTTCATAGGTTTGAGATAATAAACCATTTTAGTACACATTGTGGGTTTTTGTTGTTGGTGCTGTTGTTTATTTCTTCTGGTGTTGGCTGTCTGGAAAGCTGGGCATCTACTTCGGGTCACAGACGCCGAGAAATCTAGAACTCCTGGCGCGCCCAGACCCCTCTCTCTTCTGGGCGATGACCACCGACCCCCTCAAACCCGCACAGCACCTCTGAGGCGGGTACAGTCACCAAGGGTTAACCAAAATGAACGCTTGCGCCTGCGCCCCAGCACCTACAGGAACTCCCACAAACCTCCGGGGCACAGAGTGGGCGGGTGGCCTCGCACGTTTCCGGTTTTCCGGCTCCGGACTACATGTCCCATAGGCCACTGCGATCCAACCAATTTAGCCTGGAACTACACTTCCCAGAGGCCACCGGGGCAACTTCGCCTTGCGCTCTGACTATCCAGGATGTTGTGATTTTTAACCTGGCAGCGACCTTTGGATTTCTGTGAGGAAAATAAAATCAGCCCCCGGCCTCAGGCCGAGGGCTTGCAGACTCGGGCGAGCTCACGGGGTAAGTTGGACTCCTGTGAAGGAAAAGAGTGTGGGGAGCTGTGGGGGTGGGAGACTGAGTCCGCGGCCGCTGGCTGAGCGTGGAGTGGACGGGACACGCAGGACGGCGACAGAGCTCGTCCAGACCGGATCCGAAGCCTGTGTGTGTGCGCGGGAGCTGGGGGGCGGGGCGGAATTGGGAACGTCCGCGCCTGTGACAGGGACCCTGTGTCCCCAGGAAGACTGGGTGCGTGACCTGTGAAGCTGGCTTCTCTCCGCGGCGGGGTGCGCCGCGGTGACCGGTGTTCTGGGCTCCCGTTGCCTTCTGCACCCGTTTCCAAACAGCGACAGGGTCTGTCCCAAACAGGTGGCCCCCAAGCGAGCTCAGTTCTTGAAAGAAATTTCCCAGCAGGAAGGCTGGGAACTGGTCTGAAGATGGAAATTTTAGAGCTTGAAGTGTTTTCGGGGGGGTGGGGGGGACCGAGAAGATTGGTTGGGAAATCTCCCTCCTCCCAGATGGGGGGGTCTGTGGGTGCCAGTTACAGTTTGAGAAACGCGGCATTCCCGGGGCACTGACGACAGGTACTGCCTCCCATTCACTTCCATCCGGTTATATGTGTGAGGAAGGTTTGAGTTTGGCCTGGAGAGGGTTTTCTGAGTCCCCAAAAGGCCTTTTGTCTCCATGGTCTCTTTTTCCAATTCTGTCATTCTTTAAGAGACAGACCCTAACGCAAAGAAATAACTGCTGCCTAAGTAAGATTTAAGATTTAGGAAAATTTGTGTTTCTCTTTTGTACATAAATTATTGTTTTCGGAATATGAGAATATTTACTTTCTTTTGCCTGAAATATTCTCCGGAATTGTGACCTCTCTAGATCTTGTGAATGAGGTCCTGGGAGATTGTGCTTCCATTCCCTGTGACTGCTCATTCTCTATCTCTTCGTTAATTTCTTGTTCCCTTTGAACAAATCATTCAGATCCTCTTCTGTGCTCTCTTTCTAAGCATTGTGATGGTTTGGTGGAGAAATACAACTCTGAAGTTGGCTTTTAGAACTACTTTTTAGATTCTGATTTGGTAAGGAGGACACTTAGTATCTATGTTGCATGGCATGCTAGGTAACATTTTTGCCTGAGGCATCATTATCAAAGCTTAGCAAAGTAGAAATCAGTTTAATGATTTTAGTAAACATGACAAAGTCGTATTCTGGGTGAAGCTTCTAGAAGTGGCAATGTGATTGTAGATTGGAGCATATATAGGTTGCTCTGTGTCCTGAGAAACTTATTAGGTCTTCTTTGAGTTTTGACTGCAGAGTCTATTTCAGAATCATTAGGCCGTAAGATGCAGTGTGGTGTGCTGTTGAAGAGTATGAGTTTTGAATTTTCAATATCTGATTTTGAATCTTGGTTCTGCCACTTACTAGATGTTTGAGTTTGAACAATCTGTTTATGGATTCTTGTTTACATCTCTAAAATAGGATTGATAATAGTTTCTGCTTCATAAGGATATAAGGATAAGAATTTGAGGGGGGGGGCAATGCCAGGGATTGAACTCAGGGCTGCTTAACCACTGAGCCATATGCCCAGCCCTTTTTTAGTATTTTATTTAGAAACAGGATCTTGCTGAGTTGCTTGGGGCCTCACTAAATTACTGAGGCTGTCTTTGAACCTGTGACCCTCCTGCCCCAGCCTCTGGGGCTGCTGGGATTACAGGCATGTACCACCTCATCCAGCAGGATAAGATGTTTTAGTATGTGTAAAGTCCATTAAAACAGTGCCTGGAACATTATACATGTTCAGGAAATATTAACTGTTTATTAGTTAGTAATTCTGGATTATTCTCCTTCAGAATTCAGTAGCAACAGAAATAAACTCAATTGGCTAAAAAAAAGAAATTCTTAAAATGATATATTTGACATTATTTAAGAGCCTTCCAGGTGATCACAACCCACCTGTAAATGCATGTGGAATTGTATGTAGAAAATAAACAGACACACACACATATTTTTCTGGGGAGAAACATTGTGATTTTATTCTATTAACAAAGATACTATGCATCATAAAAATACTTTGAACCATTGATGTGCAAATACTTTAATATCTGATAATGATCTTGTATAAGTTCAGTGTAATGTAAATGGTTAGGTAAAATCATGTGATGAAATTAGATTCTGCCTTCATCACCACTCTGTATCCAGGGGAATGGCTTGATTTGCTGGAGTTTGAATCCTCTTGTTTTTCCTCAAAATTTTGCTTAATGGTAGTTGTGGCATGGTTTGGAAGCTAAAATGAAGAGACAAAAAAAGTTTATCAATTTACGTCATTGGGAATACTAAAGCCTCCTTTTCTTCTTTCAGCTCTGAGTTTCTCTGAAGAGGAACCCCATATTTCAAAAAGCATGGCCCAGGTAAGTTAGTATTTATTTTTAAAATAATGGGATTTTTAGATTACATAGCCATTTTCACTAATTAAGCTGAATTGATCTGCCTAAGAGAACACCATCTAATTGCTCATTGATTCTTCATTGAAAGAATGATGCCAAATAACTGTTTCCTCCTTACAACGTCCTCTGTTCTTCTAATCAGTGTTCATGAATTCATTGAACAAATAACTGTGCAGGAACTATATGATAAGTCTTTGTGGAAGGGCTATGATAAAATAATGAAGGAGTGAAATCCATGAGAGAATTATTGAGCTTACTCTGTCTTTGGTTTGGTGAGTTAGAGCTGTTGGCTTTACTAGTTCACATATCCAAAGATTCATAGTTTCCCTGAATCCTGATAAATTGGAATTTTTGTATTGATTGATCTCAATCTTAGTATGATGAGATCACATGCTCTTAAGGTTGACTGGGAACTTCACTTTGACATGAAAACATTCATATGGTTTTGCCAGGGGATGTTGAGGGTGATGCTAGGTTAGTCTTGTGTAATGGTAGCATACATCTGATTCTGAGTCATCTTCATAATAATCCACTGATTCAAGAACAGCAAAAAGTGTCAAGTGAGGAATCCTGTATAACAATACAAGTATATTTTCCTAAGTAGTAGGTTAATAGATTACAGATTGGGGAAACCCGAGACAGTCCAGTCTACATTTATAAATATGAAATAATTTGCTAGCTCTTTGTTGAGAGCCACAGCTGAAGGGGCCCCAGCAAACTTCTAGCTGCTAACTGATTGGCTCCTCTGTGGTGATGCTCACTGGGCTGTTTCCCCGCCCTTTCAGACCATGGAGCTGCTCATTGGGGGACTTTTTTTGGCTCCGCCCATGCAACCCAGCCAATCTGCCTCAAGAGCAGGAGGAGTGGGGGAGGTGGAGAGGCTTGTGGGAAGCCCGTGGTGGCAGTTGGGCTCTGAAGGTTTTCCTGAGGAGCTGTGTGGTGTGGTGTGTGTGTTCTAAAAATAAAGTTTGTTTCTTTTGACAAGTGGCTCCTGAATTGTGCCCAGCCAGACTGTGGCATTTGGTGGCCCGTACGGGGAACGACTGAGGGTAAGTGATAAGGTAAACTGCTCGCCCCTGAGGGCAGGGCGAGAGGATGGGTAGCCATTTTAAGATTCTTCTTTTGTTTTATTTCGCTTTTGTTTTAAGTTGCCTGTCTCTGGAGATGAGTGAGATGGAAGAAAAACCGCTCACATCTGAGGACAAACTATTTGCGTCTGAGGAACAGATAGGGAGAAAGGACGGATGGACATTTCAGGAGGATAGAAAGGCTGATATAATGATTTTGTGTTGTTCCATTTTTGTTTCATTCTGTCTCGGCTTTGTTTGGCGTCATCTTGTTGGGTTGTATTATAGTAGAAATATGGGATCAGAAATTAGTAAAAAACAAACCGAAAGAGTGTTAAGTAAATTTTTAGAGGAAGGAGGCATCCCAGTAAAATCAAGAGCAGTCAGGGCATACGTTGATACAATACAAAAATGTAGCCCATGGCTTTTTAAGGAGGAGTTGTTAAATATATCACAATGGAACCATCATGGTGAAGATTTAAAAAGAATAGAAAAGAAAAGCCCAGGGACTCTGCCAGTTGGCACATTGCCATTGTGAACATTCGTATCTTGTTTGCTTAGTCCAAAGCCTTCAGTTCAGACAATGGTAGAGGAAGGAGAAGACATATTGATTCAAGTAAAAGAGAAGGTCTCTCGAGCTAGTCAGACAGAGGAAGAAAGTTTAGAGCAGAAAAAGCCATCAGGGGAAAAGTTACAACAGGAGACTGCTACTAACACCTTTCTATCACCAGAGGGTGTAAGTGTCCAACCAACAGCGCCACCTCTACAGGAGACTACTACTAACACCTTTCTATCACCAGAGGGCGTAAGTGTCCAACCAACAGCGCCACCTCCATATGCTGGGAGGCTCCCAACCCCCGCAGTTGATAGTTGGAATCCTGAGACAGGATCTCAAATATTAACATGCCCTGTATTTGAGCAGGCAGGAGGGCAGTGAATTCACCATGCTTTAAATTTCAAAAAAGTGAAGCAGCTAAAAGAGGCTGTAACAACCTATGATCCTCAAGCACCCTTCACTGTAAGCATGGCCCCTTCGGCTGTGGCTCTCAACAATTCTTATCTATAGATGAGTTGTCTTTTATGTCCTCATGGAAAACTTTTATTTCAACAGAAGGAAAAGTACTTTTGATTTGACAGAGTGATCTTGAAGCGTAAAGAATTAACAAATTTTGTAATGCCTACTTTTTAAATAGAAATTTACTTGAAAGAAAAAAAAACATAGTTTTTTTCTCTTAAAGGTAGAGACTAATAGTTCTTGAGATTCTATTAGTTGGTACCTAGCAAGCAGTGTCTTTGTTGTGCTATATCATATGACAGGGGAAATTGTATTATTTTATTCATTTCCCTGTAGGTCTAGAGAATTGAAGTATCTACAACATATAGAAAATTTTGTCTGTGGCAATAAGATTCTTCTACAATATACTGATACTTTGCTTCCCATACAATTCCCATATCATAGGCTTCCAGATCACTCAATTGCTATATTATTGTTCTCTTACAACACTGAAACTGAGAAATAACTTCTTTAATTTCACCAGATTTATATGAGTTTGCAGTTTCAGGAATCAGTGACATTCAGGGATGTGGCCATTGCTTTCTCTCAGCAAGAGTGGCAAAGTCTAGATTCTTCTCAGAGAGACTTGTACAGAGATGTGATGTTGGAGAACTATAGGAATTTGGTCTCACTGGGTAAGTTTACCTCTCTTAAATAACTTAAAATGTATTCCCTGAAACTTTGTCCATTATAAATTTTAGGGCTGTCTTAAGTGAACACAATTGATTCTCCATGATCCCAAAGAGTCTAGCTTTGTTAGGCTAGAAAGGATGAAACAAGATTAGAATTCCATTATGGTATAAACACTGACAGAGAGGCCAGGTTTCCTATTGTGTTTATGCTCAAAATTGCTATAAATAAATACTCTATTAAAGTCTGACCCATATATAGGCAGAACAGCTAGACAAAGAGTCCTGATATTTTTCAAATATCTGAAGAGCCTGTACAAATGGTGGATTGTATAAACCGGAATCATTTAAAACAATTTACCTTATTTTATTTCTTAGAACATAATTAATCTGATTGTATAGATAAAATGAATATCTCCTCAACTTTGTATTTAAGATTAAATGACTATCTTATAGATGGAAATGACTCAGGAAACTTTTTTTTTTCCTCAGCAAAATGACCATTGTAATGTGAATAGTTTATGCTGTGCTTATCATGTATGAGTCACTATTGTAGAATCTTTAATAGATACTTATATTAACTGATTTTTATCCTTAGGATCACCTTTAAGACAGGTACTATTTTTACAGTCATTTTAAATGACAGTGCTCTTTAAGTAAATTACATACTACTTAATAAGATCACATGGCTGATAAGTAGCAAAAGTAAAATTGAACCCAGGCACTTTGTTTCTGCATTCTGTGTTCTCAGTTGCATAGTCATACTTTCTGTTAAAGACACAGAAGATAAATATGTAGATAAGTAGGTATGTAGATAGATACATAGATTTCATTTAAAATAAAACCATTTCCCTGCCTGTCTGGTTACTTGAACTCCTTTTCCCTTTTTTGAAGTATTTATCAAAATTGTTTTAGCCTTTATTAAAAATTAACCAAAGCTCAAGGTATTTTTTTTTTTTTTTAATTTTTTTTAAATGTTTATTTTTTAGTTCTCGGCAGACACAACATCTTTGTTTGTATGTGGTGCTGAGGATCGAACCCGGGCCGCACGCATGCCAGGCGAGCGCGCTACCGCTTGAGCCACATCCCCAGCCCCGGTATTTTTGAATTAATATTTTTCTTTGCTTTATTATTTGGCATGCTTATTTATAAGCAGGGCATTCTCTTTCTAAACCACATGTGATTACCTTATTGGAACAATGGAAGGATCCATGGGAGACAGGGAGGAAAGATAAAAGAAGACGATGTGCAGGTAAGAGTGAGTCAGGTGTGGAAACCATCACTGTTGGAAACAGCCCAGGTGGTCAGGGAGGAGGCATATCCCTAGGGTGGTTGGAAGTTTTCCTTCAAAGACCTGTGTGGAAAAGGCCTGAGACTTGGGGAAGAAATAGATATCTCACCAAACTTTCCAAAGGAGCCTCATGTTTACCCATTTTAACCCTTATTTGCCTTCTCTTATTTCTCTCTCATTTTATTTGAGGTTTACATTCTTTCCTAGTATAATTTTTCATCTGTATTTTGAATTTGCATCCAGCTTGTCTTTTACATTTAGATTTATTTATATATCCTGAGGTAGTAATATTGGATCAGGCCCAAGAACGAGAAGTAAGGGCTCAAGCCATTTGATTATGTAGAACATCTTAAGTAGGGTGAACAAATACCTTGAGGTAGGAATGAGCTCTGTCAGGAGCAATAAGTGATAGCAGATTAATAGGGAAGAATAAGAATAAAAAAGGAAGCTAGAGGAGGAGCCAGGTTCTATATAGTTTTTTAATTAATTGTCAAGTATTTGAATTATTTCTCTAAAAGTGACTAGTGGCTATGATCTAATTTATGTTTATCTAATTTTTAAATTTTAAAAATTTCTGTGATATATGAAATAGATACTAGAAAAACACATTAAAATATACAGTTTGATGAGTTATTATAATGGTTCAGAAGATTAAACATTTATAAAAAAATAATGTCAGCCTTCCAGAAAAGTTAAAAAATTATACAAAGATTTTTCATATATCCCTCTCCAAATGAGGAAATAAAATTTTCCTACTATTGCTTAAGTCTTTCACATGCCTCTGTCGAATTATAAACCCTTTTCCTCCCTCCCTAATTAACCATTTAGCCACTTCAAACTTTTCTAGGTATCCCATATCTCCCACTTTCACACGTTCTTCTCAAATTAGCCTACTAAACATTTTGTTGATTACCTATTGGGGTTTTTGGGTTCTTGGGTTTGTCAAGTAATTTCACACTGCTCTCTTTTCTTTTTCCTGCACAAATATGTAGACCACATAAACCTCAGCTGTATTATCTTGCATCCTCCCACTAATAAAGAGTTTTTAAGAGTACCTTTCCCCGTAGTTTGGGGGTATATGTTGTGTATAGATTTTTTTGTAGTTTTGCTCTATTGTTTGCTTTGTTTTATGGAAGTTATTTGGTTAAATTAAAAAACAGTCCTAGTACTTCCACCTTAATTCTAATTTCTATTTTAGATAATTGCTGTGGATGTTTGTAGAGGGTAGTCTGAATGGGGACAAGAGTAGTAGAAACTGTGGGTGATAGCATTTGGTTTAGAACATGAATGGTTCCAAAATGGTGAGAAGGTATAGTTTTCATGATATGATATGGAGGCAAAGATGGAAATCAACAGGTTCTGGCTTAAGAAGCTGAAAGGGTAACAGTTGCCTGAGATGATAATGAGAAAGTAGATCTAAAGATACCTGCTTTACCTATGTTAATTTGGAGATGATTACTAATCATCCAGTGAGAGATGCTGAGTAGGCTGTTGAATATGCAGTTCCAGAATTCAGGGAACATTTAGGCTCATGTACAAAAAAAAAAAAAAGAAAGAAAAAAGAAAAAGAAAGATTTATTGGCATATGGCTAGTATTTAAGGCCATAGTACTGGATGAGGTGATCTGGAGGGCCAGAACCCCTGAGAGTATAATAATTCTTGTGAGGCTTTTGGTTCAGAAAAGATGAAACAGGCAGGTAAAATCATGTTCTGAAGTTCTGGGGGGAAAGTATTCAATCCAACATACCTTGTATCTTAGCAGACTACTTATATTGCTTTGAGCATATTTTGTTTTAGTTACATATCATATTTGTATCTCCTAACATATGGGAATATTATACTATTCTTAAAGGTGTAGGATTTTGGTTTGTTTTAGCATTTTGCCAACTAAATTAAAAACTACATAAAAAGGTGAAAGAATAATACAATGCCCATCCTTAAAATCTTCATCTAGATTCACACTTTGCTGTATACCTTATATGTATAAAACTTTAGCTATATTATTTAAGTAAGCTTCACAGATTGTAACACTTTATCCTTAAATACTAAGAATAAGGATATTATTCTCCCTAAACTCCCACATCCCCAGTCCCCACACGTGATGTTTCACTGGCAGTACCCACCAAAGGATCATCTTAGGCTCAATTAAGACTAAGGTGGTCTTTGGTGTTTTGGCTCATTCTTTTAGATCACACAAGAGGAACTCCAGCTTGCCAACACAGCAGCATCAACTGTTCCTCTTAGTATGAATCCTCGGAGTGTTTCATGCAGGATACACTCACAGTCATCCAAAAAGTAAGGTGCAAAGAAGTGAGGTACACATCAGGCAGGTTTGGGAGTTGCCATGACTTAAAGAAGATATATTTCACAGAATTTAGTATCTGTAACAATGCCATAGGTATAGTCTCCAGGGTCCTCACAAGAGACATGTAATTTAGAAGAGATCTACATTCAGGGAAGCTCAGAATATGGATTGGTCTTTGTATCATAAGTATTCATTTTTCATTGTCATTGATTTTATAATTCAAAATAATTATTTGCATATTATTTTTGTCATTAGATTTGTTATTGTTTTTACCAGAGCTCCAAATTAAGTCATCTTTTTTTTTGGACAAACTCATGAAACTCAATTTTTATGCTACTTTATTTAGATATGATTGGCATACAAAAAAAGCTGTACATATTGAATATAATTTGATGAGTTTGGAAACCCATCAATCTTAGAAATTATTCTTCCTTTTTAGATTAAGATGACTGAGTCTCACTTTGTACTTCTGCCTCATTCTGGAAATTTATCTGTTCCATCAAGGATTTCCTGATTCATATTAATGGATTATCATTGAACTATTATTATAATACTATCTCTTAATTTTGCTCTAATTTCATTTCTTTTGTTCAGAGATTTGTTTGCAATCAGTTAATTACTACTGTGTGCTTATAGTTCAGTCCTGAATGAAAGATGTGTTGGGCCTGAATTGAGGAATGTATTACTAGTTATCTGTTGCTTCACAACAAATTACCACAAATGCACTAGCTTAACATTAAATTCATATATTATCACATAGTTTTACAAGTCAGAAGTCAGCACAGATTGGCTAAATCAAGGTATCAGTCATAGCTGCTATCATTTGGTACTCAGGGGTCTCTTCCAGGCTCACTGGTTGTTGGCAGAATTTATTTCCTTGTGGCCCCTTCCACCTTTATTTAAGCCAAGAGCTAGTAAGGCTTCTCCTTTTTACACTTTAAATATTTCTTACTTCCCCTTCTGCTGAATCTCTCTGAGCCTCTGTTGTCCTCAGCCAGGAGAAAACTCTAACAAATGTTAAGAGTTTAAGTATCCTTAAATCAACCGATTAGTAGCCTTATTTATAGACCTTTTACCAGGTGGCACAATGTATTCATGGGCCTGATGAGCGGACAAAGATCATGAGGACAAAAATATTCTTTACTACAGAGGTGTTTGGGAAAAATAAATTAAAATCATAACAGAAAAATCTTAAGTATAGAATCAGAAACTAGTAGGAAGTCAAGAAATGAAGTTTTGGATAAAAAAAAGAAAGACATGGACATCCTTAGACAAGGCCAGCAGTTTTTTAGTATTCCTGGTAAAGTGACATTTTACCTATGTAGGATGAGAAAGATCCAGTCGGCAAACAACACATGCCAAAGAACTTTGGGGAGATGGTGCTACCTGCTCATAGAACCAAAAGATGAGAAAATTTGTGTCACATTCTAGGTGCTGAAAGGAGGAAGTGAAGTAAATAGGGAACAAAGGGAGCTGTGGCTTCATGGGAGGCCTGACATGTAAACAGGGACTGCATTATTTATAAAAAGGCATATGGGTTTAATCTAAATGTAGAAAGAAACTATGAGAGGATGAAATATGGGTTATAAAAGTTTCATCTGTATCAGAAACATTTGTTAGAAATGTTAAAAATATCAATGCCCAAGAACTTCTCTGTATATCCTGATTCAGGGCTCTAGATAGTGCTTGAACATTAGTTTAGTTTAGTTTTGTTTTTTTAACAAGCCCTTTGAAGATTTTGATCTATACCTAAATATCAGAAATGAAACATTTCACTAATCACTAATCTTACTATGAACTCCCATTAACTCTGCATTTTTTTCTTTTTGAATTTTATAGTAATTATTATCTAAGCTATTTATTTATTTTTTATTTTTTTAAGCTGTTTATTTCTAGTTTTTTTTTCAATTTTTATTTTCTCTTTCATAGAAATTATTTTTTCTTATTTGGAAAAAGAAACTTTTTGGTTTTTTAAAATTTCTTTCAGATTTGCAGTTGGAGAAGGAAATAGTCAGCCTTGAAGAAATTCCCCCTTATGAAAAATGTACATCTTTTGCTCTACATCAAAGAGTTCTTAGTAGAGAGCAACCATGTGAATGTCAAGAATATGGGAAGACTTTCTGTCAAGGCTCAAAGCCTGTTCCACACAAGAAAATACATTGTAGTGAAAACCCCTACAAATATAAAGAATGTGGGAAGAGCTTTAGTAGTGGACATCAACTCACTATGCATGAGAGATTGCACGTTGGTGAGAAATCCTATGAACGTAAGGAATGTGAGAAGAGCTTTAGTCCTTTTTCATACCTTATTCAACATCAAAAAACTCACATTGTTGAGAAACCCTATGAATGTAAGGAATGTGGGAAGACTTTCATTAGGGAATCAGCCTTTGTTAAACATGGGAGAATTCACACTGCTGAGAAACCTCATGAATGTAAGGAATGCGGAAGGACTTTTAACAGTAGCCATCAATTTATTGTACATCAGCGTATCCATATTGGTAAGAAACCGCATGAATGTAGGGCATGTGGAAAGGCTTTTTACAGTGGCTCATATCTTGTTCAACATCAAAGAATCCATAATGGTGAGAAACCCTATGAATGTGAGAAATGTGGGAAAGTTTTTACAGCATATGGAAAACTTATTAGGCATCAGAATATTCACACTGGTGAAAAACCTTTCGTATGTAAGGAGTGTGGAAAGGCCTTTAGGCTTAATTCTTTTCTTAATGCACATCAGCGAATTCATGCAGCCGTAAAACCCTATAAGTGTAAGGAATGTGGGAAAACCTTTAGTCTTGCCTCATATCTTGTTCAACATGAAAGACTTCATACTGGTGAGAAGCCCTATGAGTGTAAGGAATGTGGGAAGGCCTTTAGTACCTTTTCATACCTTGTTCAACATCAGCGAATTCATACTGGTGAAAAACCTTATGAATGTAAAGAATGTGGGAAGGCCTTTGCTACTAGCTCATCCCTTGTTCAGCATCAGCGAATTCATACTGGTGAAAAACCCTATGAATGTAAGGAATGTGGAAAGGCCTTTACTGTGTATGGACAACTTACTCGACATCAAAGTACTCATACTGGTGAGAAACCCTTTGAATGTAAGGAGTGTGGAAAGGCCTTTAGGCTTAGTTCTTTTCTTAATGCACATCAGCGAATTCATGCAGCAGTAAAGCCCTATGAGTGTAAGGAATGTGGGAAAGCCTTTAGTCGTGCCTCATATCTTATTCAACATGAAAGACTTCATACTGGTGAGAAGCCCTATGAGTGTAAGGAATGTGGGAAGGCATTTAGTTCTAGCTCATACCTCATTAAACATCAAAGAATTCATACTGGTGAGAAACCCTATGAATGTAACAGATGTGGGAAAACCTTTACTGCTTATGCTCAACTTGTTGGACATCAGAGTGTTCATACTGGTGAGAAACCCTTTGAATGTAAGGAATGTGGGAAGGCCTTTAGGCTTAGCTCTTTTCTTAATGCACATCAGCGATTTCATGCAGGGGTAAAGCCCTATGAGTGTAAGGAATGTGGGAAAGCCTTTAGTCGTGCCTCATATCTTGTTCAACATCAAAGAATTCATACTGGTGAGAAACCCTATGAGTGTAAGGAATGTGGCAAGGCCTATAGTACTGGCTCATACCTTGTTCAGCATCAGAGAATTCATGCTGTTGAAAAACCCTTTAAATGTAATGAATGTGGCAAGGTCTTGATTAGTCACCGTCAACTTACTGTGCATCAAAGGGTTCATACTGGTGAGAAACCCTATGAATGTAAGGAATGTGGCAAGGCCTTTAGAGTGCATGTACATCTTACACAGCATCAGAAAATTCATATTGATATGAAGCCCTATGAATGTAAGGAATGTGGAAAGACTTTTAGTCGGGCCTCGTACCTCATACAACATGAGAGAACTCATACTGGTGAGAAGCCCTATGAGTGTAAGGAATGTGGGAAGGCCTTTAGTACCTTTTCATACCTTGTTCAACATCAGCGAATTCATACTGGTGAAAAACCTTATGAATGTAAAGAATGTGGAAAGGCCTTTGCTACTAGCTCATCCCTTGTTAAACATAAGAGAATTCATACTGGTGAAAAACCCTATGAATGCAGAGAATGTGGAAAGGCCTTTGCTGTGTATGGACACCTTACTCGACATCAGAGTGTTCATACTGGTGAGAAACCCTTTGAATGTAAGGAGTGTGGAAAGGCCTTTAGACTGAATTCATTTCTTACTGAACATCACAGGATACATACTGGTGAGAAGCCCTTTCAATGTAAAAAATGTGGGAAGGCCTTTAGGCATAGTTCAGCCCTTAAAGCACATCAGAGAAAGCATATGGATGTACAATCCTAAGAATTTCAGAAATATGGGGATCTTTTTTCTTTCTTTCCTTTTTTTGGTACTGGGAATTGAACTTGGGGACCCTCCACCACTGAGCTACATCCCCAGCCCTATTTTGCATTTTACTTAGAGATAGGGTCTCACTGAATTGCTAAGCACCTTGATGTTGCTGAGGCTGGTTTTGAACTCACAATCCTCCTACCTCAGCCTCCTGAGCTGCTGGGATTACAGGTGTATGCTACTACACCCATCGGAAGTCTTTTTTATATATGGTTCATTGTTCAGTATACTGGTAAGAAACTTTTGAAGTAAAGAATGTTGGTAGACCTTTTTAAAATATTCTCATCTTTCTTAACAGATGCTCCTTGACTTGCAATGAGATTATGTCCCAATAAACAGATAGAAAACACATTTAGTGTAGTATAACTAATCTACCAAACACCATAGTTTAGCCAAACATACTTTAACCTTTTTCAGAACAATTACATTAATTTGTAGGCAAATCATCTAACACAAAGCCTGTGTCATAATAAAATGTTGAATATATCAGTAATTTATTGAAAAAAATCAAAATTTGAAGTACAGTTTCTAATGAATACATATCACTTTCACATCATCCAAAAGTCAAAAGATTGTTAAGTCAAACCATCATTAAGTCAGGGACCCTCTGTTTTAGAGAATTCATAATGTAATTCAGAAAATAGGAAAGCTTCCATTTGTCTTTCTTGTGTTTACAGTATCAGAATTGGTGGACAATTGAGGAAAGGTGGGAAACATTAATACTTAGTTCTCACAGCTTGGATATTCTGAAATTTTGTATGCTGTATTCTAATATAACTGAATGAATAAGAATACGTGAATAAAACCTCCCTGTAACTCTGAAGCCATTGTTGAACTTTAGGTAATTCATCTTGGTTTTTAAAAACTATTTCATGTAATACAGTGAAAGCCTTTAGCAACATGTTAACTATCATCATCATTCCACAGGCCTGTTGATAATACACTCATACTTATCACCTCAAGGCATTGTTTTAAAGTGTTGATAATAAAGCCTACGTTCTTGTAAAAACCTGTGCTCAATAATAGTTTTGTTTGGTTGGTTGGGTGGGTTTTTTTTTTTTTTGGTACCTGGGATTGAACTCAGGGAAGCTTAACCACTGAGCCACATCTACTGCCCTTTTATTTTTTATTTTGGGACAGGGTCTGGCTAAGTTGCTTGGAGCCTTGATAACTTGCTGAAGTTGCTTAGAATTTTCAATCCTCCTGCCTCAGCCTCCTGAGCCACTGGGATTATAGGCGTGTGCCACTGAACCTGGTTCTTTTGATTTTTTTTTTTAATAAATAAAGTGAAAATTTGAGAGTTAACCCCTAAAGATATAATTAATCGATAAATGCCTCTGTATCCACTCATCCATTTTAGATAAATCTTTCCAGATAAAACAGAAAGAAAGAACAGGAGAGGTGATTCATGTAGAGATCATTTCATAAGGTGAGTTACAATTCTTGAAAGATCCACTGTTACAATGTGTTGACACTAGCCTATGATCCACATTATTTGTCTAAAATTCAAGGTAAATTAGAAATCAATAATAGAGTAGCAAATATAAGTAATCCACTTGAAATTTTTCTTTTAAGACTTATGATGAAAACTTTCAACATGGAGAAAAGCAGAAACAATAGTAAAATTGCTGCCATTGTTAATAACATGTTGTCTTATTTATTTTATCTGTCACTGTATCTCTTGTACAGTCATTTCTACATTTGAGAAAACATCAGCTGTCACCCCTAAATATTAGTCTATTACTTTTGAGCCCCATCATTTTACACAATTTTGAATTTTTATGGAAGAGTTTAAGGAAATTGTAAAATGCCTTACATTCTGCATTTGATTGTTTATACTGTCATTTAACTTGTTCTTTTTATCCCCTTTTTACATACATATATTATAAAGATTTCATTGGGTTCTAAAAAATATTTCCAAGCTGATGCTGCCTATATCTAGAAACATGTAATACAGACTTTCAATAATTAGTCAAACTTAAAACTTGGTACGCATTGTTGGAGTCTATTATAAGGCTCCCTTATACAGTGAATAATCTGAATGGTGATATTTTTGTATCTCTATTTGTATAGTTATTATAAAGAGAAAATCAAATTTTGAAATTCTTGTCTATTTAGAAAACAGCAATATGAGATGCCTATGCATCAGAAACATTTTAATTTTTATTGTATTTACTTACTTATTTTGAGATGAAGTCTTGCTATGTTGCCAAGGCTGCCCTTGAACTCCAGGGCTTAAGTGTTCCACCTGTCTAAGCCTCACAGGTAGCTGGAATTCTAGGCACAGGCCTCCATACCTGGCAGTATTATAATTTGAGGCCAAAGCTGTAAAATTGAAATATTTGTTTATATATAATAGTTTTAATACCAACAGGAAACCATTTTGTTCACCTTTTCATTCTCCACCAATGTAATAATTGCCAGAGTATATGTAATTACTAAAGCTATTAAAAGAAGAAATAATCATATTCAGTTGTTCTGGGGCTGGTTTTTGAAAAGAATTACCTTTCTCATTGAGTCACTCTGTTGCAAATCAACAGACCACAAGCTTGATTTAATTATTTCTCAATGTATACTCTTCTATACCATTAGCTGTGGTCTGAATGTTTATGCCTCCCCAAAATTCTTATATTGAAATCCTATCCCTACGAAGATGGTTTTAGGAGGTGAGGCCTTGAGAATTTATTGGTCCTGGGAGTAGAGCCCTCATGAGTGGAGTACTTCCTCAAAAAGAGACCAAGAGAGGGGCTAGGGTTGTGGCTTAGCAGTAGAGTGCTTGCCTATCATATGCAAGACACTGGGTTCAATCCCCAGCATCACATAAAAATAAATAGAATAAAGGTATTGTGTCCAACTACAACTTAAAAAATATTTTTTTAAAAAAAGAGGCCAAGAGAGACCCCACCACCACTCTTTCTGCCATGTGAAGTTAAAGTGAGAAGACAGTTTATGAAAAAACAGGCCCTTATTAGGCATCAAATCTGCTGGCACCTTGATCTTGAAGTCTCCAGCCTCCTGAACAGGAGAAGTGAATTGTCTATTTGCCACCAAGTCTATAGTATTTTGTTATAGTAATCCAAGTGGACTAAGATACCACTGTGCCATGGGTTTTTTTTTTTTTTTTTGCTTCAATATCAAAGAATATTGATTATGACAATTCAAAATTATTTGACTGTTGTAGGTCCTTTTCACTTGCATATTTTTAAATCAACATCAGTTTCTATGGAGAGGAAAAAGCTGCTGGGATTATAAAGTGGATTGCATTGACTCTATTAGTCAATATGGAGATAATTCACATTTTAACACTATTAAGTCCACCACCCACAGCATGTATTTCTCCTTTTATTTAGATTTCTAATTTCAGCAATATTTTCTAATAATCAGAGTCAGATCCTCTATATATTTTGTGAAATTTATCCCTAATTAAGTAATAATTCTGTCATGGCAACTACTCTTGGTAAACAATTAGAAAAAGATCTTAACTACTGTAGGAATCATTTTTTGCATCTTAATTTTCCTATTACCTAATTAAGTTCCTTTGAGTTCCAGTGGCTTTTTGTAGATTTCTTAGGATTTCTATACACAAAATTAAGACACTTCTTTCTATCCAGTCTCAATATTCAACTCATACTGTGTTTTGTAGTTCCACGTTGAAAGTGTAAGAGTGGACATCCTTGGCTTTTGTCTAAGGATTGAAAAGATTTGTACTGACATGCTCAAATTATCACAACTCATGTCAGTAGAAATCCTTTAACCTGACTACTGTGTATTTTATAAAATATATTAATTTTTTGCTTTTTGGACAAAGCTGTCCCAAGATCACCTTGCAATTCCCCTGCACCATTGCTGGAAGTAATAATTTCTCTAAGAAATCTCAATTAACTTTGTAGGGAGTGATATAAAAGATGAAACATTGTGGACTGAATGTTTGTGTTCCAAAAAAAAAAAAAAATGCATACGTTAAAGCCAAGATCAACAATAGTATGATATTTGGAGGTGAGGGAAATAATTAGGTTAGATGAGTCATGAGGGTAAAGCCCCCATAATGAGATTAGAGTCCTTACAAGAATAAGAAGAGTGATCTATTCCTCCCTCTCAACCCCTCATCCCCCACCAAAAAAAGACCTGTGAGCACACTGTGAGAAGGCAGTTGTCTACAAGCCAGGAAATGTGCTCTTACCAAGAACTCAACAAACACACTAGCATCCTGAACTCAGACTTTTTCAGCCTCCAGAACTATGAAAAATAAATGTCTGTTGTTTAAGCCACCCAATCTTCGGTATTTTGTGATAGCAGCCTGAGCTGATTAAAGACAGATCTTGTTATTACAAATGGGTTCTGTTACACAACTATCTAAAAAATATGGAAGTGGTTGTGGAACTAAGAGAAAGGAATTTTGAGGTGCATGTTAGACACATGCCAAGCTAGGAGAAGCCAAGATTGCTGTAAAAGGACTTACAAAGATGATTCTGGTTAGGGCTCAGGAAAAAAAGAAAAAAGTTATACAGAAAGTTTCCAACTCCTTTAAGAATACATAAATAACCATGAACAGAATTTTGAAAAAAAAAATGGATGGTAAAGGCCATTCTGATGAGGTTTCTGAAGGAAATGTGGAAAATGTGTTAGACAATGGAGAAAAGGCTATCCATGGTATAAAGCAGCAAAGAATTTAGCTGAATTTTGTTCATATTGTAGTGTTTTGTAGGAAGTAAAATTGGATATTTAGCTTAGGAGATTTCTAAGCATAGTCATAAAGAAGTGGCTTGGGTCCTATTGATGACTTATAGTGAAATATAAGAAGGATGAAATGAATTGAAGAATTATTTGTTCAACAAAACAAACAATAACAAAAAATAAACTAGAAGATTGTTTATGTGTCACAAAATGAGAAAGTGTGTTTGGAAGAAAAATCCAAGGGTATGGCAAGGTACCATTGGTAAGATTAGTGTGGGTGTGAACCAGCAACCTAATCAGCTCTCAGCAAAAACTCTGCCAGTTTGAACTGAAGGGGACAGAGACAGGAAAATATGAAGAAGGCTGTTGACTTCTTAGATATCACAGGACTGAATTACAGAGCTATTTTCAGGGGTGCCAACACCTCAGTTTCAATAGACCAGACTGCAGCTGCTCAGAGTCCAGGGAATGGGGCAGTCTGGAGTCTTGAGGGCACTACTTCCACCTAGCAGTGTCTTTGGGTAAACCAAGACTCAGGATGCAACTGTACTTGAAAGGCTCACAGCATCACAGATAGTGGAGCATTGAATAAAAAAGGATTATTTTTAAAATTTACCATGTTGTCTTATTTGCTTTGATAGGTTTTAGAGTTGGTTGGGTTTCGCCTCCTCTTTCTTCATTGCAATTTCTACTTTTGGACTGGATTGTCTATTCTACCATTGTGTTTTGGAAGAACATAGCTTGTCAGATTTCCTGGGTTCATAAGTAGAATGGAATTTTGCCTCTGGTTAAATCATACTTCAAGTCTCACTCATATTTGATTTAGATGAGATTTTGGACTTTAGGATTAAGAGTCAATGCTGGAGCCGGGCACAGATTACACACTTGTAGGATTACACACTTGTAATCCAAGTGACTCAGGAGGCTGAGGCAGGAGGATTGCAAGTTTAAAGCCAGCCTCAGCACTTTAGCGAGATGCTAAGCAACTCAGTGAGACTCTTTCTCTAAATAAAAATATGAAAAATAGGGCTGGGGATGTGTCCCAGTGGTTGAGTGCCCCTGAGTTCAATCCCCAGTACCCAAAAGAAAAAAAAAACTCAATGCTAGAATGAGTTAAGATCTTTGGGGGTAATATGGAATGAATTTATTTTGCATGTGAGAGGGATATGAATTTGAAGGTGACTAGGGGGAAAATGTTATGGACTGAAATTTATGCCCCCCAAAATTCATAGGTGGAAGCTCTAATTACCAGTGAGATGTTATTTCAAGGTAAAGCTTTAGGTAATTAATTAAGTTTAGATGAAGTCAAGAGTGTGGAGCCCTCATGATAGATAAGATTAGTGCCCTTAAAAGAAGATGTGGTGGGGCTGAGGGTGTAGCTCAGTGGTAGAGTGCTTACTTAGCACATGTGAGGCATTGGGTTCGTTCCTCAGCACCACATAAAAATAAATAAATAAAGATATTGGGTCCATCTAAAAACAAAACAAAAAAAAAAAGCTGGTTTTCTCTTTCCCTTCCATGTGTTCCATGTGGATGCATCAAGGTGAGGCCCTGTGAACACACAGGAGAAAGCAGATCTGCAGACTAGAAGGAAAGCTGTCATCAAGAGCCCAGCCACACAGGCACCCTCATCTCAGACTTCCAGCATCCAGAACTGTGGATGAAATAAAATGTCCACTGCTTAAACCCCAGTCTATGGTGCTTTGCTATAGCAACTTGAGCTAAGATAAAAGCAAAACCCTGGATGCTCTGCTCACTACATTTTAGGTGATGTTTCTTAACCAATTCAGTTCATAGTGATAAAAACATTTTTAACCAAATTTATTTATTTTACATAGAGAAAGTGGCTTTGTATTTTTTTTTCCTTCTCGGACTAAATGTCTTCATTTCCAGTTAACAAATTTCCTGTCTACTTTTTAAAAAATATTCTTTTAGTTATACATGGACACAATATCTTTATGTTGTTTGTTTATTTTCATATGGTGCTGAGGATGGAACCCAGCGCCTCACATGTGTGAGGCAAGCGCTCTGCCACTGAGCCACAGCCACAGCCCCTTTCCATTTGTTGTTATAATGGAAACACAATATTTTCAGAACAACATTACTAAGGTTACTATAAAAATAAAAGTGATGAGTACTTTTAACTTAAATATTTAGAAATAATTAACATGTTTGATGCCATTTTTAAAAATATATAGAAAGTTATGTTTTAGCCACCCCTACAAGACAGGATGGACCCCCCCACCTAAACTTTAGTTCATATATGGAGACTGATGAACACACACACACACACACACGAAAGGGTTGTTATACATAGTGAGGTCCCTGGGGTCAGGCTTGGGTTTTTATTGTGGTTAAGATGTGGGATCACTTTCTTACCAGCTTGACTGGATGTGAGGTACAAGAAGAAGAAAGAGATGAGACTTAAAAGCTATGAGCAAACATCAAAAAGTGGAGTCAGACTTTCATTACAGTTCACCCCTGAAGTTTGGTTGATGACTGAAACATGCCATGTTTTGTTTAACTGAATTTGAACTTGTTAACAACAGCCATTATAGCACGCTATGAGACCTGAAGCCTGAAGCCTGTTAGGAAGGTGGACTTTCCACTGAGAGTCTCATGCAAGTGCCCAGCAGGTGCATTCAGAGAAGTGAGAAGAGTACTTGGTCATTGTCAATAATGTCTGGGATTCTGAAAGGGACAAGTGCCTCACTGAGGCCTGGTAAGATATTCCCAGAGTTATTTATCCCAAAGGGGAAACTCTTTGGACAATGGCCTAAGAGTCTGTAAAAATTTCTAGCCTGAAGCCAAGTATAACCTTGACATTACGGAGACCAGGGAGAGGAGAGCATGCTGATTGCAGATCACCTTTGTGCCACCATCTACCTCATTCTCATTCTCGTTAGTTACCCAATGCTAGCTGAAGTCCACACTGGAAACTGCTATTTCCTCCAAATTAATTTCTTAAGTTGCTTGTGGCTGCACATCAGCACAGAATACTTCAGCAGTACTGGGCCATCCATTTCTCCCCAAGGTTCTCCCTGTGCATACCATGAGCAAACCTGCAGAAATGATAAATGCCAAACCCACGGGGCACTTGGCAAGTGAAGAATAAAAGGATACTTACAAAGTATTTTCCAAATAAAAACATGATTTTAAAATAATTAGAAACCTTAGCAAACTAGATAGAAATAGAAGGGAAATTCCTCAACTTGATAAAGAACAACTACTGAAAAAATTGAACAAGCAACTTCAATCATAATGATGAAAGACTGAAATCTTTCCACCTAAAATCAGAAACAAAGGGTGGATTTCCGATGACACCACTCTTACTGTAACTTGAATTCTAGCCACTACTACAAGACAGGAAATGTAAACAGATTAGAATGGAAGAAATAAAACTATCCTTGTTTTCAGGTGGCAAGATGATCTATGTGTTAATTGATATATTTGCTAAGGCTGTCATGACATTATTCCACAGACTGGGTTGCTTAAGCAACGTAAAAATATTTTCTTTCTGTTCTGGAGGCTGGAAGACCAAGATTAAGGTATGGGTAGTTTTGATTCATCCTAAGGCCTCTCTTGTGGAATTACAGATGGCCACCTTCTTGCTGTGTCCTCCTATGATCTTTCCTTGGTGTGCACACATCCCTGTGTGCTTCTCTCCAAACAAGACATCTCCATCGAATAAAACTATCCTTCAAAAGTGATGAAGAAATTAATGCATTTCCACCTGAGGGAGTTCATCATCAATAGACCTGTTCTACAAGAAATGCTAAAGGAAGCCCTTCAGGTTAAAATGAAAGGACACTAGACAGTAACTCAAAACTATGTGAAAACATAAAGATAACTGGCATAGGTTCATACACAGGAAACTTTAAAAGCTTGTGTTATTGTAACTCCACTTTTTTCTACACTATTTAAGAGAATGATATATTTTTAAAAATTAATCTAGGTTTTTGGACATAAAATGGAAAAAAAGATTTTGTGACATCAATAACTGAAGGTGTTAGGAATGGAGTTTCATAAGAACAGAGTTTTCTATGTTATCAAATAAGGTGGTATAAGTTCAAGTTAAAGTATTATGACTCCAGGATATTAAGTGTAATCCCAAAGAAAGTGGTCATAAAATATATACAAAAGAAAATTAAAATGTTTCACATTTTAAAAATCAAACATAAAAGAAGCTTGTAATGCATAAAATAAAGAACAAAAAACATCAAAAACAAGTAGCAGAATGACAGAAGTAAGTCTTCCTTGTTAGTAGTTACTTTAAATATAAATTATTCAGCTCTTAAAGAAACACAGAGATTGGTAGACTGGTTTACAAAACAATACAAACAATTGAAAAATCCCATGATCCAATGATATGCTGTCTGTGGAAGACTCATTTTAGATTCAAAGGTTCAGATAAGTTGAAAGTGAAAGGATGGGAAGACATTCCATGTAAATTGTAACCAAAAGAGGGCAGGGGTGGCTATGCAGGTATTAAACAAAGTGTACTTATAAAACAATAAACAAAGGGCAGTATATATTTAGATTCAATACAACAAGAACACATGTAAACATTTACACACTGCTATGGTTTGGATAAAGTTTAAATGTGTCCCTCGAGGTCCACACACTGGAGGCTTGGTTGCTATTGTGATGGTGTTGAGGTGGTAGAACCTCTAAGAGGCAGGCAGGACCTAGTGGGAGATGGTGAGGTCATAGCAGTACTGGCCTAAGAAGGGTTCATGCTGGTCTCAAAGAGTGGAAGAGTTTTCACAAAAATTAGTTGTTATGAAGCAAGTTCATGGGTCTCCACTGTCTCTTACTTTCTGTCTTACTTTCTGTCTTGTTATGTGATCTCTCCCTCTCACAAGTGCTCCCATGATGACTTCCACCATGTCATGATGCAGCCAAAAGGCCCTTGCAAGAATCAAGAAGATGCTCTTGAATCTCCAGAATTTTAATCTCTTTCCTTAAGACAGCAGCCAGCCTCAGGTATTCTGCTGTAGCAACACCAAATGGAATAAGACATACCAGGTGTGGGGATGTAGCTCTGGGGTAGAGCTCTTGCCTAGCATGCATAAAGCCGTGGGTTCAACTCCCAGCACCACAAAAAGAAGTAAAAATAATTTTAAAAATAAAGTATTTCTCAAAAAGAAAAGATAGAAGATTCGAATTATTAAAATTAGAAATGAAAGTGGAGATGTTACTATTGATTCTACATAATAGGCTATCAAAATATATGAAGCAAAATTGGACAGAATTGAAAGAAGAGATAGAGAGTTCTACAATGCTAGTTGAAAGACTTCAAATACCCTGCTCTCAATAATAGATAGAACTGCACACAAGATCAATGAAGAAAAAAGGGACATAGCAAATATAACAAATCAGATCTAACAGAAATATACAGAACACTACCCAACAGTAACAGAATACATATCCTTTTCAAGTATTCATGGGACATCCTCCATGTTAGATCATATATTAGGCCACAAATAAAGATTCAGTGTATTTTAAAAGAGATATCTCCCCTGACCACAAAAAGATGAAGTCAGATTGTCAACAGCAAAATGAAAAAAAAAATGGACAACTCACAAATTTGTGGAAATGAAAGAGCACACTCTTAAACATTCAATATATTAAAGAAGAAATCATAAAGGAAGTTATAAAATACTTAGAGATGAAAATACAATATGCCCAAACTATGGAATATAGCAAAAGCAGTGCAAATAGGGAAATTTATAGGAATAAAGCTTACATTAAAAAGAGGCACAATCTCAAATTTATAAAATCAAACTTTACAACTTAGGAAACTAATAAGATAAGTACAAACTAAACCTAAAACTAGAAGATGGAAGAAAACAATAAGATTAGAACAGAGATAACTAGAGAATGGAAAAATGATAGAAAATAGCAACAGAACCAAAAGTTGAATGTTCAAAGAGCTTTTAAAACTTGACAAAACTTGACACTTAAGCTAGATTAATTTTTAAAAAAGATAGGGCTGGGGATGTAGCTCTGGGGTAGAGCTCTTGCCCAGCATGCACAAGGCCCTGGGTTCAATTCCCAATACCACAAAAAGAAGTAAAAATAATTTAAAAAATAAAGTATATTTCTCAAGAAGAAAAGATAGAAGATTCAAATTATTAAAATTAGAAATGAAAGTGAATATATTATTATTGATTCTACAGAAATAAAAACATGACAATAGAGCACTATGAACACCTGTATCCTAACAAATTGGATAACTTAGACATATGGACAAATTCCTAGAAACAGGAAACTTACCAAGACTGAGTCATGAAAAAATAGAAAATCTGAGTAGACCAATAAGTAGTAAAGAGAGTGAATAAAAAAAACATATACCCCCACCCAAAAAAATCACTGAACCTGAAAATTTAACCAATGAATTCTACCATTTAAAGAATTAACACCAATATTTCTTCAAATTTTTCAAAAAATTGTAAAAATGGGAAACACTTCTTAACTCATACCATGAGGCTAGCATTGCCCTGATACCAAACACCAAAACCACTACAAGAAAACTACCAACCAATATCCCTTATGAACAATAATGCAAAAAACTAGGAAACCAAATTCCACCCTGTCTAGATGGAATTTACTTCTTAAATGCAAGCATTTCTGACATGAAAATTTATCAATGTAATACACTAGTATCAACAGAATAAAGGGACAAAAACATCAACTCATGATGCTCATAAAACATTTGACAAAATTCAATATCAATTTATGATTTTAAAAACATGGAATAAATTAAGAATAGAGGAAATTATCTCAACATAAGCCAATTATGAAAATTCACAGCTGAAATCATACTCAATGAAATACTTAGAGCCTTTTGATCAGTAACAAGGATGCTCCCTTTCTCTATTTCAACACAGAACTATAAGTTCTAGTCACAGCAAGTAGGAAAAAAAAATGAAAGTAAAAAGAAATATAAAGGCACTAAAACTGGAAAGGCAAAAATAAAACTGTTTGCAAATGATATTTTCTTATATGGAGAAAATGCTAAAGCACCACACACACACACACACAAACGTTAGAACTAACAAATTCAGCAAAGTATCAGGATAAAAAAAAATCAATGCAGAAAAATGGGTGCTGCTACTCTACACTGATAATAAAAAATCCAAAAAGAAAATTATGGAAACCGTTTCATTTATAATAGCATCAAAAATATGATATTTAGGAAGTAAGCTGGAATTCTTTCAGTCTTAAAAAGAAGAGATTCTGGGCTGGGGCTCAGTGGTAGTGCACTTGCCTGGGGCATGTGTGAGGCAATGGATTAGATTCTCAGCACCACTTATAAATAAATAAAGTTCTATCAACAACTTAAAAAATATTAAGGGGCTGAGATTGTGGCTCAGCGGTAGAGTGCTCGCCTAGCAGTGGTGGGGCCCGGGTTCAATCCTCAGCACCAATAAAAATAATGTGTTATGTCCACCTACACCTAAAAAAATAAATGTTTTTTAAAAGGAATTTATTTTAAAAAAGAAGAAATTCTGACACATGTGACAGCACTGATGAACCTTGAAGACATTATACCAAGGGAAATAAGCTAGCCACAAAAACAAATGCTTATGATCCCACTTATATGAGGTATTGAGAGTGGTCAAATTCACATAAAGAGGAAGTATAATGATGGTTTCCAGGACCTGGGATGGGGAGGAAGTGGTGAAGGCGCTCCCCCTCCCACTGTCTTGACAGGGTCACAGTGAGGATGAATGCTGGCAAAGCCACTCTCCCACTGTCTTGACAAGGTCACAGTGAGGATGAATGCTGGCAAACCGAAATCATGAGACCCTTTTTTATGTAATTGGGACTTTTCATTTTCATGCTCATGTTCCTGACAGGAGGCATGAGTATGTTAAATGCTAAACCAAATTAAATTTCAGATGGCTAGAACATAACAGGTAGTTCATGACTTGAAGGCTGTTCTACTACCCCTCAATATGACAAGGACAAAATAGAAGGCTGCTCCTCTATCTCAGTACACTGAGGACAAAACTGATAATGGACAACAATCATTCTCTGAAAGGTCACGAGAATTTTAAGCACCACATTGATTATATCAACTAAGAATCCAAGCCCATATTTCCGGCCTCTTAGAAAGCCTAATCATTAGGCTTATTGCACAAAACCCACCATATGTAGTTTTATTTTTGATTAAGGAAAAGTTATGTTATACACTTAGGAAAGTTAAGGCATATGAAGGTATATTCTCCTCTTTTCTATAAATCCTCTTTTACTTCACATAGGGACTTATGATGAGCATAGTTAATGTTGGCGGTAAATGGACTGATGTTTAGAACTTGCCTTTTACTGAGAGAGATTACAAAGATATAAGAACAAGTGCACCTTGGGGCTGGGATTGTGGCTCAGCGGTAGAGCGCTTGCCTAGCATGGGAGGGACCCAGGTTTGATCCTCAGCACCACATAAAAATAAAGGCATTATGTTGTGTCCATCTACACCTAAAAAATAAATATTTTAAAAAAAGAACTAGTGCACCTTGACTAAGAAACAAAAAAAACTCTTTGAGAAAGCAGTTCAACCAGTTTTATGAGAATAAATGTAGGAATTAATTAAAGCAACTTTGTAAGACATATTTTTAGAATAATGATAGAAATATTATTTTGTTTAGATTCTTGGGTTTAGAATTCTTAAGTTTTTAGCTGTATGGCTTTCTGATATGCTTTAAGAATGGTTTATAGAATTTAAGAATGGTTTGTAGACTTTAGGATATTTTAAGTATAAGATTTAAGGGGATTTCTTTAGATGGGAATTTTAGATTAAGAATAAGGTGCAAGTATACTTTAAACTTAAAGGTTAATGATAGGTGAGGAGACTTAGAGTCTGGTTATGTAGTTTGGCATTAGCTAATAAGAAAATAGCATATCTTGGGAAAAATAGTACATCTTCGGAAAAATCTGAAAATGTAAATTAGTGATGCATTTTATTAACGATTCTGTACACTTAATAAATGATAACTAAATGCCACATCCTGGAAAAATGTAAATTGATGTTACATTTTTCTATATCCCTAGTGATGGTTAAGAAAATGTCACATCTTGGCAAAGTTTTTGAAATTGTATAATCAATGATGTATTCTGAATCCATAATGATGAGAAAAATTGCAATAAAAGATGACCCAGAGAAAGCTGTATTAGATTTCTCTCTCTGGAGATTGCTCCAGTGGAACAACCCCTGTTTCCTCCTTTTCATTGATGCCACTCATCCTTCAGGACTCCCTGGACCCCACAAGGGTATAACCCTGGCAAGGAAGGACAATGGTAGCTATTATTTAGTTGGTATAGATTTCAGTTTTGCAAAATGAAAAAGAATTCTGGAAATGGATGCTAGTAATGGATGTAAAACAATATAAATATACTTAATACCACTGAACTGTACACTTAAAATGATTAAGGTGCCAAATTTTTTTGCTATGTACTTTAAAACTTCTAATAAATCAAAAAAAATTGTGGTGTACTCATCCAACAGTGCTCTGCTCAGCAGTAAAAGGAATGAACTAGACATAGCCACAACCCAGAGATTCTCAAAATAATTATGCTTTCACATACAGTCATTCTCTCCTGTTGAAATCTAAAACAACTTAGTCAACATAATTGTTAAAAAAAAAAAAAAAGATAACTGTGCTCAGTATAAAATAAATCAGACTAAAAAAGAGTATAATATTTTATGGTTTTAATTATATGCAATTCGAGAAAAGTTAACAAATCTATAGTGGAAAAAAAAAGGTAAATCAATAGCTTTCCTAGGACTGCAGGAAGGGATAATAAAGGGGTATGAGGTAGCTCTATGGGTGATGGATATGTATGGGAGGCCATCCTCACACGTGATTTGAGTTACCTCCCTGGCTGGTGTCCAGAGCTTTCCCCACCCTCCTCAGGTCCGAGGGCTTGTCCGTGTGGAGATGTGTCTGGCCACTACCCCGAAGACCCAATTGTCACCCCTGACCTTGGGACACTGCCCCCCTTAATCTTCATTGGATGGGATTTTCCCCAGAATTTTTTGTTCCCCAATAAAAGTCCACTCCCTGGCGTATTCTCTCTCTCTCCCTAGCCTCTTCAGTAAACCTCGCTACCAAATAGGTGGCTGGAGGCTGGAGCTAGGAGGAGCCGTCCTGGAGCTGGTTTAAAGGTAATTAGAGTCTTGTCTCTTTAATTCAAAACTCCTTAGAGATTTCTCACGTTTTGAACCTTCATTCATGAAGCTGGTGCTGGTCACGGGCTAAAGATATCTTTAATATCATAATTACGATAATGTATTTATCATAATTATGATATTAAATATCATAATATCATATGATACATATGAGTAATGTATTTCAAAATTTATCAAATGTGTGCAGGTATAGTCAATTATTGTGTGACAATTATATTTTAACAAGACATTAAAAGAATTTGTTGCACATAAAAATCTGACCACCCATTTTAGAAAACTAGTAGATTTAGTAACCTTTATATTAACTCTGCCATCTCTCTCCTCATGCCTTGGCAAGCAAAGAATGTGACATCCATGGAGAACAGGATCCTTTCTCTTAGTAGAAAGGCCAGCAATGGCCTTGAGATGCATTGTGCATACAGCCTACAGTATGTTTAGATTATTTGCTCTCGCAGCAAATTTATTTGTAGGACAGACATGGTAAGATTCTGAGAATTTCAGCAAATCCTGAATTCTGCACAGCCACATTCAAAGGAAGCTTGTGGATGCACTTTTAGTGTAGATCCATTCCTGCTGGTTTGTGATAATCTCACCTATGCCCTATAATCATGCTCTATGTTTCTGTACAAATTATGGGTCCACCTGGGCTTGGAACATCTTGGTAAAAAGAGACATCTGTTAGAAGATGCTGAACCTCAGGTACCAGTTAAATAGCAACTGCTTAATACTGCTAGGGGAAAAGGGATACATTAGCTCCTGAAAGCTTCCACCTTATCTAGCATCCATAGGAAATCTCCCCTGTGCAGATTTTTGGGTGAACAAGGTTCAACATCTGTCTGACACCTCCTCATATAGCCTACTCTCAGAGCTTCTCTCTGGTGTGTTGTTGTGTTGAACAAAAAGGGACACATCCTCTAAGTATGAACTGCTCCTAGATGTCTTATAGGTTGTCACAACTGCCCCCTCCTTAGGATAACATGGTCATATTATGAAAATTCATAGCATTCAGACTGCAAAAATGGGCTCACCAAGCCACATGATCTTTCCTTAAAACCCCTGGGGGGCAATGCACAAGGCCAGATCTGGGCTGAGTTGTTCTTTACCATCAAACTGTCCCTTCTGAGGCAGTAAATTTGGAGGCACACACAACACTTCTTTAATTTAGTAGACATTTGCTCTGTTCTCATTCCACTCCTAACAGTGATCAGAACACAGAGATTAAAGGTGGCTTTATCAATAAAGCCCTTGTTATCACACAAAACAGCAATGTGCAGTAGGTATTTGGGCCAGGTAACACAGAGGCTGAATAAGTCCATCACAAGAATCACATTAGACCAATGTCCCTGAAAGAGGGAAACCTTTTCTGCAAGCTGCCAGTAGAACCCCACTCAGGTCTTCATGGCTAAAAATGGATCATGTCCACGGATAAATCTGCCACAGGGGAAGGGAAGGACATCTTCCAATGGCCTCAGGCTACTGATCATTCTCTCCAGGGAGCAGAAAGAGATCTGCCTTCCCTGAGTGCTGTGGAGAGGCTGACATACACTCTGGAGGTCTGTCAGTGGGAGAGCTTCTGTTATAAATCCTCACAGTGACAGAACTCTGATAACATTCACCGTCGGAAAATGCAACTCAGCTCCTGGAAGCTTCCACCATATCGAGCCTCCATAGGAAATCTCCCCAGTGCAGACTATTGGTTGACCAAGGTTCAACATCTGTCTGAGAGCTCCTCATAAAGCCTACTCTCAGAGCTTCTCTCCGGTGTGTGGTGTTGTGTTGAACAAGGAGGGAGTACATTCTCTATATTCCTTTCTCTGGCGTGAATTTTCTGATGCTGAATGAGGGTGGGCCTTCGGCTGAAGGCTTTCCCACATTCATTACACTCATAAGGCCTGTCTGGTTTGTGAACTTCCTGGTGCTGACTCAGATTTGACCTTTGTCTGAAGGTTTTCCCACATTCACTGCACTCAAAAGGCCGTTCATCAGTGTGAAGCCTCTGGTGGTTATTGAGGCTGGAGCTTTTGTTAAAGAATTTCCCACATTCACTACACTGATATGGTCGTTCACCAGTGTGAAGTCTCCGATGGCTATTAAGACTGGAGTTTTGGCTAAACAATTTCCCACATTCGTTGCACTCATAAGGCCGTTCACCAGTGTGAACTCTCTGATGTTTCATGAGGTCAGAGCTTCGGCTGAAGGCTTTCCCACATTCATTACACTCAAAAGGCCTGTCTGGTTTGTGAACTTCCTGGTGCTGACTCAGATTTGACCTTTGTCTGAAAGTTTTCCCACATTTACTGCACTCAAAAGGCCGTTCACCAGTGTGAAGCCTCCGGTGGTTATTGAGGCTGAAGCTTTTGTTAAAGAATTTCCCACATTCACTACACTGATATGGTCGTTCACCAGTGTGAAGTCTTCGATGGCTATTAAGACTGGAGCTTTGGCTAAACAATTTCCCACATTCGTTGCACTCATAAGGCCGTTCACCAGTGTGAACTCTCTGATGTTTCATGAGGTAAGAGCTTCGGCTGAAGGCTTTCCCACATTCACTGCACCTAAAAGGTCGTTCACCAGTGTGAATGGTCTGGTGTTGAATGAGACTAGCAATGTGGCTAAAGAATTTTCCACATTCATTGCACTTATAAGATCTTTCTCCAGTGTGAACTCTCCAATGTTTAATTAGGCTGGAGTTGCAATTGAAGGATTTCCCACATTCCCTGCATTCATGAGCACTTCTACCAGTGTGAATCCTCTTATGATGAATGAGGTTGGAGCGATGGCTAAAGAATTTCCCACATTCACTGCATTCATATGGCTTTTCTCCAGTGTGAACCCTCTTATGTTGAATAAAGTTGGATCTTCGGCTAAAAAATTTCCCACAGTCGCTGCACACATGAGGGCTTTCACCAGTGTGAACTCTCTGATGCTTTATGAGACTGGAGTTTTGGCTAAAGAATTTGCCACATTCGCAGCACTCATAAGGTTTTCCTCTGCTGTGAACCCTCTGGTGTTGAATGAGACTGGTAACATGGCTAAAGAATATTCCACACTTGCTGCATTCATAAGGCCTTTCTCCAGCATAGATTCTCTGGTGCTGAACAAGTGAGGATTTGTCGCTCAAAAATTCACCGTCCCTGAATTCACAGCTCTTGTTATGTCTTCGCATAGTTTGAGAATCCACTGCACCTTCACTGCTCCTGTGTGACTCCTCCACACTTGGAGTGACGTGATGCTGCAGAGAGCCTGATGTGGTCGCAAAGTCCTTCCTGCTGTCCCTGCACATGAAAGTCTTCTCTGATGTGTGGTCTCTGAAGGTCTTCATAGGACAGGCTCTGCCTTCCTCCCTTCTGACAGACCTGTCTGCATTCTGCTGTGCCTGTTGCTGGAGAGGACTTGCATTGACCTTGAACCCTCTCCCATTCACCTCACACATGGACGGCTTCTGCATGGGATATGTTGCCTGGTAGTCTTTCAACTGTAGGCTATACGTGTCATAAGGGTAGGTCTTCTGGGTAGATAGAGCTGCCTTGGAATTCCTGTCCTGTGAAACTCCTTCTACAGAGACACTTTGTTCAGAAGGTAGCTTCTCACCCTCTCTTCCTTGGCAAAAATCTGCAAACAGAGCAATGCTAGTGAAGTTCATATAAACTTTGATGAAAACACCCCAGTACATATCCTTGTCCAACCCTGGAATGAGTCCATAGAATTGTTGGTAAAGTGAGAGGCCTCAGGACAAAGTAAAAAATGCTATGCTCTGCAGTCTTATGCTTGACCAAGTCACAAGACAAGAGAGGCCTTATTAGAACCAAGAACAAAAGAATGGGGTACAGTACAGGGTGGAGAGGCCGTATCTCTAACTCACTTCTCTCCAAAGCCTTTCAGATGGGTCTTCACTGCTGTAAACCTTTGAGGGCTATGCATCAGGTCAGGCCTGGGAAAATCTGATTCCAACTGAGTTTTCAAGCACTTAAAGGAAATATGCATATCTCAGGATTTACAAAATGGAATCCAACACTGGAGAGTGCTACTGAGGAAGCTGTAGCAAGGAGGAGACGTGAGGCCAGAAAGGTGGGGCCCAACCAGGGACCCAAAGTCAGAGCAGAGATGCCAAGTGGGCAATAGGGAAGGAAAGGTAGAGATGAGTGTGGCCACTGGCTTTGGCACTAATGATGAATATAAGAAAAATGGTGGAATATTTTGAACACACTATTGACACCCCATCCTCCCCAGCTCCCACTTACCAGAACCAGGCCTGCCATAAGCCCCTCTTGCCATGGCAGTTGTCATATCCACTCTGTCAGGCACCCAGGGCTCTTTCCCCATATTCAGCTGGGCAACTATGTGGGACCTGAAAGATGTAAGTCCTGAGGGAAAGACAAGGAAGGTCAGTGGCCAGCACCTACCTGGGGGAACTAACCCACATCAGATCACAGAAAACTCAATATTACAAAAAGAACACACAGAGGAAGTCTGGCAGGAATATCCAGTGAGCAAGTAGCCACCACACGAGCACTTGGAATTTCTGGCACTCAAGCACAGGAAATGTGGGCAAAGGACAGCAGAACCCAAACCACTGTCAGGGATCTAGACGACCATCCAGGTGAGGAGTGGCCAAATCAGATGGGCTCTACCAGGCTGACTGCTAGGCTCCTTCTGCCTGAACACTTCTCTGCAAGGCTCAGGCAGCAGGTGTGGGGCTGATGGGGGACACGAGGATACTGCACACAGCTCCGCCCTGGAACCCACAACACATGGACTGGAAAGTGGAAGCAGTTCCCATGGTCTGGCTGTGAGAAGGAAAGAGCTGTCCCTTGAGCAAAGGGGACAGGCAGAGACAAGCTCAGGACACCTAGGAGGACATGACGGCCTTACCCAGTGAGGCTGTGAGTGCAAAGTTCTCCAGCATCACATCACAGTAGAGGAGCCTCTGAGCCTCGTCCAGCAGTCCCCACTCCTCCTGAGAGAAGTAAATGGTCACGTCCTCAAAGGTCACACAGCCCTGCTATGATGAGGACATTTCATTCTGTGATCAGTCTCTCTCCTCAGCATGCCCTACCTGTCCCCTGCTCACCCTCCTCCCTCACCCTGCTCCCCAGCTCCAGGAAGACACCAGGCCCAGTTCCTGCTTGCTCTTTTCTCCTGCTCCACATGACCACTCTGTCAGCCCACAGATGGCCACGGAGCAGTGGGTACAGGGACACCATCTAAGCTCTGGCCCTGTCCTGGAGGGGCTAAACCCCTCTTCAACCCCCTTCCCTAGTGCCATCCACGTCATGCTTCTCAGGCTCAAACAAAAGGGGGCTCCGTCTTTTCCCCTAATCCCCAGTGTGGATCCCCTCGGCCAAGAGCTCACTCCTGGATGCGCTTCACTCCTTGAACAACTCTGGACCTCACCACTCCATGCTCGCTGTCACAGCTACCCTCTCCCCTGTCCACAGCACAGCCATCTCCATGGACTCCCACATGTCACTCTGCACATGGCACCCAGAGAGTGCTTGACAAATACAGCCATGATCCCATTCTGCCCTGGGCCTTTGGTGTCACCCACTGCCAAAGGTAACCTCACCTCTGCTTCTGAGACCTGACCTGCTCCTGGCTTCAACATGAACCACCCGGAGCACACACAGATGAGGTGTCAGGTGCACTTGGCCCCTCTGTGTTGTAAATGCCATCCCTTCATCACCCACACTCAAAGCCAATCCCTCTGCTCTTCCTACTCCCATTCACAGTCTAGATCTTGAATGTCCCCCAAAGTCCCATATGTTGAAGACTTGGTCCCCAGCCTGTGATGCTATTGGGAGGGGGTGGAACCTTTAGGAGGTGTGGCCTACTGGAAGGAAATTAGGTCCTTGAAGGGCACATTGGGATCCCAGCCCCTCCTCTCGCTTTGCTTCCTAGCCATCATGAGCTGAACACTCTTTCTCTTCCACAAGTACCACCATGATGGACTATGCATGCACACTCAAAGCAACAGGGCTAAGCCATGATGGACTGAAACCTCTAAAACCATGAGATACAACAAACCTTTGTTCCTTTTAAGCTGATTACCCCAGGATTTTGTCACAGCAATGTAAAGCTAACTAATACATCCCACCATCCCACAGCAACAATTGTTGCTGGCAACAATTCCAACTAATTACCTACCCCTGAGCCCATTCCTCAGCCTGACTGAAAATCCCCAGGTTCCATTAAGGGTCACTACAAAATTCTGGAAAGAACAGGGGGGTGGATAAGGACAGCCCAAACCTCACTGGAGCATTACTTCTCTGATTACCAAACCTCAATATCCATCTCCTACCTATGCCCCGAGGAAGATCTGGCCACTTGCCAGATGCTTTTATCCCACACAGCATCCCTCGCCATGACCACCACTCTTCCTCATCCATTTTTGTGATGCCAAACAAGCCAACCCTGATGCCCAAGCAAGATGTCCTACTCTCAGTTCTCCAGCCACACCTTCCTCTTACCAGGATTGTCACCAGGACCTGAAGATTCCATCCTCTTAAATCTGCCACCTATCTTCACTCTTGTCAACACACGATGCCACAATTTGGATGTTTTGCAGAGAGAGAGAGAGAGAGAGAGAGAGAGAGAGAGAGAGAGAGAGAGACCCCCCAAACGAGAAAAGCAAGGGCTATTTCTTCAGAGCTGGCTAAACCAAGGGAGTCAGCCTCCATTGCTGAGGGTTTGGCAGAGGCTCAATGGGAGGCAGAACTGGGGGAAAGCATTATAATGGAGAACAGGGAGAGCTGCAGGTATGCCCTAACTGGAGGCAAAGGGCGAGGCTGGCGGATGTTGTTTGTAAGTGGACTCACAGAAGCAGAGCAGTCTGTATGATGGGTCGGGGAACACATTTGGCTTTTTGTGTTTGGTCCTAAGTTGGACACAGGAAAAACAATCACAGTTGTCAGTTATTAATCAAGCCTGGACCACACAGGTGATCAATTGTCACTGAAGTTGTTATTTAATTAGCTGGACTGTCACTAGAGATGGCAATCTGGCTTCCTGCAAGTCTGACTTGCAGCAGGCTGGCCTCCTGGGGTGTGTATGAACTTGAGGGGGTGGTTTCCTGGGCAGGTTTCGGGTCAGAGTGCCACTTTTACATATGGTCTGGCCATGGTTCAGTTTGCATATTGTTCTCATGCCCTTAATTAACACCTCCCCCCGCCAGAACATATATTATCAATCCACTCTTCAAATCCACTCAGAATCTTGAAAACATCAGAGATTCAACATGGCTAAAACCTAACCTATTTCCACCAAAAATTCCCACTAGAACCAACCTCCTCTCTCAGTTAACAGATCATCCATCCTTCCTGCAGCTAAAACCCAGAACCATGGTGTCATTTGTCCTCCTTCTCACCTGCCCATCAGAAAGTCTGCTCAGCAGATCCAGAATCCACCTGCAGTTCTTCTACTGACCTGGACTACTGCAGTGAGCTACTCCTTGGCCTGCCTGATGTCCATCCTCACCACACATTCAAGTTTCCACTCTGCATCCACAGGGAGTCTGGTTAAGATCCAAGTCCTACCACCTTCATCTGCCGCAGTCCGGCTGGGCAAAATAACCGAGAGGTGACAAGCAACTTGAAGGTTGAATCAAGAACGACTTTATTGCGAGTGAACTCAGCAGGAACTGAGCGAGAACTCAAAGTAGCGGGCACCCAAGGTAGCAGGAGCCACTTCTCTGCGGGACAGCAGAGGTACATATACCCAACTAATTACACACAGCTTAACTCAATTAACATCACCTAGATACAGCAGTCAGCCAATAAGGAATCCTCATCATCTTAATGGCTTGCTGGCGTTGCTTCACAAACTTCTCCTCCTGGCAAACTGCCAGGCGCCATCTTGACTTGATTTGCATCCCCAACGTTCATCCTCTGCTCTAAATCCTCCACGGCTCCCAGCATCTTCTGGGTGGGCTGCCTGGTTCCAGCAGACACAGAAACAGTAACCTCACATTTCCTGGCTCCCAACTCACTGCACACAAATACACACACACCGACCCTCACAAACACTTGTACATGCAGGTTCCTGTGGGCAGAAAACCCTTTCTCCCTCACCCTTCAGAGTGCAGAAATGGAAACGGCTCTATGTAAGTCCTGGCCTGCATTCCAGGACCCTAAGCCTGGAATGACGTTCCCTGCCCCCCAGGGTTCTCTGACTCAAGCAGGGAGAGGAGCGCCAGGACCAAGAGGGTGGGGATCCCACCACAGACGGTCTGAAGACCACCTACTCACCTGCCTGGGGCCCATCAACGCCGCCACAGCCATTGAGGCCTGGGAAAGGTCAGAGGCAGGTGACAGAGGTGGCTCTCAGGGACTCAGCCCCACCACCACCTATCCTGCCAGGCCCGGGTGAGACAGGACCCCGGGCTGAGGGTGGTGCTGCCGCCCTCAGTGCCCCCTCCCTAAGCCGTGTAAAAGGCGCACAGGGCCCAGGCCGCCTCTGTGGGTGCGGAGAGCGGGCGGACCTCCAGACCCCGGCGGACACCCCAGTTCCAGGGGGTCCCGGCTGGTGCAAAGGCGGGACGGAGGGTCCGAGCTTCCCCGTCCTTCCTGCACGATCCGGAAAAGCCCCCCGGGCAGGGTCAGCGGCTAGGCCCCACGTTCCCACCCGATCCAGGGTCTCCGGCTGCAGGGACTCAGAGCCGCCACCGGGAAATGACTCGCCGGACTGTCGCGCAGGAAGTTCCAGTCTCCGCCTCCGCGGCCAGAAGTAAAGCCGCTCTCCTGCAGCCGGTGGCCGGGCGCCAGCCGCCGATGCACCAGCTGAGCCCCAGGACCCGGTCTCCTTTCCGCCCGCGGCCCGGCAGCGGGGGCGGGGCCTGGGCGGGGCCCGGGGCGGCTCCGCCCCCTCCGCCGGGCCGTCCCTGAGTTTTCCTCTTAAAGGGACCTTTCCCAGCGCTAGGTCACGCCCGGGACGGATCCCGCACCCGTCCTGCCGGTGTGGGTATTGGTGAGCCCTTCACCCCTCACTCAGGGATCTAGATTCACGTTGAAAACTGAAGTTAATACCTGATTGGCGGATCTTTGTGTACGAATATTAAGTGTTCTAATTCAGTCCTTCTCAAACCAGGACGTTGGCATCGCCTGGGAATTTGTTGAAATGCAAGTTGGAGACAACAACCCAAACTTAAGGACTCCGAAATTCTAGGAATGGGGTTCAACTTTCAATGCCTTAACAAGCCATTTGGGGCGATCAAGCAATCTTTGATTGCTCCAATTTGAGAACAGGGACTCTCTAAAATCCAGTATATAAAATGGGGAAAATAACACTACTCACATCTAATGGGTAACAGGATACATGGAAGGTACATGGTTTCTGCTTTATATAAAAGTTACTGCTATCATTATCATCATCATCATCATCATCCCAAGACTCACAAACAGGGCTGTGAAAGGGCAGTAAGAGACCCTTCTCAACAAGGTCATTTAGGGTATTTGTCAAAATATAAAATACAATGCTCTCTAACTCAATAAATACGTGAAGGCATAAGGTTGTATCCCTTGGGTCCTTTCATATTATTTTCTCATTCTTCTTTTATGAGATGCATTTATTTTTTAATTTTTAAATTGATTTTAAAATGACCTGTGTTTATTATGTACAGGATGATATTTTGGAAATAAGCATTGCAGAATGGCTGAATAGAGCTAACTGGCATATGCATTACCTCTAAGAAACAGGAGCTTTTGGCTTCATACAGTCACTCTAAATGGGTGCTGAAAAGGGGCCACCCTGCCATGTTGTTGGTACAAAGGACTATCTTATGGAGGTTCAGGAGAGGAGCTTACATTGCCTGGGCCTTATCTAGCACCCTAACCATCCTGGTGTCCCATTAGCTTCACCTCCTAATACGTGCCAGATTGTCCCCTCCAACACTACCACCCTGGGCCAGTTCACTGTTAATGTACTCCTGAACAGGGGAGTGGACACCTCCCTGGGACCCCACATCAATTCTTGTGTTCTTCATACAGCATCCCCAGTCAGATTTAATCAGATTATGTCACTGGTTAAAACCCTTTCTTGGCCTCCAAACAGAGGTAGAATAAATCCAGATTTCTCATTGTGATCCACAAAGCCCTGTAATCTGGCCCTGCCCTTTCCTCTCTCCCTTCTGGACACACTGTTGTTCACCTGGACTCTGCATCTTGGCATGTCCCGTCCTTTGCCGGGGATGTTTTCTCTTTGAAACCATCTGTTCAGGCATCAAATCACCTCATTTCCTGTCTACTTACCTCATTACTGCTCTATATCCCCTATGGTACAATTTAATTTTTTTAATCTTTGTTCTTATCTTATTTTGTGTTGCTATAACAAAATACACTAGGCTAGGTACTTTACAAAGAAAACTGATTTATTTGGCTCATAAATCAGGTGCTGGAAAATCCAAATAGCATGATATTAGCATCTGGCAAGGGCCTACCTGATAGTGTCACAAAGGGGCCAACCACATGGTGTGGCCTTGCTTTATAACAACCTGTCTCGAGAACTAATTCACACTTGTGAGACCAACCTACTCAAGAAGATCAACACTAGTCCTTCCTAAGGTTCTTCCTACTCAAGAAGATCAACACTAGTCCTTCCACATGGGGTGGCCTTGCTTTATAACAACCTCTCTGTCTCGAGAACTAATTCACACTTGTGAGACCCAACCTACTCAAGAAGATCAACACTAGTCCTTCCTAAGGTTGGTACCTACATGACTAGTCATCTTCTACTGGGCTCCACCTCTTTAAGATCTACCACCTCTCTTTACCATTACAATGAGGACCAAGCTTCCAACACCTGAACCTTTGGGGAACCAATCATGTGCAAACTGTAGCACCACATGAGGACACTGAGGCCCAGGGAGAAGTGGCATGCATGAGGCCATTCAGCTGGTAACCATCATAATTCACTCAGCTGGAATCATAGTTTATCCCCAGAGTATAAATTCTTTCCCATTAGACCATTCTTTGCCCTCTGCACCTGCCCTTCCTTACCCAAGTTCCGATTCTCCTGTCCTTTGTGTTTCTGAAGGCCACAGGATTCAGTCCTAGTGGAAGTGCTGATTCTCTGAGCCTTTATGAGTGTTGCCCACACTACACAGTGAGTTCCTGCCCTGCTCAAGGCCAGGCCCCATGTCTCTGCCCCCATGTGTTCCAGCTCCCTTCAGTGTGCCCAGGACACAGTGTATGCCCATATGTGTGAACAGAGGGTCTCCCGTGATTATTGTCCATTGTACCAGCAAGTGCACAGCAGATCCCTTCAACCAAAGACAGGACAATAGATGGGGAGAACCAGGTGATAAGGGAACAAATGACAGAGTCTTTTGTCCTCTGGGCATCTCACTTCTGCTTCAGGACAAGTGTGAGCCCAGTTCTCTACATGAGAAGATTTATTTCCAGATCTGGAAGTTCCTGTTGTAAAAGGAGCTTCCAGATCTTGAAATAAAGACCCTGGACTAGGAACCATGGTACTTCAAGAGAGGGCTTTCTTGGACTCTCTCAAACCCAGGTGTCAACTGGCACAGTAGTAGGTACTGTGTTGACAGTGAATGAGGACAGTGCAGGCCACAGTTCCCAAAAGATAATTCCTTTCTCAAAAAAAGAAAAAAGAAAAGAAAACTATACACACTGTCATTTAATATGATAACTCTATTAACTCGTTGAAAGGAGAAAACTCATACAGTAACAATAGGTAATATAAAGTTCCTGCCCACAACGACGAGGCCAAACTAGAAATGTTTTCACTAAAAACTTCTGAGGAGGGTTTACAGTAAAGAAATTATTATTTTTATATATTTCTTTGTAATATGTTTCTACCTTGAGATAACACTGATCATTTCATGTATCTTGGCGAATACTTTCAAATAAAATCCCAAGGAAAGAACCCCTAAAATATTCCATAGAAACCTATATGCACCTACATATTTTTGTCTGGCCAAGCTGTTAAAATTCCATTCACTTTATTTTACAGCAACATGTCACATAATCTTCTATAAGATTAAACCATGACAGTCTGGCCCCAGATAGCTGTAGTTTAACCCATAGAAAAGGAACAAAGTGAATTTGGAAAGAAGAGGTGAAGTACAGGGGGGTTTTAAGACAGTGACACGATTCTGTAGGATTCTGGGATGGTGGATACATGACATTATGCACTTGTCAAATTAAAAAAATGCATGGAACTTTATAGTATAGAGAGTGAATTTTTTTTCTAGTGCTAGATATTGAACCAAGGAGCCCTCTACCACTGAGCCACATCTTCAGCCCTTTGTTTTTATTATTTTATTTTGAGATAGGGTCTTGTAAAATTACTGTGGTTGGCCTCCAACTTGTAATCCTCCTGCCTCAATTCCCCAGTTGCTAGGATTACAGATGGCACCACTGTGCCCAGCTAGAGAGTGAATCTTTTTTTATACCTTTATTTTATTTATTTATTTTTATGTGGTGCTGAGGATCGAACCCAGAGCCTCGCATGTGCTAAGCGAGCGCTCTACTGCTGAGCCATAACCCCAGCCAGAGAGTGAATCTTAATGTATGCAAATTTTAAAAATCACTTAGGTGGTCATGAGATCCCAGGAAAGAATTCAGACTGTGATAGGAGAATAACTGCATTGCACATGTATGAAACAAGTTCATTGATGAGGGTGAGGGAATAAGTGCTGACCTAAGTCACTTTCAAAATCAAAGAAGTCTGTAAGACTGAACACTAAAAGAACTGCATATCCGCTATACTCTAGTTGATAAAGTTAGTTCCCACAGAGGTACAGGTTGACAATCCTAATACCCTAGGTTTCCAATACATCAGTCAGGTACTCCTCCAAAGCTGTCTCCCACTGGTCTAGATGTTAATGCTCTTCTTCTTACCCTTGTGAGAGTGATTGAGTTCCACTATCTGACCTGAGTTGCTTTCAACAGAGACTCACTCCATGAAGAGTCTCTTTAGAAGTCCGTGCTGGCATATCTGCCTGCATTGTTCTTTCTGAAGTACAGAGGTTGAGGTCTGGGTCTGTAAGGGGAATCTCTAAAAGGTCCAGATGAGGAGTTGTTAAAGTGTTGATGCCTGCAATGCAGCCATGTGATTGCTCTTCTGTTAAGAAAGAAAAGCAACAGGGTTAGGATTCTGAACATCGGTGGAAAGTAATGTGAGAGGGAGAAAGCGAAAGAATCTCAAGAGAGGTAAAGTGAGGGCTGGGGTTGTGGCTCAGGGGTAGAGTGCTTGCCTAGCATGTGTGAGGCACTGGGTTCGATTCTCAGCATCACATGTAAATACATAAATAAAATAAAGGTCTATCAATAACTAATAATTTTTTTTTAAAAAAAGAGAGAGGTAAAGTGAGAGGTCAAAAAATCTTGGGTGGGCTGGGCACAGTGGTGCACGCCTCTAATTCCCAGCTACTCAGGAGGCTGAGGCAGGAGAATTGCAAGTTCAAGGACAGCCTCAGCAACTCAGCAAGACCCTGCCTCAAAATAAAAAATAAAAAGAACTTGGGATGTAGCTCAGTGGTAGAATGCTCCTGGGTTCAATCTCCAGTAACACACACACACACACACACACACGCCTTGGGTGTTTCAGTTAGGAGAAGGATGAATGATTGAGACAGCTCAGGGTACATGAATTTCAGGCTAAGACAAGATTGGTTTGAACCAACTTTGCTGTTGCTTCTGCTACTCACACACATGCTTCAGCTCTAGGGCCTGGAGGTTAAAACAAGGGTTGTCTGCTTTCCATTAGGCCTCTGAGATAGGATGTTGTTTTCTCTTATATATGAATAGGGAACTGGGAAAGGAATCATTTGGGAGCCTCAAAGAGGGAGTAGAGAAAATGAGGAGAGTTTTTTTTTTTTTTTTTTTTTTTTTAATGCCACCATGGAAGGTGAATCCCGTCATAGGAGTTCAAGCAGAGTGAAGGAGTTAAGAACACGCATCCCAAAAGACGCCAGTTGGGCAGATTGATTATTTCAAGCTGAAAGCACCTGAAAAATAATAGCTTCAGAAAGAGCAATCTGAGCAGTCATGAAATTCATCCAGAAAAATAAGAGACCCAGAATAGCTAAAGCAATCCTTAACAAGAGGAGTGAAGCAGGTGGCATCACTATACCACAGCTTAAATTACTACAGAGCTATAGTAACAAAAACAGCATGGTATTGACACCAAAATAGACTGGTACACCAATGGTACAGAATAGAGGACACAGAGACTAAACCACATAATTACAGTTATCTTATATTAGACAAAGGTGCCAAAAACATACATTGGAGAAAAGATAGCCTCTTTAACAGATGGTGCTGGGGAAACTGGAAATCTATATGCAACAAAATGAAATTAAACCCCTCTTTCTCATCATGCACAAAACTCAACTCAAAGTGGATCAAGGACCTAAAAATTAAACCAGAGACACTGTGCCTATTAGAAGAAAAAGTAGGCCCAAATCTCCATCATGTGGGATTAGGCCCCAATTTACTTAATAAGACTCCTATAGCATGAGAATTAAAATCAAGAATCAATAAATGGGATGGATTCAAACTAAAAAGCTTCTTCTCAGCAAAAGAAACAATCAGTGTGGTGAATAGAGAGCCTACAGAATGGGAGCAAATTTTTACGACTCACAGATCAGATAGAGCACTAATCTCTAAGGTCTATAAAGAACTCAAAAAGCTAAACACCAAAAAAACAAACAGCCCAATCATTAAATGGGCCAAGGATCTGAACAGACACTTCTCAGAAGAGGATATACAATCAATCAACAAATATATGAAAAAATGTTCATCATCTCTAGCAATCAGAGAAATGCAAATCAAAACTACTCTAAGATATCATCTCACTCCAGTCAGAATGGCAGCTGTTAAAAACGCAAACAACAATAAGTATTACTGAGGATGTGGGGGAAAAGGCACACTCATACATTGCTGGTGGGACTGCAAATTGGTGTAGCCAATATGGAGAGCAGTATGGAGATTCCTTGGAAAGCAGGGAATGGAACCACCATTTGACCCAGCTATCCCATTCCTTGGTCTATACCCAAAGGACTTAAAAATATCATACGCAGGGACACAGCCACAACAATATTTATAGCAGCACAATTCACAATATCTAAATTGTGGAACCAACCTAGATGTCCCTCAATAGATAAATAAAGAAAATGTGGTATATATACACAATGGAATATTACTTAGCAATAAAAGAGAACAAAATCATGACATTTTCAGGTAAATGGATGGAGTTGGAGAAGATAATGCTAAGTGAAGTTAGCCAATCCCCCCAAAACAAGTGCCAAATGTTTTCTCTGTTATAAGGAGGCTGATTCATAGTGGGATAGGGAGGAGGAACAGGGAGGATTAGATGAATTCTAGATAGGGAAGAGGGGAGGGAGGGAAAGGGAGGGGGCATGGGGGCTAAAAACGATGGTGGAATGAGATGGACATCATTACCCTAAATAGATGTATGAAAACACGAATGGTGTGAATATACTTTATATACAACCAGAGATATAAAAAATTGTACTCTGTATGTGTAATATGAATTGTAATGTATTTTGTTCTCATATGTAACAAATTAGAATAAAAATAATTAATTCATTTTAAAAAAAAGAGCAATCTGACTTTCCCTGCAGCAGGCCACACTGAAGTAAGCCTTCCCTGTACCCAGATGAGAAAAATAAGTCTTATCACCAGAGACAGCAAATTGACGCTGCAATGGAATTGTACAAATGAACTGAACTAAAATAATACTTCCTCCAGGAGCTTTACATCTCTTCCCCTTCCCCATATATCTTCTAGTGATTTCCCCACTATTTAATACCCTACCCCAAGCCCCTTTGTCTTACCATTTCTTTAAATATCATTTCTTGTTATTTTGGCCATTTCTTTGGGTCTTCATTCTCTTGTGAAGGTCCCCAGGTATATGTAAAAATATATAAAACTTGTATGCTTTCCTCCTGTTAATCTATCTTGGGTCAGTTTGGTTCCCAGGCTCAGCTGAAGTTCCCAAGTATGAGCTAAGATGGATAAAGGGGATAATTAGTCTCCCTTACAATAAAAATGGCAGGGGATGTAACTCAGTGGTAGAGCACCTGAGGCGGGGGTGGGGGGACTCAATTCCCAATCCTCAGTATCACAGAAAAACACAGAAAGAAAGAGAAAACAAAATACCTGAGAGAATCAACTTACAAAGAGGAAAAGTTTATTTTGAATCACAGTTTTAGAGATTTCAGTCCATGACCAGTGGCCAGGCAGCACATCATGGTGGGGAGCATTGGGGAAGAAAACGGCTCATCTCACCCTAGCCAGGAAGTAAAAGCAAAGAAAGAAGAAGAGGCCAAACACCCCCAGTCCTCTTCAAGGACACACTCCTGATGACCTAAGACCTCCTACTGGGCCCTACCTCTTAAGGATTCTGCCCCCTCCCACTAGCAACATATTGGGGAATAAGCTTTTAACATGTGGACCCTTGAGGAACATTCCAGATGCAAACCATAAGCAGAAGATCAGTCACCTACTGGATGAGGGCTAGGTTTCTTTTCATTTCCTTTTCCCGTGTGTGTGTGTGTGTGTGTGTGTGTGTGTGTGTCCTTGTGCACGTGATATGCTAGGCATTGAACCTGGGGCCTGGTAACATGATAGACCATCACCCCACAACCAAGATACTGCCCCTGCCCCTCCGTTAGGGAGAATAGATGTGTTTAGAAGATAGAGGCGGAAATAAGAAGTCACTCCAGTCTGAAACCATACAGTACCTCAGGTTGTAGGGACTACTGGGTTAGTTTAGGGACAGGTGTAGCGAGGTCTGTTTTCATCTTTAAACTCTGCTTCTCAGATGTGCCCTGTGCCTGTCATTCCATTAGCCCCAAGTGAGTCAGGAATGTGAACAAGCATGTCCTGAAAGGGGATTGCCAAGGGCTGGGGGAGTCGAGAGGGATCATGAAAACCTGGGTCATCTACTGGAGATGAGTGAGAGGGGAGTCGGGGACCTCAGGAGTTAGTCCCTTGGATAAGCATTCCAATTGGAAGTGAAATTTTTGCCCAATAACTGAAAAGAGGGCTGTAGAGCTTAACAAAAAAGCTATGTGGGACATGGTGGGGTCTAAGAGATACAGAAAGGGGTCTTGTGGTCAATGATCTAACCCCACCAGGGGTGGTTTTTGTACTTGAGAATTATAATGGGCAACTGTGGGAGGTTGAGTATGGAACAGGGGGCCCTGGCATCCATCAGAAGGGAAGTGGGCACTCATTGGCTGAGTTCATGATTCCACTCTGTGGATTCAAGGGCATTGGACATCTTTACCAATTAGTCCAAGATGGGAGTAAACAGTGGAGATTGTAACCCTAAGACCATTCTGAATTATGTAAAAATAAAAAATTTCTTTTTTTTTAACTTTTTCATGGGCCAGGAAAATCTTTTAATATAGTGGGTAAGTCAGATTGAGACCAAGGCTGAGTTGGACGACTAGGCAGGCGAGTGAATTAGTCTGTCGGGAACAGATTCCTCAGAAGGGAATCAATGGGACTCCTACTAGACCATTACAATTGTCCTTTAACTTCTTTTAAAATTCACAATCTTTAGCCCCAAATCCCTTTGCCCTGCAGTATGTCTGTAAGTATATCTCTATTGAAGATTTTGGTGAAGTTGAGGCTAGTCTGAAGGCCTGGGAATAATTTCTCTTTAGTTTGTCTTGGTTTGTTTTAAGTTGGAAAGCCATACGTTTGCATTATGTAGATTTAGTTTTATCAGCCAGAGCATCCTCATGATTCTGTGCACAGATATCAGAGATAAGAACATTTTGCCAAATAAGATGATATTTTTGAAAGCTGGGAACAATGGTGTACACTTATAATCCCAGCAGAGAGGCTGAGACAGGAGGATCGCAAGTCCAAAGCCAGCCTCAGCAAAAGTGAGTGCTAAGCAAGTCAGTGAGACCCTGTCTCTAAATAAAATACAAAATAGGGCTGGGGATGTGGCTCAGTGGTTGAATGCCTCTGAGTTCTGTCCCTGGTTAACAACAACAACAAAAAATTGATGTTTTTTTAATAACCTCTTGTGGTTCCACAGAAACCTATTAGCAAAGTGAGTATTTAAAGCAAACACTATGTGGTCACCTAAAGTCAGAACCAAGTCATACTTCCAGAAGTTCTCTAAGAGGTACCTGCAGTTAGAAACTAGTTCTTCTCTTTGTTTTTTGTACTCTTGAATCTTGGATCAACCTATTTTAGTTGGAAAGACCCTAGGGATGGAATCCAAGAGCTCTTTTCCAATTTTCCTTAGCTCTGGGATAGATTCAGGTATATTTTTATTTCATTGTAAACCTTCAGTGACTCTAACCCATTGGCCTTTCCAAACTATAGGGAAGCATCTTCAGGATCCACAAGAAGGTGGACGAATTGATAAAGGTAATAAGTACCAGAACAAGACCTTGAGACTATTCTGAGTTGTATAGAAAATGTCTCTTTTCCCTCTCTTTTTCATGGGGTCAGGAAAGTCCTTAGCTTCGATTGAGATGAAGGCTTTATAATGACTTGTTTGGAAATTGAAGTCCTTTAATTGCCCCTCTCTGGAGTTTGACCACTAGGTGAGTGAATTAGTCTGTTTTGCCATGGTGCCTCTTGTCCGCTCTCTCTCATCAGAGCTCATTCATGCCTCTTGACCTTAAATACCACACATTTCCTGCTGAATTCCAAAGTTATAGCACTGGCTCTTTCCTGTGCCCTCTTGGCCTGCGTTTCCACTGAGTATCTCTCAGTCCTCTCCAAGTGAACATCTCCCCTCCCAATCTAGTCCAATGCTTTCCAAAGAGAGAGGTGAAAAGAGATAGTGAGACAAAGAGAGAGAGAGAGAGAGAGAGAGAGAGAGAGAGAGAGAGAGAGAGAGAGAGAAAGAGAGAGAGACTGTGAACCTCAGAAAATGACTTATTGAGGGAGTAGTCCTGAACCAGTCCTACAAAGGACAGCCTCAGTAATCCAGGAGCCTGATTCCAAGTACTGGAAAGGGGGTCCCCAGTTCTAAGTGCTTTCCTAGCTAGGATTGAGCCCTATGGAACACAACATTTAAAGATCAAGTGCCACACACACAAAGGTACCCTGCAGGCTGGGGATTCATGTGCAATTGCCTGAGCTCATTGTCCTCACCCAAAGGGGCACTTGACTCACCACCCCTCCCATCCCTTTCCTTCCACTCCCAATGACCGTGCTCAAGCAGTGCCTGGAAGATTCTACATCACTCAGTGTCTATGGGAGTCCAGGCTTCCATAATCTCCTGAAGGAATTCCTGAACCAGCCGCCTCCTTAATTCCTTACTCAGTCTCCCAGCTCTCTTTTCTTCCATTAATAGCTTGCAACTAAATGTGCACTAAGAATTGTAATGCATTCCGCTGTCATTTAGCTTGCAACTATTCACCATCCAGCATGAGTCTCCCATGCCTTGTGCCTTCTGGGCCTCCCAGGCACAATGATCTTACACGCTCCTTAGCTGGCCAACCCAAACCCAATGCCACTTTCCTCTGCCTCCCACTGCCATTGAGCAATGGCACCCACCAGTGGTAGGCAGCTGCCGAGTCTTTGTCCAATCGCCTGTGGGAATGCCCTTGTTGTGGGAGGGGGCTGTTCCCTACTTCCTCTTTCCAGAGCCTCAGGGTGGAAGACTGAGACCACAGAGACCTTCAGCCTGAAAGCAAATGACTTTATCTGCTCAAGGACGACCCCCAGGTCCCTCTTGCCATGGTAGAAGTTGGACATGGGGAAAGTGAAGATGAGATCTAACCTTATTCTGTACATTTACTGTGTGCCCGAACCTATGATGGAAATGCATGCAGGGAAATTGATTATTTGCAGGAAGCCATCTGTGAACTGTGCATGAACTAAAATGATGTTGAAGCCATTAGGCTGGGAAGCCTGGTATCAGGAACTTCCAGCAGCAACCCTGCTGGTTTGAGAACGCCTGGTTCATGTGGCGTCCTACCTGGTTCAGGTGGCTCCGTCACAAGTTCAGTATAGGATCAGAAATGGGACGACCCACTGGAGTCACACAGCCTCTAGGAGATGGGTGTGGCTTGCCAAAATGCCAATCAACCTCTTTACTGTGAGCCCCCTGCCACACTGAGAATCGAGCACCGAGACCCCTCCTGCTGAAACCTTATCCCTGCCTTTGATGTCCTCCTCCTTAAATAAAGAATCGAGCCATTTGTCAGTTGTTCAATTCCAGCTCCTATCAGGACTGGAAGACCTATCAGGTGCTCCCCTTTTTATCTAATTTCTGGATCTGTCTCTATTTCTTACTAATTATTTCAGACATTTTACTTCCCAGGCGACTCGTACATCCTGAGCAGGAACCTACCCTGGCGGGGTGCTGGTCACCCAGCAATAATTATTTACAAGGGAAAAATAGTAACTTTACAGTAAGAAACCCAACAGACGCCACCTTAACCAAGTGATCAAGTTCACCGCCACTGGTAATGTCACGCCGACACCACGGAACCCTTGCTCTGATGCACCTGGGAGGTCCCTTCCCTCCACCCCCAGAATCAAAAGAAAACATCAGAGGAGCCCAACCAAAGAAGGAGCCCTCTACAAAATACTTAACCGATACTCTTCAAAACGTTCAAGGTCATGAAAATACAAGGAAAGTCTGAAGAACTATCACAGATTGGGACAAGGACAAGAAAAGGCAGTGTGGGGTCCTAAACAGGACCCAGCTGGTCAAATTCATATGAAGCCTAGAGTTTAGTTAACAGAGCCATACTAAGGTGAATTCTTTAGTTTTTGCTTAATGTTTTTGTAGTCATGCATGATCAGGGAAGCAGAGTGAAGGGTACATAGGAACTCTCGGTATTCTGTTCTTTTGTTCCTTTTCTGTAAGTCTAAAATTATTTCAGAATAAAGTGAGATACAGAAAAAGAACCTTTCATGGAAATGTGACTGTGGGTGTGGGGAGGAGGGATGGGACCATATAAAGGGGGGATGGTGGCGTGGGGGGATGTTTTGGGGAGTCAGGAGAAAGTCTGGCTTGGAGTTCACTTACTGAGGGTGAACAGCAAGCAAGAAATCCTGGGAGAGCCACCCGGAAGGTTCTGGAGCTCTGAGGACGGGACTGAAGATGGAGACATGGGAGTTGTTGGTCTCTACAGGATAAACCCCAGAGGAGTGAGAGGAACAGGGAGGATGGATGGAGAGAGGAGCCAGGAAAGCCAGGCGGAGCTGTAAGGAATACTAGGATTTAAACACAGGGTGCATTTAGTATTCTAGAAAATAAGCATCTAGATTCGTATTTGCTTCCAGATGATAAAGAATCCAAATATGCTAATCGGTGCTCTTCCCCCACAGAAAGCCAGCTGCACACTACAGTGTGAACTGGGATTCATTTAACTACCCCCCATTAGTAATCACCTAAACTGTAAATCGTTTTCAATCTTTCGTACCACGGGGATGCTGAAGTGAATAGCAATATCTATGTTCTACCTCACATTTGTGAGTCTCTCTACAGGAAAAATTTCTAGCATCATAAGTCTTGGTTAAAATCCAAAGGGATGTATGAGTCAGCCTTTTGTTTCTTATCAATTACAAGAGAAAACAACTTATCGTGTTATAGCAAAACCAGACCTGGTTGTGAAATGAGATCATAAAAAGATTATAGTAAGAAACCACTGCCTGGGGAAAGGGGCAGTCCCCTCCCTTCTCTCCGCCTTTCTCCAGGAAGCCTCATTAACCCTGGGTCCCTACATTTTGGATCCTAAATAACTGCCCAGGGAGTCCAAGGACTCCCTCTTGAAATGTGACAGATGCCTGTGAAAAGATCCCATCCTTCCTATCTGATTCTGTGAGTGTGCTTTATGTTAGAGACCCAGCACCATGCCTTCAGCCTCGAAGAATAGGAATTTTTTTTTTTTAAGAGGAAAAAGTCTCAATGATAGGACAGGTCTAAGATGACACCAAATAACCTATAAGTGTTGTGAGAAACTGTGGATCAGAATTTAGAGTTGTGTTTTCCTGGAGTTCTCCTCCTCCTCCTCTCCTGAGTGCTGCCTGATGCTTCTTGACCAGTCTGTCCCCCAGCAATAGGAGAAAGGTTCCTTTGGGCTCACGGTTTCAGTTCATGGTCAACTAACTCCATTGCTCTGAGCCTCGGGTGAGGCGGAACATCTTGGTGGCAGGAACATGGAGCAAAGGAAGCTGTTCAGATCATGGTGTCCTGGAAACAGAGAGAGCGAGAGCAGAAAGGGATAGGAAGAAGATGAGCTCTTCCAGGACATGGCCCCAAAGACCTACTTCCTTCAACTAGGTCTCAGGCATAGTACTGTCAGTTATAGAGAGATTAATCCACCAAATGGGTTGATCCACTGAGGAGATTCAGAGTCCCCATGACCCATGCCTAAAAGCCCCACCTCTGAATCTTTCTGCATTGGGATCAAACTTTCAACACAAGACTTTGGGGGACATTCCAGATCCAAACCACAACCCTGCATTTCTAAATATTTCCACACAGCTTTCTCTGGAGGTACTGGCAAGTTCTGTTCCTAGCAGCGGTATTCAATGATGCCTGTCGGCCCACACCCCTGCCAGCAAACATTGGCAAACTTTTAAAATCATGGCCAATCTGATATGTGAAGAATCATGTCTTATAGAAGTTTAAATTTGCTTATCTTTTTTCTTTTTTTTTTTTTGTTCTTTTTAATATACATAGCAGTAGAGTGTATTTTGGCATATTATACACACACATGGAGTGTAACTTCCCGTTCTCGTGGTTGTACGTGATGTGCAGTTACATTGGTTGTGTATTCATATATGGACACAGGAAAGTTATGTCCAATTCATTCTACTGTCTTTCCTATTCGCCTCCCCCCTCCCTTACCTTCATTCCCCTTTGTCTAATCAGGTGAACTTCTAATCTTACCCCTCCCGGCCTGTGAGTCTGCATTTACTCAGAGAGAACATTTGGCCTTTGGTTTTTTGGAATTGACTTATTTCCCTTAGTATGACAGTCTCCAGATCCATTCACGTGCCACAATTTTATTCTTTATGGCTGACTAATAAATTTGTTCTTCTCTTAAGATGAGTGAAGTCAAGTGGCTTTTCTTATGTTGAAGAAACATTAGATTTTTCTCCTTCTGAAAAGAAAATATGATTTCATCATATTTTGTTTACATCCTATTCTTTGCCATTTTATTAACTGGATTGATGTTTCTTCTGGTTGATTTTTAGAAGCTCTTTATAAATGTGGAAAATTAATTTTTTGTGATATGAATAGCAAATATGTTAAAGAATATGTCATTTGTGGGCTGGGGTTGTGGCTCAGTGGTAGAGCACTTGCCTAGCACGTGTAAGGCCCTGGGTTCTATCCTCAGTACCACATAAAAATAAATAAATCAAGTAAGAGTATTGTATGCAACTACAGCTAGCTACAAAATAAATATTTTTTAAAAACCAATATGTCATTTGTGTTGTATTTTATTTATGGTATTTTTTCAATATGAATGATTTTATGATATCATACTCCAAAGCTGAGATTAACTCTAAAAAGTATTCCCTCCATATTTGTTTATACTATTTCATAGTTTTCACGTTTGATGGCTAGATCTTTGCAACATTTGGAATGGATCCTAATTTGAGCTGATGGTATACATGTCTTGTTCTCCTCTTTGACCTCACTTCCTAAGACAGTGCCTGAAACATACTAGTTACTCAATAAATAAGAGTGTATGGGTAATTAACACTCAGATCTGCTGACACAGTGCCCCTTGAAACTGTTGTTTTTGTTGCTTTACTGTAACTCGGGGACCCCTATGCTGTGTATCTCCCATTTCTCCTATTTCTCATAAGAAGACTCACTCAGAGCTTTTCCCCGTAGAGCACTGAAATTTTTTGGAGGGTGAGAAAACTACTGATAGCCTGTCTTCACGCAAAGGCCTCTGACCGGGAGACCACCCAGACTCCCAAGGTTGCTGTCTGTAGTTATGCTGCTGCCTGGATCCTGGGACCTCAAGTGCCTCTAGCCTTGCTGAACCCTTTTTCATACTCTGGGGTGATAACTAAGGCATGCCTCGCTCCAGATGATAGAAAACAGCCTCTTCTATGTTTGGCCATGGAAACCACTGGGCACATGAAGCCAAGGTCATAGAAAATTTCCGTCTCTTGTTTGAGAGCCGAGGCAGGTCTGTCCTTACTGTGCAGTGCTTGGTTCAAATTTACAAAATGTAAATTTAAAATGTAATGTGTGAAAACAAAAGGAAAGACATATGGTTTGAAGGCAACTTTTGTGGGAAAAACAACTTGCGTTGTTGCATAATACAAGGGGGTGAGGGCGAGAGTAAAGAAGGGAGGCCAAGAGACCACGCAGAAACACCCAGGTGGCCTCGACTCCGCTCTCCTTCCAATAAAACGGAGCCCAGGCATCCACCTGGGCTGCTCCTGCACTTGGCCTTCCCGGGTCGAGATTCCTCAGTGGGTTGTGCTGGGCAAGACCTCTCAGATTTCCAAAGTTGAGAAGCCTAAATGGCCCTAACCAGGAGATTCCTAATCCCAACTGCCACAAAGAGAGAAGAGGCAGGACTCTAAGGAAAGAAAGTTCCTGATGGGGAGGAAATGTCCTTTCCTGCCACCAGAAGAGCCAGTGCATCCTGAGGAAGCCACCAATTTTGCAGAGCCTGAGTTCAGCCCAGAGGACCAGGAAATGAATTTGTCATGTTCAGGAATGGAGGGAGAGTGAGGTGGAGGCTTTAATGGACTCAGAACCAAACCCAGGCTCCAGGGGAGAAGATTCTGTAGGGATGAGGAAAGGACTCAGTGTTCCACAGGAGGTTCAGCAAACACAGGTACAGACACCAGGAAAGAAGTCTTGGGGTCCAGGATTTTAGCAGAAAAGCATATTCATGTGGGTTCAGACTGGTACACGGGGTGAGAAACCTGGTGTGTGCTGGGGATGGGGTAGGCACATGCCAGCCTGAGCACGACAGGGCACTGGGCAAAGAAATGACTCAAAGGAGGATAGAAGAGAGGTGAGGTGTTATTTATCTATTACTGCACAACAAACTATCCTAAAATATGGTGGCTTTAAAAACACATTTGTTGCTGGGCAGTGTGGTGAACGCCTGTCATCCCAGCAGCTGGGGAGGCTGAGAGAGGAGGATTGTGAGTTCAAAGCCAGCCTTAGCAAAAGCGTGGTGCTCAGCGACTCAGTGAGACCCTGTCTCTAAATGAAATACAAAATAGGGCTGGGGATGTGGCTCAGTGGTCGATTGCTCCTGAGCTCAATCCCTAGTACCCCGCCTCCAGAAAAAAATAACCACCTTTGTTATTCCTCAGTTTCTCTGGGGTCAGAAAGCCAGGCGCAGCTTTTGTCATCTTCTGCCTCAATCAAGCCAGGACCGATGTCTCATCTCAAGAACAGGAGGTGGGCATCAGAGGAGGACTTCTTCTAAGTCTGCCTGCCACAGGTGGGGAAGCACCCGGAGAAAATAGCTAGAGCTCTACTTTCCCCTGGATCTAGACTGTTCTTGAGCAGTACTTAAGGAGACAACCTTTTAAGTTAATTAAATGGCAAAAAGAGAGAGAGAGAGAGAGAGAGAGAGAGAGAGAGAGAGAGAGAGAACTTACAAAAAATGTTAATCTTTCCCAAACTTTTTAGAGTCAATTTCCCAATATTTTATAATAACCAGGATTGACTTCTTATGAAACCACCTTTTAAAAATAATAATTAATGAAACATAGGCAATTCACCTTGGTATCGTTTGGATGTGGTTTGAGTGTGTTCCCCAAAGGTTCATGTGTGGAAGTCCCCAGTGTGTTGATGGTGGTGGCAGTTGTTGGGACCTTTAAGAGATGAGTCCTAATTGGAGGTCATTGGGGGGCCTCATGAGAGGCAATTGGTTCACAAAAGAGCAAGTTGTTATAAGAGCAGGATCAGCCCCTGGATGGCTCTCCGGCTCCCTGTCTCACAGTGTGATCTCTTGCTCTTTCCATTGTGATACCATCTGCCATGAGGTCCCCACTAGAGCAGAGCCATTGCCAGAGCCATGTACCTGAACCTCCCAAACTGAGCCTCCTGTCTTTACAAGTACCCAGCCTCAGGTATTAAAGTACAAAGACTTTGGCCTTGCCCCCTGTTGGAGTAGGAGGCTGGGAACAGATCCATCTGGCTGGACTAGAGAAAAATCACTATGCAAGGTCACTGGCCAAACCTGTGCATTTGTGATTCTCAACTTTCCTGTTAAGACGGTAAAACTCTTCATTTTCCACTGCAGTGTGACAAATTACCGCAAATCTAACAGCTTAAAACAACACCCATTTATTATCTCCGTTTTGTAGATCAGGAGTCCAGGAAGGCTTGGCAGGGCACTGCTTAGTTTATTGCAAGGCCAAAGTCAAGGTGTCCACTGGCTGGGCTTGAAGGGATAAATCCATGAAGATCCCAGAAATTGTACCTCTATCAGGACTTCCAGCATCAGAGCTTCTCTGCAAGGGGCTGCTAGGAAGGTTCTAGCCACCAGAGGGCACCAGAACCACAATCCTGAGGCAGCTGTCTGTGTTTCTGCCCCCTTTTGCCCAGTGTGTGTCTGGGTACCAGCAGCATCTGCAGAACCTGGGATATTGTTAGAAATGCAGAACCTCAGACCCTAAGACCAGACATGCTGAATCAAAATCTGCATTTTATCAAGACTTCCAGGTGTCTCATGTACACATAAAAAGGGCACCGGAGTTCGGTAGCTCTCAACTTTGGGTTCGTGTTAGAATCCCCCAAAGAACTTTTACAATTCCACCCTCTAGAGATTTATTGGCCTGGGATGTGACCAATTGACACAATTGGGGATTCTAATGTGCAGACGAGATTGAGAACGGCTTCAAGTCCAGCCTAGTGAGCTCCATCAGAACTTTGTATACACACGGAACAGAACATGTGTGTATAGACACGGGGAAAGAGAGCCCTATCCTCAGGGATCTCCCAGGATGCAACGCCCCAGACCTCAGGGACCTCCAGGCTAGAGTGAAGTCAGGGCAAACGTGAAATGCTGCTGAAGGGTTGTCTCATATTCCAAGGGCTTCGAAGATTCAAGGCACTTACCAGCTGCTCAGCAGGAATTCCAGTTCTTCCTCTGGGTGATGGTGCTGACCACCAGTATCCTGTTTGCTTATCTCACCTCCCAATCTCCACTTTGGGCTCCTTGAGAGCACAAAATGTGTAAATCCCTCTGCATGGCAGTGTTTGCTCGGTGAAACCCCACCCACAACTGCTATGTGACCTGGTCAGACACCGGCTGGTGATGGAATGGAGTTGAGTGTCAAGAAAGAATGTGCCTGGAAGGCAGCTACGGAATGTGAGCAGGGACTTTAGAAAATATTTGTTCTTTCCCAATTATATAGCTCTTTCCCAATGCACATTTTTTTGTACATTGTTTCGTTTTCATGATACCCATCTGCACTCGATTAGTGTAGGTCAGCTGCAACAGATGAGGAAGACTGAGTGACCGGGAGGTAGATGGAGGGACTGGAATTTTCAGGATGAGTCAGGCAGAAATAGAACAAGAAATCACTTTCCTGAATTTCTTAATTTCCTACATGCTATTTCCAAGAAATAGCTATATCCAACTTCTGGCCTCTCTTTCCCTTTCACTGGGGAGAATTTCTGGGCATTTTGACTTTGTTTTTTCCTTTTCCATTCTCCTTCCCCAAGTGGAGGGTTTTCCTTATCATTCTGGAATTCTCTGTTGACCTCTCAGCAAATGTCCACTGACTTACTTGATTTCTCATTTTCGATAGTGGATTCTCCAGATGTGGAATACATTCTCAATGTGTGCTAGCAACAGTGATAAAAGACTCATTTCAAGGGCTGGGGTTGTGGCTCAGTGGCAGAGCACTTGCCTAGCATGTGTGAGGCTTTGGGTTCAATCCTCAGCACCACCTATAAATAAATAAAATAAAGGTATTGTGTCCATCTACAATTAAAAATTTAAAAAAAAGAAAAGATTCATTTCAAATTTTTTGAATGTGTCTTTATCGTGCAATTCCCATTGCATCTCTAGTGCTGGACCCAAATGCTTGGGGAATGAATGAACAGTGATTCTAGTAAAGGGATTTGTGAAGTTAAATCTGAGGGAGGAAGCAGATGCAGAAATTTTATCTGCAGCAAGTCTGCAGGTGCTGTGGTGGACCACGGTTCTGACCCCTGAACCAAGAGCTGGAAATATGTCATGTGGAAAAAATAGTGTCAACACCATGAGGTGGTTGCTTTTATCTCCTCCAATAAAGGACAGCTCTTCTGCATCCTATTTCCTTTTCCTGACCCTCTCTAGGATATATTTCCTGCTCAAAGGAAATGCTGTAATGTTCCTGTAGCAGTCAGTGAGACTTTGCAAACTGATTCAATAAGGGCTTCCCTGGCTCCTGGTTTTCTTCTGTCAGATGCCCCTCCTCCTTTTGAGGTCCCCAAACAACTCTCCTCCCCTGACATTTGCGGTGTAGAAAGGATGTGATTATACACCCCACCTTCCACCACTGGTTTCTGCCTTGTCAGGATGCTCTTGGGCTCCGCACCTGCCCGCCACCAACCACCTACCCTTGTCCTTTCCCATTGACCTCTCCATCATCCCCCACTTTCCTTGAGAACCGGCTCTGGGGCTTGCAGTGCGTGTCCAGGGTGGAGCTGTGGCCAAGGGTATGGCTCCTGTTCAGCCCTGTCTGGCATCCTTGGTGTGGTAGACTTTCTGAACAGACCATGGGCCCGTATTCAGGGCCTGTGAGCAGCCAGTGAGGACAGGAGAAAGAGGCTACCACGGGTAGACGTTGACGATTGGTGATAAGAAGGCTGAAGAAAGAGTCATGGGCTCTGGCTCGCCTGCTTCAGAAGCTGCACCCACTGTAAAGGTTTTATGTCTCTGTTTTCAGATCACAAGAGAAGAAGTTTCCATGAGAGTGTAGACAACGAGTGTTCTGACTGGATCGAATTGAGACAATTTGAGGTTGAGTCCCAAGATAATAAGGGGTCCAAAGAGCCCCAATTTTTACCTTTATGTGGCCCCCAGGGTATTTAAAATCTCCTGATTCTTCAAAATCCAAGTCCTTTTCCTCATATTGTCTTGGATCTCATCTGAATGAGGTAGCAAATATTTACTAAGAATTTTTAGACACAGAATTTCCCTGTGCCACTAGGGAAATGTGGGAGGCTGTGGGTATAAATATTTGTTAAAAGAATACACTCAAAATGCGTACATTTTATAGTATATAAATTATACCCCAATAAGTTGTATTGAAAGATTGGCAACAATATCGATACTGTCAAAGATGGATAATGTACACAGGAACAGGTCATAATACTTTTCTCTCTACTTTTGGGAGTGTTTGAAAATTTCTCTAATGAAATGTTAAGAAGAATTTACTCTTGCTAGTACATTTAGTTTGGGAAAGCCATGGGTCATACTTGAATTTTTTAATTTAAGAATCACACTTGAATTTTTCTATTTACCAAGCAATGCACTGAACACCAAGTCTGTGCCCAACATTTTGCCAGGCACACAGAGAGTGTAACCAGGTGGCACCCTGTTCCTGTCCTGGTGGTGTGCATAGGCCAGTGGAAAAGACAGCATTTAACACATAATGGCCCAGATAAATGGATGATTTTCCTGATCAATATAAAGAAGAGGGATGTCACAAGACATTGGAGAAGGACCAGCTTGACCTGGGTAGTCGGAAACATTCCTAGAGGAGGAGTTAGCACAACTGGATGCTGAAAGATGAATAGTGTGTTCATAGACAAATATTTGAGCGTATTAATTCAGTAGAGTTTCATGACATTGTATCATCATCAGAGGAAACGGGGACAGTAAAGCCCCATGTCCCTGGATGCCCCCTTTCTCAAAAACCTAGCCTAGTTGAGTGACTAAAGAGAACAAGCCCGGGCTGGAATGTCCAGATACATATTATCTTGAAGGACACTGGCTTTGTCTTGTGCACATGGGAATGAGAGCAAATTAGTGTGATCTGTAGAAGGCTACTTTCTTGCATTTACACCGGGACAGTTGCTTCTTGGGATGCTAGTCATAGGGCAAACTGAACAAGCTAATGCTAATGCTTTTGCTGCTTTACATCCAAAACTGTGTCAGTGCTGACTGCTGTGGAACTGAGAGCACTGTAAAAGGATAGGGGTCTCTCGTCCAGCCTGCTGCCCTGGATAGGAGGAGGAGGCTCTGGTTGGCAAACACAGTGAGGGATGGAGGTGCTGTCTGTCTGGCCTGTCACCACCAAACGCTTCTTGGAGCGGCCACTGATCTCTTGTAAACTTTCCCCAATAAATCATATGTCTCCCACGCTGTCTTCAGGCACTCTCTCTGGCCTTTTAGCAACTGGGCTGTGGGCATGATAGGCATGGATGCTATGTGACTAATACCAACTATGTTTTCCTGGGAACTCTTATCAGGAGATTCCAAATGGTGCTGAGTATTTATTATGACTCAAGATGATTCGTCCTCTGACCAAAACCTTATTTCTTTGAAAACTAAGGAGAGAGATATCTTGGAGAGAATTATTGCTGAGGTGTGTGCAGTGGATGTCACCTGTAAACTAGATGTTAAAACATAGCGAAGGGCTGCAGTTGTGGCTCAGAGATAGAGCGCCTGCCTAGCTTGTGAGAGGCACTGGGTTTGATCCTCAGCACCACATACAAATAAAATAAAGGTATTGTGTCCACCTATAACTAAAAAATAAATATTAAAAAACAGTGGATATTCATGAGGTATATTCAAAGGTTATGCATGAAGCAGAAATGTTGCAGCCATTCAAAAAAAAAAAGTACTTTGGGAGTGGGAAAGAAGGTGGTGAGCCTGAAACTGGACTTTGAAAAGTGGGTGGGTTCTGCACAGGAACAAAGGGTACTCTAGGCAGGCTGGATCACACAGGTTTGTAAGAGGAACTGCAGTGATGTGGGGGGGAGACTGGGAGTTTTCTCCCACACTGAGGACCAGGGGGAGAGATGGCTGGGTATTCAAATAGGTTGGGGTTGGTGCGGGGCCTTTGAAAGCCAAGACAAGGTCACTGGAGTTCACTGCCAATTGCATGTCCCTGTCACTGACCCAACGTTGGGGGTGTGAATGAGTAGGACCTGGGAGCCTTTCAGTACCAAGAAGCATCTTCTTTCAAACTTGCTACGGATCAGGTCTGGCTGGGAAACTGCAGTCTGGCTGGAGGTGAATGTGGTCAGAACCTGAGCATCAAGTGAAACAGCGCTCACAGCTCAGCAAAGCAAGCGCAGCCGGGTTGAAGGACCGTTTTGCTTTCTGGAGGGATCTTCAAGCTCCGCCTGCTTGTGCCGCAGAAGGAAAGCTCACAGAGTCCTGCAAACAGGTTCAAACAATCTGCCTTCACCCAGAAGCCGCTCCTAAGGACCCAGACTTGGTGAACAGAATCCACAGTGACAGACAGGGGCAAAAAATAATGATGACGTCATCCACATGAATTGTCATCGTTCCCATCTTTTCAAAATAAGGGCTGCCAGGCACCTGCAAGACAGAGGGAGCTGAACTGTATTTGTTTTTTAATATTTATCTTTTAGTTGTAGTTGGACACAATACCTTTATTTTATTGATTTATTTATTTTTGTGGTGCTGAGGATCGAACCCAGGGCCTCTCACATACCAGGAGAACTCTCTATCACTGAGCCACAACCCCAGCCTCCTGAACTTGTATTTTTTTTTAGTGAGGAACCCACTCTAGAGATGACTCATCCACTCTGGAGATAATGGCATTAATCCATCTCTTAATACTGTTGCAATGGCGATTAGATTTCTCATGGGTTTTGAAGGGCGTAATTCCTCTCCCACACACATATTTCCTTCCTCTCATCCATCCTTCCAAAAGGATGAACAGCATCCTTTGTTATTCCATGACTTTTATTAAATCCATATTCAGTGATATTCTTGTGCTTAGGGAAATGGCAGAGTAGAGCGATGCAGGGTGCTATCCTTAGATTTTTAGTGGTAGATGGACACAATACCTTTATTTTATTTATTTTTATGTGATGCTGAGGATTGAACCCAGTAGATCCTCAGAGCTGGGCAAGGGCTCGACCACTGAACTACAGTACTAGTCCCCTTGTATTTCTTTATGATGCCACCTTTTTGTCTTTCTTTACAACTGGAGTTAAAATGTACCCCTCCTCCACTCCTATGATACTAGAACTGAACCTCCCATATCTCTGCTCTTCTGTTCCAAATCTGTTCCAAAGCTGCTCTCTGAGCCCTCTGGGACTTCCCTCTGCCACCTTGTTAGGTTGGCCTTTGTTTTATGTTTACTATCTTATTTCGCTGGAAACATCTTCTAGAAGCTTCTTGAGAAACAGTGCTTGGAGGCAATTTTTTTTTGAGACATTGTTTGCCTGAAAATGTCTCATCTTGTTTCCATTTGATTGATAGATGCATAAGCTAAATAACATTTTCTCCCCAGAGCTTCCAGTAGCCTTCCAACCACAGTCCTTTAACTGTGATCTATTTTTCCCTCTCTGGAAACTTATACAGTGACTGTTCTGAAATATTATTGTCCTATTTTAACAATTGTGCAGAACACTCTGTAGGTCTCTTCCAATTCTGTTCAGCTGTAGTGAGTTTCCCAGCAGTATTTCTTTAATACGTTCCTCATAACTGTATTTTCTATTTTCTATTTTTTTGTCATTTCTGGGTTTAGCCTCTAATTTTCTTATTGTTTTTTTCTTACTATCCATTTTTTGTTTTATTATTTTTAGGGAGTTTTCCTTTTTAACACTTGTAGTTCATACACCTCTAAGGAAGCCCTCTTCGATTCCTAGTTTGCTAAGAGATTATAGTCATGAATCCATACTGAATTTTCTAGAATGCTTTTTTTTTTTTGCATCTTTTAATCTATTAATGTGTTGGATTACTTTTATTGATTTTTCTATATTAAACCATCCTTACAAACCCACTGCGAATTTCAGTCTGCTAATATGTTGTTCGGTGTTTGCATCTATGTTTTTGAGTAGAATTCTCTTTTTAACAATGAAAATTGACAAATTTGTCAGATTTTGATATCGAAGTAATACTAGTCTCATAAAATGAGTTAGAAAATTGTGGGCTGAGGATGTGGCTCAGTGGCAGAGTGCTTACCTGGCACGTGTGAAGCACTGGGTTCAATCCTCACCACCACATACCAATAAATAAATAAAATAAAAAAGAAAAAGAAAATCTTTCCTCACTTTTCTTTCTGGAAACAATGTATTTTAGACTGGAATTGCTATTTTATTTAATGTTTGGTGAAATGTCCTGTTAAAAATTTTTTTGGCCTGTGTTTTTATGTGTTTGGTTTGATAGGGTGGTTGAGTGGAGAGGGAAGAATTTTAACCAGTAACTCATTTTATTTAATTTCCTTGTTACATAACTATTGCTATTTTATGTTTTTTCTTGAACCCATTTTGGTAAATTCCTAGGAATTGGTTCATTGCCCCTAAGTTTTCAAATATATTCACAAAAAGTCAATCATACAGCCTGTAATCCCAGCAGCTCAGGAGGCTGAGGCAGGAGGATCATGAGTTCAAAGCCAACTTCAGCAAAAGCGAGGTGCTAAGCAACTCAGTGAGACCTATCTCTAAATAAAGTACAGAGTAGGGCTGGGGATGGGGCTCAGTGGTCGAGTGCCCCTGAGTTCAATTCCTGGTACCCACTCCCCCGCAAAAGTTGATCATACTCTAGTTGTCATTTTAATATCTGTGAATAGGTATCTTTGTCCCTTTTATTCATTTTTAATCTGGTTTAATTATGCCTTTTCTTTCTATCAATCTTTCCAAAGTTTTGTCAGTTTTGCAATGAACAGTTTTGTAATAAAAAGAATATATTCTTGGGGCTGGGGTTGTGGCTCAGTGGTAGAGCGCTTGCTTAGCATATGAGAGGCTCTGAGTTCAATCCTCAGCACCACATGAAAATAAATACTATAAAATTTTTTTAAAAAAGGAATATATTCTTTCCTTGTTGGGTGAAATTTGTTGATTATCTTAGAATCATTATCTCTTCCTAGTGAACTGAACTCTTATGTTGTTAGGTAAAGGCTTTCTTTACCTTTAAAAATGGGTTTTTTTTTTTTGCTTCAGCATTTTTTTATTTGTTATTCTAGCTGTACAGTCTTTGTTGTTGGTGTTTTTTTGCTGAGAAATCTTCTTCCTTCTTTTTACTTTCAACCTTCCTTTGTTCTCAGGTGTCGGTCATTTGTCTTGTCAACAGCACAGCCTAGTTTTTTTTTTTTTTTTCCTGCTTCTGGTTTGGCGTGTGTGTCTTTTAACTGAATTGCTACTCCATTTACTCATATTCTAATTGCTGATATGTTTATTATATTTCAGCCACAATGTTTTATGCACTTTCTCTTTATTTCATTTCCCTCCAGATTTCTTATCTCACCTTTTGTGACTTCTTTTTGATGGAGGGTTTTTCTTGTCCATCTTTATCCCTCTAGGAGTTTAGAAGTTACGCGTTCTCTATTATTTCAGATGCATGTTTTGGGCTGGGGATGTGGCTCAAGCGGTAGCGCGCTCGCCTGGCATGCATGCGGCCCGCGTTCGATCCTCAGCACCACACACAAACAAGGATGTTGTGTCCGCCGAAAACTAAAAAATAAATATTAAAAAATTCTCTCTCTCTTAAAAAAAAATAGATGCATGTTTTGCCTATCAAAGTTTTTCATCAGGGCTGGGGTTGTGACTCAGTGGTAGAGCACTTGCCTTGCACATGTGAGGCCCTGGGTTCCACATTTCCCAAGGGAAGAAAGCTATCACAACCAATAGAAAAGGCCTTATTGAAAGCCTTCCAGTACCAAAAACCAAAGAGGAGATTCTTTCATTCCTGGGTCTGGCAGGCTACTTTAGGGCATGGGTACCAAATTGCTCATTACTTGCCAGACCATTGTATGATCTAGCAAAGGGGAACAAGCATGAGCCCTTGTTACTTTCAGCAGCACTACATTTCAGAACCCTCCAGAAGGCCCTCTTACAAGCACCGGCTCTACACCAGCCAGGTGTTAATAGGCCTTTTACTCTCTATGTCCATGAAAATAAAGGGCAAGGCTTGGGGGTGCTGGGACAAATGTATGGGCCCACCTTTGCTCCGGTGGCATACCTCTCAAAACAGTTAGATCCAACTGTCCAGGGATGGGCTCCTTGTCTCCGTGCCCTAGCGGCCTCCTATGTTTTATTAAAAGAATCACAAAAACTTACCTTTGGAGCTCAAATCACTGTCACCTCTCCTCATCACCTCAATGACTTGCTAACGTACAAAGGACTGCAAACCCTCCCTCCCTGTCGAATTTTCTCTCTCTTGATCTCTTTCCTCTACGACTCCTCCGTGTCCTTCCAAACCTGTGCCCCTCTCAACCTGGCAACTCTGTTACCCATTCAGGGTCAAGGTCAAACACAGTCCCCAATACATAAATGCAGGGAAATTCTAGAAAACTTCCTCCCATGCCCAACCAATATCACTGAGGGACCTCTAGACCAACCTGATTACACCTGTTCATTGATGGCAGCTCCTTTATGCATGAGGGGATCAGGAAAGCTGGATATGCCACAGTGTCCCTATCACGGGTAATGGAAGCCAACCCCCTGCCTGCAAATACCACCTACCTCAGCACCACATAAAAATAAATAAACAAAATAAAGATATTGTGTCCACGTATAACTAAGAAAACAAATTTTAAAAGTTTCTCATCAGTCCTTTGGTCTCTACGAACAACATAAGAACTTTTAACTTACCATTATCATGGATTTTAGGTCTATCCTGCTTTTTTTTTTTTTTTTTTTAGCCTGAAATGTGTTTTTGTGCCATCACGGTCCTGTTAGATCTGCACCCACATTTGTCACTTTTATTGCTCATTATTCAATTCTGTGTCTCATATTTCCCCCTCGGATATGGCTTTTCTTTCTGTTGAACTCAATTCTTTAAAACCTCCTTTAATAAGAAAATAGATTTAGCAAAAAATTTTCAGTTTTGATTCCTGAAAGTGTGTTTATTTCCATTTGCATCTTTGAAGGACCAACACGGATGCAGTTCTAGATTGACAGTGGTTTTCTCTCAGTAGAGTGAATGGAAGTATCATCCTCGTTCCCACTTTTGCTACTGAGAAATCCACAATAAGTCTAATTTCTGTTTCATTGGTGATTTGTCTTTTATTTCCAGCTACTTTCAAGATCATATCATTGTTTTTGGTGTTCTGTGGTTTTAGGTGTGTTTTTTATTATTATTATTTCTATTTATTTTCTATTTTAATGATTCTATTTTCATTCATTGCACTTATTTACTTTTTTTAAAAAAAATCTAATTGGGCTTCCTACCCAACATACTTTTTTTTCTTTTTTTTTTTTGTTGGTACTGGGGTTTGAACCCAGGATTGCTTTACCACCGAGCCACATCCCCAGCCCTTTTTATTTTCTGAGACAAGGCCATGCTATTGCTGAGGGCCTCACTAAGTCGCCAACAATGGCCTCTAACTCACGATCCTCCCATCTCAGACTCCCAAGTTGCCGGAATTACAGGGGTGCACCATGGCACCTGGACCAACAGCACTTTTCAATGAAGTCCTCTTCATCTACAATTTTTTAAAGTTTTTCTTTTATTTATTTATTTAGTTTTTCAGTTCCTGTGTGTATCCTTCCTTCTCTGTCTTTCTAGTGAGAAATTCCAAACAAGAAAAGCTGAAGGAACTATTCATTGAACACCATCTACGTTCTGCCACTGACATTTTTCTACACTTACTGTGTCTTATTTTTTATGCATCTAAAGTCAGTTGCAAACCGACTTTAGTGGGCCACCACACCTATAATTCCAGCAGCTTGGGAGGCTGAGGCAGGAGAATCATGAGTTCAAAGCCAGCCTCAGCAACTTAGCGAGGCCCTAAGAAACTCAGCAAGACCCTGTCTCTAAATAAAATATAAAAAAAGGGCTGGGAGTGTGGCTCAGGTTAAGGCCCTCTGGGTTCAATCCCTGGAGCTAAAGAAAATAAAATGAAAAAATAAAGTCATTTGCAGACAACAAAACCCACCTAAACCCACCATTACGCATTCCTCTTTCAGTTACCTCTGGCTCATGAAGGAGGGGAGCTCTTCCTGTGCCAACTAACTGGGAAGCTTTGTCCGGGGCAGGGGATAGTTTTAGTTTCTGTCCAGCAGGAAGCCTCCCTGGTTCCAGTAAAGTTCCCAATTCCAAGGAATATGTGTCTGTGAGTCCTTTAACCTTCCGTTGCCCCAACTGGCCACAAGCAGCAGCAGGAAAGCCACTCACCCCCACCTCCTCCCTGACAGCCAGGCTGCTTCCTGTCCAGACAAGAGTGTGATGACTCTTCCTCCTGTGCAGCCTCCCTGGCCCCGGGCCTTGATGGTAGCCGGTTCCAGAAGGTTCCAGGCTGCCAGGTTGTATATCCCTCTCTTCTTATTCCAAACAAGTGGCTGCTGGTTTGACCATCAGGATGAGCTCTTTGAACTTTGCAGGCTTAGTCTGAGATCATCACCACGGACAGTTTTTCTTCCCTTCTTCTTGGACCCTTGAATTTCATTGCCTTGGTAGCCCTTCCTCCAAGGCCATATGTATGTATTATTAGGCTGCAAGTGGAGAATGCATAGCATGTAGGCTTTTGAGTGCTCCCCTATGGACCGGTGTGATTCCTCAAAAAAAGCATATGGCAGTGCTTTTATTTGCCAAAATAATAATAATAATTAACATAAAACTCTTAATATCCTGGGGATGGAGGAATGGGAAGTCAGGAGGAAACTTTTGGGAATAATGGATATGTTGGTTAGCTCGACTATGGTGATGTTTTCATGGGTATCCGCATCTGTCAAAGCCACATATCAAATCATATGATTTAAATATGTGCAGTTTATCATACATCAACCGTACTTCAGTAAAGTTGCTAAAATAGTTTTAACATTGTTATTAAATTGTTAATTATTTTAAACTCTTTATTGAGGTAGAACATACATACAATAAGATGCACAAGTCTTAAACATACAGTGTAATTAGATTTTCATATGTGTTGGGAAAAGTATAAACGGCAGCCATACCCCAGAGAAAAAACCCCAACATGGCGCCTAAGCACCTCTTCTTCCTACCTTCTTCTTTTCTGCAGTGTGAACTCTCCCGCCAGCGCCAATTTCAAATCTCGCTGGCGGGGAACCTTAGCCCCAATGAGAACTAATTCCTGGACTCCGGAGCTGATATCTGAAAGAACTTGCCAATAAACGGGTTGCCTGCCATTTATCTAAGCCCTACCATCTCCCCCTTAGTTCTATATAAGCACACTGCTTTTTGCAATAAAATTGGAATTCTCCCGGCGAAGTGTCTTTGCGTGGGGAATTCTTTCAATATGGATGCCAGTAATACTTAGATTAAAATTCTTTGAGAATTTTTGCAACACCTCAGAAACTTCCCTGTGTCCTCGAAGTCCAAGGGTGAGCACTAGGCTGACCTGGAATACCACAGATCAATTTTTCCCATTTTCAAACTTCATATTAATTCTGAGGTTTGTGTCAACAATTTTCTTATTTTTTTAAAGAGAGAGAGAGAGAGAGAGAGAGAGAGAGAGAGAGAGGACCAGCAGGAGGGAGTTTTTTTTAATATCTAATTTTTTACTTTTCAGTGGATACAACATCTTCATTTTATTTTATGTGGTGCTGAGGATCGAACCCAGCGCCCCGCGCATGCCAGGTGAGCATATTAGTGCTTGAGCCAAATCCCCAGCCCAATTTGCTCATTTTTACAGCCATTTTACATTCCATTTTCTGAATATATCACAATTTATCTAGTCATCCTATTACTAATAGACATCATCAAATTTTGAGCTATTATGAGGAAAACTTCTAATGTCATTCTCATTCATGTCTTTTAGTGACTATTTACAGTCTTTTCACCTGGGTGCTGTAAGAGATTGAATTGTGGTCTCAAAAGAAATTTCAACATCCTAGTCCTCTGAAACTATGACTTTGAGCTTATTTGGGAAAAGAATCTTTGTAGATGTAATTAAGGACCTTATTTTGGATTTTCCCAATGGACCCAACTCCAGTGACAAGTGTCCTTCTAAGAGACACAGGGAGGAGGAGAGGTCATATGGAAGACCTGCCGGCAACAGAAACTGGAAGAGACCTATGACAGCAACACAGCTCTGCTGACATCTTGACTTTAGATTCCCAGCCTCCATAATTCTGAGATAGTAAACTTCTGTTGTTTTAAGCCACCAAGTTTGTGGTAATTAGTTATGGCAGACCTAGGGAACAAATACAGATGTCATTTAAAATTTACTAACATCCATTTATATTTGTTTTTAACGTGTACTGAACTCAAACTGAAAAACACATTTTTAATTAGGTGCTGTTTTCCCCCATTTTGTAGTTAAAGAAATGGAGGCACAAGTCTACATAGCCTCCGTGGTGAAGGTACATTTCTTTCAGGTAACCAGGAGCCTAGTTGTTATCCTCAGTATCCTCTCCAGTGTGAATCTATAATTTTATTTTGCCACATAAATATTCAATTATGGTCAAACTTGAGATTAGTACACATTAATTTTATTTTCAATTGAAATGAGATTTCTGGCTTTGCTTTGGATATAGTTCTGGATGCCTGGAAGTCCAAGAGCGTCTGATAAGGGCCTTCTTGCTACCTCATTACATGGTGAAACGTGTCACATAATGAAACAGCAAGTGTGCTCTCAAACTGAAGTTTTAAAAATATTCCCAATGCCAGACAAACTTTTTCTTCTATTTCTGGAAACAACCTGATGTTTTGCTCAATATGCAAAAGTGTTGAGAGTAGCCCTGTCTTAGTCCCTTGTGTGTTACTAACACAGAATACCCGAGACTGGGTAATTTATAATGAACAGAAATTTATCTGGCTCATGGGTCTCAGATCTGGGAAGTCCAAGATCTAGGGGTTCCTGGTGGCAAGGGCCTTCTTGAAACCTTAACCCATGGAAGAAATTGGAAACTTCTTAAATTTCTAACACATTCAAACTACAGCAGGCCTCAGTGCATTTGTTAACATAGCTGCAAACCTTGTCAGTCACATGTGGGACTCTGAGAGCCATATTCTTACCTAGAGGGGTCTACTCCTTAGGCAGCCTGTGCTGCTTCTGCTAGTATGGCTAGTTCTCCATCCCTGTCTTTTTTCAGGTCTGCAAGGACAAGTCCACCTGTTTCCTATTAAAATATGCTATACGAGAATTTTTAAAGATTTTTCTTTTCACAAAGCAGAACCAAAATATGCATAATTCCAATACACAGAGCAGAAAATCAACCAACCAACCAACCAACCAACAACAACCACAACCCCCCCACCAAATTATACCTAATGAAACCTGCCCTGTTTGGAGGGCTTTTCTGACAACCTGATTGTGGAACAAAATGGAATCATTTCAGTTCCCTGTTCTTTGTTCCCTTTCCAAATACGCATGCATCACCTTCTCATTTTCAGGGTTTTCCCTGGGGCTGGAGTTGTAGTTCAGTGATAAAGTGCTTGCCCAGCATGTGTGAGGCACTGGGTCTGATTCTCAGCACAGCATATGAATCAATAAAAGAAAGGTCCATCGACAACTAAAAAAATATTTTTTTTTTTAAAAAAGAGTTTTCCTAATAAGCGGTATGGAAAAACACCCAGAGCTAAACAAAGCCAACATAGAGAGCTGACCAGTATTCTAGGATTCCTGTATTTCTCCTAGCTTTATTTCCCCAGCACCTGGTTCCCAGCATCTTGTATAATGTGGTTGTTGAAATCATGAACCATGGACGCTTAGTCAAACACCCTCTCGGGAACATATAATAGTAGCTTCCACGGTGACTTGGTACTTAGTGTGTACTCAGAGCCCAGGCCAAGCATTTTACTTATATTATCTCATTATAGCCTCTCAAAACCTCTTGAGGTGGGTAATAAACTCCATGCTTTATAGATGAGGGTTGTAAGCTCACTGACTGCAGGGAGCAGATCTGTAGATCTGTGGCTCAGTTCCCCTTTTCTAGAAGAGCAGCTGACAATGTGTTTGTCACTGGGAGAGGAGAAAGTCTAAAAAAAAAATATTGCAATTGATCAAAAGACCCTCCAACCCTCACTGCTGAAATGGACCCTCTACTGTGTTGGAGGTTCCTGAACAGAGTCCAGATGGGCTGACAGGTGGGATGGAAATCCCATTCATTATAAATCCCTCCAAAACAAAAATTTTACATTTGGTTTTGACAACTCCTTGTGGAAATACACCCCAGTGGTCAGAAAAAAGCAACTTTATTTAGGTTTGAGAAGCAGAGTGAGTCATGTTATTCTGAACTATATCTGGGTCTTCTCCAGACTTTTCAAGATAGCAATAAAATATATATACAATGAGACCCAAAATCGAAAAGTAGGTGCTGGGAAGAAAGATGGGGAACAAGAAGAAATGCATTAAGTCCAATCTTTAGTATTCTGGTTCAAAAAATAAATAAATAAATAAAAGGAAAAAAAAAATCTTCACTCCTGCCCTGGTGCTAGTTCCTTGAGCAACTCAGTGTACACCAAACTTCCTCTGCAGATAGCCCCAAGTTCAAGGACAGGAAATGGCCTTGAACCTGGAATCCCTGCTGTGAGAGTAGCATCTTTTCTATTCAAGATGACAGAGGACAAAGCAAATGTTGATGAGAAGCAAAAACCCAGTATCACTCAGAGGTCACTCCAGAGGGTGGCTGGGAGGGAACTGTCCCACAGGAACACGTCAGTTTTGTAGAACTGGAGCTCATTGTAGCCAGAAGGGTCAGAAGGTGAACCAAAAAATTGAGGAGAGGACATCAGAGGAGCTGGGACTTTCCAGGGTGGAGGGCGTGGGACAGGGTTTGGTCCACATCAGACGCACTGGGGGAAGAAACCCGAAGTAGACAGAGAACGTGGGTGGGATTTGATGGGACTGAGGGTTCTGGGGTACTGAGTGGGTACATTCATGGAACAAACCAGAAGTCACAGTTCATTGGAAACAAACAGACACAGACGACAAGACAGCAAATCCTTGGGGGACATTTAAGATCCAAACTAGAGCACCCCCCCCCATTCCATTATCTCTGCCTTTCTCACCCCCTTCAGGGAAGTCACAGGGTCATAAGACTGCCCAACAGAGTCCCACCTGGGGTGGGGGTGAATGGTCCAGATTTTGTGCTATTTCTATAGATTTTTCCACATGAAGTTGATGCATAGACAAGGTCTGTGATGGTTGAACTACTTTCACTTCTTTGTGGGTGCCCAACAGAGTGTGGGTCTGAATATTTCTGACAAACAATAAGCGTTGAGTAATGTTTTCACTCCCCAGATACATCAAGATTTGCTGTACCATCTCACCACAGATCCAAAGCAAGAGGCCTATAGATCATCCACTGGAACCTCCAAAACCGTGAAGCAAAATAAACCTTTTTGCTTCCTCCACTGAATCTCTCAGGTATTTGTTACAGTAATGGGAGGCTGACTAACATAGAAAGGGATGTTTTTCAACTCACAGAGCATTTAGGGTGGGGAAGCATGAGGACATTCTTAGGTAACCCTGCTCTGTTTGAGATTTCATTTCCACATATAAGTGCTTTCCCATGTTTCCAAGATCACTGGGTTCACATGAGTTTTCTTCTTTCTGTAGTCTCAACTCTGAACTTTACTCAAAAATCTGCCTGCTGATGCAGAAGGTCAGGAAAGGCAAAGAGAACACTGATTGGAAGCTCAGTTTCACCCGATAATTCAAACCCTAAGAAAGAATCTTGAGTCAACCTTGATGATACCTGAAGGTACTAATCTTGGGCAAGGACAGAAGAGGGAAAAGATGTGCCAGGTGAAGCGAGGACAAATTGGACAGCTAGACACTTGGGGCTAGGTGATCTCCACCTACTGCTGCAGGTTCCCAGGGTCAGCTTGAGCTCTGCTGCATGTTGCTTGACGCCTCCATCAGAGGTCCCACGGGCATCTCTAGATAGAACTCTTGGCTGTTTATTTTGCAAAACATTCCAATTCTCTGCTGCCCTTTCAGTTGCTAAACCACAGGTTTGGGGGATTTAGCTGGGTCCCACTCCTAAGTATGGACTGACAGGCAAGGGTCACGCACATTTGAGGAAACTTAACCAAAATACATGGACAGCGACCCCATGTGGGCACTTTGGAAAACTCAGTACATTCAGGACAGGTTGAGCATCCCTTATCCAAATTGCTTGGGACCAGGAAAGTCTTGGATTTGGAATTTTGAAAAATTTTGGGTGGCGGGGGACGACTTTTAGGGAAACAGTTATCTAGCAGGGTGTACAGTGACTTCACTTGGGTGTCCTTGACCTAGGAGGACATCAGGAGGTGGCTTTGGGCCAGCTGGTGCAATCAGGCTGGGAAGGACCCTCCCCGGGAACACCAGCTCACCACAGGCCACAAGAGGTCTCCAGGGCTGCACCGGCAGGTCACAGGGTGCACCAAGTGTCCCTCCATCCCCTGGTGGCACGGAGGTAGTGGATGCAGTTCTCCAAGGGCACCGAGGCTCCAGATCTCTACCGCAGGCCCTGTGGGGCCCTTCATGGGCACCGAGCCATGCACAGAAGGCTGGTACAGGGCTGCCTTGTCCAGTGGGCACAGAGGGACTAGGCCCATGGGAAAGCCGCCAGCATCAGAGCGCCACATGTGTTGGAGACACCCAAGTCATCCTGAGGATCCATGCTAAAGTCCCCACCTAGGCCATAGAGGGTATTCATGTGGCTCTCATAGTCACCCTAGGGCCTGGGGTTCATGGATGGCCATCGAGAGGCCAGAGGCTGCCTGGACCCCCCAGGACGTGGAGAAAGCCCTGAGTGTTCTCTGAACACAAAATTCTACACACAAAACTTATTTATTTATTTATTTGTTTATTTATTTATTTTTAATTTTTTTAGTTGTTGACAGACCTTTATTTTATTTATTTTTATGTGGTGCTGAGAATCGAACCCAGTGCCTCACACATGCCAGGCAAGTGCGCTATCACTGAGCCCCAGCCCCAGCCCACAAAACTTATTTATGGTTTCATATATACCTTCTCCACATAGACTGAAGGTAATTTTATATATTTTTAAAATAATTTGGGGCACAAAACAAAGTTTTGTTGTACATTGGACCATTAGATATGTGGCCTCTTGTTAGTACTCAAGAATTTTCAGATTTTGGAATATTTTGGATTTCAGATTTTCAGATTAGGGATGTTCAACTTATATTGTAAAGATATCAATTTCTGGTTATAGCCTAATAGTCAAATTCTCATTATTGGATTTTTTTTTTCCTTTTGAAACTTGATAAACTGACTCTGGAGTAAGAAGATAAGACTTACTGATATCAATACTTACTACAGGGCTAAAGTAATTCAGATAGTTTATAGTTCAGGGCTGGATAGGAAACCAACCTGAGTACTCACAGATGGACTCCTACAGAGGAAGCAGGGCTGGCCGGGCAATCAGTGGGACTCTGGCTCACCCAGGAGCACTCGTGCCAGCTCCATTTTCATAGCTGAAAACCAGACACAAGCCAGTGTCCATGGGCAGGAAAAAAATGGATTAATTGTGATGCATTCTCACAGTGGAATACTGGACTGCAGTAAAAATAGATGAAGTAGAGTTAACCTGTAACCACACAAGATGCATCTTAGAAATACACTAGACTCTTCCCATGTGCGGTTTTGCTTTCCAGGGTTTCAGTTACCTCCAGTCCAAAAATATTAAAAGGAAAATACCAGAAATAAACATTTCACAAATTTTAAGTCGTGTACCAGTAGCATGATGAAATCTCACAGTCTTTCTCTGTCCTACCCAGGATGTAAATTATGGCTTTGTCCAGTGTATCCATGTTGTATATGTTACCTGTCCATTAGTCACTTAGTAGTCATAATTGTTATCAGATCCACTGTTGAAAAATTGGTACTTGTATATAGGATTATGAATATGGATTCAGAGGTTCCAGGTATCCACTGGGGGTCTTTTAATGTATCCCCAGAGGATAAGGGGCACTACTGTAACGTTGCATGAGAAAATCCAGTCCTAGAAGAAGACACATGACCTATGTACATATAGGAATACATGACCATTATAACTCCACATCATATACAACCACAGAAATGGGTAGTTATACTCCATGTATGTATGATATGTCAAAATACATTCTACTGCATTGACTAAAAAGAACAAATAAAAAAAATTAAAAAGATGACATGTGATAATGTTTCATTTGATTTAATAATTTATTTTTGGTACTTGAAATTGAACGTAGGGGTGCTTAACCCTTGAGATACATCCCCTGCACTTTTTATTTTGTATTTTGAGACAGGTTATCACTAAGTTGCTCAGAGCCTCACTAAGCTGCCAAGGCTGGCCTTGAATTTATGATCCTCCTGCCTCAGCCTCCCTAGTCACTGGGATTACAGGGTGTACCATTGTGCCTTGCAGATATGGTTTCATTTTATAAAACTCAAAAATAAGCAAAACTTATAAAAATACATTATTTAGAAATACATACTAATGTGATTAAAATTATTAGAAATAGTGGAATGATCTGGGCGCGGTGGAGCATGCCTGTAATCCCAGCGGCTTGGGAGGCTGAGGTGGGAGGATTGCAAGTTCAAAGTCAGCCTCAGCAATTTAATGAGACCCTAAGCAACTTAGGTTAAAAAAAAAAATTAGAATGCTAACTTTCAGATGAAGGGTAATAAAGACTTCTGGAAGAAAAGCAAAGTGGTATGGGAAGTGGCCTAAGGCAGTCACGGGTTCAAACAAAGAACAGGGTTTGGGGCTCATTTTATTGTTATATATAAAAACTCACATCCATGATGCAGATACCCCTTTGTATGTGTCAATTTATTATGTAATAAAAATGGAAAAGGAGGAGAAAAGTATCCAACTTAAGCCATGTGGAATGCCAGTGTTATGGGGCAGGTCGAGGAGAAGGAACTGTACTGAAGTGAGATGGGGGTCTCAGAGATGTAGGAGGGGACCCAGAAATCCTGGCCCACAGAGGCTGAGAGCTTCCCAGAGGGGAGAGGGATGCCCTGGGTTCAAGGCTCCTAAAAGCAAAGCAGGAAGATGAGGGCTGGCAGATGTGTTTGATTTGGCCACCAGGGTGGTCCCTGGACCTGGAGGCGCAGTTCTGGGGAGCGGAGGGCAGAAGCTGTTGGCTACAGCGTGGCGGGCTGCAGGCCAACGCAGGGGCAGACCACTAAGGGCCTAGGATGAGGATGACCCTTTCTTGAAGGGACAGTCAAGAAGGGAAAGATGAGGTGGCCTTCCTCAGTTCCTCTGTAGTACGAGCACCCCACCCCCACGCCACTCTCCCCTTTCTCTCAGGAACAGCTGGCCAGAGGGTAACGCGACTCCACCCGGACATGCCATTCCAGCCTGAAGGTCATGACTCTCTGGCCAACCAGGACTGGAGATAAAAGGAAGGGCCAGGTCTCCTTCCCTTATCCTAGAGGCCTGAAACCTGTGAGAGAAGAAGGAGGAGCCCACAAGGTAGGGTAATGGGGTTCTAGGGTTCCTGGTAAGGTCCAGGCCTGGCCTCTAAAGGTCAACGTCTTCCTCAAACCCAGAGGAATCCTCACGGGGTTCCACGGGCCCTCCTTCCCGGCTCCCTGGGAGGTTAGATCCCAGGAAGCCTTCGCTGTGTTCGGCCATGAGGACAGGCAGGCTCCTGTCTAGCCTCCCCAGACCCAAGTGGCCTCCAACACCGTACTGCAGTGGCAGGAACTGGCCAGGCTTCCTCCCTGGCTCTGGAGGCTGAAGCAGCCACCTTCCCCTTATTTGTCTTGGGAGGGGCAAGTGCTGGGCAAACAGGGAAGGGAAATCCTGGATTCTGCCCCTCTCTCCCACTAATCAGCCGTTACACAGGCCTGAGGCCACTAGGGCCCACTCAGGCCTGGTTCCTTCTTGGCCCTGTATATGGAAAGGACGTGGGGTTTGGCCTGGAGTGTACAGAGCGCCCAGGGCCTGGTTTTAGTGAGTACTTAGAAACACTCCCAGCCCAGGGACGTGGACACATATTTGCTGAGCACTGGCTTCATGGGTGGCCTGGGCTGGGTGCTCTGCATGACCAAGCTCTCTGACACGGTCCACTCATCCGAGGATGTTGAACTAGGACCTTTAGTGTCCCGAAGAAGGAACTGAGGCTCAGGGTTATGAGGGAAGAGTGTTGGAAGATGTGAGAATCCCACCCAGATCTCTGTGACATCCCTGCCCCCCAGAACTCACTTCTCTGAGTGGCCCAGGAGGGGACGGTGCTAGGGGCTTGTTGGACAGGGCCTCCTCCCTTCACCTATCTTTTTTTCCTACCCCACAGGCCACATTGCTGTCCACAAGCCTCCTCATGGCTGAGCTCCTACCCCTGCTGTCCTGGGTGCCCCCAGGTTCCCAGGGCAGTGCCCAGGACTCTCCTGTTCCTCCAGCTGAGCATCGGGCACAAAATGAGAGATCCCAGGGCCTGGCCCCTGAGTCATGGAGGTTCCTGGAGGTGCCCACCATTCACATAACACCATCTAGTGACGGGGAGTCACCCCCCTCCACCCCAACCACCCCACGCTTGCAGCGACCGAGGACCCCAGACCTGGAAAGTCTGTCTCAGGACAGGTGAGACCTGGGCAGTGGAACGGATAGTGGGTTGGTTTTTTTCCTCTCTCTCTACTCATGTTCAAGGGTGGGATCCTTGTGGGCTGTCGTTGCCTAGGTGGAGGTGGGGGGACTACAGGTTAGTGAGGGTGGCCCCACAGGGACCTGGCTGGAAATGATGAAACAGTCGTAGTAGAGTGTGCATTGGCACAACTGAACACTGCCTAGCAAGACTAGAGTGGAACCCACCCTGCCCCCCGCCATTTGACACACTCAGTGTTTTTCAAACTATGGGTGAGGACCCACGTAAGGGTCACGAAACTAATGTGGTCAATTGTGATCCCACTTTGTTCCCACACCAAAATAATATAGAATTGAAAGTAACACCTCATATGGGGCTTAGCAAGCGTCAGTGTGGTTTCCTGCAACTTCTGTGACATGACATATATTCCTAAGTGTGTGCCGGAGGCAAATGCGAGAGGTATTTCCTGCTGTAGCTCACAGGCCAAAAAAAAAAAAAAAAAGGTTTAAACAAAACTTCTGGAAAGAAATCCTACCTCTATTCCAGGGAGACAGGAACTGGGAGGTTCAAGGGCACAAGGGGAAAAAAAGGAAAGAACTATGATGACCTGAATAGAAATACTCAACGTGGTTTCTTCCAACAATGGACACTCCATAGAGCTGAAGTTTATGAAGTAGAGCTGTGTGCATCGGTGTGCAGAAACCTCAGAAATACTGGGGATGAGAAAAAGCAAGTTGCAAAACAGTACTTTAGGAGCCCGATTGTGTATCTTTTTCAAAGACACCGAATGATAGGCGATGTTGTTAGTGGATGCATCCTGATGCGGGAAAAGGATAGGAAATCACATGGGAAGGACCAACACTGGCTTTGAGGCAGGTGGCACCTTGGGGTGCCCAGGCAGAGCAGGTGGGGATGGGGAGCTGGGCCTTTGGCTGTAACTTTAATAGATAATTTCGTCTTCTCCTTCTTTTGTAAGGATCTCAAACAAAATGGTCAAACGTCCACATCTATTGGATATGGGTGATGGAGACCTAGATGGCCATGATAATTTTTTCCTGTTGGAAATAAACCCTACTTAAAAGTGTGAAAGCATTTCAAAAGAAGAAACAGGCAAGGAGAAATGTATAAAGAGGGCAATGGGACACGGGAAAGGGTGGAAGAAGGACCTGCCGGACATCAAAGGAGGAGAGGCAGCCATGGGAGAATGGGGAAGAGCTTTCCTAGGCAGAAGGGGTAGCAGGAGGAGGTTGAGAGGCAGGAGGCCTAGGGTAGGAAGGTGCCTGGAGAGAGAGAGAGAGAGAGAGAGAGAGAGAGAGAGAGAGAAGGGAGTCACGGTGGCTGGGGGAATGAGCCAAAGGGAGACCTAGGAGGAGGCAGCCACAGGTGAGAGAGGCCAAGCACAAGGGCCATAGGGGCCAACCTGAGCTCTTCTTGGCTTTTACCTGGGATGAGGTGTATGTTAGGGGTGGGGTTGGGGTGTCCCTGAGCCAGGACTGGACTGGAACAGGAGACCAGGGATGGATGAGGCTGGTGTGATAGTCTGGGTAGGAGTAGGGGAGAGGATTTTAGATTCTGGATAAGGTTTGTAGGTGGAGCTGACAAGGTTTGTGATATTTAGGGTGTGGGTGTCGGTTAAAGAGAGGGGTGAAGGAAGACTCAGAGGTTTGGGGCTGGCCATCAACAAATATAGGAAACACGGTTGTTTGTGTTTTGTTTGGATGGGGGTTGGAGGTAGGGAAAGGTTAAGGGCTGGGAAGGGATGTTTTGTTGTTGTTGTTTTTTAACATCTTACAATTTTAAAATTTTGTTCTAATTAGTTATACTTGACAGTAGAATGTGTTTTAACACATCATACATAAATGGAGTATGAATTCTCATTCATCTGGTGGTGCATGATGTAGAGTTAACAGGTTGTGTAATCATATATGCACTTAGGTGATAATGTCCCATTCATTCTACTATCAGAGAATGGAGTTTTTTCAGAAGAGGTAGGGATAGCCCACCCTAAAGAGGGGTGGGGAACAAGTCCCTCTGCTGGGGGCCTGAGCCTAGGAGCTGGGAGTTGGGGTTCATGTTATGTGTTTTTGGTCAAGGAATTCAGGACACCAAAAGACAGCACCTTGCAGAGATGGGTGCAGGCTATGGCTTCCAAGCAAGGGCCTGACCCACGTCGCACGCAGTTGGGTGGCTTGCAAATCACTTCCCAAAGGTCAGTATCTTCCCCAAACCCAGAGGCCGGGCTTCCCATCTCTAAAAGCACTGTCTGTCGGGGAAAGCCCTTACCACAGAGTTAGTGGGATGCCCAGGCCCGGGGTAACTTGCTCAGGGCCACAGCACTAACAAGAGACAGAGGGGACAAGCTTCTGACTCAGACTGGAGGACTAGGACTGCGAAGTCCCCAGAGACCGAGGTCCTGGAGACTGGGAGGGGGAAGGGAGCCCCACCCCTTCCCGCGCTCTTCGGTTCCCCCCAAAACCACCTACACACCTCGGCTTCCCAGCACTTCTGTGCCACCTTCGCCCCACCCCTCCTGGTCCTCCCTGGGGTATGGGTGTCAGTTAAAGAGAGGGGTGAAGGAGGACCTTTTTCTGGGTGCCAGGGGACAGGGCGCCCAGTGTGTCCCAGGCAGTTACCATCCGGTGTTCGGTTTTAGCAGAGCCTCTGTGTCCCCTTCTCTCGCTGTGTCCCTGTCCTCCTCCCCATTTCCGACCCCCTGGGTGAGCGGGACTCCCCCAGCTTCTCGGTCCTCTCCTAGGCCGCAGCGGTCGCTCCCGCCGTCCCCGCCCGGGCAGGGGGCGGCGCCGTGACGCGGCGGGGCGGGGGCAGGAAGGGGGTGTCGCTGACGCCGCGGCGGCCTCCGGCGGCTCCGGCCTTTTGTGCGGGCGGCGGGGTCGGGTGGGGGCGGCGGCCGAGGCAGGCGAGGCCGGTGCCCTGCGGGGTCGCCCAGCTCAGCCAGCCCCGCTCAGCCAGCCCTGCCCTGCCCTGCGGCCGGGCGCGCCCGCCGCGCCGCATCCATGTTCGAGTAAGGAGCGGGCGGCCGGGGTCGGGCCGGGAGGAGCGGGAGGCCGCCGCCAGGGGTGGCGGGTCGGGAGCTGGTGCACGTGGGCGCCGGCCGGGGCGACCCTGGCCGGTGGCGGGGGGCGGAGGTGCGGGGGGCTCACGGGGCAAGGGGTGCAGCCGGGGATGGAGCGCCGACGGCGGGGAGGCCCGCGGTCGGGGTGGCCGCTGCTGGCCCGCGCCGCGCCGGCGTGCGGGGTTCTGCGGGGGGCCCGGGGCCCTTCTTGCGGGGAGGGTCCCCAGGCCTGCACTGGCTCGGCCCTCGGGGGCCAGGGGCTGGCGCGAGGCCGGCCGGGTCTGTGGGCCCGGGAAGGAGGGAGGACCGTGGCCAGTCCCCGCCAGCCGGGCCCACAGGCCGCGCAGCCCCGGCAGGCCCGGGACAGGGTCCCCTGGGCGCGCCCCCTCCCACCGTCCTCGGCTGCCGCTGGGGTGGGGGCTTCTGCGTGGCCCGAGGACCCAGCGCCGAGATCCGCTGGGGCCAAGTGGGCGCGGAATTCAGCTCCTCCCGGGGTCTGGCCACCGTGTGCGACGATGTTTCCCATCTGAACTGCGTCTCCCAAGTGTCTGCAGGTCTGTCTGGGCTCTTGGCGCGTGTGAAGCAGCTGTGATCCTTTTCGGTGGTATCTGTGTGTGTAATTCACCATAAATTCCGTCTGTGGCCCTGGGTGCTCCCACAAGTTACCTGTGTGGGTCTGATTGTGACTGTGTCGTGTGTGTCTGGGGCTTTTCACCTGCAGCTGGGACCCACCATTGGCTGTACAGCGTGTGATGTGTTTTCATTCCATCTGTGACTCCATGAGCAAATACAAATTACCTGCTAGGGACTTAGGAGTGTTTACCTGCGCCCTGGGGCTCCTGTGTCCTCCTTGGTTGTTTGTGCAGGAATTTACCATTAATTCCATCTGTGGCTCCAAGTGTCACCGAGAGTTCCCAGTGTGTGTTCCATAATGACTCTAGTGTGTGGACATGTGTCTGGGGCTCTCTGTTGCACCATGACCTACTGTGTTCCAACTCTTATTTAGCTTTGTATGCAAATATGAATTACCAGTATGTGTCCACTAGTGACATTGAATGTTTGGAAGATCTGTTTCTGTCGATGTGACCCTCTGTTTGTGCCTGTAATTTACAGTTCTATGTTTGGATGACTTTCCATACGTATCCATTTGTGACATTGTTGTATATTGAGTGAGGTTTTCTGTGTGCCGCTGAGACCCTTTGTGGCTTTGTCTGTGTGAGGAGAGAGAGAGAGACCCCTGGTGGTTCTCTGTGGGCCTGGGACCTTCCTTCCTGAGACCTTGGGTGTAACCTTGACTCTCTGGAGGCAGTAACCGTGATAACTGATGTTGTCCCCCTTGGTTTGTAAAGCATGTCCTACACATTAATTCAGTATCTGGCCACTGTGTTGTCAAGGTGTGCCCACAGCCCCCTGGACAGTATTACTCCGGAGTCCTTCATGGTGTGTGAGTGTCAAGGTTCTCTGCTGTATCAACAGCAGCTGACCATTCCATCCCTTGTCACTTTAAAACTGGCCTTTGCTTTGTCTTTCCTGACAGACAGTGAGACCATGAGGGCAGGAAGTGCAGGCTGACCAAATGACTTCATTTACCTAGGACTGTGTGTGTTAGCTGGGGGCCCCGGGATTGTCGCCACGTAGCTTTCTTTGTGATTGTGGAAAGGTTTTTGCCTTTGATGCTTTCCTGACATTTTCTTGAGGCTGTGTGTGAATGTCCTTTATCTGGGACTTTCTGTGGTTTTCGATGTGCTTCTGAGCCCTCTGCAGTGCTGTGTATGTGCAAGCCTATGTGTGTGTGCGTGTGCGTGTGCGTGTGCGTGTGTGTCTTTTCCAGAACTTTGTGTGTTGCTGTAGCATATTTATAATGCTGCGGTTGTGTGTGTTTGTAATTATTCTGGGACCCTGGCTCTGTGCGTGACTATAGCATATCTGTGACACTACCATTGTGTGTGTGTGTGGGTGTGTGTGCATATGGCAGACTTTGCAGTTTGCCCAGGACACTAGCTGTGTGTGACCCTCCTGAGTTTTCGGCATACCTGGGTATGCATTGCCCCACTCTGACCAGAGGCATCTTCGGGCAGCCCCGGAAGTCTGAGGTGAAGCGTCTGCAGTGGCAAAAACCCACACTTCCCAGTCCCCGCCCCTGTAACGGTCCTCTAGCTGCTTGGGCTCCTCCCTTCACTCTCTACTGCCAGCTTGGTTGGGCAGACCCTGGGCTGGGCCTGCCCTTGGGCACTTCCTCATTGTCCTGCCCAGGAGCAAGAACTGGGGTGTGGGCCTTGCCCTGTTTGTGTGTCTTGAACCTGTCCCAGGCACCCTGCCTCTAGACCTTGGCTTTGGGAGAGTAGGGCAGGGCTGTGGCTCTCAACACTGTGTTTCAGGCCAAAGGTGAGAAGATTGGGGCAGTGGGAGTGGCATGATCACCCCCTCCTCAGAGCCCTTCACCATTCGCCAGTACCCTCAGGGTGAACCCCACAAACTCCTGACCAGGGTTCACAGGCCTCTGGCCTGGGCCCTCCCCGCCTCCCCCAGGCCTGCTGGCCGCCTCACTCTTCCTCAGACTTGCCAAGCTCAGTCCTGTGCCTGAACTTGATGTTCCTGCACCTAGAACTGTCTTCTCCCGTTCTCCCACTCTGCCAGATCTGCTCTTTGCCCTCATGACCACAGCCTTGCCCAGCAAGGCCTCTGCAGACTCTCTCACCAAAGAAACCATCCCTGCTCCTAGTTGTCCCATCCTGTGTCTCTGTGGTCCTTGCCTGTGAGCGTGTAGCAGAATCTCCCGGGGCCCACCCTGGTTTCTGATTCTGGAGCTTAGGACAGGGTCCTGGAATCTGCATTTCCAACAACTTCCGGTGCTGCTGGTGCTGCCAATGTGGGGCTATGCTGAGCAGTGCTGCTCAGGAGCACTGGCCAGTGTCTGAGGTCATCAACCTCATTATATGCTTTCTTACTGATTGACTGGGTCCCTCAGCGGGCACACTGTCCCTACAGAGGGATCTGTGTGTTCCCCCACCCCGCCGTGTGTCCCCATGTGTCCCCGTGTGTCCCCAGTGCCAGGTGCAGGGTAGGTGCAGAGCATGCGTAGACAGCGAATGACGGAGGCTCCCGCCGCCAGCCTAGGTGCATGGGAGGCACTGTCAGGGTCCACGCAGCATGTTGGGTAGAGGGGCCAGGATGGTGGTAGGGCCCCTTATCTGCTTGCTCCTGAAAGAGGGAGAAGAGTCCAACCAACCAAAGTGTCTCTATATGCTGGGCTTTATGTGTCGCTTTTTTTCCCTCCAGGTAACCCTGTGAGGTGGGTGCAGTTGCTATTCCCATTATATAGCAGAGTAAACTGAGGCTCAGGAAGGTGCAGATAGCAGCCTGCAGTCACACAGGAAATGGCAGCACTGAGACTGGAAGCCCCTAGACCTGCAAGTCCAAGTTCTGCAACTTATACGCCTGGTTGAATCCAAGTTCTGGGAGGGAGGTGATGGATCATTCACTCAGTCCGTCCGTAGTGCAGATCTGCACAGGGTACCTACTGTGTGCCAGGCCGAGGCCAGGTGGTTGGATGAGAATCTGGGGGAGATACAGAGGTCTGCTGCTGAGGAGAAAGAAAGCAGAGAAGGGGATCAAGGGTGGGCAGTGTGGTTTCAAATAGGGCACAGGGCTGGGGGAAGTGTCCTGAGATGTGTCCACCGAGAAGGACCTGAAGGAGGTGACATCTGGAAGAAAAAGCATTTGGGTTGCAGGGGAGGGAATACAGGTGACATGGGTCAAGAGGGACCAGATCCGGGCTTTCCTGGGGTGAGAGGTGGCCTGAGTCCGGTTTGCACAGGTTGGCTCTGGCTGCAGGTGGGCACAGACTGGATGCAGGCACTGAAGCAGGAGACCAAGGAGGCTGGTCCAGGAAGAGTGGCAATGGCCCAAGCCACCATTTGTGTTAATTTATTCATATATTCCACAAATTCATTTCACAAGTATGTGACTGCTTCATTCTGCATTGTCCTGAGCAAGGCTGGGACAGACACTTGAACAAAGCAGGGACCAGAGTAGACCCAACAATTGCCATCAGGAAGCCAGCAGACCTGTGGGGGAAATGAGCTGACATCAGACAGTGACATCAGACTGATACGCACGTCAGGCGAGGGACAAGGGGCACTGGAGTGAGGAGAGGGTGCGTGAGCAAGTCTTGAAGGACACATAAGAATCTGCTGGGCAGAGAAGGGCAGGGGTGGACTGGACGAGGGAAGGGTGTGTGCTGATGCTTGGTGGCAGGAGAGGTGAGTTGCTAGAGCCCCTCCTGGTGGAGGGAATCCCACCTGCATCCCAGAACAGGTCACTGCCCTGAAATAAACCAGCTGCCGTCCCTAGGCAAGTGGTTCATACTGCCTCCTCTATGAAGCGGGAATGGTGATGCGATCAGGTGCACAGGATTGTTTGAGGAATAATAAAATTAAGCACACAGAGAGCTGGCCATAGCTCCTGATAAGGAGTCCACAGTGAATGTCCCTTTAAAGTTCCCGATGCTTACCCCACAGCCTTTATTATTAGTCTGTATTTGCGCAGTCATCCGAGTGCTCTGTTTGTCTAACATCTCCCCACCCCCAGGTTAACTCTCCAAGGGCGGGAGCCACAGCCAGCTCCAGGCAGCATGGGATCATTTACTCAGTCACCCATGTTTATTGTGTGTCCCATACAGTTTGGGGTACTAGGTGACAAGTAGCAACCTCCTGATATGCACGTCAGGCAATGAACCAGGGTGAGTGTAGATAACATGGGGTGTGACTAGGGAGGTGCCATGCTGGGCTGAGTGACCAGGAGGAGGAGCATTGGAGATGCGGCTGCGGTGGAGACGACCAAAGATGCAGAGGCCTTGTCATGGGAATGAAGTTTGAGAGCTTAAGGAACAGAAGGAGGCTGGAATGGCTGGGACAACAAGGAGAGGGGAGGCCATGAGGTCAGGGAGGTGACAGGACCTGGTCACTGGGGCTTTGGGTCTCAGGGTGAGGACTTGGCTTGAACCTGAAGTGAGGTGCAGTCAAGGCAGGGCAGGACTTGGAGCTGGGAGGACCCTGATCTGACTCAGGTGGTCACAGCCAGAAGAGGCTGCAGTGGGAACAGACTGTGGGGGCAGGGCCAGGAGCAGGAGACCCAGGTGGAGGCCGTTGGGTGCCCAGCAGTTGGGGATGGAGCCTGGAACAGGGAGAAGTGGGTAGAAAAGAAATAATGGGCGGTGGTGCACACCTGTAATCCTAGCAGCTCTGGAGGCTGAGGCTGGAGGATCACAGGTTCAAAGCCAGCCTCAGCAACTTGGTGAGGCTGTAAGCAACCTAGTGAGACCCTGTCTCTAAAAAATAAAAATAAAAAGGACTGGGGATGGGCTCAGTGGTTAAGTACCCCGGGTTCCATCCCTGGTACCAAAAAGAAAAAAAGTAGTTTTACTTTTTTGTGCATGTGCGTGCTGGGGATGGAACCCAGGGCCTTGGGAATGCTAGGCAAGTGTTCTACCCCTGAGCTACATCCCCAGCCCTGGAAATAAAGTGTGGCGGTGGATCCAGTGGGACTTGCTGACAGATTGGAAATGAGTGTTTGGGAGACAGAAAGAAATTAAGAAAGACTCTTAAGTTTTTAGCTTGAGCAACTAAGTGGAAAGTCACTGTTCGATAAATATTTGTTGTATGAATGAATTAGTATGTTTTTTAAAAAAAGGCTAGGTGCCGTGGCGCAGACTATCATCCCAGCTACTCCGGAGGCTGAGGCACGGTATCACAAGTCCAAAGCCAGCCTGGGCAATTTAGTGAGACCCTGTCTCAATATAAAATGAAAAGAGCTGGGGATGGGGGTTGTACTCAGTGGTAAAGCGCTTTCCCGCTCAGGCCCTGGACTCTATCCCTAGCACTGCAAGGGGTTGAGGGGGAAGCAGGTGTTCTTGAGAGCTCAGACGGACCTGGCTCTGTTAGAGGCACTCAGTACTTACACATAGTGATTTGTTTATCACTCTCTGGATGGTAAAGGAGGTAACTGAGGCACAAATGGATAGATGAATAGATGGAAGGGTGGGTGGGTGGATGGGGGTTAATGGGCCCATAGATGGGCCTTCAAAAACAGGCCTGGCAGGGCGCAGTGGTGCACGCCTGTAATCCCAGCAGTTTGGGAGGCTGAGGCAGGAGAGTCGCGAGTTCGAAGCCAGCCTCAGCAACTGAGTGAAGCCCTAAACGACTCAGTGAGACTCTGTCTCTAAATAAAATACAAAACAGAGCTGGGGATGTGGCTCAGTGCTCAAGTGCCCCTGGGTTCAATCCCTGGGGCCCCCTCAAAAACCAAACAGAAAAGAAAACCCAGGCCCGTCCCCATCCCCAGCCCGTTTCCCTCAACACCCCTCTTCTCTCCACCCCAGCACCACGCCCCACTCTGGCCGGAGCACACCCAGCAGCTCCCCGTCTCTCCGCAAGCGGCTGCAGCTCTTGCCCCCAAGCCGGCCCCCTCCTGAGCCAGAACCAGGCACCATGGTGGAGAAGGGGTCAGATAGCTCCTCAGAAAAGAGTGGCATGTCTGGGACCCCCAGCACCCAGAGCCTGGGCAGCCGGAACTTCATCCGCAACAGCAAGGTTGGCGTAAGCGCCAGTTGGGGGCACAGAGGGGTGGCAAGGTGGGTAACCCGAGGCCTCATCCTAACTCCTCTCTTTCCCTTGCAGAAGATGCAGAGCTGGTACAGTGTAAGTATCTGGGCAAGGGGACTTGCTAGAGGGGGCAGGAGGGAGGGGTCCATCTGCTGACCTAGAGCCCCAGGTTGAAGCAGTCAAGAAACAGGGGCTGCAATTAGCAGACCAGAGTCACACCCTGTGCTGCTAGTTATGTGCTGTGTGATAAAGGGCATCAGTTAACTCTCTGGGCCTTTCAAACTCTCCTTAAGAAACAGCCCTGCCTTACAAGGCTGAAGGGGACAGTCAATGGGAGTTGGTGATGCTGGCAGGACTTGACATAGAATCTGGCTGATCTAAGAAATCAGAAAATGACAGCTGTCACTCAAGGGATCCTCATGTCATGGGCAATAGAAGGCAAAGCAGGTTAGATACTGAAACTTCAGAGCGCCTAAGAGGCTGGGAAGACTGAGGGGGCTCTGGAAGCTTTGTGGGGCAGAGCTGCAGGTGGGTATCCCCATCCAGGTTTTCTCTCCCAAACTTCTAGATGCTGAGCCCCACCTACAAACAGCGCAATGAAGACTTCCGGAAGCTGTTCAGCAAACTCCCTGAAGCTGAGCGCCTCATCGTGGGTGAGTCCCTGCACCCCAGACCTGGTCCCACCCCCTTGACCTGTGTTCCCAGCCTCTGGGCTGCGCGAACAGCCAGCCAGGTGACTCCAGTATCTACCTGTCTCTCCTCTCCCGCTCTCAGATTACTCCTGTGCTCTGCAGCGTGAGATCCTCCTTCAGGGGCGCCTCTATCTCTCTGAGAACTGGATCTGCTTCTACAGCAACATCTTCCGCTGGGAGACCACGGTGAGCTGATGGGAGGGAGAGGCCTCAGCGTGGCGGGGCCCTGGCCCCTTCTGACCCTCCTGCCCCCTTCAGATTTCCATCCAGTTGAAGGAAGTGACGTGTCTAAAGAAGGAAAAGACGGCCAAGCTGATCCCTAACGCCATCCAGATCTGTACAGAGAGCGAGAAGGTGAGTCCAGGGACCCAGTGGTCACTGATCTCAGCATCTCCCTGCTCCCCTGACCCAAAGCCAATCAAAACCAAGCTCCGTTTCTTCTGGACCCCAAACCTCTCTCAGGTCCGTCACCTGCTCTTTATTCTCCCAGCCCCTGCCATGGCCGGGCTCCCATCCTCTCTGACCTGGGTCCCTACCTCAACTTCCTGTCAGATCCTTTCCTCACACAGCCGCTCAGGGACATAGTGAAATCCTTCCCTCCCATGTCTCTAGCAACTCAGATGTCCTTGCCCCTTAGATGCCTCTCTGATGCTCCATCCTGTCCTCTGCATTATTGCCTCAGGGCCAGTTCATTGGAAGATGGCTAGTCCAACCACTTGCAGGACAGGAAGCAGGGAGGGCAGGGGAAGACTTCATAGCAAACTTCCTTTGTGTTTTGTGGATCAGCTGACCACTTCAGAGACCAAGGGGGCTGGGAAAGTGCCCTGAGCTGAGCCTGTCTAGAGAAGGGTCTGTCTCCCACCCAGACTGTGAGCTCTGAGGAAGAGCCATGGGCTGTCTCCACCTTGCGGTGACCTTGCAGGTCTGGGCACAGGATAACTATTTTGTGGAATGAATGCAGGGACAAATGAGTGGGTACATCAGGACAGAGCAGCAGGGATAGTCCTGAATGAGGATGGAGCTTCCCCTGGCCCCGCCCCACCTCTCCCCTGGCCCCGCCCCATCTACCCTCTGGCCCCGCCCCATCTCCCCTGGCTCTCACATGCCCTTCTTCTCTGCAGCATTTCTTCACTTCCTTTGGGGCCCGTGACCGCTGCTTCCTCCTTATCTTCCGCCTCTGGCAGAATGCACTGCTGGAAAAGGTGAGCCTGGTGAGGCCTGGGGGAGAAGCAGGGTGCCAGGGGACCATGGAGCCAGGGATGCCAGACCTCAGGGAACAGGAGGAACCCCCAGCTCTTCTCCATGGACACCAGGCCTCATGTAGCCTCATAGGTCCATCCAGGGACAGCCAAAGGCTTCTTTCAGGCCTGACTCTGAAGCTGAGTCTCCAGCAGAAGAGAGGAGTGGGTGTAAACCAGTCGTTAATCATCCCTGGGGCTGGGGAAGAGCCCCGCACTGGGCAGCAGCAAGGTTCTGCTGGCGGGAATGTTGGGTGCTCCTCACACAAAGGCTGATGCTGGGGGCCGCAGCACCTTGGAACATCCGCACCCCCTCCTCCAGCTCTGCTGTGTATGCCCTGCCATCTGAGGACCTCTTATCCCCGGGGGGCAGCTCCAGCTGTGGTCACCCCCAGAAGTAAGAGTGCCAGAGAATCCACCGAGGATCCTGAGGGGACAATGCAGAGTTAGTGTCCAGAGAGGCCAAGGGCAGAGGACAGTCACAACTCAGGCCCTGCAGTTCCAGCCCCATCACTGATTAGTGCCACCTGGGGCAAGTCATTAAACCCCATCTGGCCCATGGGGACCGCCCCTACTTCACAACACCCAGAGCTGGGTCCGGAAGAAGCACTCGGTGATGTCAGCTTGTCTGAGGTGGGTGGGCTGGTGACTAGCGCCAGAGCTCTCCACGGCCTCCTGGGAGCTCATCCAGCACTGCTACTTCCCAGTCAGCTGACCTTGGCATATTACACTGCACCCGGCTTAAAATGAAGACGGTATCTTAGTGCCCACTTCCCAGATCCGTTTTGAAGTCCTGGTGGGTTAGCGGACGTGGGTTAGCAGAATGCCGGGCTCCTCATGGCACACCAGTGGGTGCCAGCTGCTGCCACCACTATCACTGTTATTATTTCATCACTGTTGTCATCCAGCCACTCTGAGCACAGGCAGCTGAAACCCCAGGGCGTCTGAGGACACCTGAAGAAAGAGTCGGGGGCACTGTAGCCATCGTGGGTGGGAACATGAGCTCTGAGTCTGGCTGCACTTGAATCCCAGAGGCAACTGGGATTCACTAAAGTGACCTCAAGCATATAATTTCCCATTCTTGGGCCTCCTGGACTTCTGTATTCTCCTCTGTAACAATAGAACCTTAACTGGCCAGAGCCTTGGAGGACTTGATAGGTCAGAGGTGTAGTGCCCAGGCACAAGGTCTGGCAGGCGGGAGATGGGTTTCCTGCCCGAGGGGGCGGGGCCTGGCTCATGAGGTCATGCTGCCCCCTTGTGGACGTCGGGGGAACAGGAGGCTGAAGACTGGTGGGGAACCTAGAAGGGAGGGCTCTGGCTGGACGTGAGGTCTTCCCCATTCCTGCCTACCCAGACGCTGAGTCCCCGCGAGCTCTGGCACCTGGTGCATCAGTGCTACGGCTCGGAGCTGGGCCTCACCAGCGAAGATGAGGACTACGTCTGCCCCTTGCAGCTGAATGGTCTGGGGTGAGTTGGAGGTGAAGGGGCTCCAGGGTTTAGAGACCAGATAGGGCTGTGTGCAGAGTTCCAGAAGGGCCAGGTGGACGAGGTGGGTGTGCAGGGCCTGGGAGGCCCAGGAAGGTGAATGGGGGATGGAGGATCAGTGGTCCCACGTTTTCCCTTCACTGCAGGAGCCCCAAGGATATGGGAGATGTGATTGCCCTGAGCGACATCACCCCCTCTGGGGCTGCCGACCACAGCCAGGAGCCAAGCCCCGTGGGATCGCGCCGTGGCCGCATCACCCCCAACCTGTCCCGGGCCAGCAGTGATGCAGACCATGGGGTGAGCAGGCGGGTACAGGAGAGAGGAGGGTGCTGACTGGGAGGGACAATGGAAGGATGGCAGAGAGGGACTAACTAAGAGACATGGGCGAAGGAGGGGACGGATGGAGGTGGGAAGATGGTCAAGGAAAGTAGGGCTGGATAGGGAAGAGAGACAAATGGAAAACGGGAAGGGTGAGAAGCAGAAGGAGCAAGTTGGATGGGTGGATGGATGGAACAGGGACAGACAGATGGACAGGAAGGCAGAAAGCATCCCAAACAACCCTGGTTGGAGCTAAGAGGAGCCCTCATCTGGGTGTCCGCAGGGCCTCTCAGCTCAGCCTGAGCCGCAGGTGTGCACACCAGCTCCCCAGCATTGGCTTCACTGACCAAGGTCTGAGCAGTGTCTCAAATCCTTGCAGCCAGTGTGCACCCAGGGAGGTCCCCAGGCTGCGATGGGGGTGGGGCAAGGCTGTATGAATCCTTTCTCTGCAGGCAGAGGAGGACAAGGAGGAGCAGACGGACAGCCAGCCAGATGCCTCCTCCAGCCAGACAGTGACTCCAGTGGCAGAACCCCTGAGTACAGAGCCCAACCCACCTGATGAGCCCACTTCCCTGGGCCCTTTGGACTTGCTGCCCAGGGAGGAGCTGTTAACCGACACAAGTAACTCCTCGTCATCCACGGGGGAGGAAGGTGAGGAGGGAGGGCTCGCGTTCACTCCCTTCCTTACACACAACGACCCTTTCTCAGGAGAGTGAAGCAGGAGGGGATGTATTGGCTCATGGGACTAAAAAATGCAGGAGGTAGGCAGAGATGGCATTCAAATGGCATTGCTAGAAGTCTCTCTGTCCTGAGCTCCGCTTCAAAGGCTGCCTGGCAGGAAGAATAAGAGCACAGACTTGGAAAGCAGGTTGCTGGGGTCCTAATCCTGGTTGACCTAATTTCTAACCAGGATTATGTAATGTGGGCACATTGTTGAACCTCCCTGAGCCTTGATTCTCCCATCTGGAAAATGGGGAAAGCAGTAATAATGTCCACTTCCTAGGCTTGTCGTTAAGGTTAATTAAATGTTAGTACGTGTTAAAGTGCTTAGGCCAGTTATTCTGTTCATTTCTCTGTGCCAAAGAATTGTCAGGGTATCCTCTATTCTCGTGGGGGCAGACAGAGCCCCTGCCAAACCTAGTGTGAGAAATAACGAGGTGCCACAAAAAATCAAACACGTGCCAGAAAGTGGGTGGGCAAGGCAGACCTTTACTTTTGGCAGAAGGTGCGCTACTGGAACCCGTGCGCCTGGGCGGGCGGCTGTAGATCGTATCTAACCTACGCAGGGCTGCCCTTCACTCTGATCGGAGGAGTTCGGGGTTACAATCTACGTGATTGGTTAATTTTAGCTTTAGGGCGGGCAAAAGGGACGGGCTACAATTGGATCCAATTAAGCCTTTACTATGTTCTAAAAAAGGACCACCAGGCTTTCTATTTCTCACACTAGCTCAAAGAGAAGGGGCCCGCTTTTCCCAATAGCTACAGCAAGAATGTTAGGATTGCTTCTGATTGGTTCAGTCTGGCGAGTGGGCCCGCCCCCAAACCAATCTTTGTGGCTGATTGGCTGGCCTGGGTAACACACACACCCCTGGGCCAATCATCACGGCTGATGCCCCTGGGCGCCAAGCTGTGGCCGAGGGGCTGAGTTCTCTTTGGTCCAGGAGGATAGATGTGCATCCAGCCCACGAGGCCTGAAGTGGGGAGGAGCGGTCACCCAGAGAGAGGGAAGAATGGGACCTACCTCGCCCCAGCCCTTCTCTGTCTCCTAGCTGATCTGGCCGCCCTGCTTCCCGACCTCTCCGGCCGGCTCCTCATCAACTCCGTCTTCCACGTGGGAGCCGAGCGGCTGCAGCAGATGCTCTTCTCGGACTCAGCCTTCCTCCAGGGATTCTTGCAGCAATGCAAGTTCACAGGTCAGGGGCGGGCCAGAGAGGATGCCAGGGTCTCCCAGGTATAGGGGAAGGGCGAGGAAGGCCAGCAGTCTGGCAGTGAAAGCAATGCCCGTGGCCCTGGGCACCGTGGCACAGTCCTGTAATACCAGCCACTCCCGAGGCTGAGGCAGGAGGATTCCAAGTTCTAGGCCAGCCTCGACAACCAGACCCTGTCTCAATAAAATAAAATAGCATCTGAGAGAGCTGAAGCGGTTCAGCCTCATACCAGCCTTGTAGCCTTGGGCAGGTTCCCAGCCACTTTGTGCCTCAGTTTCTTCTTCTGTTTACTGTTCACAGCAGCAGCTTATGGGGATCCCATTAGAACTAGATGAGTTAGTGTTAGGGTAGTGCCTAGAACAGTGGTATACAGTAAGGGTCTAATAAATACCAGGTAACGGTCACAGTGTCCACTCGTGCAGGGCTTGGAGACCATGAGAGACCAGGGTAGATTAACTCCTGTTCTCAGTGCCCAGGATCTAGTGGGAACGGCAGGAAATGCACAAATAAGTACCACCTGCTGCAGGTGTGATGTGAGGGGCCCTGAGGCCACCAGGATGGCAAGATTCGGACTTGAAGGAAGGACAGCAGTTGGGGACAAATCTCCAGGAAACCGAAACCCTCAAAAACCCTTCTCTTGGGGAACTCATGTTCTGGGTGGGTATTGGCCAATAAAAATGGGTCTGTGGGCAGCTGTGTTTGGAGGGCAGTGAAGGGGCTGCTAGGACATGAAGCTGGAAGGAGGAACTGAGGAGGGTGCGAAAGGGAGAGGGCAGGGGAGGAGGCCAGCGAGGTCAGGCCTCCTCTAAGACTGGAGGCAGACACAGGGTCAGGGCTGGAGCGGTGAGAAGGAAGGGTTGAGGTGAGACCGCTGAGCGAGGCTGGGGGAGAGATTCCAGCAGGCAGCGCCTTAGTCAGATGGTAATTTTTCCTTGTTTCCTCTGTTGAAAGTGAACAATATAGATTCCCCTGTGGTCCCAAGGACGGTGGGTGCCCTGTGTTGGGAGAAGACAGGCCTCACAGCAGCAGCTTCCGTCCTGGGGATTGACACATCAGGCAGAAAACTCAGGCAGATAGGTTATGGTCAGTCTTGGCTTTAACCAGATATCCCTGACCAGAAACGGAGTCTGAGGGCAGGTGCCGAGCGGGAGGCTGGGGAGGAACCCTGGGCAGGCAGGAAGGGGCCAAACCAGGAAGGGTCCCCAGGAGCACTGAACAGATGGTGGAGCTGACCTTAGGGAAGTGAGGTCTAGGACTCCAGTGGGAGCCCAGAGGACACTGGGATGGGGACCCAGGGCAGACGGGCTAAGGCCAGTGGGGCTCCATAGGTGTGAGGAGGCGGGAGGCTTCCGGGGAAAGGTACCCAGAAGGCTGAAGGTGCTTAGATCTGATGCCCCGGAGGGAAGCCAGTCTGGTACAGAGGGGGAAACTGAGGCTGCAGGTGTAGATGGGATGGCCCCAGGAGGGGTCAGAAGAGGGCCCAGCTGTAACTGTCATGGATTCCTAAAAGGAAGGCAGGGTAGATGGCAAGATTCGGACTTGAAGGAAGGACAGCGGTTGGGGACAAATCTCCAGGAAACTGAAACCCTCAAAAAGACTGAGTCTCCTACATCCGGAGGGCAGAGGACCCAGAATGGTTCCATCATTCTTTTCTTCTCTTCTTTAGATGTGACCTTGAGCCCCTGGAGTGGGGACAGCAAGTGCCACCAGCGCCGCGTGCTGACTTACACCATTCCCATCAACAACCCGCTGGGCCCCAAGAGCGCCTCTGTGGTGGAGACACAGGTGGGGCCCGTGGGGTGGGGTGGCCAGCCAGGAAGAATGGCTCGGTGGGTGGCTCTGACTGCCCTCCTCCCCGTCCTTGCAGACGCTGTTCCGGCGCGGCCCGCAGGCAGGTGGGTGCGTGGTGGACTCGGAGGTGCTGACGCAGGGCATCCCGTACCAGGACTACTTCTACACGGCCCACCGCTACTGCATCCTGGGCCTTGCCCGGAACAAGGCGCGGCTCCGGTGAGTCACCCCTTGGCCTGGTGGCCTCAGGGCCCCTACTCCACTCTCCTCACCCTGAGTCAGCTGCAGATCTCACCTTGGAGGAGGAACGGAAGTGTTGGGTCCCTGAGACCCAGAACTCTGAACAGCAGAGCATAGAGAGGGTGGCCCTGGGGATGACTGGTCCCATCTGCAGGGGGTGTTTGAGCAAGAGAGGGCAAGTGAGTGTGCAGGTGAACAGTTCAGTTGTTCACCTGTTTATTGAGCATCTATTGTGTGCCCAGCCTATTCGAGACCGTGGGGCTACAGCAAAATTAAACAAAAACCCTTCTCTTGGGGAACTCATGTTCTGGGTGGGTATTGGCCAATAAAAATGATAATGAGCCTGCAGGACATTCACTAGTGATAAAAGCTTTAGGGAAAAGCACAGTGGGCTAAAGAGCGTGGGAGGCGCTGAACCAGCAGAGATTTTATCCTGAGTGTGCTGATCAGGGGAAGGTTCTCTAAGGAAAGAATATTTTATAAGCACGTGAAGGAGGTGAGGGCTGATGGCAGTGCAAAGGCCCTGAGGCAGAAGTGTGGGAATGGCTAGAGTGGAGTCAGTGGAGGAAGAGTAAGAGGTGAGATCAAGGAGATGGCTTCATGGTCCTGGTGAGGTGCACTGGGTCAGGGCTCTGAGCTGGGGGACCCTGACCTGACTCAGGTGTTCACAGGCTCCTTCTGGTTGCAGGTGGGAACAGATAACAAGGGCAGGGGCAGGAGCCAGGGGACCTGACAGGGAGGAGGCGGCCACAGTGTTCAGGCAGGAGCAGGTGGAGGCTGGGCCAGGGCGAGGCAGCCCAGGGGAGGAGAATTTAGATTCTTGGACAGATGTTTGTAGGAGGAGGTGACACAGTTGGCTGAGATGGAGTCCACGTGTGCATATGAAGGAAGGGGCAGGGTCACGGGGACCCCTGGGGGGGTCTGGGCCAGGACATCAGCGTGTGAGTTCACGGGGCTCAGGCAGTGGGGAGACTGGCCACGATGGCTGGCACGGACGGAGATGGGGTCAAGGCCAGGTTAGGGGGGAGGTCCAGGAAGGTGAGTGGGCGGGGAGGGGGAGCGCATCTGTGTGTCTGAGTGACAGAGGACTCTCTCTGAGTTAGTGGAAGAACGGAACTCCCCAGGGGGTGGGAGCCCGGCCCTGACCCTCTTCCTCTCTCTCTGCCCCAGGGTGTCCTCAGAGATCCGCTACCGGAAACAGCCGTGGAGCCTCGTGAAGTCCCTGATTGAAAAGAACTCGTGGAGTGGCATTGAGGATTATTTCCACCACCTGGGTAGGGGCAGAGGGCCAGCCGGGGCGGGGTGGGGTCGTGGCCCGGCTGGGTACACATCCAGAGCCCTCTGTCCTTTCCCAGAGCGGGAGCTCGCCAAGGCCGAGAAGCTGTCCCTAGAGGAAGGCGGGAAGGAGGCTCGGGGGTTGCTCTCAGGTCTGCGGAGGCGAAAGCGGCCCCTCAGCTGGAGGGGTCACGGAGATGGTCCCCAGCACCCGGATCCAGACCCCTGCACCCGGGCTGGCATGCACACCTCGGGTGCGTTCCTTCAGGGCCTGCTCAGGCAGGCGGAGGCGCTGGGGGCCTGGGCTGGGGTGGCTTTGTGTGCCGTTATCTGACCCTGATGCTGTCTTACAGGCTCCCTCAGCTCCCGCTTCTCGGAACCGTCCATGGAGCAGGGTCCTGGGGCAGGCATCCCCAACGCCCTGGTTCTCATCAGCATCGTGTAAGAGAGGCCTGGATCTACAGGCTGCTGTGGGACCTTGAGCAAGTGCTTGGCCGCTCTGGGCTTCCTTGGTGCTCCTTACACAGTGTAGATGCTCAGTTTGTCATGGAGAAGATTCTCTGCTGGAAGAGCCGAGGCCCAGGGGGCTATGGGAGGTCAAAGTAACTTGACCTTGATGGGGGCGGGGGGGGGGGTTGTAGATTGGCATCAAAGGCTAAAGAATCAGCCTGGTGAGCAGGGAGAGGTGTGCAAGTGAACTACGGCCATTGGTGCGTTCTACTTCTGTGTCCCTGCCCAGCTCTAAGCCGGGTGGAGGTTGGGACACCGTGACCACAGCCCTCAGGGAGACAGACCTGACGTGAGCCCAGCGGGATCAGGACTGGGGTGGGGAGGCAGTGGGAGGGCAGCACCTGCTTCCTCCAAGGCCCCACAGAGGGGCAGTCGGGGTGACTTTCCTGGGACAGCACAGGATGTCTGAGCTGAGACCCGAGCAGGCAAGGCCCACGATCAAGGTGGGGAGGGGACAGGTGCTCTGGGGAAGGGAAATAAGGCCCCCGGGATTGAGCTGACCCTGGGAGGGAGGGCAGGGGGCTATGCTCTTAGCCGTTCTGGGCCTCAGTTTGCCAGACCAGTTCAGGCGCAGCCACGTGGCCAGCACTGCCCCAGCACTGCCCGGGGTGGGGGAGGGGGGGCGCCCGGCTTGGGCTCATGGCTCTCACTCTTTGCTCCCCTCACTGCTCCCAGGATCTGTGTGAGGTAGGGTCCCATGTCTCCCACCTGCCCTCCCCTCCCTGTGTCTCATCCCCCTGCAGCCTCGTCTCCCTATTCCAGGCCCCCCTGGGTCCCCAGGGATGTGGCCTAGGGTGGTGGTCAAGGGCCTGGGTATCATACAGGCCTGGTTTTGAACCCCGACTGTTTAACTACATACTGTGCATCCCTAAGCCTGTCTCTTACCCGCTCTGAACCTCAGTTTCATCCTCTGAAAAGATGGAGGTGTAATCTTAGTGCCCCCTTCAAGGTGTGGTTGTGTGGCGGGGTGTCCAGAGCTCAGTGCCTGACTTTGGGGCACTGACCTCTGACCCCTCCCCCAGCCTCATTGTCCTCATCGCCCTCAATGCCCTCCTCTTTTACCGCCTCTGGTCCCTGGAGAGGACGGCCCACACCTTTGAGTCGTGGCACAGCCTGGCCCTGGCCAAAGGGTAAGCGGGCAGTGAGAGGATGCTGGGCAGCTGGGCAGGTTGGGGAGGCCGGGGCTGTGCTCAGGCCCCTGTCCCTGCAGCAAGTTCCCTCAGACGGCCACTGAGTGGGCGGAGATCCTGGCCCTGCAGAAGCAGTTCCACAGCGTCGAGGTGCACAAGTGGAGGCGGATCCTGCGGGCGTCCGTGGAGCTCCTGGATGAGGTAGGGCTTCGCCAGCCGGGGCCCAGGCAGGGCTGTGGAGCCAGATGCCCTCCCCTCCCCGGGCCTGAGTTTCCTCCTCTGCAAAATGAGGAAGCCATTCCTAGTCCCCACCTCACAGAGTCGCTGGAGGCGTCCGTGGGATGGAGAAGGAATTTATTGGTTCTTATCCTGGAAAAAGTCCAGGGGGCTCCCTTCAGGCATGGCTAGATCCAGTCCCTCGATAGTAATAAGAATCCATCTCAGAGCATCTCTTGACTATGCCGATGCTCAGGGTTGGCTTTGTTTGGGGGGGTTTCCCTTGCTGCAGGATGATCAAGGTGGCACCTGCCACTCCAATGGAGAGTTCACTCTCATTGGCTGCTGGGGTCATGGGCCTACCCCCAAAACAGTCACTACAGCCAGGGCTGGGCTAGATGCAGTCCTGTTCCTCTTGCTCCCTTCTGGCAAAAGGGGTCATAGCGTCTGCAGGCAGAAGAGAGGTTCTCCAAAAAGGGAGTTGACCCAAGTACCCATGTAGTGCAAGGGCAGGATCCAAATTCTACTGTGTGATCTTGTGCAAGTGTCTTTACTTTGAGCCTTGATCACATAATCCATGTCACCTCTTGTGAGGATGGAGTGGGTTAACATTTGGAATAATGCTGGGCCAAAAGTCAACGCTTCATAGATGTGTGCTGTCAGTCAAGTGAGCCGAGCACCAGGCGCACAGTAGGAGTCTAATCAGCATGCCCTCCCCACGTGGTGAGGATGCCCCCCAGCATACCCGGCCCCAGTGGACTCCAGCAGGCAGCTGTGGTGGGTCAGGGCAAATGTGGGGTGCTGGGGTAGGTGCCCTCACTGTGTGTGAGGGGGGTGATGGGAAACAGGGAAGGTTCTGAGGTGATCAGAGCCAAAATTGCCAGTTGATCACCCTTGTTGCACCCTGAAATCATGCTCACGGGGAGATGCCCCCAAGGCTGTGCAGGACATGATGGGGAAGAAATTAAGGCTCAAAGAGAAGGAGGGCAGAACTCTTCCACCCTGCATTAAATTTTTGATGATTTTTCTCTCTCAAATTGCCGTGAGTACAGAGTTGACTTCGCAGATTGATTGTAGCGGCAGATGCAGGCGGAGCACTTGCCCAGGCGGGGCTCCCCCGGTTGCTGAGCGCGGGTGACACTCCTGGCCAGCCTTGTAGGGATGCTCTAGTTTCCCCTCTGGTAGCAAGTTAGGAGGTACGCAGCATCCTGGGGTTCAGGGGGTCAGGAGCTTGCCCAAGGTCACAGGGGAAAGAGTCATCCTTAACATACATTCGGCACTTCCTGTGGGCCAGGTTCCAGTGTTCATCCTGTCCCTGAAATCGTCCCATGAAGCAGGGACAACACTGACCCACATTTCAGATGAGGGACTTGGGCCCAGGGCAGTAACAGCAAAACCGAGATGGAACCCCAGGCCACCTGACCTCACGCTCACACTGAGACCATCCTCTGCTGCCTCGGAGAAGTTAAAATGGGGTGCAGCGGGGTGTAGCGTGGCTTTGGTGACCTGTGTTGGGTAGGGGCGTGGCCTCCTGGCTGCAGGATGGGGTTGACATCACCCTCTCAGTGCTCACCTGCTCTGCCCCCTCCTGGCAGATGAAGTTCTCGCTGGAGAAGCTACACCAAGGGATCACAGTCTCGGACCCGCCCTTTGACACCCAGCCACAGCCACGGTCTGATGACAGCTTCTCCTGAGGGCATCCGGCCACACAGCTGTCCCCTCAAATGGACAGAAGGACACAAAGAGCCCCGGTGGCCACTGCTGGCACGGTGTGAGCGCCGGGAACCTCCCGCCTGCCCCTCCCAGTGGCCCTGCCGAGGGCCATGCAGACGTGGGGACCACAGAGCAAGATGCACTTTAGACCAGCGTGTGCAAGCCCGACCGCCATCGCCTGCCCGGCCGGGGAGCTGGTCTGGCCTTTGGCGGCCCCGCACTAACTTATTTTGCCTGGCTGGGGTTATGGGGGTACCCCCTGGGGTGCACGATTTCCTCAGCTCTGGGTTTAATGTATTATATTTATTTGGGGCTGACAGAGTTCCAATAAAGGGTTGGAAGTGGCTGTGCCTGTGCCTGGAGGGTCCCAGAACGGGTGGGGGCTTCCCGTCGCACTCGGATCCCACTGTGGTGGGGAGGCCATATCTGTCCATTTCCTGGGGCAGCAGGTGCTAAAGTCATTGGGGATCCCCCCTCTCCAGCAGCTTCCACCAGCTCTGCATCATCCAAGTCCAGAGAGGGCACCAAGGATAGACTCATCCCCGTGTCTGGGCTCAACTACTGCCTCTTAGAAGTCCTGTCCCCTGGAGCAGATCAGTGACTTTGGACATGTTTCCTCTTTGTAAAGTGGGCATAATAACAGCACCTTTCTCTTAGGATTGTTAGAAGTTATCGGATCTCAGATTTAACCACAGGGGAATCTCCTGGAGAGCTGCTACAGAATACTGGTTTCGGACTCAGTGGGTCCCGGCAGGCCTGAGCTGCGGTGCCAACACACTCCCAAGGTGAGGCTGACAGTGGTCCTGCAGGGACCACACCTTGAGAACTGCTATTATGAGAACCCAAGGAGTTAATCCATGTTATTACAGGCCCCGGCACAGAGTAAGTGTTCAATGAACGTTATGCTTATTGCAGAAAAGTTGAGAGGAAAAAAAGGAATACCAAATATGCACCATGCTCTGTGCTGAGATTGGATGTTCATTTTACTCTCACAGTGACTCCTTGAGGTAGAGGCAAATAAAGATTTGTAGTGTCTGAGGCCACCTGGCAGGGAGATAGACTCCACGCCTGGCCTCTAGAATCCCCATATTTACATGCCAGGTTCTAACCTCCTTTAGGATCCCCCAGCAGCCCACCCAGGTGGAGGTTGTTTGGACACCTGTTTTATAGCTAGGAAAATGGACTTAGAGGTTCAGTCTCCTGTGCAGTTAGAACCAGATCCACCTCATCAGACCCTGTTCTGGTTTCAGACTGAGGAAGCCCTTGAGAGATCTTTGGCATGCCCTTGCAGAATTGGGGATTAAACCCAGGGCCTTGCACATGCTAAGCAAGTACTCTACCACTGAGCTACATCCCCAACTCCAAGAATCATCTTAATCAAAAACTTGGGGCAGGAGACTGGAGGAGGGATTGGATAGAAGCAAGGTGATTCGCAAGTTGCAAAGGGCGGTCAGCCCTTTCTGTCTTCTAGTGCTATAATTACGGCCAGTCAGCCACTCTGTACCTCAGTTTCCGATACCTGTCAACACCTTGTAGGAAGAATTAATAGGAAAGTGCTGAGGTCAGCGTCGAGCCCATAGCAGATGAACAACAGCTTACAAGGCTTTTAGGAGATGCCCGTGTCCTCTGATAAGGACTGTCCTTACTGTGCCTCCACCTACCATCCCCCACAGAGGAAGGGCCTAGGGAACAGCAGGAGGGTTATTTTCTGCTGGGGAATTTCACAGCTCAGGGGAGACTGGCCTAAAAGCCCAGACCACAAAGGTGTCGGGTATCCCTGGCTCCCTGCCCCTCTGCCCTGGACCTGCCCCACACCCTGCTTCCTCTTTCCCCTGCAAGGCTGGACCAGGGGAATTCTGGGACTTTGCCCCAATGGGAACTGGAAGGTAAGACCTGGGAAGCCACCTGTCACCAAGAGTCTCACTCCCACCATGACCCAGAGCCCCACCCCTGTCCTCTCTGTTTGGCAAAACTACTAGTAGCACAAGCTACCCATCCTAATAGCCCAGGATGCCCATCATTGCCAGGGCAGCATTCCAGGTCCACTTTAGGCCAGCTGTATGGTGACCCTGGGCAAGGGAGTGAACCTTCCCCAGCCTCAATTTCCTCATTTTGTAAATGGGGGTGATAGAACTTGCTGCAAAAGTTTGGGGAGGCAAAAGTGGGTTCAGTGAATCCGAAGGATTAAATAAGCACTGGTGTTTATTCTTGTGACAGATAATGAGTACCTACAATGTACGGTTCAAAGTGCTGAAGATGGTCCTCACTCTGGGGAATCTTCTATTACAGGGTTGGGGGGACAGACAGCGAACAGATCAACTGTATAAAAGAGCATAGGTAGAGACACTGAGGAGAAAAAAGAGTAAAGAAGGTCAAGTAGAGAGACATTTACCTTGAATAAGACACAGAAGACTTGAGAAGCTTCAGGAGGTGAGGGACTGAGCCCTTTAATCACCTGGGGAGAGTGTTCTGTCCAGGCAGAGGGAAGAACTAGGGCAAGGCAGGAAGGAGCTCTGCTGTGCTGGGGTGAGAGGGGACCTGGATTGCCGAATGGAGTGGGAGGAGAGAGGGGTAGATGACGTCAGAGACTTAAAGAGAGGGGCGAGGGATCATGAGAATGGCCCTCCAAAAAAACCGAAAAAACAAAAGGGCACCTCCAAACCCCCAAGTCTCTTTTACGTGTTGGACTCCAGGGTGCCACCGGTTTGGACTCCAGGGTGCCCTTCCAGTATATTATTTGTAGCCCTACTCGGAACTCCGCCCTCATGTCCACTTGGGTCCTTCCATGGTGACCTGCAGGCCTGGATATCAGGGACCTCAGGGCCAGGTCACTTGGATGATCCAGCCACAACCCCCTCGAACTCATGAGGATGACCTCCATCCATATTTTGGAGAGCCCGTCCGTTCCCCAAACTGCTCGCTAAGTCCTCTTGTGTGTCCGGAGGTGACCTTTCTCAGACTCGGAAGATGAGGGATCCCCGGAGTCGGGCGGGGTCGCAGACACACAGACCACCGTCCCCGCGTCCAGAAGCTGCGGTCCCTGCGCCACCGGAGAGGCCAGCGCAGCGGGCGCCTCCCGGGCCGCTGCGGCAAAGGCTGGGCGGCCGCGCCCTCCCCCCGCGGTGATTCATCCCGCCCCCTCCCTCTCCCTCTCCTCCCTCCTCCCTCCTCCCTCCCCGGGCCGCCGCCGCCGCCGCCGCCGCTGCAGTGCGCAGGAGACCGCTGTCCGCGCCCCAGCGCGCCCGAGTCGGAGCCGGGCCGGGGTCGGTGCACCTGGCGGATGCGCCCGGCTGTGCGCGCCAGCGCAGCAGCCCGAGCAGCGGCCGCCGCTCGCGCGGCGGGGATGCCCGGACGCCGGGCTCCGGGGCTGGGCCCCCGGCGGTAACCGGAGCGGGGGGGCCGCGCCCCCCCTCCTCCCCCTCGCCGGTCCCACAGCCGCAGCTGCTGCGCCCGCGCGCTCCCGGGGACATTCGAACCTCCGCCCGGGCCCGCCGCCGCTCGCCCCGCTATTAATACCGGCGGCCCGGGAGGGGGGCGCAGCGTGCGCAGCGCAGCGATGGGGACGCTGCTGGCCTTCGTGGTCGGCGCGGCACTGGGTGAGTGCGCTGGGGGCGGGCGCGGCTAGGGACGCAGCCGGGGCACTGGCGGGATTGCGGGATTCGCGCTCGGGACGCCCGGCGGACGCTCCAGGGCCGCCCCCTGCCCATCCCCGGCCCCGCGAAGTCCGCTTCAGAAGTTGTGCGCGCGGGGAGCGGGGCCCCGGAGGGCGGTGGAAGCGCGGTGGGCGAGAGCCGGCGGGGACCCGGTTGGCACGGCCTCGCCGCTGCGGGCGCCCAGCCGGGGGCGAGGAAACGCGGAGTCAGCTGCTCCCAGAGCCCCGCAGGCTGCAATGTGACACCCACAGCCGCGGGAGGGCGGGGGGGGGGGAAGGCGGCGCCCGGAGACTGGGACTAGAGACTGAGAGAGATGGAGACGGGAGGGAGGAGGCCAGAGACATGGAAGGACATCGAGTGCTCCTCTGGGATACTGGGGATGTGGGGCTAGAGTGGGAGACCAAGGGATGAGAGAGAGAGAGAAAGAGAGAGAGAGAGAGTGAGTTAAGTGTGTAAGCAAGGTAGAGAGAGAAACTTGAAGAGAGGCAGAAGATGGGGAGATGAGGGAGGGAGATGGAGACAGACCAGGGAGAGAATGCGGGGAGGAATTTAAAAAGGGAGAAATATCCAAAGGTGGCCACAGAGTGACTCTGAGCCTACAAAGAGGAGAGGAAGTCATAAAGTCAGGACCTTCAGAGAGACCCCAAAGAGGAGCTTGGGAAACAGAGACATCAGGGGAGCAGACAAGAATCTCTGAAGATACAGAGAGGAGGAGACTCAGGGACCAGGAAAAGACCCAGACCTGAAGCTGGAGACACAGCTTTAGCTGGAGAGCACTGGGAGGCAGGAAGGGGGTGGCAGGTAAGAGGGGAAGGAGGGACCCAAACGGCCTGGATACAGTGGAGGTGCAAGGCCCTAAGGGAGGAAAGAGCTTTTGAGAAACTAATTGATGGGGTGGAGGTCTGGAGGGGAGGAAGCCTGGGGCAGAGGGGACAGAGGGGGTGGCTCACAGGGGCTTGTGGAAGGAGGGAGCAGAGCTGGAGTGTGGGTTCACCTCCTGAAGCCATCCCTTGTCTTAAACCATGACTGGTTTTGCACAGCAGTCGGTGGTGGAAAAGGCTCTGCCGTCTTGAACTTGAAAAGCAGCTGGAATTCTCGTCCGGCCACCTGGATGCATTGGTGCTTTGGGCAAGGGACCTTCTGAGCCAGGGGTAGTTGGGTGGCACAGGCTGAGTTACTGACCACATTGACAGAACTGTTTTCTGGACCTCCTTAGGATTCTGCACAACTACTAGAAACAAAGATGATCAGTTCTTTTACTAAACAGAGAGGTAAACTGAGGCTCAGAGCTGAGTGATTGGCCAAGGTCACACTGGGAGGGAGAGGCAGAACCTGCTTGGCACATGGGTCCGTCGATCTGTAATCACTGCTGAGGGGAACCAGATGGTTTCTGAAGGCCCTGGGAGTCAGCAGCCAGTGAGCCGGGCATCACCTAGGGTGACTGGTGCCTCTGCTCGACTTGAGCCTGCTGTCCCCACAGTGTCCTCGGCCTGGGGGGGCTGTGTGGAGGTGGACTCAGAGACTGAGGCTGTGTATGGGATGACCTTCAAAATACTGTGCATCTCGTGCAAGCGTCGAAGTGAGACCACCGCAGAGACCTTCACCGAGTGGACCTTCCGCCAGAAGGGCACTGAGGAGTTTGTCAAGGTGTGTGGGTGCCTGGGGTGGCCACGGGAGGGCTGTGTGCAGAGTTGGTGGGGCTGGCTCTGGAGGCAGGGGTTGTCTTAATAATAACAATGTGGCTAGGAGTGATGACCTGGATTCAAATTCTGGCTCCACCACTGACCAGCTGGTGCCTTTGGGCAAGTCCCTGGTCCTCTCTGAGCCTCAGTTTCCTCCTCTGTAATGATGGGGTGGCAGGGGTCTCCTGCCCATAGAGCTGTGTGAGGGATAAATGCACTTGGCATATGACTGGCATGAAATAAAGGTCCCTGGAATTATTTGGCATCAGCAAAAATGTTGTGAATAGTCATCAGCGAGAAAAAACAGAACTTTTTTTCTTTTTCTTCTTCTTTTTTTAACCTTTATCCTCTGTGTTTGGAATTGCCTGTGGTGGGGGTATGTGATACCACTAGAGAACTGGGGTCCACAGAAGCTGGGATCAGGCTGCCCTGTCCCTGCCTGAAGTGCGTGTCCAGAGGCTGGGGAAGGATGGCAGACCGTGAGGGGCTTGGGAGGGTGACGGAGGGTGCATGTACCTCAGGACTAGAGGCAAAGTCAAGGTCTCAGCTGTCCCAGGTGTGATCCCAGCCCCTCTGCGTCCATCTGGCCCGAGGTTAAGGTGACTGAGTCCATGTGTGTGCCGTCTGTGTCATGGCAGGGGACAGAATCACGGGACGGGGCTGGGGGAGACGGGCCCAGGCAGTGACACCCCCTCCCACCACCCCCAGATCCTGCGCTACGAGAACGAGGTGCTGCAGCTGGAGGAAGACGAGCGCTTTGAGGGCCGCGTGGTGTGGAATGGCAGCCGGGGCACCAAGGACCTGCAGGACCTGTCCATCTTCATCACCAATGTCACCTACAACCACTCAGGTGACTACGAATGCCATGTCTACCGCCTGCTGTTCTTTGAGAACTATGAGCACAACACCAGCGTTGTCAAAAAGATCCACCTTGAGGTGGTGGACAAAGGTGAGTGGGCCCTGCCTGCCCCTTCGCCCCGTGGCCCACCGTGAGCCAGATGGAGGGACAGATGGCAGATAGGGGCCGGGCTGGCTCCGTGCCTGGGCCAGCCAACCGCCCACAGCAATAGCGGGAGCGTTGTGTCCATGTCCGTGTCTGTCCCCCAGTCCCCCTGTGCGGCCCCCCCAGCTCTGGTCTCCTCTTCCCCTCACCCCACCGGAGAGGTCACAGCAGGCTCCTCCCCACAGACATTGTAGGTACCAAACCTAGCTTGGTGGCCTGTGCTGTGTGACCTCCTGCAGGTACCTTCTTGTCTCTGGGCCACAGAGTAGTCTCTGAGATGATAGGAGTACCCCGCTTGGGGGTGTCCTTTGAGCCATTCTGATGTCTCGGGAGTTATGAGGGTTGAGCACGGGGCTGGAGACCGGCTGCTGTCCTGCGCCTGGCTCGCAGCGGGGCCTGGTGCTGGAGGACAAGGGTCGTGTTCTGATGGCCCATAGCCTTGGTCCTGCCTGGGTCTGACCTGGCAGAGGATGTCACCCAGAGGAGAGCGCCTCATATGCCACCAGCGGCTTGTTCAGGTGCCTGGCCTGACTCAGCAGATCTGGGTGGGCCCACAGTCGTCTCTAGTGCGTTTTTGAAGGTGGGGGGTGGGTGCCATAGGGCTGGGGGCCCCAGTGTGGGCAGCAGGGTCTCCGGGGTTTGTCCACCGTCTCAAGGGTTCCGCTTCAGCTGCCTGAGACCCCCGCTCTGCAGGAGCTCCACCCCTTCTCTGGCCCGTGCTCTGATTGGCATGAGTTGGAATTTTCCAGGGCCCTGTGGCTCACTGGCTTAGTCAGGAAGCTACTTTAGGCCTGGAGCCAGCAAAGAGCCATGGCAAGTCCGTCCCCTGGGACCGCAGCACACACAGCATCACGGACTGCATGCTTTACGCTCCCTCTCCAGGAGACCGTGCTGGCCTGAGTGCCTCCCAGGAAGTCCCTCCCTGAGCCCTCCCGCCCACCCTCGGGGCCAGGGGTTCTCGTGTCCCCATTTTGCAGATGAGAAAGCAGAGGCTCAGGGAGGGAAGATCTCACGGCCAAGGTGACAGAGTCAGGACCTGGATCTGAACCCAGCCGCTCCTGGGTGACGATCGTTTCCGTTCCTGGCATGAATCACCGCACTCCCTCGTCAGCCAGAGCCTGCGGGACTCTTTATATAATTAGCATTTTTACGTTTCCTATCCAAGTGGATCAGCAGAAGGCAGTTCAGAAGATGTACATGAGCCACTCGGTGGCCCACGTCACCGTGTTGGGTGGGTGGTCAGCCCTGGACACGGAAGATGGAGTCATCAGTGACGCAGGGGATAGAGCTGAGCGACTCTGACAAAGATGCCCGGCCTCCCGGCCTCTACAAAACCTGGCTTATTCCTCTACCAGGAATCAGTGCCCAGGAGAGGGGGAGGCAGGTGGGGAGGCTCCAGGAAATGTTGTCCCCTGGCTTTTTCCAAATTGGCCATGGACCCTTGCTCCGAGAGCTGTCCTCACCTGCTTAGCACAGGCCCACCCGTACCCTGGGAACAGTGCTCTTCCTCACATAATCTACCCTATCATGCCGCCTCCCAGAGCCTACGTTTTTAACAGTATTTAACACAACATAGAGTCCTTTGTGCTGTCTTCTGGAAGTCCATGTTTTAGCATTAACACCGTATTCTAGTGCTTCCTATCCACCCTATTAGAGTATGGCTTTTTACATCCCCCACCCCCAGTATTTTATTTTGTACTCTCTATGATACTGTTTTTTGGGGGGATTTGTTTGCTTCTTTTTTTCTTTTGGTACTGGGGGTTCAACCCAGGGGTGCTTTACTGCTGATCTACATCCCCAGTCCTTTTTTAAATTTTTATTTTATTTTTATTTCTTTATTTTGAGACAGCGTCTCACTAAATTGCAGAAGGTCTTGCTCAATTGCTGAACTGACCTTGAACTTGCCATCTTCTTGCCTCAGCCTCTGAGTTGCTGAAACTGCAGGCACGCACCACCAGGCCCGGCTAGACCATGCATTTCTTGTCATTCTCTATCATGCCAGAGTCTGTGGGACATTTCCCACCATGATCTTGTGTTGTCATCCTTGCCCACCATGCTGTGCTCCGGTGCTTAAAGACATTTTTGGTGACCCTGTAGTACTGTTCAGTATCACCTGTGGTGCTGCCCTGCGCTCAGCACTACCCATGGTGCTAGAGTCAACATGATTACCCCACTGTAGTATTTTTCCATTACTGATGATATCTCTGTATTGTTGGCATTCCCGGCCGTCTCATGTCTTAAAAATCATTCCTGTTTTCTGTCTTACTCCACTTTCAGGATTAGCAATCAACCTGTATTGCCTCCTGGTAGTGGCCCCTGAGGAATGAACTGAGTCAGGTCCAAAGGAGGGGGCTGTGGGCTGGGCCTGTGATCACAGCAGCTCAGGAGGCTGAGGCCGGAGGATCGCAAGTTCAAAGCCAGCCTCAGCAACTTAGCAAGGTGCTAAGCAACTCAGTGAGGCCCTGTCTCTAAATAAAATATAAAAAGGGCTGGGGATGTGGCTCAGTGGTTAGGCACCCCTGGGTTCAATCCCTGGTACCAAATACAAAAGCAAACTGGGGACCATCTGGCCTGCAGAATTGCACCAGGGTTTCAGATCTGGGACTCCCTATGTGGGCAGGGCCCGCAAAGCTCTCGAGAAGTTTGGGGTGTTTTAAGAGATCAAAGGCCTCCCCAGAGAAGGTGCCTGTGGCCCTGTGTGTGACTCTTCTGCCTTGGCTCCTCATCTGTAAAGTGGGCCAGTGGCAGTCCCAGCCCTCTCCTGAGATGTCCGCGGGGGTTCATGGAGACCGTGTTTGTGAACCGCAGCTGTGACCCCCCTCTTTGGTCGTGGAAGGGTTACAGAGTGGAGCTCTAGCCCTGCGTGTGGTTGCACTCGAGGCTGGCTCCTGGCTCCGAGTGCCCTTGGCCTAGCACCTGTCCTTCTCTGGGCCTCAGCAGCCTGGTCTGGAAGCGGGCTACAGATTCGTGCCTTTCCCCGACCCAATCTGACTGGGAGAGGGAAGACTGGATCCTTGTTAACCTAGATCTTTGTGGGCACAGAGCTCCAGGAACAGGGGGGAGATTCCAGGGACTGAGATGTATTCAGACAGTGAGGGGCTCAGGTGGTTCCTGGCCATGGGGAGCCTGGGCAACCCCAGCCTGGGGGCCTTTCCGGGGGCCAGGGAGACTCTAAGACGAAAGCAGCGCAGAGCCCGGCCAGGAGCGGGCCATCCTGCTGGACCGTGGAGGGGTGAGTCCTGGAAGCTCCTCCAGGCTCCCCTGCAGGGGGGGGAGGGGAGAGTCCAGCCCCGCCCCCTCCCTCCTTCCAGCCCAGAAAAGCCTCAGTGCCATCTGCACAGGGTGGGGCGGAGCAGGGGCCAGGCTCTCAGGGAGGAAGAGCCCACGAGGACAGCAGCCGGGGAAAGAGGTCCCGGCCACCCAGGAGGGGACCAGGGATGTGCATGGATGGACACCTGTGATATCCGGCTGAGGACGCCAAAGTGGCCTGTGACTCTGGTCCCCTGGCTGAATGTGTTCCCTTTGCAGTTTAAATTTAGGCTCAATGAAAGGAAGCTGGCAGAGGCAGGGGCCAGCGCTGCAGCAAGGATGTAGGGCTTCCGGAAAGTCGCCAACACTTCGCGGTGGTTTTGCAAGTCCTCCAAGCATGGCAGGGATGGGTGTTAACTCATTTCCTCTTCCTGGCAACCCCTGGAGAGGGTATTAGTATCATCCTCATTCTACAGAGGGGGCATCAAGACTCAGAGAGGTGGAGTCATTGGCCTAAGGTTGCACAGCTAGTAAGAGGCAGGATTTGCACTCTGGCTGTCTGTGTCTGGACTCTCTTCTCCTAAGCATTACGCAGTACTGCCCCAATCGTAACAGTAATAATAATAAAATGACTTTTTTTTTTGAGTGTTTTTGATAGGTGGAGGACTAGTCTAAGCATCTTTAAAGCTTATTTAATTCTCACAGCACTTCCATGGAGGTATTGTGGTTATGGACATTTTGCACATGGGGAAATGGAGGTCCGGGGAGGTCGAGTCACTTACCCAAGGTCACACAGCGGACGAGTGGCCAAGCCAGGGTTGGAACCCAAGCCTTTCGAGTGTCGGACGCTCGCTGAAGTTCCACAGGGAGGCAGTTGAGGGTGATCTCCAGGCCCATCTGAGCCTGGTTGTTAATCAGAGTAACAGCGAGGACTCTGGGGAAGGAACATGATGGTCCTGTGTGTGGCCCAGGCCCAGGGAGGTCAAGCCACTTGGTCTAGCTCACACAGCAAGTGCGCCACACACTTGGAGGTGTCTTGTCTCCTAAGGTGGAGACAGGTGCCTCAGCTGCCATCTGAACCCCACCTGGTCCCCGCAGCCAACAGAGACATGGCGTCCATCGTGTCTGAGATCATGATGTACGTGCTCATCGTGGTACTGACCATATGGCTTGTGGCAGAGATGGTTTACTGCTATAAGAAGATCGCGGCTGCCACGGAGGCCGCTGCGCAAGAGAATGCGTGAGTGGGGTAGGAGGGGACGGCCAAGGCCACCGAGGCACCTCCAGACTTCCTGGAGTGGGTGGGAGCTGCATGGGAGGGGTGGGGGCAAGACAGCAAGCCAGGGTGCCACCTGTCTGTGCTCCCCAGAGCCGGAGCAGGTTGTCAGGTTCCAGATCCTTCTTCCCTTAAACTCGGGAGTCCGGCCCACAGCCCCCTCCCCTCTAACTCAGGGGCAAAGGCCTCATCCTTCCTCATTCTCCTGGGAGGGGGGCCAACTGGTGATGGGGTCACTGTATACCTGGCCTTTCCCCCACAGCTCGGAGTACCTGGCCATCACCTCTGAAAGCAAAGAGAACTGTACGGGCGTCCAGGTGGCCGAATAGCCCTGGTAAGGCGGGTGGACAGGGACTCGGGGTCCCCCAGAGTTTTGGCCTACTGGGTCCCTAATTCCCTATCTGTCCCTCCCCTCTAGGTCCTGGGCTCCGCCCTGATGGGGGACAGCCTGCCCCCAGAGGGGGCTGGCCATTCCTGGGCCTCCACGAGCCTCAGAGTCCTGCCAACAGAGCCGCCAGGGAGGGAGGGGCAGGGGGACTGGCTCGGCTCACACCCCAACTCGGCCTTCTTTCCTCCTGCCCCTTGCCCACCCACCGCCATGCATGATGGGTAAAGCAATACTGCCGCTGCCCCTCCCCCTGCTTCTGCTGCCTGTTTGGGGAGGGGTCGGTGAGGCGGGGGCAGCGGCTCCGCACCTCTTCTTCTTGCTGATTTGCACACATCGGCCGCTTTGGACGTGCACTGCTGGGCCCAGCCTGTCCCTGCCCCGTCCCTGCCCGGCCCTGGGGGGGGGGAAGGGGTCGTGATGGGCTGGAACAGTTTGGGGCAGGTGGTTCTGGTACCCACTGCGACCCCAGCATCATTTCCCCTCCTGCTTCCTCCGGCTGGACCTGGGGTCCCCTGTCCCTGTAATGCACTCTTGCCCCGGCCCCACCCGCCCTCTCTCACCAGCCTTGGATCGTGGCCACTTAGAAAGGGGCCCATTCTGCCTCGTCTCTCTTTACAGAAGTAGTTTTGTTCATGAAATAAAGATTCTTGGACTTGATTCCCCGTCTGTCTCGTGAGTGAGCCCAGGCACCCGCTCTGCCAGGCCCCCAAGTCCGAAAGCCTTAGATTGCCCCAGGATCCTCCCTCCGGGGAGGCAGAGGGGACCTCAGGGAGTTAGGGACTCAGTGGGGAGCCTATGGAGCCACTTAGAACTTGATTAAAGCCTGGTTGAGGGGAGTCATTAACTTAGTGGGGGCTGAGACGCAGGGGAAGCCCGAGCCAGCAAGGAGGAGCCTCTGAGCCTTGGGGGTGCAGGGAGAGAGATTGGGGGCCGGCTCCAGGCAGGCGAAACCAGTGTCCGCTGGGCAGGTCCGAGGCTGGGGTCTGTGGGTTGGACTGGACAGGGGACCTGTGAGGGTGAGCAGGTGGACCTAATTGTGCGGGGACAACAGATCTGGGGTGAGCCGCCCTGGTCTGATGGCAGGCAAGTGGCTGCTGGCGACCTGGCCCGTCTGGGTGTTGATCTGGCCTGGGGTCTGACGTGGATGGCTCTTGGTTGCTGGCGGGACAGCGTGTATCTGCTCTGGCCACTTCCGGCCACTTGGCCTGGGCCTCAGCACTCAGTGTAGCCTTTTCCGGGCCAAGCCCCCATCCCCCTACCTAGGACTTTCCCGGCTCCAGAGGTCACCACGGCAGGCGGCAGGGAGGCTGCCAAAGCAAACCAGCCCCCGTGACTTGTAGGAAAGCAGCTGGGGGAGGGGGCTGGCGGGTTGAGCAGGACCATGCGGCAGAGGCCAGAGGCCGCGCTGGGCCAGGGACAGGGAAGGGGTAGAGGCGACAGGTGTTAGGGGACGGAAAGTGGCTCCGAAAAGGGAGGGGGCTGAGGCTGGAACCGGTGAGGGACAGGGAATGGGCCGGGCAGGAGAAGTGGCAGTGGCAAAGTGGGCTTGGGACAGCCAGGCCCTTCCACCTGGTTCCCTCGGATCCGGGTCCATCACCCCTGGCCGCCTCGCTGCCGCGCCCCTGCGCCCCTCTGGAGCTCCAGTCGGGCGGGTTTGCTGGGGCTGCCTGGTCCAGCCCCTGTCCGCCCGGCCCCACCAGCCAGGTGGCCTCTGGGGCTGCCAATCCCCGGGCCCGGCCCCTCCCCGCCCCTTCCCCCGCCTCCCGCCCAGCCCCCTGCTCCTCAGGTGAGGCCGCCTGGCCTAGCAGGCCCCACGCCACCGCCGCCACCGCCTCTGCCTCCCCGGCCGCCCGCTGCGGGGCCACCATGCCGCTGCCCCGGCCTGGAGACTGACCCTCAACCGCACCATCTCCAGGCTCTTCCCCCACCTGCTGGACCCCAGGGTAAGGACCAGGAACCCCAGGACAGGGGTCCCCTCGCCCCTACCCAATTCGATGCCCACCTCCCAATCCAGGGGCTCCCAAGCACCCCAAACATGACTGTCCAACTTCTTCCCAAGGACCGAGGACTCCAGCACACTCTCCCATCAGACTTGGAGATTGGGCCCCCAGGTTTCTCCATGTTCAGACTCGGGAGTCCAGCCCCCAAATTCTTGCTTCCCCTCCGCCCTCTCTTCCCTCAGACCCCATGGGTTCCAATCCCGGTTCCCTCCGACCCGGGTCCATCACACCCGGCCGCCTGGCTCCCGCACCCCTGCACCCCAGGCTCAGGTCTGGGGGTCCTCAGCCCTTCAATTCCAGGAGTCCCCGTGGCACTGGTCAGACACTGACCCCATCCTTGAACCCAGCCCAATCTGCCTCCGTGATCATGGCATGCTCTGGTCAGAGCCCAGTCCCTCCAGCTTCCCTGGATGGACGCCTGGGACTGGGGGCGCCAGTGCTGGGCTGGGCTGGGCTCCCCCAGGCCCTGCCTCCCTGTTCATCTCCCCACAGGTCCCACCCTGGCCCAGGAGGTCAGCCGGGGAATCATTAACAAGAGGCTGTGACATGGCTGAGAAGGAGGGTGAGTCCCCCCCCTTTCCTGAGCCCCCACTTGGGCTCTGCCTGGTGCCCTTCTGCTGTGCTTTCTCTTCAACCTTCCACCCCCATGGAGCCCCCATCTCTGGTCCCCCCTCCCAAGCCCGTCCCCACCCCCTTCTGCAGCCTCGTCCACCTGATTAACCATTAACTCCGTGTTCTGTGCACTTGTGCCACCCCCTGGCTCCCTGCTACCCCGGATGACCTTCCTGGCACCTTGCCTCAGTTTCCCCTCACCCCCAGTGATTTCTCAGCTCACCCTGAGCCTGTCCTCTACTGGGGGGATGGTGACATGGGGACAGGACATTGCTCTGCTGCCGTGGTTAAGGGCCCAGATGTTAAGGTCAAACACACGGGCCTTGCACTTGAATTTGCTCCGGCCACTTTTTTGCTATGTAGTCTTGTGCAACTGACAGCATTTCTCTGCACTTCAGTCCCCTTTTCCCCTGCCCCCGGGGTCAAGTGTGGGTCCAATACTCCCTCCCTGAGGTAACAGGGAGCATGGGACACACAAGGCACCCGCATGGGGGCTCAGGATGTAAGACGGGTGCCATAAACAGCAGCTGTCAGGACAGAGGTTGGGAGACTCGGAGTCCCAGGGACTCAGGACCCCCAGTGCGTCCTCACATTCCTCCTACTGCCTGGCTCTGTGGGCAGAAGAGCAGAGGGAGGACTTTGGACTCAGCCCAGATGGATGGAGAGAGAAGAGGAGGTGAGAAGTCACCCTGGGGATGCTGGAGAGAAGCCACCCCGTGGAGTGGATGGCATTCAAGGGCTCTAGGCAGCCCGCCTCCCTCTCAGCCTCTTCCACACTTGGGGACCCAGCTGAAAGGGCAGTCTTTTCTTCCAACCCTACCCCAGTTGGGATTGACTCCTCCTCTTCTTCCTGGAGCCAGGCTACCTGCATTCAGTCCCAGACAGCAGCGCTTTCTAGCTGTGTGGCCCTGGGCAAATAGCTTACCCTCTCTGGGTCTCAGTTTCCTCTGTAAAATGGAGATGGCATTCGTATACCTCACAGCATGGCATGAGGGTACTGGCTGACATGACTAGCCCAGACTCTGGCCTCCTCAGGTCTCAGTCTCAGTGTAGACAGCCACTCAGACCCTCAGATCCCAACCATTCAGCTGCCATTCAGAGTGAACCAGATCAGCTGAGCAGGTGGGTGACAGAGCCTGGCTCCTCTGAGACAATTTCTTCTTTCTGGATCTGAAGGGTTCTGATGCCGCACCTGCTTGCTGGGTCACGGGGGTGGGTGTCTGTGCCTCTCTGGGACTCCTCTCCTCATCAGTAAACAGGATGACAGTAACGTGTGCCCAAGGCTCTCAGTGCTTCTGGGGACTGGGGAATCCGAGGAGGTGACTCCTGAGTTCAGACTCAAAGGATGAGGAGGGGTAGGTAGCGTGTGCCAGGAGGGGAAGAACGCGGCTGCAGCCCGGGTGGCAGACTGCCCCGCGACACAGCGAGCGCAGCTAGTGCTGATGTTTCTGGAGGTGATGCAGGAAAGGAAGCTGTGGGGGAGGTGAGTGCTGCCACTGGACCAGGCTCAGTCCCCACTGGGTCAGGAGCAGGGGGATTCCTTGGCAGTGCTGGGTCTCTCCACAAGGTGGCGCTGGCGGCAACGCTTCGTGCCTCTAGTTGGTGGTATGAGTTCTGTGCTCCCCTGGCTCTAGGAAGCTCTGGGAGGTGTACCATAGGGAGCCGAGCGCTGTTTGGAATTTGGGGAAACACATCCAACCCTCAACTCTCAAAAAGCCACACTTATATCCTGCAGGGCTGGACACGTCCGGCCGAGAGACTTAGCCTCCATTCTGGGGGCACTAGGGAGTCATGGATGGTTCTAGGTTAAGAAGGGACAGGTTGGATTTGGCATTTTAGGAAGGTTCCCCAGGCTTCCTTGTGGAGAGAGACTGGAAGGGGAGACAGAGCTCGGTGGTTGGATGGGGCTGAACTGAGGCAGGACCAGGGGAAGGGAAGGAAGGGTGGACAGGAGGGTCACTTAGGAGGACTGGCCAGGCTGGAGGAACTGGCAGGCTTTAGGGAGAAGGAAGTGTCCTCCAGTTGAGGGCCAGTCCTGGGGTGAGGGCCTCGGGACCTGGGAGGAGGAGGAGATCTGGGGAGACCTTGGGGCCATATGGGACCTGGGGGGTGAGAAGAAACTAGGGGGTTTCAGGGGAAGGTGTCCAAGAGGCTGCAGGACCCCTGACCCGGGGCTCAGAACCCAGTCCAGGGCTGAGGACACAGAGTGCAAACTGAGGCCACAGAGGCAGGTGAGACAGACGTCAGACCCAGGAGGAGAGAGAGGGAGGAGCTCACGGCCATCTTAGGAATCTGGATTCCAGGGAGTGGACAGAGAGCCTGGAGGCAGAGCCTTGGAGGGGTCCCAGGAACACAGTGTGTGTGTTGTCTCCAGAGAGGGAGCATCTCAGGCAGGAAGTCCAGGTCATGTAAGAGAGGGGTTTCGACAGATGTCACAAAGATGTCACCTTTAGTGGAGGCAGAACCATCCGGAGAGAAGCTGGGGGACCGCTGGGGGACGCCCCGAGAAACAGAGCAGAGAGTCTCAGGGAACAGTGGGGCCAGGAGAGACCCGACCTGCAGAACACAAAGCCCCATAGCTTCCAGAGATTGTGATGTTGAGGATGTCACCTCTCAATGGCAGGAGCAGAGAGCATCTTGTCCCAGAAAAGATACCCAGGAAGGGTGTCTCTTTCACCAGGGGACCCAGGTTAGGACACAGCCTGTCCCACCAGAGGGACCTATTTTGGAGGTGCTCAAAGTCCTAGCGTGGAAGCAGGTACTTTCTTGTCACCCTAGGAGACACAGGTGGCATTGCTTGCTGTCCCCCCAGATACATCAGAGCCTCTAGGTCTTGTGCAGACTGCACCCCTGGCAGGCACACCCCGAGACAAAGGGCCCGGAGCCTGTAGATGCAGGAAGCCAAGACACTCCCCTGGAATCAGGAAGATGTCAGAGGCCGAGCTGGGCGTGGGGACAGGCCTGAGAGCCCTCCCCACCCGTCACCAGGACAGGCAGGGGCTGAGCTGGGTCGCCCCTGCCCAGCGCCTCCTGGAGGGATGCAGCATTTCCTGATGCTGGGTGGGAGCCACCCAAACAATGACTCTCCCCGGAAGGTCCTGGACCACTCCCGGCTCTGTTCCGGGTACTGACCTGGCACTCTGCCCACCAAACATGCCACCCCAGACACGGACGAGGGAGCTGGGAGCTCCTGAAGCCCTGAGAGAACTTTCTGGCAGCGGAGCCCAAGACAGGGCCAGGGCCAGGCCATTAGTGGTCTTTTTCCTTTGGTCCTCCTAGAATCCCTAGTGGGCGAGTTGGCGTTTGATCTCCAGGACCTCTGTGCACTGGAAATACAGTTCTTCCCTCCTCTGGGCCACGAGGCCTCCCTAGCTGGCCCGGGCCTTGGTTCCCACTGCCCTCCCTAAGCCTGTGCCCTTCTGGCCTCCTCCAGGGCCTCTCTAGCCCTCTAACACAGTGAGCTTGTTCTTGCCTCCTGGCTTTGCCCATGCTGTTCCCTCTGCCCACCATGCTGTTCCTTGATGTCCTCGCATGGCTGCCTTTGCATTCTGGTCTAGCTCCAGAGTCTTCTTTTCTTCTTCTACTTTTTTTTTTTTTTTTGGTACTGGGGATTGAACTCAGGGGCACTCAACCACCGAGCCACATCCCCAGCCCTATTTTGTATTTTATGTAGAGACAGGGTCTCACTGAGATGCTTAGGGCCTTGCTAAGTTGCTGAGGCTGGCTTTGAACTCGGGATCCTCCTTTCTCAGCCTCCTGAGCCACTGGGATTACAGGTGTGCGCCACTGCACCTGGCTCAAAGTCTCTTCTTCGGGAACCTCATCCCCCTTGAGAAGCCCCCCACCTCCATTATTTTCCTCATAGCCTTTGCCACAATCTGGAAATTATCAGGTTCATGTTTAGTTGCGGGCATCCCCGCTCCCAACTCACACCCCGTGAGAGCCATCCTCTTGTCTGTCTGTCTTAACCTCTGCTCCCAGAGCCTAGAGTGGTGCTAGGGACACAGAGGATGCTCAGTAAGGCTCAAGCTCCATTTTACCCACGCAAACAGAGGCTCAGAGGGGTGAAGAGCATTGCGAGGACCACACAACTCTAAGGAGGTCTCAAGCATGTACTGAACACTTGCTGTATGCCAGTGGCACAATGAGAGGCTTCATGGTTATGTACTTTGGTCCTGGCACCCAGTCTGCCCAGGGTTCAGATCTCAGCTCTGCCTCTTTGCAGGCTGAGTCACACTGGGCATGTAACTTGACTTCTCTGAGCCGTAGGAAAAGTGGGCATCGCAATGCAGGGCTGATACGCAGACGGAATAGTTGATGTGTTTAGAACAGTGCTCGGCGCACAGAGAAAAATGAGTTGGCTCAGTATTATTTAAAAGGACTCTAAAGTGTCGTTTTTAGAAGTGGGTGCTGGGTGGATGCCCACTGAACAGATGAGGAAACCGAGTCTCAAAGAAATGGTGCCATTGCCCAAGATTCCAGCCAGAAGAGTGAGGCTGGCAACTTTCCAAACTTCGGTTCTCAACTTCCAGGGACCACATTGGGTTTGGGGGCTGGGGGGGTCTCCCAAGCAACGGGGGGAGGGGGAAATCAGCATCATGAGCCCTGATGCTGCAGGAGCCCCTGGAAAAGTCAGCCGAAGAGAGAGGTCAGGGGGCACAAAGTGACAACAGAAATGCCAAAGCTCAGTGCACCTGGGAGGAGGAGTCCCCTAAGAGCCAGAGGAGTGCCAGGGTAGTGGCAGCGGGCCCAGCCGTGGCCCCTCCCCAGCTGGAGCCCTTGGGGAGCTGGACACCTGGTTGTCCACCTGGCTGGGGAGGGACCGCCCTGCCCATTCTCGGCCCCAGGGCACAGCAGGCTCAGTGGTGACAAGTTAGCCCTGGGGGACAGGGCAGTGCTGGCCCGGTGCCTGGACCCTGCGGCAACGGGGACAGGCCTGGCAGTGGCCCCAGCATGGTGTCTGTTGCAGGTGGCCGGACTGTACCATGCTGCTCCGGACCCAAGGTGGCAGCTCTCATTGTGGGGACCCTCCTCCTCCTGACGGGCATCGGGGCAGCGTCCTGGGCCATCGGTGAGAGTGGTCCCTGTGCCTCTGACCTCCCCTGGCCCTGCGGCCCCCGATGCCTGCCCTCACCTCCGCCTTCTCTGCAGCGACTCTTCTACTCAGGAGTGACCAGGAGCCGCTGTATCCGGGTGAGTACAGCAGCCAGGACCCTCTGGGGGTCCCTGGAGGAACCTGCGGGGATGTGGCTCAATAAAAGTATTTTTGAGTGAACGTATCAGTGCACGCGGAAACGCTAATGATAATAGTGCATTTGTATCGAGTGCCAGCTGTCCCAGGCATGTTTTAATAAGTCTGTCCCTTGTCCAACCCAGTGTTTTTCAGGCTCCAAATGGCTCACTCCTGAGTGCACGAGGGATTTAAATTAGGGAGTTGGAAACTCCCACTTTTTAAAAGTGATTAGAAAATATCAGGGTGCATCTCTCCCAGTAGGAAAAAGTGTGGTTCATTTTCTTCTTTGGATTTTGTGTATTCATCGACATGCCATCCCGTGGCCTCTTTCAGCAGCCCTGTGAGGGTAGGACTGTGATTCTCCCCAGTTTACAGATGGGGAAACTGAGGCTCCGTCATGTAGTTAGCCTCAGACCGCAGCGCTCCCGTGGACCACGTTGCGCCGCCTGGCCTGGTCAGCACATGTTCTGGAGGCACAGTGGGAATTCAGGGATCCTCTAACTCCCCTAGGAGGTAGGAGAGTGAGGTTTGCTCAGGCTACTATTTGCCCATTTTCCAGATGTGGGAAATGAGTACCAGAGAGGACACAGCTGGTAATGATGGGCCCGGAGTGGCTCACCTTGGCCAGATGTAGCCATGGCTGCAGGCCCGTGGGGTGCCCGCCACAGCACTCAGGAGATGCAGAAACGAACTGTGGGATGAGGGAGTGAACCTGCCCTAATGCCTTGTGTGACCCCAGGGCGGCCGAAAGAAAGGGGGACTTGCTTGGGAAGTGTGTTTTCACATCTTCAGGCCTCCTCAGATTTCTTAAAGAATTCAGTTCACACCAAGAGCAATAATGAAGTTCCAGACCCCAAAAGCCAGCATCAGCGTCCCCTCTGCTGGCGGGCACTTAGGTGACGTTTGCCTGGGTCAGGCGAGCACCTTGGGGCTTGACCGGATCAGCTTTTTTTTTTTTTTTTTGGTACCAGGAATTGAACTCAGGGGCACTCAATTCCTGAGCCACGTCCCCAGCCCTTTTTATTTTTTATTTAGAGACAGGGTCTCACTGAATTGCTTAGGGCTTTAATAAGTTGCTGAGGCTGGCTTTGATCTCAAGATCCTCCGCCTCAGCCTCCTGAGCTGCTGGGATTACAGGCGTGCGCTGCTGCACCCAGCTCGAACCCGTTCTTTCAGTCCTCCCAAGCGCCCCTGTTTGTATGGGGGAACCAAGGCACGTTTTGGCCAAGGGACTTACCCCAGGTCACAGAGCTAGTAGGTGGCAGGGCTGTGACTTGCACCCTGGGTGGCCACTGTGGGTGACTCCCACCCTCTATTGTGTGTCAAGGAACTGCTGAATTCGTTGTCATGGTAAAAGGTAACCTATGCCAGGTCCCAACCACAACCTTTACCCAACAGGCCTACGGGCTGGGAGTTGTCATAGATCTAGAGTTTTGTGTGGGCTGTGGGAACCTGGCACCCAGTGAGGTGAACCGACGTACCCGAGACCACTCCTTGGCAGAGACATGAGATTAGGCTCTTGCAGAAAGCCCCGGGGGTCGCAGGATGAAGTACCCACCTCATAGGCTCCTGGGCTCCCAGGATGAGGGACTCAGTCCACCCCACCTCCCCCTGACCTCTGGCACTCTCTGGGCTCCAGTCTGTGGGGGCTCCCCTGCTCCCCCCGATGTCCCATTCCTGCTGTCCTCGTGGACCCACCTCGTGCTCCCACTCCTGATGTGTTTCAAGCGGGCAGGGGCATTTTGTTTACTGGTCAGGCAGTGCTTGGCGCACAGTAGGCACTCAGGACATCGTCGCTTAATAAATAGCACCAGGATGGATCACCGAGATGAGCTAGGCTGTCCTGGGCCTTCAGCTGGACAGTCACCTGGCCACGACTCAAACCTGGATCTGGCCAGTTTCCAGAACCCTGGGGAATCGTGAATCAACACGACCCCCCATCCCTGCCTTGTTTTGTGGGGTTTCCCGCCTCTGTCAGACGGTGCAGGAGGCCCACAGGTGACCCGGAACGCACTCTTGGCATTGCCTAAAATAATATAAACAAGAAGAAAACATTTCAAAGTGAGACGCGGCGCATAGACTGTGGTTTTAAAAATAACCGGAGGAGGCATTTGCTGTCCCCCTCCCCTCCCCCGCTCCCCACACCTCCCGCAACACCCATCCACAGACTCATTCCTTTTTCTCAAACCCCACACTTGCTGGAAATTTCTGGAACAGTTAGGCGTCATTTAAAAGTAAGACTCCACCTCCACCCTACCGCCCCTGCCTTGCTGTCCCAAACTCTGTTCTGGTCTCAGAGCTCAGGGAGCCGCGGGCACCACCCAGAGGAGAGGAGTACCACCCCCCCACCCCCCCACCCCCCGTGAGGGGCCATCATTACACCAGACCAGCCAGACAGCTTTTCAGTCAAGTGCAGCCAGGGAAGGGTCAGGCCCGGTCCACATGGAGCGGGGACTGAAGGTCGGCACGTCTGGGGTTCCAATCCTGGTTTCGCCAGTTCTTTGCTGTGTGTTCCCGGGCACGAGTATCCTTCCTAGGCTAATCCCCCCCGCCCCGACTGGTGGGACGGGCATGGAAGTGGTCACTAGGTGGGCCTGGTTTCCGCCCTGTCCTTGCCTCTCACTGGCTTGGTGGTGTTGGGTGCGCCAGCCCATCTCTCTAAGCCTCTCCATCTGGAAAATGGCAGTGATTTGGTGGCTACGAGGCCTGGGTTGATGGCGGGGCAGGGAGAGTGTGGGCATAATGCCAGGCACACAGTAGGTCCTCAGCAGGGCAGGTGCTTGTTGGAAGTCCTGCCTTCCCTGGTTCAGACCTGTGGGTACCCAAGCAGGCCCCGCCTGGGTGCGGCCTCACCGGGTTCCTCTTAGAAGAAGTCAAAGGCCAGTTATCACCAGACTCGGTGTCCCAGAAGGTGCCATCGGGCCACGCTGGAGGCTCCTGAGAGCACACAGAGGCTCACAGCCCATGTTTTCACAAACCCGTCCCCTCCGCCGGCCCGTCCCCACCTCTGCAGCTCCATCCTTCTGGTGGCTCTGAGGGCTTGTCCTTGACCCCTCTCTTGCCTTCACTTTCACAAGTGAATCCAAAGCAGACTGTCAGCTCCACCTGCAAAACTTATCCAGAATCGCACTCTTCCCCAGCCCCCTGCTCCCGCCTGGGCCCAGCCCCTGCCCCCTGCCTGGACTTCACCGCAGGCTCCTGCTCCCGCCTGGGCTCCCGCCTGGGCTCCCCCCTGCAATCAGAGGAGCCTGCATGGGGCCCTCCAGCTCTGAGCCCCCTGCTGCACCTGGTTCCAGCTCAAAGCCCGGCTCCATCCCATCTCGGGTTGTCCCCACCCCCACGGCCCCCACCCTGCGCCCGCCCTGGGCTCTGGCTTGCGAGTCCCTTGGCCTAATTTGCTGTCCCCTCGCTGTCTTCCTCACCTCCCTCAGATCCTTAGATGCCACCTTCTCTGCAAAGCTGTCCCTGCCCACCTACTGAGATGTGCCACCTCACGCCTGTCCCCTCCCGTCAGCTTCCTTTGTCTGCATAACCCCTTCTTCTGTTGTGACATGTGACATATTTTACTGCTTCATCCTGTTTATTATCTCTCTCCCCGACTGGGCTTTGGGCTGCACCAGGGCAAGGGTTTGTCTGATGTGTTCATTGCCTAAAATAGCTCCTGGCACCTCGGCGTGTTTGGTAAACAGAGGAAATGCACCTGAGGGCTGTGACCCGGCTCAGGTGCTATCAGGGATCCCCTGATGCATGGGCTCGATCGATGGGCCCCTGGGGACATCAGTCTCCACACAGACTGCCCCCCCTCCCCCAGCCCAGAACGGAACCACCTCCCAAGAGCTTGCTCCGCTGCCGCCCTCCTGGGTAGCTCAGCCCTGCTTCATGTCACGGGCCACTTTTTCATTCCTGTCTCTCCAGACTCGGTGGCTTGGTGATGGCAGAGCCCAGAGCCATCTCTTGGTCATCCTTGTGTCCTAGCACCACTGGGCTTGGAGCGTGGTCAATGTCTGATGCGTGAAAGAATGCATATTGCTTTGCCTAAATGGGAAATTAGCATTGGAGGCTCTGATGAGTCCCACAGAAAAGCCAACCTTCTTCTCCCTCCTCCTCCTCCTCCTCCTCCTCCTCCTCCTCCTCCTCCTCCTCCTCCTCCTCCTCCTCTTAACCCTAGAATATTTATTTAAATGTTTCAGGAACCTGGTGTATTAGTCAAGGGTCTTCAGACTGCAAAAGACAAAACCAAGTAATGAACTGGCTAAGCAAACAGGAAACTTATTAGCTCACCCAACTCTGGGGTTTCTTTGGGGACTTTAAAAATGTCCCCAGAAACCTCTCCGCTCTCCCCCACATGAGCTGCCCCTTCTTCTCACGGGGGCAAAGAAGGCCCTTAACATCTGAGTGATGGGTGCAGCCATTTTTGGAAAACTGGGGACATGGAAAGGACTCCCTCTCCCGAACACTCCAGTTTCAGTGGCCAGCTTCGGAGTCCGGGGCCCAGCAGCTAGTGGCCCCAGCTCCTTGCCCTTCAGCGCCTGCGCTTGCTCCTGGGCCCTGTGAGGCCTGGGGCTGGAGCCACCTGACCTAACAGGCCAGGGGGGCTGTGGCCAGGGAGGTGGGTCAGGATCATGACCGTGGGACCCAGGCGGCCGGCTCTGTCACCCTGCAGTACAGGCCAGCCCTGTGGACGCCCGGCTCACGGTGTTTGACCAGACGGAGGGGACCTGGCGGCTGCTGTGCTCCTCGCGTTCCAACGCCAGGGTGGCAGGGCTCGGCTGCGAGGAGATGGGCTTCCTCAGGTACCAGGGAGCCCCAGGGGGTGGGGCTGGGGGCGGGAGGAGCAGGTCTGACCCCCGCCCTGCCCAGGGCCCTGGCCCACTCGGAGCTGGACGTGCGGACGGCAGGCGCCAACGGCACGTCGGGCTTCTTCTGCGTGGACGAGGGCAGGCTGCCCCACGCCCGGAGGCTGCTGGACGTCATCTCCGTGTGGTGAGGAGGGCAGCGGTGGGGTGGGGACAATCCCTGGCCCCTGGGTCTTCATTTTCCTCTTGTCTGGGCTAATTGGTGTTTTGTTTCTGTGTCCTCGTCCCTCTCTCCATCACAGTGACTGTCCCCGGGGCCGGTTTTTGGCTACCATGTGCCAAGGTGAGACCCCCAAACTCAAGACTGTTTCCTTTAGCTTCTCCCCAGGGGGGAACATGGCCCCTTAGACTCTCCCCAGGGCAGGGCTGTGGCCCTGCAGGTCTCCCAAGGGGATGTGTCAAGTTCAGACCGCAGGGTGGGGCAGGGCCGGGCTCTGTCCCCTCAGTCCCCTGGGGCAGGTCTTCCTGTCCTCAGACGCTCCATCACGAGCCCTGGGCTCTCAGAACCCAGGGCCAGACCTCTGTTGGGCTCCCACCTCACTCTGCCACCCCGATGCCTTCCCCCACAGACTGTGGCCGCAGGAAGCTGCCCGTGGACCGCATTGTGGGAGGCCAGGACACCAGCCTGGGCAGGTGGCCCTGGCAAGTCAGTCTGCGCTATGACGGTGCACACCTCTGCGGTGGGTCCCTGCTCTCCGGGGACTGGGTGTTGACAGCTGCCCACTGCTTCCCAGAGTGAGTGCCCCCACAGCACCCACCAGGGGGAGAGGCGGTGAGGCCGTGCCTGGCCGGCCACCACCCTTCCCTCGTGTCCCTTGGCAGGCGGAACCGGGTCCTGTCTCGATGGCGGGTCTTTGCCGGTGCTGTGGCCCAGGCCTCGCCCCAGGGCATGCAGCTGGGGGTGCAGGCCGTGGTCTACCACGGGGGCTACCTTCCTTTTCGAGACCCCAACAGTGAGGAGAACAGCAATGATATCGCCCTGGTCCACCTGTCCAGCCCCCTGCCCCTCACAGGTACATCTCGGGGGCAGGGCTGAGCCTTGACTTGGGGACTCCAGAGACAGACAGGACAAAGGAGGGGGACAAGAGCAGACTAGAATGCATTGATGACCCAGGTGTTCATGGTAATCAGGGGAATGAGTGATCATTAAGTCTGGGCAGTGGGTACAGCCACTTGGGAATGTTCTGGCAGTTGACCATGTGACAGTTCCATACCTGGGATGCACATCCAGGAGGGACACCGCGTGTCTACACAACTGTACACAAATGTTCACGTCAGCATTATTTATAAAAGCCCAAAGATGAAAACAACCCACATGCGTGTCATCTGACAGATGGATAAACACAACAGAGTGCATCCCTACAGCGGACTCCTATACGGCCATGAAAAGGAAACAAGATAGGGGTTCACCCGGCACCACGGGTGAACTGGGGAGTCCTTCTGTCCAGTGAAGGAAGCCCGTCTTGTGTGATTCCATTCCTATGAAATGCCCAGAACAGGCAAATCCATAGAGATCAAAAGTGGGTTCATGGTTGCCAAGGGTGGGCAGCGGGACTGTGGAGACTGGGAGGATTGGTAAAGGATACAGGGTTTCTTTGGGGGGTGGTGACATGTTCTAAAGTCCATAGTGGTTACCATGTGTGTCTGGGAATACACTGAAGCCGTGGACTTGCACGTTCCAAGCTGGTGAGCAGGATGGCCTGGGAGGTGTAGCTCACGAACGTGCTGCCCAGAATAATTAAATGAAGTATGAAATCTAAACAGGGAGAGGCCAGATCCGTGGAGAGGTCACCAGGAGTCCCTCCTTTTACAGTTCTCTGCATAGACCTCGGGTTCCAGCTCTCGCAGGCCCCAGTGTGATAGTAACGAAAATCATGATACAGTGGCGATGTAGTTATGGGCCACAGGAGATGGTGTTGGTCAGTGATGGACTGTACAGGGGACATCGGCCCGTGAGCTTATGTGGCCTCAAGCATCTCAGGTCGCATCAGCTACGTTCTGTGCTATCTGCACAAAGTCACGTCACGATCCATCTCTCAGATACGGACCCCACCCTTAAGTAACGCCTGGCTGTAAAGCAATGAGGTGACTCAGTAGTGGCTTTGCCCACAAGCCTCCACGCTAGCGCGGTGCCTGCCCCGGGCCAGGCTCTGTCCTCATCCCTTGCTCACGGTGGCCCCGAGGAGCATCTCACAGAGCCTGTGGCCCACCTGCACAGGGTCCCCGCACAGGGAAGGGAAACCGCTCCAGGCTCCACGGCTGGCAAATGGCAGAGCCGAGCTGGGGCTGCCTGGCGCTGCCCCTGGTGCCAGGCCGGGGGCCAGGGAGTTCGGTACCCTGCCGTGTGTCCGCAGCACGTTATTGTGGTCATTTTCTCTTTTGTGATCTGAGATCCTAGTTTTTCACTTAAGGGAGGGATATACGTTTTTTTCTTCCCTTCTCCTTAGCGAAGAGTGGAGGGTTTACAATGTTGAAATGAGGACTGTGGGGGGCGGGCGGGGAGCAGCCGGGTTTGAGACACATGGCTGAGGGCTCTGGGGACAGATCCGGGTATTTGTCGACGGTGGGATCTGGGGCAGGTGGCTTCACTGTACTGTGCCTGTTCCTCAACTGTAAAACAACTTCCTGGGGTTGCTGAGGCAATCAAAAGGGTTCAAACGAGTAAAGAGCTTTGAGAATCAGCAGTCCAGAGCAAATGCTCCAAAACTGTTAGCAGTTACTGCTGTGACTGTCACTTATTACTGTGACTAGTCACCAAATACTTGCTGTTTGATTCCAGGCATATGCTGCCTCACCAAATTTTCAGGGTGCTTCCGGTGGGTCATGATCATTATTTTGATTTTACAGCTGAGGCCTCTGAGTCTCAGGCAGGAAAAGTCAACAGTCAGGGCTGACAGGACCGCTTGGGAAGGTTGTGCACTGAACAAGGGTGCCACATCTCGGAGGGGCATTCTTGGTGTAGGGCTACGTATTTCTCGGTATGACAGGTGGAAGTCAAGCATCTCAACACAGGATTCTTCACAAAGATGCCCTTTGGGCTGGGGGTAGTGCCATGGCTGTGGTTAATAAAACAGGCTCAGAAATTGGGCCAACCTAGGTCCAAATTCTGACTTCACCATTGATTCGTTATGAAACTTTGGTCAAGTGACTTGGCCTCGTTTCCCTTCTCTGGGGTCATGGCTGCCCCTACCCCCCGGGGCTGACGGGAGATGAGATGAACAGGAGAGCACTTAGCACACTGAGAGCTCGCCTAGGCGGTGGGTCACTGTGGGCATCACAGACTGTCAGAGGACAGGGTCTGGTGGGGGGACGTGGAGGCAGCTGAATGGGCTTGTGCTGGGCGGGGCTGGGCAGGCCAGCAGGGGCTGGACCGACGGGGTCTCTGTCACAGAATACATCCAGCCCGTGTGTCTCCCGGCCGCTGACCAGGCCCTGGTGGACGGCAAGATCTGCACTGTGACGGGCTGGGGCAACACGCAGTACTATGGTGAGTCCTGTGCCCTGCCTGGACACCGTCATTAGGGAGACTGACCCGGGCAGGGGAGGGGCAGTCCAGTGCGCTGGACAGCCACAGGCCCTGGTGTGTAGAGACCCTGGGGGTCGTGGGGTGGGCGCCAGGAGGGAGGGGGTCGTGCATGCTCCTGGGCTCCAGCCAGCCTTGCCCCCGCACCCCCAGGCCAGCAGGCCCGGGTGCTCCAGGAGGCCCGAGTGCCCATCATCAGCACGGATGTCTGCAACGGCCCCGACTTCTACGGGAACCAGATCAAGCCCAAGATGTTCTGTGCCGGCTACCCCGAGGGTGGCATCGACGCCTGCCAGGTAACGGCTGTGTGGGGACAGCTGGGCCCCTGCTGCCCAGGGACGGAGACCAGGGCGGTGGGCGGCGGGGCTCCCTGCCTGAGCACAGAGGGCCTCCTGGCCTCCAGCCGCCTTGCCCTTCCCTCACCAGGGTGACAGTGGTGGTCCCTTTGTGTGTGAGGACAGCATCTCTCGGACGCCACGTTGGCGGCTCTGTGGCATCGTGAGCTGGGGCACTGGCTGTGCCTTGGCCCAGAAGCCAGGTGTCTACACCAAAGTCAGTGACTTCCGGGAGTGGATCTTCCAGGCCATAAAGGTGAGGTGTCCCCTCCCCACTGGGGGGACTCTGGGGTGCTAAGGGGAGGCTGAAACTTTGGGCACCCTAGAAGAAGGCGCCCTGGGGGACCGATGGGTCTCCAGTCTTCTGGGGAAGGGAGATGGCTCGTGGGACTTTTGGGGAAGCCCCTCGGACCTCAGAAGCCCCAGCTGTCTGTCCCCAGACTCACTCCGAAGCCAGCGGCATGGTGACCCAGCTCTGACCTGTGGCGGCTCCTCGCAGCACACCTGTCCGGGGCCCGAGGTTGGGTGGCTTCAGCTCCACACGACAGGATCCACGCTGAGCCCAGGAGGGAACGCTCTTCCTCTTGAACCAGTCCACAGGCCCAGGGACGCCCTCCTCCAAGGTCCTGTCTTCCACAGTGGGGGGCTCACTCTGCCTCGGACCATCCAAGCCTCACCCTCCCGACCCTTGTAAATATTGTTCTGCCCTCTGGGGGCTCCTGTCTGGAGGCCCCTGAGGACAGGATGCTGTTTAAATAATAAAGATGGTTTTGATTAATGCGGCCTCCGAGTTTGCAAGTGTAAGCAGCAACGAGGACATTTTATGGAGAGGGAAGAGAGGAATTAGGGCCTGGGGTTTATCAGGTAGAACGTGTGATGCCCCACTTTCCACAAAATTAAGATTTTTTTCAAACACAGTGACACCCACCTGTAATCCCAGTGACTTGGGAGGCCGAGGCAGGAGGATTACAGATTCAAGGCCAGCCTCAACAACTTAGGGACACCCTGTGTCAAAATAAAATAAAAACAGGTCCTGGGATATAGCTCAGTGGTAGAGCACTTGCTGAGCATGATTAGGATCCCCAATCCAAATCCCTAATATAGCAAAAAAGAGAGAGATTTTGACCAGTTTGCTTAAATGGAAATACCCTGGGGGCATACTGGCTTCAGGTACTGCTAGATCCAGTTGCCCTCAAATCTACTTTAATTGTGTCAGTTTCCTTTCCAAGCAGCCGCTCCTACACACAGAGACAGAGACCTCCACCTAAACTCCAGGCTTAGACACCTCACCCAGCTTTGCAGCTCTAGCTACAAATGTTTCTTCCCTAATAGCAAAACAAGTCCCAAGGAGACCCAGGTCTCTTGAACAGATTTGATGGTATGTTCTCATTGAATCACCGTGCACTTGATGCACATGGGGGTGGGGGGTAGGGGGGATGCACAGGGGGTTGTCCTTCAAGAACAATGTAAGATGAAATGAAGACTTGTTTCCAGAAAAAGTGGACATCAATGCCCAGTGAGCAAAAGCACATCTTCTTTGGACCAACACAGAAAACAGGGCCTTTTGGATGGAGGTGGGGTGCAGGCCTTGTGATTGCGCGCTGAAGCCCCCACCCCTACATCCATGCGGGCTGGGGTCAGGTCCCACCTTTTCTTGGAATGGGGCTCCCCAGCCCGTATTTCTCTCTCTCTCTCTCTCTCTCTCTCTCTCTCTCTCTCTCTCTCTCTCTCTCTCTCACACACACACACACACACACACACACACACACACCCCTCTGGAGCATCTGCAGATCTTTGTGATGGCCAAGAGGGCCACCAGAGGGCGCTGTTGCCTGTACATGGCGAGAACACGTTTCCAGCCTAGTGTTGTTAAAAACCAGCAGAAATAATGTGTCCACTGGGTGCCTGTTTCTTGATACTTTAAAGGATAAAAATTATAAGGTATCAACCTCAAGCTCCCAAGAAACTTCCTAGAGTATAAATAGACCCTCCCCCCAAAAAAAATCTCCTTTGAAGGACTAACAGAACATCCATTTGGGAAATGCTCCAACCATGTACCTGTCCCTGATCCCCAAGCCTTGTTGGTCTCCACCATTGCTGATCAGTGGAATCTCCCAACCCTGTTTCTCAGCTTGCAGAACCTGCACACAGACTTTCCAAATGACTGCATGTGGCTGCACTGTCCTAACCACGGTATTTGGGGTGTGATTTGAGATTTGACTTGTACATTAGTTTGTTAGAAATGTACAGAGTTAGAGGAGATGACTGAAATTTTTCAGCTGAAAATCGTGTTGTACATGTGTTTTGTGAAGTTTGGGGACTCTCGGGGAATGTGACTCACCCTGGGGTGATGGTCTAAACAGATATGTCTATGCCCTGGTTGGGGGATTGGGTCTGAGCAGCAGGGGGCATTTAAGAGGTCATGGACCTGCCCTGGTGGATCTGAGGGAATGTGGCCCTATTCTAGGGGATTTGAAGAAAGTTTGACATGTATTATTAGTCTGTTTTCCCTTGCCATAACAAAATACCCAAGATTAGATGCTTTATAGAGAAAAGAGGATTATTTAGTTCGCAGTTTCAGAGCTGGAAGTCCAAGATTGGGCAGCCGCATCCACGTAGGCTCTGATGAGGGTCTCACAATGGATGCTTCACAATGACAGGGAAAGATCACATGGGAGATAGTAAGAGACCAGGTGGGGGCCAGTCTTGTTCTTGGGGTCTGCCAGCACCCTTGCTTTCTTGGAGTGGAGCAGGAAGGGGGGTTGGGTCTCCCTCAAATCCATTCACTAGTTTTCTTAGGATGCAGGAGTCAGTGGGTTTCAGGTACTCCTCTGACTCCCACCTACCTCGCCACCCATCCCAAGGAGCCAAGGAAACCTAAAGATCAGTATAATGACAATCTCAACATTGCTTTAGGGCTCTGCTGGGATCTTGGGCTTCAAAAGGCTGGACGTTAAAAACCCTTTCTTCTATGTCATGCTGTGCCTCCCGAGTCAGATATCGATCCATCTACAGAACAAGTGTAGCCACATCAGGACCACAAGCAAGGCCTGGCAATCACATTCAGCATTTATATCTGACTATCCTCTTTTCAAATATAGAGAAGCCTTCTGGGTGTCGCTTGGGGTAGAAAGCTCTGTAGGGGGTTGGTTAAGCTGGCATTTTTGCAGTCAAGTCGAAGGAGAAATGTATAGTTACTCTTTCATAATAGTTATTTAACAGTGGAAACACTAAAAGATTAACAGTGGTTGTCAAGGCCGGTAATTTTATATTCAGAAATAACCGCTGTGAATGTTCAAATAGTGGTGTAAGTAGGGCAATGGATTTTGGTTTCTGCATGAGAGGTAATGCTATTTCAATTATTCAGTGATTAAGTGAGCTGTTGCTCTGGCTCTGTTTCAGCAAAACAAACCACCCTAAACCTAGTGGTGCAAAGTAGCAACCATTGTATTAGACTCATGGACTCCACGGCTCAATGTTGGATAGACGTTGGAAGGGACGGCTTACCTCTGCTCCATGATGCTCAGGTCCTTAGTAGGAAACCTAAAGATAGTGACTTGGGGAACAGGGACTGGATCATGAAGGCTTCTTTACTCATAAATCTGGTGCCTGGGCTAGAATGGCTAAGAGGCAGGGATCCATTGGGACTTCCAATTCATTGTCTGTCCAAGTGATTTGGGCTTCCTGCTGTTATGGCTGCCTCCGGACCTTTGGACTTCTCACCAGGCAGCCCAGGGCTTCAGAGCAAACCTCTGCATTTTACACCACGGCCTCACTACCACAAAACTTCCCAGACTCTATGATAGGGGCAGAGACCCCACTTTTCAGTGGAAGACACATCAAAAAATTCAGGGTCGTTTCTTAGAACTGCCATTGGAACTTATAGACCATAGGAGCAAGTTGATAGTTGACAAAACAGAAATAATCCCTCACTAAAAATTCGGCCTGAAAGATTTGCCTGCTAAAGTTGCAGATAACAAAAATTATATTCTTTATAAAGTAAGCCATCTCAGGTATTTTGTTATAGCAAAGGAAAACAGACTAATACACGCCCAACTTAGCAATACACGGTCCCATTTGTTTGTTCGGTTCAGAGGTTCATTCTATAATGGGAATGTTCAGCTTCGGACAAAGCTTGATTTTAGTACTTAGTCAGCATTTGGCCACAGTATCTATTTGTTGTACCATATATAATAATTTTTTATATTAATAAATATTCTCATGAATATTGTTTTTAGCATTTTTTCTGTACCAGGCACTGTACCGGGAGCTCTCTGTATGTTCCTTCAGTATTTCCTCAAATTCAGATGTTTGAAGGTGCTGATTTTAATTTTGCTATTTATTCAATTAATATTTATGAAGCACCTATTATGCGCCAGGCACAGTTCTGGGTGATTTGTTTTATTTATATTTCTCTTCCTTTTCATATTTCTTTTTCTTTTAAACTCGACTCTGACAGTAACAGGTACGAAAGTGTGGATTTCGTGTGGTAGTGGCAGATACATGTGTTTTCAATATAAATCAGAATAAAAAATGTAAGTGAAGGAACACTGAGAAGATGATAACAAACGTCTCCCTCCTGTACTCTCCGGGGTTCCTGCACCCAGGGTGCCGCACTGCGGGAATCACTTGGTTCATCCCCTTACAATCTGGGAGGAAGGGGCCGTGGGGCTCAGCCTCCTTCCCTGGTCATCTGTCCCAGGTGCCAAGCTGAGCCTGGGACCCGTGAGGAGAGCAACTCTGCCGAGGGCAGGGGGCCACCGGTTCCCACCGGCTCTGCAGCCACCCGGAAGGCTGACGCCCCGCACGTCTCCAGATGCGAAACTGTTACCCAAACGTGCCCCTGGATGGGCAGGAAGCGAGGACCAGCTCAGTTTCGATGGGGCCAGAGGGACCCTACAAATAACCTGGCCTAGGCGTGCCTCTGTCCCACCTGGCGTGGCCATGAGAAAGGCCAGCTAAGGTTGGGGGAGCCAGATCCGTGCCCTTGGGACATCTGATTTGAAGGTGAGTCCCCACTGCCTAACTATGAGCACCTTCTGGAGGGAGAACCTCTTCGAACCTCCGCAGGTGCTCAGTGCTGAGCCCCTTCCTGCTCCCTGTTCACCCTCCAGGTGAATGTCCTCCTGCCACTGTGTCCCCTGCAATAGTCCTAAATGCCCAAGACGAGGCTCAGCCCCCATCCTTCTCTGTGGAATCCCGGCCCCGGGGCCCCGGGGGGCCTGGTCTTCGCTTCCCACAGGCTCCCCCTGTTCCCAGGAGTCTGTGAATTAATCTTGAACCTGCAGGAGAGGGAACTGGCAGGGTCCCTGGGGAGCACAGGCGCTGGGCGACCTCAGCCTCCTGTCAACCCTTTCACCAAGAGATGCCTCGATTCTTCCTTCTGCAGGTGGCTGGACTGGCCTTGGCCCCTGAGGAGTGTGGAGGCCGCTGCGGCCCCTGGGAGCCTGTGGCAACCCTGGGGCTGGGGAAGCCCTGGACACATCGGTCCCTCTTCCTTCCTGGCTGCACCTCTCTCCCCCAGGCCTGCCCAGCCCCAGCCAGACAGGGTGGGCCCAGCATGGCCTCATGCCTCCCAGGCCCCCAGAGGCATGAGCAGTGGGCCACGGGGCAGAGCTCCCTGCCCACCCCAGTCTCTACCCGGACCCCTCCTGGGCCCCACCTCAGCCCTGGGATATGCCAGTCTGGCCACCCAGTCCTGGGTCCACCTTGAGGCTGTGCTGTTGGGTGCGTGGGAGCGCGGGCCCAGGGAGCACGCTGTGGCGGGTGGGCTTGGCTCTTAGCTGATCCCCTGGTCCCCTCTTCTCAGTGACTCGGAGCAAGGAGATCGAGGTGAAGCCAGACACACTTCCTAACCTGGAGAGTGACCTGGGGCAGGAGGGGAGGGCCCTAGGGGTTTAAAGGGATGTGGCCCCACCCTGGAGTCCCTCAGGGGACCTGACCCTGCACATGAGAACTAAGGGAACACAATTGACCCCTGGGGTCTGAGAGGCATCCAGGTGGGACTGGAGGAGCCTCCGTATTGGTGGTGACCCCAGCCTCACTCCTGATCCCTGTGGGGTGGAGCACGGGGCGCGGGGGGGGGGGGGGTGGGGGGGGCCCTCTCTGCAGAGGATGGTGGCTTCTCTGAGCTGCTGCTGCCGGATCCCTTTGCTCTGAGGTCACACACAGAACAGTCTATGTGAGTCCCTGGCCACAGTGCCCCCGGTCTCTCTTGTCCCCAGCCCCACTCCTGACCCTGTACCTATCCATGTCTTACTCCCTCCTGGGCCTCGTCCTGGGCCCTCCTGGGGTGGGACCTGTCCCTCCTCTGCCCCCCAACATGATGACACTCCCTGCCAGTCTCCCCCACCTCCCCCAGGCCTGCACCAATGGGTTGGTGTCCTCTGGGGAGCCTGTGGCCCTGTTCACGCCTGAGGCACTTCCCCTGGAGACAGGCCAGGCCTCTGTGGCCCTGATCGGGACTGTGGGTCCACTCTGAGAGGGGGCCATATGTGGTCCCACGGAGCCTCCAGCCAGGGGCCAGAGGGACCCTACAAATAACCTGCCCTAGGCGTGCCTCTGTCCCACCTGGTGTGGCCATGTGAAAGGCCAGCTTAGATTCGGGGAGCCAGCTTAGGTTCTGGGGGGCTGGGGCAGGGCAGCTGAAGACCTGGCCTTCCCTTCCCCAGCCCCCCAACCCCCCAGCCCTCGAGCCTCGCTGGTGGCCACCTGGGACCAAATTCCTTTTTTAAGAAATTTTATTCTAATTAGTTATACGCGACGGCAGACTGCATTTCAACTCATCGTACACAACTGCAGCACAACTCTTTGTTTCTCTGGTTGTTCACGATGTCGAGTCCCACCATATGTGCACTCACACATGTCCCTAGGGTAATGATGTCCATCCCACTCCACCCTCTTTCCTGCCCCCATGCCCCTCCCCTCCCCCCTCCCCTTCCCCAAGTGAAGTAAGACAAAGGCCGAAGCTTCCTTCTGAGAAGTGAATGCTGACCTGTAATGGGGGGGGGGGTGCGGCGTGGGGAGAATGGAGGAACCAAATTCTTTTTTTTAACATTTTTTTTTAAGTTTTAGGTGGACACAATACCTTTATGTGGTGCTGAGGATGGAACCCAGGGCCTCACACATGCGAGGCCAGCACTTTACTGCTGAGCTCCAGCCCCAGCACCCCCCCCCCAATTCCTTTTGATGGGTCCCTTGTCCCCAGGTGAAGAAGGAGGTGGCCAGGCTGAAGACTCAGGCCCAACCACCAAGGAAGAAGGCTCTGGGCTCTAGACTAGTGGGAGACATTGTGGAGGAGAGAAGTGGAGACGGAGGAGGAGAGGGAAAGAGAGAGAGAGAGAGAGAGAGAACGGGAGAGGGAGGGAGAGAGAGAGAGGGAGGGAGAGAGAGAGAGGGAACAGGCGTGAAGGAGTGGAGGAGGCTGGGGAGCCAGGCACAGAGAGGCAGACAGAAGAAGTGCCACCAAGGAGACAGAGGCCAGTGGAGAGGGAGAGAAGAAGGGGCAGAAAAAGGGAAATAGAAAGATAGAGACGGGGACGGTGGTGGAAGGCCACCATGGGCTCTGGTGGAGGTGACCACAGAAGCAGCCTGCCCCAGGGCAGATGGGACCAGCTAAGAAACGGGGTGTCGTGGGTGCTCCTGGGCCAGCCCATGACGCCCCAGCTCCCTGCCCTGGGCCCCACAGGTGAACACCTTCCAGGTGGTGCTGGCCACGGTCAACGGCGTCCCTGGGCACTGTCCTTCCACAATGACATCCAGTGGATTCCTGTGGCAGGAGCCCCCACAATGGCCCAAAGCATGGCAGCCCAGGTAGGTGGCAAGGAGAACCCACAAAGGCTGCCATCGAGTCTTGGAAGGGTGACCAGATGGCCTGCTCGGCCCCATCCTGAACCGTCTCCCCAGGTGGCCTCGACAGTGGCCAGCAGAGGGGCCACTGTGCCAGCCGCGGCTCCAGGGCCTGGGACGCAGGCGGGTGCAGCCAGCAGCAACGCGGGCACCTGGGTTCAGGGCCTTCTGCACGAGCACCTGTGTGGTCCCAGTGACTGTGCCTACAGTGGTGAGGAGGTGGGGACCCAGCCTCAAAGGCACCCGCTCCCAGGCCCAGGTCCACAGAGACCCCAGCCTCTCCTCCGGGACCAGAGAGTTCCCCCCCAGCCTCAGACCATCCTCAGACCCACGTGCTGCACCCCCAGCCCTCTCCTTCCTCAAACCCTAGGCCTGGACACCCCACCCAGCCCCACTCTGCTGCCCAGGTCCTGCCCCTGGGAGCCTCTTTCTGGAACAGCAGTGCCATAGCCTCAGGCACCACTGTGGGCAGGAAGGCCGGGTCTGGTGCTGGCCAGAGGCTGCCCGGTGGGCCAGCAGGGTACACCTGCAGGCCCCTTCCCACGCTGCCCCTCCCAGAGCCTCCTGTCATCTGGGCCCCCAGGGCCATCTGCACAGGCTCTCAGCAGCAGCTCCAGCCCCGCCATTTCACCCTGGCCCTGCTTCCTGGGTCCACCTGGAGGAGAGCCCCGGTGCCTGAGGCCCTGGGGCCAAGGGTGGTCACGGCAGGACGTGCTGGAGAGGCCCAAGGCCCAAGAAGGCATGGCTGGCGGGTGAGGCAGGGAGCAGGGCTAGGGGATGTACCTGTGGCAGGCGAGGGGACAGAGGGTCCAGTGACAGGTGGACAGACAACAGGCAGAGAGAGGGACACGGTGAGAGACCTCAGGCAGGTGGACAGGAAGGTAGGCCGTGCCAAAGGACAGAGAGAGTCAGGCTGCAGAAGTACCTGGGTGACCAGGAAGCTGCTGAGGCAGAAGGAAGGGAGACAGAGGAACAGGTGGACAAATGGCGGGCAGATGGCAAGCCACAGGCAGGTGAAGCCACCCAGGGTCACATAAACGCAGCCCCCCAGGGCCTCTGCCTTGCCTCTCCCTGCCCTGGCCCTTGTCATACACCTCTGCGCTGGTTCCTGCTCAAGTACCAAGTCGCCGGTCATCGGGTGACCCGCGGGCTGAGGCCATTGCTCCCCATGCTGTGTCCCTCTGCAGTCCCTCCTTGCTTTCTCCTTCCAGTGCTCAGCTGAGGACCCCGTTTGAGCAGCCCCAGCTTGTCCACTTAGGCGGCTGGACACCTGGCCAGCATCCTGTCCATGACCATGAACTTGACTGGGCTTGACGAGCCATCTCGACCGCTCCTTGGTACCTTCACTTGCCCTCTCCTGGTGACCTGTTCACCCTCCCCGTCCTCTGCTGTGATGGAACGTGGTCAGTGCTCCTCCCTGGCTGTGGCCCGCCCTGTGACCGTCCCCAGGTCTCTGGGCAGTTCTTCCTGCTCCACCTTCCTCTTCATCAGTGGTTCTCCACGTGGCCCCGACCAGCAGCCCCACCCAGGAGCCTGCTGAAGGCGCCTTCCTCCCGGGGTTCGGTGAGCTCTCGAGTTGGAGCATGGGATCTGAGTCGGAGTCTGCACCACCTATTTGAAGAATCTGGTGGATTCTTCACATCCATCCCAACAGGCTGGGAGTGTCCCATACCCTCAACCCCTCTGGCTATTATTGCCCCATTTCTCAGACACCCAGCACCCCAAATGCCTGCAAGAGAGTCATTATCTACTCCCTCCCCCCAACTTCGCTTTTCTCGCTCTCTTTCAAACCCTTTTCAGTCAGGGTGACGTCAGCCTTCAACTTCACGCCACCAAAACCTTTCTTCCTTTCTTCTTTTTATTGGGGGGTACTGGGGATTTGTGAGGATGGCCCTAGGCCTGGGCCTAAGCAACTCCATTTTAAAAACTCCAGTTTGAAACCTGCAGTCTCCCCAGGCACACCCACAGAGCAGAGCCCTCCAGTGTGGCCTCAGACAGGTCGCTTCCCCCACCCTGATAAACAGTGAAGCCCCTGGCAGGCTGTCCTCCCCGGATAAGAGGGAAAGGCCAGAAGATCAGGGTGGAGACCACAGAGCAGGTGTTTCTGACCCCAGGGTAAATGATGTCATGGAGAAATCTGGTGGTAGCTGATGAGGATTGAAAGCGACCATCTTGTCCATCTCCTTGCCTGTTGTACTTTCTATCTGCCCATCTGTCACTGGACCCTCTGTGTGTTCATTAGCTCTATTATTTATACTAAATTTTGGGAGGTCAAAAGCCCCCAAATTTAGTATAAGTAATAGAGCTGATGAACAGGGATTCAGCCAGCAGGAACAAGGATGCACTCGAGCTGGACAGCCTGATGAGGACCTGACATCCCATCACTGGTCATCGTTTGCCCGATCCTCTGTGTGATCCTCACCACCCTCAACCTCTACCGCCTTGTCTGGACCCTGGTGAGAGCCGCAACTTCTCCCTACGGCCCTCTCCTCAACCGGCCGTCCACTCCACCCAGGAGAAGCCTGCCTTGGTCCGGACCTGGTCACCACAGTCTGAGTGAGTGTGCAACTGCTGGACGGAAAGCCTGAGGCTTGAGACTTTAGAACTGAGCACGCAGAGGGAAGGTGTGTCACTAGCCTGTCATGATTCAGTGTGTCTGCTGTGCTTAGAATAATCGAGAATTGTTTGCTGTGTATTAATTAATCTAGAATCGTTTGATGTGAACTGATTATGTCTATGGCAGTGCCCAGCATTAAGGATTGTCATTTTCTTGATTAAGAACCTATAGAGTGAAATGGTATTGAGTGATTTGAGTGACTAAAGCATTGACAAGGGCAGAAACACGTGGACATTCTTTATTTTTCCTCCTTGACTGCATATGTCACAATTTTGCCCCCTCGTGACAGGATTGAACCCAAGGGTGTTTAATGGCTGAGCCACATCCCCAGTTCTTTTTATTTCTGAGACAGGGTCTTGCTAAAGTTGCTTAGGGCCTCCTTAAGTTGCTGTGGCTGGCCTCAAACTTGGGATCCTCCTTCTTCAGCCTCCCTAGTTGCTGGGATTATAGGCATGTGCCCCCACACCCAGCCCAGCAAAACCTTTCTTAATGAGGTCCCCCATCCAGAGGTTCCTGCTCAGCCTACATCCTGCCTGATCAACTGTGGGTGCTGACACAGGTCTGTCCCTTCCTCAACTCCCAGGATGCCACTCTCTGCTTTCCTCCCATCTCCGCAGCGGCACACCCTTTGGGCCTTACTCTTTCGAAGCAGGGGTGCCTGGGCTTGCCCCCCCTCCCCCTCCCTCATGCCCTGGGGCATCTCACATGGGTTTTCTGCTGCACTTGGCCCATTAGCTTCCTGCACCCCTCAGGAGTGTCACCCACACGGGGCCCTGGTCTTCCCCGTCTTCCTAACGCGTGCCTTGTTATCCCAACTCCTACGGTGAACGCACAGAGAGTCCAGTGACAGGTGGGCAGACAGAAAGTAGAACAGGCAAGGGGATGGACAGGATGGAAGGCCACCAGGCAGAGGGACAGGATGACAGGAGGCTCTTCCTGCTGACCCCAGCACGGTCTCGTGTCCCTGCAGGTGGATGGGAATTTTCATCCTCTGCCCATCTCCATCACCAGGGCTGGACTTGATGTCCACTCAGGGGACACAGCCACTTGCCTGGCTGTGGACACAAGCCTCGAACGGTGGATCTGGCATCTGGAACTCACGGTGCCAGAAACTGAGCTCACTGTTACCAGGGGCCTGTGTGGCCTGCGGCTCTGACCCTCTGAGGACACAGATGGAACCTGGCTGTTCCGCCAGCTGGAGGCCGCAGGGTCCTGAGGCTCAGCCCGGCTGCACTGCCCTCCCTGAGAGGCCAGGCGTGCAGGCCCCAAAGCCCGCGGGCAGCTCTCAGACAGACCGGCCCCTCTGCAGTCTACACTGGACCCTCGCTGTGGGCCTGTTGGTGGACAGCGGTGCCGAGGAGCTGTGGGTGGCCAACGGGAGCCTGTGTGTCCTCTGACATGCACTTTGCCTGGGCTTGTCAAGCTGCTGACATTCCTGTGGGTACCTGGTGTGTCCTGGCTTCTGCGGCCAGCTGGAGGAATGGACATAGCAAAAAGACTAGTGAGACCTGGGCCCAAGACTACTACATCCAGTTGTTCAGGCTGTGAACTGCACAAAAATATCTAGCCATACCTTGGGGTCTGACAGCCCTGGGGAAGGTGGGTTTTGGAAGAAAACAGCTCTGGGGGACTGATAGGTCATTATCCTGCCCTGGGGGCCTGGAGTCATGGTTCTGACCCTGGGGGTGGGGACAGTGGTCTGGATGCTGATTATCTCTTTCCCCCCACCCCCACTCCCCACCCCCGGCTCCTTGCTCCAAATCCATTCTGCCCCAAAACAGCCACCGGGAGACAGTGCTGACCTCTGCAGGGCCAGCTGTCCACGTGAGGAGGCACCTCTGGCCTGCCACTGCCCTGAATGAGGGCTACTGCTCAGTGGTGGAGTGTGTGTCCACCTGGTCCTCTGGGGCTGGCCCTGGCTGCGTCCTGCCTCTGGGGTGTCACAGCTGTGTGAGTGCAAAGAAGCCGGGCAGCCACCACTGCTGTCCCCAGGCTTGTGCAGAGGGGACAGCATGCCCCCTGCGCACTGGACCTGGCATTGTGGAGTCCTGAGAGGTAGCAGCTGGGTGTCAGGTGACCCCCGTGACCACCCTGGTGATGGGACAGCCCTCACAGCCCAGGGAGCCTGCTGCACCTGCGCCACGCCTGTCACGCTGGCCAGGGACATGGGCTTTACGGTGTGGGGGACAAGGAGTGCTGAGCCCCATGACCAGTGGGGCACAGCGACAGAGGAGCATGTCATGAGTGACGGTGACGATGGACGCCCTTGGGGGGGTTCAGGTGAGCCTGTGGGGGCACTGAGACCCACTCCCAGAAGGACAGGCTCGGTCTAAGGGGGACAGGGTCCCATCCCGAAGGTTCTGAGGGAGTCGCAGAGTCCATTGAGGTCACAGTCCCATCTGTGCCCATCTGGCCCTTACACCTGGCTGGTGGCCTCGGGCACGTCCACTTCCATGGTTCTGGGGCACTGCTGCAGACGGTCACGGGCCTCCTGGTCTCCCAAGACAGGCGCCACCACATGTCCATCAAGGTACCTGAGACTTGCACGGGTGCCCTCTGTGTCCTGCGTGGGATCCCAGTGGCTCCTCGCTGTCCCACACAGTGGCCTTCATGCTCAGCAGGAAGGACCGGCCCTCTCCAGCCAGCTGCTCACTCATGGGCCCTGCCCCTCTGTGCCCACATGACAGAAAGGGCTGGTATTGGTCACTGGCCTTCAGTGGGCTGCTGGTGGCCCGGAATGAACCACGACAAGTCTGTGACGAGCCCGTGGAGGCATGGAGAGCCGTGTCTGCCACCTCTGTGCCACAGCAGGTTGGCGGCAGACCTTGTGTGAAGTGCTGGGAGCTCTGCCCAGCAGTGCCAGGCCCGGCCTCCTCTGCAGCCCTGGAGCGCCCGGCAGACTGCGGCCAGGGGCACCTGCTCCAGGTCCCATCATGCCCTTGGCCTTCCCCGCCCTGCCAGCCAGCGCCCTTCGGCTTGCTGGCTATAGGAAGCCACGAGGGCACATAAGCGGGTGGCTTGCATAATTCATGGCGACGGAGTGGGTAGCAGGCCTGGCTCCACCAGGCACTCTCGGCTTTACCCTCTCCCGGTCTCTTGGTGACACCATGTTGGTGCCACATCCAGGAGGGCTCTCTCTCCCTGAGTACATCTGGCAGCCACTCAGGTTTCTGCCCAAGAGGAAGGACAGTCTGTGGGTCCTGGAAGCTGCAGTGTAAGTTCACCGCATCTGGACGGATTGGATGGGCTCCTTTGCAACCGGTCAGGAGGCCAGGGGAAGGAGGCCAGGGAACGATTACTCCAATCAGCTTCTGACTGCCCCCAGCCTCTGCCCCTGGGGAGATCACCTGGCAGAGGCTGGGATGAGATTAGCAGAGGCCATGGGTACTGGCTGGTGCCCAAAGGACAAATGTCCACTCCCCGCCCCCATCCTTACCCCGATGCCAAGTGATCTTTGTTAAGATCATGAGGCAGTTTTCCAAACGTTTTGGGGTGGAAACCCACAGTACCAAACACAGTCAGGGGTGAATTTTCTATTTCTTCTGTAACAAATTGCCACAAACTTGGCAGCTTAGAGCAACCCAAATGTACCATCTTGCAATCTGTAGGTCAGAAATCCAATGCTGTTCTCATCAGGGCAAATCCAATTGTCACAGGGCTGTGTCCCTCTCTGGAGGTTCTGGGGAGATCACTGCCTCGCTCCACAGCTCAGCAGAATTCATCTCCTGGCCGTTACAGAACCCGGGCCCCCGTTTCTTTGTGGACTGTAAACTGGGGGCTGTTCTGGGCAGGAGGCCCCCGCCTGCTTTTTCAAAGCCGCTGTGGGTGTCCAGTGTCTTCTTCCTTTTTGTGATACTCTTCTGCCTCCCCTTCCATTTTTAAGAGCCCCTGGGACTGTAACTGGGCCCATCTGGACAATCCAGAATAATCTCTCCCCTTTCAAAGTCTATAACCTCAATCATGTTTACAAAGTTCTTTTTGCCCGTGTAGGACAACATATTCGCAGGACCTAGCAGTCAGGCCAGGGACATCTCTGAGAGGTCATTATTCCACAGACCACACCGATATATAAAGTGTTCCCAGATAGGAAGGAGGGCTCGAACACTTTCCATTGCATTCTTTCTTACTCTGTTTCTCGGTTAAAGCCAGGGATGCCCCACTTATGTTCAGCATCAAGAACGGGAACATAGACTGCCTTGGTGAGCCTCTCAGCCTCAGCACTTTCTAACTGTGTAGTCTTGGGTGAGTCGCTTAACCTCTCTGTGCTCAGTTTTCCTTTTAACAACATAACAGGAGTGAGGTTAGTAGTACCTACCCAGTTAGGGGCTTGTGAGGATCTGATTAACAGCTCCTAGCAATATAGTGAAAGCTATGTAAGTATATGTTGTCATTACTAAGTTGATTTTTAAACATCCCATTAAAGAAAAGACCCTGCGTTAACGTCACTCAGCCACCAGATGAGGACCACAGTGCTGCCCTGAGTCGCTGTCGTGGAAAGGCCTGAGGACAGCCCAGCCCAGCTGCTCCCAGGTCCAGGAAGCAGAAGGCCACACAGCCAGCATGAGGCAGGGAGGGGTCGCTTAGGGTCTGACCTCCCACTGGGGGATGCTGTGGACGTGGCAGTGACAGAGAAAGGCCCAACCTGTCCTCCCGGGGCCCACATGCTGTCCCCAGACAGGGACGGCCCAGGATGTGGGGGCTGTGGTGGGGAAGTCAGGGAGTCAGGTAGGAAAACTTGGGGGTACATTGGAGCCCAGAAAAGGAGTTGGCCCTGCCTGGGGAGTCAGGAGGCGTCCAGAGGAGGGACATCTGAGACGAGGCCCGAGGGACAAGTCAAAGTCAGATGGTAAGTGAGAGGCAACTGTTCCGGGAGGAAGGGACGCGTCCTCAGAAGCCGGGAGCCGAGTGCAGTCAAGTCAGGGGGTGGGGGGCGGCTGGGGAGAGGCAAGGCCTGGACCTGGCCGGGGCTGGCCTGGGGCCTTGAACGGCAGGCCAGGAGTGAGGACCGTCTTGAGGCTTGTGGCCCCTGACCCCCAGGACTCCAGGCCAGTACCTCCAGTCCCCCGTGCTTCCCGGAACAGGAAGTGAGCTCAGGGGGCCACAAACAAAGCCTCTTGTCAGGAGGGAGTGGCCACCAACACTTAAATTTTACATGATTTTCACACTTCACAAAATATCATCCTTGTTTTCCTTTGGTCCCCGACCATTCAAACATTAGAAACACTATTCTTAGGCTGTGGACTGTGAATCACAGGTGGTGGGCCAGAGGGGGCCCCAGGGGAGTAGCTGGTCAGCCTTTTGCTCCAAAACAGCTGCCCCATGAGGTCACAGATTTCTAACTGTCTGGGTCACTACGGCACCCCCAGTCTCTCGAGTGCCCCTGGCATGGAGGGGATCCCCAATCAACTGAACAAACCAACGCTACAGAGAAGGGCTTCGGTACATGTATTAATTCTTTCAACAAATATTCATCGAGGGTGCCATGGAGCTGGGCCCTGGGGAGACAGAAGGGACCAGAACTGGGTCCTGGGGGAGCGAGTTGTCCCTTTGGTGCATCTACTTCTGTCCCTCCAGAACTACCCTGTGTTCCTCACAGTCACTGTGAGCTTGGTGGCTCCTCCTGTCCCAGCCCCTGTGCGTAGCCTGCTGCCCGACAGCTGCCCCATGCTGTGCCAGCAGGGCATCAGTGTGACTTGGCTTTGTGCTAGTGGCACTGACTGCTTGTCCCCCATCCAGTGAGCCTGCTCCATGGAGGGCACTTGCCACCTGGCTGGGGAGGCCTGAGCAGGCAGCATGTGAGAAATTCTACAGGGTGAGGCTCTGCCCACGCTGTGAACTGCTGTCCTCCTCCATGGGCCTGGGTGGAGCTGAGGGACCCTCAAGGGCACGTTTGGGTGCTGCCCACTGTCCCCTGGCACCTGCCAGGCAAATGGGCCCTTGCACGTTATCACCTTTGACGGGAGGATCTTGGAGCTCCCAGGCAGCTGCGTGCCCGTCCTGGCCAAGTCTGTGGCTCTCTGGCTCAACGCCCTTCTTCAGAGTAGAACTGGGCAAGGACAGGCCCAACCTCCCTGTCACACTCATCTCAGAAGCACGACCCAGGTCCACCTGCAGAAGGACATGGCTCAGGTAAGTGATGGTTCTGGGGGCGGGGGACATAGGGTTCTGAGGAATCCAAGCCCCTCACCAAACCCACGGCCCCAAAGGAAAAACTTCTGTTCTCTCCAGTATTTCCCCATTACCCTCCATCCTCAATTACACACACTTTTCTGTCTGTATCCATCAGATGCATCTAATTTAAAATGATAGAAATAGTCTTTGGATCAGCTTAAGGAAAAAACAAGGAATTTATTGGTTGACATAATTGAAAAACAATCAGGACATCCCGGGGTTCAGGCAGGGCTGGGTCCAAGGGCTCAACCAGTGCATCTGGAAGCTGTGTCTGTTTCTAGGCTCTATTTTCATTCAGTTTCAGCCATGGCCAGTCCACCTTGTGAGGACAAAGATGGCGGCCAGCTTAGCAAATGCCTCTGGAGAAAGAGCATCTTTTCCTGTAAAGTCCCAGGACTGGCCCTCATTGGCTCAGCTTAGGTCATGTGACCATCTCACATGACTAAGTCTCTGTGGACTGACTGGCTGGGCCTGGGTTATGTGCTGGGAGTTAGGCTGGGGTTGACTTCCTTCCTGTGAACCATAGATATTGCAGGGACAATTTCTAAAAGAAATCCAGAGCAAGACAAAAAGAATGCTGAGCAGAAAGAACAAGAAGTGATACTATTGTAGTTCTATCTTTGTCTCTTCATTGAAACATATTTTACATGCATTTGAGCACTTGAGTCATGTGACATTGACCCAGACTAACGTGGTCCAACTCTCCTGAACCACAGTCTTTGACTCGGTCTGTTCCTTAGGTGAGTGGTGAGACAGTAGCCCACCTGTAAGCTCTAGAGGGGACAGCCTTGTCATGTCCTGGAATGGCCTCTTCTTCATGCTGTGGTTGGACTTCCGCCTGTGGCTCACCACAAACCTCGTACAGCCTCACCTGCCCCAGCCCCAGAAGGGTCACACCTGTGGGCTCTGCAGCAACTTCCGTGGCAACCTAGCAACGATGCTGAATCCCTTGTCACCTTGGGGAAGCAGAGCAAGGCTTGTGGGGACGACTGTGGAGCTGCCTTCCAGTCTGCAATGACCAGGAGCAGATTGTGTCTGTGAGGAGGCAGTGTGGGCTCCTGCAGGAACCCCAGGGGCCCCTTGGTCCCTGCCACAGGAGATCAACCTGGATCCATGTAGATCCAGCTGTGTCGGTGATGTGTGTCTTGCTATGACCGCATCCTCTGCTTGGCCCTGCAGACATAGGCTGCAGTCTGCCAGGGTACAAATGTCACCCTTGGGCACTGGAGAAATTCTTCCTTCTGTGGTAAGTCATGGTTGAGCCGGACATATTCTGCATATTCCATATGGTCATGCCAGTAGATCACAGACTGAAATACTTCTAGACCCCTGAGTTGCCCAAGTGCTACCAGCCACTTCCTGCATTCCAAAGCCTGGCAAGACAGGGCTCCCAGATCTTCTGGGTAAGCTCGAGATCTTCTAAGGGGTGAAGCCTATATTCTACTGATTGCTACATTTTTTTTGGTGGGGGCACCAGGGATTGAACCCAGGGGTCCTTTTACCACTGAGCCACATCCCCAGCCATTTTTAATATTTTATTTAGAGACAGGGTCTCACTGAATTGCTCAGGGCCTCACTAAGTTGCTGAAGCTGGCTTTGAACTTGTGATCCTCCTGGCTCAGCCTCCTGGTCCACTGGGATTATAGGTGTGTGCCACCAGGCCTGGCTGCTACATGTTTTTAATACCACCCTGGTCAGACCTTCAGAAAACCTGACCTGAGATGCCTACCTTTCACCTCCCAAAGATGACAAAATAATAATAATGCCAACAACCACTAATACCTACTGCACACCTGCAGTGTCCCAGGCACAGGGCTAAGGGTTCTGTGTACTTATTGCTGTCAGCTTCTCCAGAACACCTTGCAAGTCAGAGCGGATGACTGCTATCATCCCCATTTTACAGCTGAGAAAGCTGAGGCTCACAGAGCTCAGCCAGTTGTCCATAGCTAATTGACATTTGAGCCCTATTTTCTCTAGCGATGGAAGAAGTTTTATTATGGTCCTATCTTTCAATTCTTTCCTTCTTGTTTACTTGAGTTCCATATTATAGATGTTTTCATCATAAGTGAAAGGAGAGAGAGGAGTGTAATTAATGCCCTGGACCCATCAAGCATCTTCAACAATGGTCAAGTCGGGGTCAACTTTGGCTCCATCCCAACTTATTTACTTTTTTTTTTCTGGTACTGAGGATTGAACTCAGGGGCACTCAACCACTGAGCCACATCCCCAGCCCTATTTTGTATTTTATTTAGAGACAGGGTCTCACTGAGTTGCATAGCGCCTCACCGTTGCTGAGGCTGGCTTTGAACTCACGATCCTCCTGTCTCAGCCTCCTAAACTGCCTGGATTACAGGCGTGCGCCACCGCACCCGGCTTTATTTATTTACTTTTTATAAAACAAGCCTCAGATGTTGGGTCAATCTGTAAATATTCCAACATGATTCTCTAATAGATTGGACTTCAGAAAGAATAAAAATTACCATGATTTACTCACACCTAACAGAAGGAGTAATAATTTCTTGGTAGCATGAAAAACCTAGTCCTTCTGATCCTCCTTCAAAAGTCTTTCTTTCCTTCCTTGTGCCAGAGTTGTTGCTGGCTCCCCGGTGCAGGTGTTCCCCCCGCCCAGGTTCTAACATTATTGGGGCAATAGGGGCAGGGCAGGTTCTCTGGGGACAGCAGCTCCTTCGCTCAACCAGGGCACCAAAAGCCTCCACAGAGCCATCCTGGGGGGTCAGGACACCCCTAAAGCCAGGCCCTGTCCGTGATCAATGTGAGTGTCTGACACTCAGCCTTTGCCTCTCAGAGATGCTGGAGTTGGGGTAGAATGGGGTTCATGCAGTGGCAAAGGTAGACGGGGGCTCTCTGTGAAGTAAGAAGTCAAGTTCACCCGGGCCCTCAGCGTGGGGCTCTGCCCCAGTCTCCTAATTTAACTTAACCTTCAACACAAGTATGAGGTCGGTATTCAAGAGCCGATTTGCCAGAGGAGGGGACTAAACCCCAACAACAGGAGCTGGTGGCAGACAGGTCAGGGATTGGAAGCCCCGGGGCAGGGAGCTGAGAACTGCGGAGCCCTGTCCTCCTCGCCTGCGTTTCCCCTGCCTGCCCAGCCGCGAAGCTCCCAGAGCACAGCGGCTACCGCACCAGGGGCTCCGCCTGCCCAGCTGTGCCAACCCCACGGCGGCCCCGCCTGCATGGAGGGCTGTTCTTGTGATGTGTGCACCATGGACAGTGCGCCTGCGCACACGGTGGCCGCACCTGCCAAGTGAGCCAAGGGCTGGGCCTTGCTCCTGTGAGTGGGACTGGTCATCCTGGGGGATCACAGAACCCCAGGACACGCTAGGTTGCCCGATCCAGGACGGCACGCTGGGAATTGACTGTTGTCTCTGTGGTTGCTGGAATTATTGATCTACTGCTATTGATGTTTATTAAGCTCATTCTCCGTGCACAGCCTGAGATGCTGAGTGCTTAATATTATTACTATTGTTAGCATCATTGGTTTTTAAAAATTAACTAGTATTTAATGGGCTCCTACTAAATGGTTGGCCCCCAACTCAACCATGTGATGGTATATCAATATCAATAAAAAAACCAATAATCACAACAGTTAATATTATTTAGCATTAATACATACAAAACTGTATTAATAATACAGTTTTAATAATAGTGAGTTACTATGTTGATGTAAGTGAGTTACTATGTTGCTGTTATTGTTGTCATTATTTCATTTTATTTTATTATTGCTTTTTGGTACCAGGGATTGAACTCAGCGGTGCTCAACCCCTGCGCCACATCCCCAGCCCTTTTTATTTTTTATTTTGAGACAGGGCCTTGCTAAGTTGCTGAGGCTGGCTTCAAACTTGCCATCCTCCTTCTTTAGCCTCCTGAATTGCTGGGATTACAGCATATGCCACCATGCCTGGCTGTTTGTGTTATTTTAATCACGGAATTTGAGCCCTGACCCTATGTCATTTCCTATACTGCTACTACTAATTAAAATGTATTGGGCCTTTAGTTGGTATCCATGTCCAGGCTAAGTATTTTAATAGTAGTTAAAGTAATAATAATAATAATAAAAATAATAATAATGCATGGTGGGCATTTGCTGTGTGTAAGCATATTAAATGATAATGATAAGAATAATAATGCTCAGTATGTCCTGGGCATATATTATGTTTCTGTAATAATCATTATACACACACACACACACACACACATATATTATATAATGATAATAGCAGCAAACATTTTTGGTCACTTACTACGTGTATGATTCTGTCACCATAGTAACAAGTCATATTTTCGGAGAGCTCATCCTGAGCCAGGCACTGGGCCAGCACATTCGCCACAGTATCAGCTGACGTAAGTCAAGGGCGTGCTTGCTGTGGGCTGGCGGCTGCTGAGCGCCTCCCACACATGATCACACTGGCCCTCAACACAGTGCTCATTGCCCGATTGGAGAGAGAGAGGAAACTGAGGCTGCAGCATGCCCAGAGCCCTCCGGGGACAGAGCCAGGTCTGGACCCTTCACCACCGGGCTGTGCTTTCTGCGGAAGGAAAATGGTCTTCACAAGTTTGCTGCCTTCTCGGCAAGGAGGTGACCACAGGGTCCAGCCCGCTGTTGTTGTTGAGCATCCCTGCGTTCTTGCCCAGCCCCAAGCTAAGCAGCCCTCCGCCTCGGCTGTTTTGGACCCACCCCCAGTGTGGGGAGCCATTCTGACACGTGACTGGGCTGGGCAGCTCCCGTTAAGGGTCTGAGGCTTCTGGCTGTGTCGGAACTTTCCCGGCCCTTTCCTGATGAGAGAACCCATCCGTGTGGGGGTGTGACTGACCACTGACCCCGGGGGGCCCAATCACTGACCCTGACCTTGGAGTGCAGTCCCCCCTCAACCTTCATTGGATGGAATTCTCCCCTGAATCTCTTGTTCCCCAATAAAAAGCTACTCCCAGGCGTGTTCACTCTCCCTCTCTCCTGCTAGCCCTGAGTAATCCTTGCTGCCCTGCTGGGCGGTTAGAGGAGGGAACCAGAGAGGGGAGCCGTCTCGGACCTGGCAATAGAAATAAGGTAACTGAGTCTGTGTGTTTTATTTTGATCTCTTCTAGCTAACTTTTATGCCAAGAACCTCATTAATGAAACTATTGCGCTGGCCGCATGGTGGACCCCAGGTCTGCCAGTTCAAGTCTGTGCGCAGGCAGAAGATGCCAGTCTGAGTTGGGAGAGCGACCTGGCTGCACCAGTGCACCTGTAGCTGCAGCTGTGACAGACGTGGCCCCTGCCCCTGCAGCCCAGCCCACGGTCCTGTTGGGGAGATCTGTGGTCTGTGGGGTGGGTGAGTGGGCTGCCAGAGCCCCTGGGATACCTGCGTGACCATCGGAGACCCTGGCTACCTCACCTTCAATGGGGCCATAGCCCACGTCCCAGGTACCTGCACCTATGATCTGGTCCATTCTTGAGGGCCACACGCACTGCTGGGGGCTTCTCCTCCAGTGTGGAGGCTGCCAATAGGAGCTTGTGCGGTCAGTGTGTGTCCTTGTACCACGTGGAGGTGGAGCTCAGCAGCTGGGGACTGAAGACACATGTGATCCTTCAGGATCAAGGGCAGCAGGTGCAGGTGAGGGGCAGAAGGGCGATGGTCCAGCTGCAGACCTGTCCAGCCAAAGCCTCATCTTAGACGTACCCATTATTGCCCAGGCGTCAGCCGCCCACTGCCCCATCCCTCATCCCTGCCTCCCCCATCCTTCCACCCTCCCCTCATTCACCAACTCCCGTCGCACACTGACCCAGCTGTCCCTGCCCTCCTGTCCCCCATTCCTCAGATGGCCTACTTCCCTGTTGACCCATCCCTTCCTGGAGCCTCCCCCACATCAAATGATCTCCCCAACACAACGCCTGGTATAGCCGTCAGCGCCCCCAGCCACCCCTCCCTCCATCTAGTATCCGTTCCTCCTTCCCTCCCTTCCCCCATCCCTCTATCCCCTATCAGCTCACCCACCCATCCACCCTTCTTTATGGTCATCCACCTGCCCCTCCACACATCCATCTTCAAATTGGTCCAACGTCCGTCATCCATGCAACCAACAAAACTTGGCCAAACGTCTGTCTTCTGTCCTGCCCTGTTCTGCTGGGAGCCATTAGCCAAGTAAGTATGACAATTTCCTTGCCAGCATACCCCATGTTGCAGTGACATTGAATGTACTTAACCTTGCTCAAGGACCAAGGCAGATTAGGGTGTTCCCGGTTTTAAGATAATCTTGTTTAGGGCGTTCCCAGTTTAGGTTCCAGGTTTAAGGTTTAAGATTATTCCTGCTGGGAATAGGGCGTATCCTGCTGCCTGAGTTCCCCTTGAGTTCTCACGGGATTCAGACAGTATATTTTGGAGATAGAAGCCCAGTGGAGGTGAATTTGGGAGAGAAGGAGGATTTGGGAAGAGAACGTGGATTTCCCCAGAACGTGATTGTAGACGGCTGGTGTGAGTTCGGGAATAAAGAGTTGCTGTTTGAATCTACAAGCTGTGTGGTGGCTCGTGATTGTGTGCCCAGCCAGACTGCGGCATTTGTGCCCAGCCAGACTGTGGCATTTGGTGGCTTGTACGGGGAACTTCTGAAGCTTGGAGGTAAGTGAAATTGCTCGCCCCTGAGGAAGAGCGAAAGAATGGGTGACCAACTCAAAAAACAATGTGTTATTGTTTTGATTTATCTTGTTTTTGTTTCAAGCTGCCTATCCCTAGAAATTTCTCAGGCAAACTGGAAAAAATGGTTGACTAAAGGTTTGAAGTTTGTCGGCCCTGAGGAAGAGAAAATTGATACAACGATTTTTTATTCCGTTTTTGTTTCATTCAGTTTCGGCTTTGTTTTGTGCTATCTTATTGGGTTGCGTTATCTTTATAGTAAAAAGGCCACAACAGGAGGCTGTTAGATTAGAAATTAGTAAAAAACAAACCGAAAAGATGTTAAGTAAATTGTTAGAGGTTCAGACCATGGAGAAAGACATTTTAGAATTCAACCAACAGCCCCACCGATGGAGACAGCTGAGTGGCCCTCAAACCCCGTAGTTGATAAATGGGATCCTGAGACAGGACCTCAAAGATTAGCATGCCCTGTACTTGAACAGGCAGGAGGGCAGCGAATTCACCGTGCTTTAGATTTTAAAACAGTGAAGCAGTTAAAGGAGGCTGTAACAACCTACGGGCCCCAAGCTCCCTTCACGGTAAGCATGGTCGAGTCCATTACTAACTTGGACATGACGCCAGCAGATTGGGCTAGCATGTGTAAATCTGTACTAAATGGAGGACAATATTTGTTATGGAAGGTTGCCAATGAGGAATTTTGTGCGGAGACAGCTAGGCGAAATGCAGCAGCCGGTTACCCTCAAAGAAATCTAGATATGTTGTTAGGAAAAGGACCTTATGAGGGTCAACGGCAACAAATTGAATATGATCCTGCTATATATGCACAAATTGCTGCAGACGCAGTTAGGGCATGGAAGACTTTACAAGGACATGGAGATTTACAAGGTCAGCTATCTAAGGTAATACAGAGAGCTAATGAACCTTACGCTGACTTTGTAGATAGGCTAATTCAAACGGCTGCCAAAATTTTTGGGGATACAGAACAAGCAATGCCATTAATAAAACAACTGGCTTATGACCAAGCAAATCGTTGCTGCAGAGAGGTTATTAGACCATGGAGACATGAAGATTTAAACACATATATTAAATTATGTAGAGATATTAATGAACAAGGGCAAGTCTTGGCAGCTGCAGTACAACAGGCTTTAGATGCCAGGCCAAAAACATGCTATGATTGTGAACAAACAGGACATTTTAAAAGGAATTGCCCCATAAGAGGAGGGTTTAACAAAAGTAGGTATCAAAGGAATAGAATACCGGGTATTTGCCCACGATGCCGTAGAGGGAGACATTGGGCTAATGAATGCCGTTCTCAAACCACCATAGAAGGTACTCCCTTATCAAAAAACGGACAAAGACCAGGTATTTATCCAAGATATCGTGGAGAAAGGCATCAGGCTCCATTGCCAAAAAACGGACAGGGGGGCCCAATGCTCCGGGGCCCACAACCACAAATATACGGGGCAGTGGAGGATCCCAGCAACACCATCAGGGTAGTGCCCAGGACACATTGTCCATTAAATCCCTCATCAGACAAACCCGAGGGAGCGCAGGGTTGGACATCTGTGCCTCTGCCAGAGCAGTATTAACTCCAGAGATGGGAGTTCAAATCATTCCCACAGGAGTAAAAGGACCTCTTCCCCAAGGAACAGTAGGCTTATTACTGGGACGTAGTTCATCTACATTAAAAGGACTTATGATAAGTCCTGGGGTAATTGATCCTGATTATGTAGGTGAAATAAAAATTATAGCTAGTTCTCCAAGAGGTATATCAGTAATTTCACCTGGAGATAGAATAGCACAGTTGTTAATAATACCCAGCCTACATAATAAATTTCCTAGTCATAGTGTAGAAAGAGGTTCCAGGGGATTAGGCTCCACAGGTGTAGATTGGGCTATGTTGTCTTTAAATTTAGATTCTCGCCCAATGCTAAAACTAAATATTCAAGGTCATGAGTTTAATGGGCTACTGGACACAGGAGCTGACCTTAGCATAATATCTCGTCAAGAATGGCCAAAACATTGGCCATTACAACAAGCCACTCAAACGCTTCGAGGCCTAGGAGTGGCGACTAATCCCCATAGAAGTTCTATGATATTAGATTGGAAGGATCCTGAAGGATGTGAAGGAACTATACAGCCATATGTATTGGATCATCTTCCTATAAATTTATGGGGACGAGATGTCCTAGATCAATTAGGTTTGACGTTAACAAATAATATCAATCCTAATGTGCCCACTACTAGAGCTAGACAAGGCTTTAGGAAAGAAAAAAGATTAGGAAAACAAGGGCAAGGTATAGCAGCACCAGTACAAATAGATCAAGGAACAGACAGACATGGGTTGGATTTTCAGAAAGGGCCACTGAGACAATCAAAATTACTTGGAAATCAGAAAGACCAGTGTGGGTTCCTCAGTGGCCCCTGACTAAAGAAAAGATACAAGTAGCCCATGATCTGGTCAAACAACAATTAACGGAAGGACATATACAACCTTCCATATCTCCCCATAATACTCCCATTTTTGTCATCAAAAAGAAATCTGGTAAATGGAGATTGTTGCAAGATTTAAGAGCCATTAATAATGAGATGGTTGTTATGGGACCTGCTCAATCAGGGATTCCTCAATTGTCTGCTTTGCCAAAAACCTGGCATGTTTTAGCTATAGATATTAAAGATTGTTTTTTTTCAATTCCAATTCATCCCGAGGATAGTCCACGTTTTGCATTTACTATCCCTGCATTAAATCATGAAGGTCCTGATCAGAGATATGAATGGAAAGTACTCCCTCAAGGGATGGCTAACAGTCCAACTATGTGTCAAATATATGTTAACAAAGCAATCCAGCCACTTAGAAATCAAAATCCTGAACTACAAATATTTCACTATATGGATGATGTATTATTGGCACATAAAGATAAAAACATATTGCTGGAATGTTATGCCACACTTACAAACTTATTAAAAAATTATAATCTAGAGATAGCAATAGATAAAGTACAATTAAATTTTCCAATTAATTATTTAGGAGTTCTATTATCCTCAACCATGGTCCGTCCACCAAAAATTCAAATACGAGTAGATCAACTCAAATCACTTAACGACTTTCAAAAGTTATTGGGAGACATAAATTGGATAAGGCCTTATCTAGGTATACCAACAGGAGAGTTGGGACCTTTATTTGATATTCTAAAAGGTCCATCAGATCCAAATTCACCCCGCATGTTAACTCCTAAAGCAAGAAAGGCATTAAAAATTATTGAAACATATATGGAAAACATACATTTGGATAGAATTGATATAAGTTTGCCTTTATTATTTATTGTACTACCAACAAAAAATATTCCTACAGGAGTATTTTGGCAAGAAGGTCCATTAATGTGGATACATTTACCTTATTCTCCTAACACTATTCTTACTAGGTATCCTGAGGCTGTAGGACAATTAATACTCAAAGGAATAAAAGCAGCGAAGGGAGTGTTTGGAATTTCTCCCAATAAAATTATTACTCCATATACTATGGATCAAATTGATGAGTTAGCTAATGAGTTAAATACTTGGGCAATAATCATGTGTAAATCTAATGTTTCATTTGATAATCATTTACCATCTAATCCTTTGTTGTCTTTTTGGTCTAAGCATCCTGTAGTTTTTCCTAAAATGACAAGAAAAACACCTATCATGAATGCTCCAAATATATTCACTGATGGGTCAAATAATGGTACAGCAGCAGTAGTTACCCCTGATCAAACTTTTACATTTTTAGTACCCAAACAATCAGCTCAAAAGGTAGAGCTTAATGCAGTTTTACAAGCTTTTGTGATGTTTAAAGATTCTGTATTTAATTTATTTTCTGATAGTCAGTATGTAGTTAATGCTATAGTATCTCTTGAAGATGCTGGTAGGATTTCCCCTTCTTCTACTGTTTTCTCTTTGTTTTCCACTATACAAAGTCTAATCTGGGACAGAAAAGATCCATTCTTTATAGGACATATTAGGGCACATACAGGATTGCCTGGAGCCCTTAGTTTAGGCAATGATTTAGCAGATAAAACTACACATGACATACATATTTTCTCTACATTTGAAGAAGCTACAAATTTTCATAAAAGGTTTCATGTTAATGCTAATACTTTACAAAAGCGTTTTAAAATAACTAAGGAACAAGCCAGACATATAATAAAACAATGTCAAAATTGTGTGACATTTTTACCACAAGTTAATCTTGGAGTCAATCCTAGAGGACTGATACCTAACCATATTTGGCAGATGGACGTCACACACTTGCCAGAATTTGGAAAATTAAAATATTTACACGTTACAGTCGATACTTCTTCTGGATTTTTGATGGGCTCCCTTCATGCCGGAGAAAAAACTAAAGATGTTATAGCTCATTGCTTACAAAATTTTGCCACTGTGGGCGTTCCTAAACAGTTAAAAACCGATAATGGTCCTGGCTATACCTCTACCTCTTTTAAACAATTTTGCTCATCATTTGGTATTACTCATATAACAGGAATCCCATACAATCCACAGGGACAAGGCATAGTTGAAAGAGCTCATCAAACTATTAAAACATACTTATTAAAGCAAAAAGAGGGAATTGGAAGGGGGTATATATCCCCCAAAGATAAACTTAAAATAACGCTTTTTACTCTAAACTTTTTAAATTTGGATTCATCAGGACTTAGTGCTGCGGAAAGGCATATGTATCCAAAAAATGTACATAAGCCTAAAGTACTTTGGAAAGATATTCTAACAGGACAATGGAAAGGTCCTGACCCAGTGATTGTCTGGAGTCGGGGGTCTGTTTGTGTTTTTCCACAGGGAGAACAGCAGCCCATTTGGATTCCAGAGAGATTAACTAAAACAGTTTCTACAGATTGAAAAGAAGATGATTTGACTCAAATCCATAACAGCTGATATCCAGAGCTCCAGCTTGGCCATTCTTACATCTGCGACAGTGATTAACCAGGATGCTTTTTTCAATAGCTATTTTATTATTGCATTTTTCCACATCATAAGGTTCTATTTTTATTTTTTGAGCTCATACAAACCTAGGTTAATGTTTTTCTGATCAGTTTTATTTTTTGACTGTGGAGTTTTTAAACATTGCAATGGAGATTTCACCTAGGTAAAGCTACAAGGCCTTTACTATTTTCTTATGTGTTGTACGTTTGTGTACACTCTTGTGTTTTGTGTTGTATGTCTGTATGTGCGTATGTCCATATTTCTTATATGAGGAGCGCTCATGAAAAAATGGATCCGAATTATTATTATTTTTTTATTCACGTGATTTAAATCGTTTAATTTAAATTATGTAAACAGCTGTTAAGGATTGTTTTTAAAGGTGGTTAACAGATGTTTGTTTACTAATTTAAATTAGGTAAAAAGCTGTTAAGGATTGTTTTTAAAGTAGGTTAACAGATCTGTTTGTTTACTTTCACCTTTCCTTTTCATTATATTTAATAATTCTTTTCAGGATAATGTCTCTTTAGCATCATTGCCAGAATTCCTATCTCCATCCCAGTGCCAGTGAAGAACTCAACAAGTAATGCTCAATCAAAGAGTCAACTTACTTTGGGAGGAAACGGATTTTGGGAGGAAATGGACATATTAATAGATTCCTCTGCTTTGAACTGCTTGCAGAACTTGCCTGGACTATGTAACTATCGTTTGGTGCAGCGAATTGTGGTAATGCTGGCATATCTTTGCTGATGGTGTCACTAGTGATGCAATTTTTATTTCCTTGCCAGCGCACCCCATGTTAATTGTGGTAGTGCTGACATATCTTTGCTGATGGTGTCACCAGTGATGCAATTTTTCCCAAGGAGCCGTCAATTGGCTTGGTGTCGTGGCATTTCTGTATCCTCCTCCCTTCTGCTAGTGATGGTCTAAAATTTGGGGGCCAATGGCTTATGCTGGACCGGTAGTCAGTGACGGGTATGATCCAATTGCAGTGGTATCAACCTAAGACAGGAGGCTGACGCCTAAAGGTCAGTTTTCCGATGACGGGTAAGAACCATATGTTGAATTGGACAACCTACCAGGCACGGTCCATATGCCACATTAACCTCACTCCCCCACTGGCACCAAGGCCAAATTTGGGGGCCAACAGAGGTGAGGCAAAGAACCTCACCCCCCCACTGGTGCATAGACCTATCCACAAGTATGGCTGTATGCTGGACCGGTAGTCAGTGACGGGTATGATTCAATTGCAGTGGTATCAACCTAAGACAGGAGGCTGACGCCTAAAGGTCAGTTTTCTGATGACGGGTAAGAACCATATGTTGAATTGGACAACCTACCAGGCACGGTCCTTAAGCCACATTGCTTGTTGTTTAATTAATCAGAAGGGGGGAGATGCTGGGAGCCATTAGCCAAGTAAGTATGACAATTTCCTTGCCAGCATACCCCATGTTGCAGTGACATTGAATGTACTTAACCTTGCTCAAGGACCAAGGCAGATTAGGGTGTTCCCGGTTTTAAGATAATCTTGTTTAGGGCGTTCCCAGTTTAGGTTCCAGGTTTAAGGTTTAAGATTATTCCTGCTGGGAATAGGGCGTATCCTGCTGCCTGAGTTCCCCTTGAGTTCTCACGGGATTCAGACAGTATATTTTGGAGATAGAAGCCCAGTGGAGGTGAATTTGGGAGAGAAGGAGGATTTGGGAAGAGAACGTGGATTTCCCCAGAACGTGATTGTAGACGGCTGGTGTGAGTTCGGGAATAAAGAGTTGCTGTTTGAATCTACAAGCTGTGTGGTGGCTCGTGATTGTGTGCCCAGCCAGACTGCGGCATTTGTGCCCAGCCAGACTGTGGCACTGTTCTAGGCCTCACAGCAAAGATCCAAGCAGAGGTCCCTTCCCTCCTGGAGCCCGCGGCATAACTGGGAGACAGACAGCCAAAACAGTGTCTGACATCTCAGATAGTAAGATGGCCATTACAGGGCCAGAAAAGTAAGCTGGAGAGGAGAATGATGGGGGGAGCCTGGTGTAGAGGGTGGGGTCATCCCTTGAACAGAGGGAGCCGGAGAAGCAACACTGGGTAGAGGATGCTAGAGGGCAGAGGAGCCTGCCGGTGCCTGAGGGAAGAGCCGCCCAGGCAGAGGGGGCCGCGGGTGCAAAGCCCAGGTGTGGAAATGCCCTTGATCTCCATGAGAAAGATCAGGCCAGGGGCCACGTGGCTGTAGTGGAGTGGGCAGGAGGAATGACAGGTACGCTTAGGGAGTCGACGGGGGACGGGGACAGGTCTTAAAGGCTTTGTGAGTCTCTGTAAAGGTCTGGGTTTTGTGGGGAAGGGCAGTGCACACCTGTAATCCCAGCGGTTTGGGAGGCTGAGGCAGGAGGATGGTGTTCAAAGCCAGCCTCAGCAACTTAGCAAGGCGCTAAGCAACTCAGTGAGACCCTGTCTCTAAATAAAATATAAAAAAGGGCTGGGGATGTGGCTCAGGGGTCGAGTGCCCCTGAGTTCAATCCCCAGTATATATATATATAAAAGATCAGAGCTTTTACCCAGAAAGAGGTGAGATTTGGAGAGACTCTGGGCTGAGGGGGCTTGCGGTCTGACTTGGGTGGTACCAGGAGCCCTCTGGCTTCCTGAAGGGAACCTTCTTGGTGACTGGGGAGCTGGAAGGCTGGAGAGGAGGCTGATGGGGTGGTTGGGGCAGGAAGTGGCAGTGGTCAGAATCAGGGAGGAAATAGAGGAGGGGAGAAACGGTCAGACTGGGGAACGTTCTCAAGGGCCCAGGTGTGGGGTGAGAGGCAGGTTGGGTGTGGCTCGCTGTGTGGCCTCAGCCAGCTGAAGGTACGAGCTGCCCCCACTGGGGGTGGGGAGGGGGGAGAGGGCTTGGGGTAAGACCCAGTGCTCAGATAGGGACGGTGGAGTTTGAGAGGCCTCTTTGTCCTCCTGTCCCTTCCCCAGGAGCCGGGGCACAGCGGCGGCATGTGGGAGCCTGCAGGGGAGGTGGTGGGAGGGGACAGACCCTGACCTCCCCCTGCCCCCAGGTGGGCAGCCAGGGGGGAAACTCTCGCTGCAGCTGGGCCCCAAGGTTCCATGTGGTGGGAGCGGGGCCTGGTGCTGCTGCAGGTGGGTCCCTGGTTGCAGGTTCAAGAGCCATGACACTCTCTTTGTGTGGATGGGACCTGAACACAGGGGCCACCTCTGTGACCTCTGTGGCAACTTCAGGGGTGACTCCAGCCATGACAAGGTGTTCCTCAGAGGGGTTCCCTCCCTCAGTGACACTGACTTTGACAACTCCTGGCAGACCTGGGACAGCCGACCTGGGTGAGTGGTCACCCAGGGCCATGGAGGGCCTGAGTCAAGGCATGCTGGTTGGGGACAGACAGGTAATGAATCAGGGTCAGACAGGCTGAAGCGGAGGCCACCAACTCCACACGTGGCTCTCTTCAGAACCAGTAGCAATTTCCATACCCACTGACAGACACAGAGACCAAAGCACAGGAAGGATAAGAGTTTGTTCCTACACAAGGAACGGTGGGCTGGTGCTGGGAGACCAGCAGCCCCCCTGAGTATTCCCCTCCACCACCAGTCTGAAGGGGCACAGGACGCCTCACACCAGGACCTCAGCCCTCCAACGTCCAGTGCTAACCAGGTCCTATTTAAAATGAAATGAAAATAGTGTCCATTACACACCTGGTTTCTCAGTCCCGCTTAGCCACATTTGAAGGACTCCATGGCCACCTGTGGCAGTGACCACGGTATGGGACAACACACATTTGGAGACTTGGTCACGCAGTGGAGCTGGGGTTTTAAGTCAATTATGTTGATTCCAGAATCCATGATCAACTTAGTACCTACCCTGTGCTGAGGGGCAGGACGGGAATCATCTGGGACTCTGGCTCGAGGTTTTCGTTATGGGGCCGATGGGTGTACCTGGGATTGAACTCGGGGGCACCTGACCACTGAGCACATCCCCAGCCCTATTTTGTATTTTATTTAGAGACGGGGTCTCACTGAGTTGCTTAGTGCCTCGCTTTTGCTGAGTTTGGCTTTGAGTTCCTGATCCTCCTGCCTCAGCCTGCCGAGCCGCTGGGATTAGAGGTTGAGCCACTGAGTCAGGCTTGAGGTTCTGAAATATTTGTAACTCTGCCCCAGGGGCTGTTGAGGCTGGCAGGGAGGGGCTGGGGAGGGCTGGAGGGGCTGGGGCGGGAGGGGGCTGGCAGGCGAGAGGCAGGGGGTGAGGCCTGGAGGTGGTGACTCTCCGTGATCCCCCAGCTGCTGGCAGGACACTGGACGTATCAAACCCTGCCAGGACATGCCTGGGTGGCACACCTCTGCGGACTTCTCATGAACGGCTCTGGGTCGTTTGCCAAGTGCCCCTGGCATGAGGACCCTGTGCCCTGCACCCAGCTCTGCACGCTGCCCGGTATCTGTCTGCCTGGGTGGTGAGCCAGCATGTGCCTGTGGGAGACCAACCTCGCACGTGACCGAGTTAACTCCCCTGCTGGGCGATGTGGCATCAGGCACCCATGCTGCTAGACTGCCCGGCTCTTCTAGGGTTCAAGTAACTGTGTCTTGTGCCTGGGAGTGGCTTCCTACAGCCCCATGGGTGGAGCTACACTCACCTGTTCCTTTGTAATCTAACCCCTTGCCCTGTTTGGGATAGAATCTTCCATGGAAGTGCCTTGTGTGTGTCCCCTCCTCTTACTCTGCCCTTGGGTGTGGCCTACCCAGGTGTCAGTCAACCTGCTGACAGTGGACATCATGAAGAAAGACTCAGCCCCCTGAAACCTGACCCCTTGCCTCATTTGAATAGCTTCTCCTCAATAAAAGGGGTCAGCCGTGCTCTCGTGCTCTCTCTCTTCCTGCGGACCTTTAAGGTCAGAGGAGCCATCACAGCGACCCCAAAGAAAAAGGTCTTTGTGTCTCTTGTGTGGTTATTTCTTGCAGCCCAGTTAGCCCAGTTTCCCTGGAGAGACCCCTGAGCCTTTTAGTCGTGAACAAAAACTTGGCATGTCCCCCTGTGCTTTTGCCGGCCCCAGCTCACCCCTGAGCCAGCTAGGATGCCACCTTCTCTGGCTGGTTGAAACCCCTCACCCCCAGGGACACCCGGAGTCCTGCTTGGGATGGTGACCCAAGCCTCAGAACAGAATGAAGGCCCCTCTTAACCCCTGTCCCCACCTCGCCTCCCACCTCCCCACAACTCAGTTGTCCAGAGTTATTCACCACGTGCACCCATTTCAGAGTCCTGCAGTTGTGACGCGAACAGCCAAGTGCATGGCGAGGAAGCATTAGTGGAGGTCTGGAGGTCATCCTGGGGACCACCGCTGCCCCCGCCTGCCCTTCACCACCCTGGCTTTGCCTCCCTCTGGTTTCACCCTCAGGCCTCCTCTCCCTCCCCTAGGTGTGGTGGGTCTGGCCGACAGCTACTATGACAAACCCAGGGACACTCGACCACTGAGCCCCATCCCCAGCCCTATTCTCTATTCTATCAGAGGCAGGGTCTCACTGAGCTGCTTAGTGCTTTGCTTTTGCTGAGGCTGCTTTGACCTCAGGATCCTCCTGCCTCAGTCTCCGGAATCACTGGGATTACAGGTGTGTGGCCCCCTGGGCCCAGCAGATGGACGTGGACGTGGCAGAAGGGTGGCTGTCATTGCTGGCAGGACAGTTTGGGATGGTCCAGGCGAGTAGCACTGGCTCTAGTCCTCTCTCTGTTCCAGAGAACCCTGGTGATGTGGCTCAGCTACTCTGACTTCTGAAGCCAGCTTGCCCGTCACCTGTCCCAGGCCCAACTCCTCTGCACCCTGTACCTGTGAGTGGTCAGCTGGCTGTTTCTGCCACGAGGGTGTCGCCCTGGAGGCAATGGCTGTGAGCCCTGTGCTTGCTGTGGCTGCCACCTTCAGGGCTGCTATGTCCCTCTGGATGCAGCCACCTATGACCAGAAGTGCGTGCGCCGAGTGGCTGGACACTGGCCGGGTGCCACCCTCATGCTGTAGGGACCATGAGTGCTGCCAGCACGGGGGTTGGGGGCTGCCCATCATGATGGGACTCTCTGGCTCTGTGGAGACCCCACCTGCACACCTGCAATGGGACCTGCCACCAGCTTCAAGAGCCTGGTGAGAACGATGGCCCAGAGCACACCGGGCACACACCCCCTTGGCCATCTGAGCGCAGGTCAGGGGCCTGAGCCCTGAGGTGCCCCCAGGACCCAGCAGGTAGACATGGATGTGGCAGGAGGGCAGCTGTCATTGCTGGCAGGACAGTTTGGGATGGTCCTGGCTCTAGTCCTCTGTCCCCGAGAACCCTGGTGATGTGGCTCAGAGGCGGAACATGCGTGTGGGACCCTCGGTTCAATCCCCAGCACCACAAAAGGCAGCGGGCTGAAGAGATGGTCCCCCCAGAGCGTCCCCCGTGCCGAGGGAAGAAGTGGGGGCTCTGCTGCACTTAGAAGTGGACTGAGGGCCCTGCCCGCCCTGCAGCCTCCTGGGACCCCGGTTCACTCCATGAGCTGCAGCCCCAGGGGCCTCTGGGCAGCCCTGCAGACCTGGCGGTCCCTCTGCCCAGGTCCTGTGGACATGGTGCCAGGACAGGGAATGCTCTGTCTAAAGGGCTCAGAGCCATGTCCAGTCCCACCCTGGCCTCATGCCCGGCCCATCCTGCCCATGTGACCATCCAGGCCCTATGGCAGGACAACGGCGGGGTCCACCCTGGGCGGAGTGAGCACAGGCCGTGGTGAGTATTGTGCAGCTGTGAGAGGGCAGCGGGCGGCTGGGAAGAGACAAGGGGAGGACGCGGGTGACCTCTCCTTGGGTGCCTCATTCCAAACCCACATCTGGCCTCAGGGACATTAGGAAGGCCTAGGATCCTGGCAGCAGGATGCAGTGTATTTCTCAGCAGCTTGGCCTGGGCTCATGAACAGGAAGACCAGGAGATGTGGGCCGCCACTCGTCCTCTTGTTCAGGGCCTTGTGTTGGGGGGCTGATGGACATTGGGTCCACCTGGATGCTCTAGCAGGCAAAGTGGGGCTGGGCCCCTGGGTCCTGGGTTCAAATCCCAGAGTGCCATTTACTAGCTACTGACCTTGGTCCGGAGGCTTTCTACCTCGGTGCCTCAGTTTCCCTCTATACGATGGGGCTGATGGTACCTCCCAGTGTGTGAGCATTGAGGGGTGAAATCGCCCAGGACAAGACATTTAGTAAGGGAATGAAGGTGTTTGATCAGTAAACCCAACATTAATGGCAAAGCCAAGTCACTCCCACCCCAGCAGGTAAAGATGCGATCTTTAGTGACATCAACTCGGGTCACATTTTCTCCTACCCCAGAGTACCCCCATGGCTTCATCTTACTCAGAGTGAGTCGATGTGACCCAGCAGAACTGATCTCTCATCTTGCTGCCCTCCTGTCCTCTCTCTAGTCCCCACACTGCTTTAATCACATGACCTCCCTGAGGGTCCTCCAGCACCCCAGGCAGGCTTCCACCTCAGGACCTTTGCACTGGCTAGTCCCTCTGCCTTGAGGTCCTCACCTAACAGATTGTTCTCATCCTTCAAATCTCTGCTCAAATGTCACCTCCCCCAAGAAGTCCTCCCTGACCACTCCTATGAAAGGAGTCATCCTTCCCAGTCCTTCTCATACCCCCGCACTTTCTTTCCTTCCAAGTAGTCATATTCATCAATGTCTTAAGTCATCTTTCTATGGTCATTTCTCTCTCTCTCTCTCTCTCTCTTTCTTTCTTTCTTTCCCCCCCCTCCTCCTCCTCCTTCTTCCTCCTTCTTCTTCTCCTTCTCCTTCTCCTTCTCCTTCTTCTTCTTTTTGGTACCAGGGATTGAACTCAGGGGCCCTTGACCACTGAGCCACGTCCCCAGCCCTATTTTGTATTTTATTTAGGGACAGGGTCTCACTGAGTTGCTGAGGCTGGCTTTGAACTCTCGATCCTCCTGCCTCAGCCTCCTGAGATGCTGGGTGTTTCCTGATTTTGTTGAAAAATAAAATAGACGAGAATTCCCTGGGAGCAAGACAACCAACCGATACATTAAGTGAACTTCTGGCAACGTCGTGAGATATTGTTCTGGAGAAGAACAAAGCAGGGGAGGGTGGGGGCTGCACCCTGAGGCGGGGCCGGCAGGGCAGCCCTGGGATGGGGACCTGGCTGAGAGGTCTGGAGAAGAGTGGGGGAGGGTCCAGGCAAAGGACACAGCCAGGGACAGGTCCAGAGGTGATGATGGTCCCTGGGCATTTGAGAAATAGTAGGGAGTGACAGGGCGAGGGGCCCTGAGAGGACATGAGCGCAGAGTGGCACTGGAGCCCAGTTTCATGGGACCACATGGTCATGGTGAGGAGTTTAGATTATCCACGGGGGAAGTAGGGAGCCATAGAAGGTTAAAGCAAGGGGGCAATGGGGTCCAATGTGTGACTTTAAAAGACCCACTGGAGACGGGTGCTGTGACGCAGGCCTAATCCCAGTGACTCCAGAGGCTGAGGCAGCAGGATCACAAGTTCAAAGCCAGCCTCAGCAACTTAGTGAGACCCTGGCTCAAAATATTCAAAAAGGGCTGGGGATGGGGCTTAGTGCTCAAGTGCCCCTGGGTTCATTCCTCTGTACCAGGAAAAAGAAAGAAAGAAAGACCCACTGGGTGCTCCGTGGAGAGTGGAGGACAGGGTCCAGGGGGAGCTGGTGACTGGGCGGGGCCCCTGACACTGCCTGGGTGTCTGTGTTCCAGGTGAACAGGTCCCAGGTCAGCTGCCCCTGCCCCTGGCTGGAGGAACACTCAGGGCCTTCTCCATGTCTGGGTGGTCCCAGCTGCCTCTGGCCTCTCGCTGGCTGTCCACGAACCCCAGGCCCTAGGGTGACTGTGCCTGACAGCTACATGAACGCCCTCTGTGGCCTGGGTGGGGACTTTAGCATGGATCCTCAGGATGACTTGGGTGTCTCTGACACACGTGGTGCTCTGATGCCCATGGCCTAGCCCCTCTGTGCCCACTGGACAAGGCAGCCCTGTACCAGCCTTCTGTGCATGGCTGGGTGCCCATGAAGGGCCCCACAGGGCCTGCGGTAGAGATCTGGAGCCTCGGTGCCCATGGAGAACTGCATCCACTACCTCTGTGCCACCAGGGGACGGAGGAACACTTTGTGTACCCTGTGACCTGCCGGTGCAGCCCTGGAGACATCTTGTGGCCTGTGGTGAGCAGGTGTCCCCACGGGAGGATCTTTCCTAGAATGATCTCACCAACTGGCCCAAAGCCACCTCCTCCTAGGTCAAAGACACCCAAGTGAAGTCACTGTACACTTCACTAACTGTCTGGCTAACTGTCTCTCAGAAAATCCCACCTGCTTCAAACCTTTCAATAATAACGCCTGAGCACTGTTGAAGCAGTCAGGATAGGCTGGGTTGTGCTGCAGTAACAACTCGACTGTGCATGACCAGGGGTGTTTTTCTCATCTGCAGATCTCACAGTATTCTCCTGGGCACCCGTCAAGTTCACTTCCACCCTGTGATGCCACCCTAGCAACATGGGCACCTCAGCTCTCCAATTCCTCACCTTCAAAGTCCCCCATGTCACTTCTGCTCATAGCCGTCATCCCAGCCAGGGTGGGTTAGGGATCGGGAAGTGAGGAGGCTCACGGGCACTGTATGGGTGCTAAGTGACCATGCCAGGGGCGTCATTCAGTCCCCATATCCTCCTGCCCATAGTATTCTTGTTTCACAGATGAGGAAACTGAGGCACAGGCAGGCTCAGTAGCTTGTGCAAGGCCCCCCAGGGTCAGTGGGAAACACGCCGCTGTGCCTCCCGCTGTCTTTGGGATGCACCTGAGTTTTCTAGCTGAGCAGCAGAGTCGCGCTTCCCACCGATGCCTTCTTATACTTCAGGAGCTCGAGGGGTGCAAGTCCCACACCCGCCGGGCACTTTCTCACTGCTCTGTAAGGGCTCAGGAGCCCACATGGCAGGGGGACCAGGTAGGCAGAGGGGTAGAGTGGGCTGGGGGCGGGCAGCAACGTGGGACTGTGTCCTGCTCATGGGGTTGGCATTGTGCCAGGGGGAATGCAGCCTCAGGGAGCCCACAGGCTTGTTCTTAAGCCCAGCCCATCACTTCTTGGCTCTGTGACCTTGGGCAAGTCACTTGACCTCTCTGGGTCTTTGTTTCCTCATCTGTAAAGGAAAGGGAGCGAAAGGCTTGTTAATGTGGCGTGTGAAGAGCAGGCGCCCGGTGACTGCTCAGGTGCAGGTAGTTCTTTCCATGGATGAGATGATAACAATCGTTTGCGGTTTCTAGCTGACTCAGGGAATCCAGGAAGAAAGTACTGAGAATTAAAGAGAGAATACCTAGCAGGGTACGGAGCAGGGCCTGGCATGCAGGTGGTGCTCAAGCAGTGTTATCTCACACCCATTATTAACTCCATTGCCACCACCAGCAGCAGCATCACCACACTGCCACTGTCATTACTGTCACCACCTCACCATCTCTATCCCCACCACCATCACCACCACCACCAACATCAGCACCACCAACATCGTCACCATTGCCACCAACATCATCACAACACCACCAATGTCACCACCATCACCACCACCAACACCATCAACATCGTCACTACCATCACCACCACCATCACCACCACCACCACTAGTATAACGACCACCACCAACAAATATCATGATCACCATCACCACCACCAACATCATCACCATAAACATCGTCACCACTACCATCACCATCACCACGATCACCACCACCAACATCATCACCACCAACATCATCACCATTGCCACCAACATCATCACAACACCACCAATGTCATCACTACCACCAACAATGTCATCAACATCATCACCACCAACACCATCAACATCGTCACCACTATCAACACTACTGCCAATGTCATCGCCACCATCACCATCACCACCTCCATCAATAGCATCATCTCTCCCATCACCATCACCTCCACCAATGTCACCACCACCCCCATGAACATCACCACCACACCACCGTCACCATCATCACCAATATCATCACCAGCACCACGGCTGCCACCGCCACATCACCACGCTACCTCCCTGATGGCCCTTCCCCTGGCCCCAAGGCCTGCCCTGGCCCTCTCAACCCCCCCTTCCTCGTCCTCCCTCTGGGGGGAAACGTCCTGGAATAGTAGCGCTGCCCACTTACGTGCCCCGTCCTCCTCCCTCCAGAGCTGCCCGCATTCCCCACAGTCACCTGGGCTTGGCGGCTCCTCCTGGCCCAGCCCCTGCGCCCAGCCTGCTGCCCGACACTGTGCCTACAGGGCTGCCCATGGGAGGGCTTGGTACCTGGCGGGACCGGCTGCCTGTCCTCTCGTCCCGTGTGGCTGCTCCATGGGCAGCAGGTGCCCCCGCGCAGTGAGAAAGTCTGCTGGGCAGGCTCCACCACGCTGCGCACGCTGCCCTTCTCCCTGAGCCCTGGGCAGAGCTGCGGGACCCCCAGGGCATGCTCAGGGCCACTGCTCTCCCCTGGCACCTGCCAGACAAAGGAGCACTTGCTTATTGCCACATTCAACAAGAGGACAGTTAAGTTCCCAGGCACCTCTCCCCTGTTTGGGCCAAGCCCTGGGCTCCCCAGCTCACTGCCCTTCCCCAGGCTGGAACTTGGGAACGGGAACAGGTCCAGCAGCCCCACTGCACCCATCTCAAGGACATCTATCCACGTCCACAGGACCCAGGTTGTCGGTGCCGAGAGAGCCTGGCCTGGCTGAGCTGAGCACCCACCAACATCATCAAGCTTAAAAAAAAAAGAAAAGAAAGAAAAAGCATCTGGCCTGGTCTGGTGGCACACGCCTGCAATCCCAGCTGCTTGGGAGGCTGAGGCAGGAGGATCATAAATTCAAAGCCAGCCTCAGCAAAAGTGAGGCATTAAGCAACTCAGTGAGACCCTGTGTCTAAATAAAATACAGAAGAGGCTGGGGATGGGGCTCAGTGGTTGAGGGCCCCTGAGTTCAATCCCTGGTACCAACAACAACAACAACAAAGCATCTGCTCAAACTAAGTGAAAATCATGACCTATCCTAGTGAAAACGCAGTGATTCTGTGTCCACAAACTTCCTCTAAATATAATCTTAATTGTTTGGGTTGCAAGTAACAGAAAATCTCATTTAAACTAAGTTAAACTTTTAGATTACATAACTAAAAATTCCAGAAGGATTATGAGATCAGGTATGGTTTGACCAAGGTATAAATTTGATTTCTCAGACTCTTTTTTACTGGTTGGTGGTCTTTTATAGTAGCAGCTTTGGCTGTAGGATGGCTTTTCATATGGTGGAAAAACAACTGTAGAATTACCAGGCCTCAAAGGTACAATCTTCACTGTCCAAAATCCAAATCTTTTCTGAAACCAAGTGTTGAACAAGATTCTTATATTTCACTTTCATGGGACGCCCCTGAACCAACCTCTGTGGCTCAGAGGTCACCTTAAGCCTGTCCCAGTGTATTCTCAGGAGCTGCAGGTGGTAGAGATCCCCCACCAACACTCAGATGCCCTGTGCCAGTGGGCAAAATGGGGCCCTCTATGGTGTCCTCTGTCCCCAAACCAGTCCTGCTTGTTGTAACAGTCTTCACAGAACATAAAGGCCCTGGTAAACCTTCCCTCTGAGACCTGACACTTTTGTCTGCACCCACGGGGTGGCTGTGTTTTCCACGCCCGAGGGCCCCTGCCTACAAGCGTCCCTTTGTTGGCTGTTGGAAAACACACAGCCGCACCCCTCCCACTCCACCCGCTTCCAGGAAGGGCACCAGCTTTCGGAATTAGTCACACTGTCAGCCTCCCACACAACAATCCCATTGAATCCAAAGGGCAGCTCTGCAGGGGGACTGCTATTATTATCTCAATTGTGCAGACGGGGAAACTGAGGCCCAGGAAGGGAGCCCGGCACTTTTTTTTTTTTCTTTTTGAGATCACACAGTGAGAAAATACCAAAGCGAGCATGTGTACTCAGGTTGTCTGGCTCTGAGTTCCTTTCCTCTCCACCTGTGGGCCTACTGTGTGCTCCTAAACCTGTGCTAGACTTAAGGAGGATGGGGAGTCTGAGTCGTGTATTATGGGACCTGGGATACAGTAACTTTCAAGTATGGTTTTCACTGATGCTCAGTAGACATTTTCTGAGCACCTACTATGCGCCAAGCCCTATGCTCTGGTGCTGGGGAAACAGCAGGGAGTGGGATGGCCCAGGTCCCTTCTGCAAGGAGCTACACTCTAGAGGAGGGAGAGACAAAAACATATTAGTCAGTTTATTAGTGCTACAGAAAAAAATAAATTGAAAACCCATGTATAATTTTTAAAATAAATTTAAAATTTTATTTAAAAAATAAATTTAAAAAGGCAAGAATAAGAGCAGGTGCTGGGGTTCCAGAGAGAAAAATGGTCCTAAGTTTCGTGGCCGAGGAGGGGTGCCTCACTGAGAAGGGGACGACTGAGCAAAACCTGGAAGAGATGAGGGACCCCGTGCACATCCGGGAGCCGTGAACCCCGTGGTGTGGACCACGAGGGCCAGGAGGCTGGGTGGGCGGCGTGAAGGGCGGAGCGGGTGGCCGTGCAGCGCCCCCCCCCCTCCCCCGCCAGCGAGCCGGTGAGTGAGGGGAGGAGGGCAGCGGGTGACCAGGTCGGAGAGCGGCTGGGAAGTCACTGCTGTGCCCAGGGCTTTTGCCTTCACTGGGAGTGAGGTGCAGCTCTGACCTGGGAGGGCCCTGATCCAACTCGGGAGGTCGCAGGCTCCCTGGGAACAGGCGGGGGGCAGGGACAGGAGCAGGGGGCAGGGAGGAGGGGATGGCGGCTGGTCGGGGTGGAGGCAGTGGCTGTTCTGGAAATCCTCTCGGAGGTCTCATCTGCTCTTTGAACCCTGCTGTCTGTTCTGGGGACCCTGACAGTTCCAGGGACCCTCGTTGTCCCTTTATCACCCCCCCCACACACACCGCACAGGGATCCTGGGTGGGAATCCTCACTCTGACCTTTCCTGAAGGGTGTGATTTGTCCCTAAGTGACAGAGCCTTAAGGGTCACAGTCTCCTCTGCAGGGAGAATAGCGCATGTGCCAGGATCTGGTGTCCCAGTTGGCACCCCCAAAATGTTAAGAGTGGGCGAATCTAGGAAGGGTCTCTAAGTGCGCTGTAGGGCTCCTGGCTCTCTGGGTGCAGCACCTGCATGCCAAGGCAGCACCAGGGGACAGGGGGCGCTGAGCTGGATGCTCCCAGGATGCCAGTGGCCAAGGAGTCAGCGCCTCCCCTGGCAGGGGGTGCCAGGCAGCTTCCGGAACTGCAGACTCACGGCCCTGCCTCTGCAGCCAGCGGAGCCTGCCAGCCTCAGCCTGAGCGCGCAGAAACCTTTTCCTGCCCTTCTGATTTGCTCAGGCCTCAGAGCCTCAGGGACCCTGGGAGAACAATGCTGGGCAGCCCAGAGCCGGGTTGTCACCCCCAGCGAGGAAGGGGTGGACCCGCGCACTGAGGGGTCACGGCCTGTGAATTGATCCAGGAGGAAATAAGACATTATGTTGGGGAGGCAGGGACCCAACAGAACACAGACTTTTATCCACAGGAAAACAACCCCTGAGTAATATTTGGTAGGTGTATAACATGCATAAATGCGTAATTTCTTACATTCAATTAAATTCTGTTTAACTTTTAGGTTACCAGATTCTAAATTTACTTTCCCCTCCATCCTCTCGGAATTATTTTTTATCTTGTGGTTTTATTACTTTATATTTTTATTGATTTTTTTTTCTCAACGCTGAGTTTGAATATTTTTGACTACAGAAAAGTTACATTAGCCATATAACGAACTTAGAGAGCCTTCATAGATTGACCAGTTCTTAATATCTTGCCGCCTTGGCTTTATTTCTATTTATATATAAGGTGTTTTGTTTTATTTGCTTGTTTGTTTCTAGATTCTTCTATCTCAGAAATCTTTTCCTGCCCACTTGTCTGGCCTTACAAGAGATTCAGCCAGGCACAGTGGTGCACACCTGTAATCCAGGCAGCTTGAGAGGCTGAGACAGGAGGATCAAGTGTTCAAAGCCAGCCTCAGCAATGGCAAGGTGCTGAGCCACTCAGTGAGACCTTGAGTGTCTAAATAAAATACAAAATAGGGTTGGGGATGTGGCTCAGTGGTCAAGTACACGAGTTCAATCCCTGGTACAAAAAAAAAAAAAAGATTCAGTTTTTTCTTATAGTCAGTTGACAAACAGAGCTTTTTTCAGAAGGGAATCATAAAACATGAGCAGGCATGTCCTCAGTGGTACCATCTCACCTCAAGTGGGCAGATATACCCTCTCTTCCTGGACACAGGATGCCAGCCCTGGGGTCTTTGCTGTGCAAACCACCCCCAGATGCCTCCCCGAGGCTGGATCTGTCATGGAGGCCATCCAGGTGCAAGATGGGATTAAGATTGGAGATGACAGGCACAATCCTGGGGCCAGAACGACCCTTGAGTCTCCTTCTTCTTACTCTTTCTTGTGAAGCCTCAAACCAAGGAAAGATGGGGCCAGGGTCACCTCAGGGAGAGAGACCTGACCCTTCAACTACTGCTGCCAAGTGGGAATGTTTATAATTTATAATGAACAGAAATGGATTCAGCCTACAGTTCTGGAGGCTGGGAAGTCCAAGAGCATGGTACCGGCATCTGGTGAGGGCTTCTTGTTGCATCATCCCATGGCAGAAGGTGGAAGGGCAGGAGAGGGTGAGAAAAAGTGAACAGGGGTACAACCTTGCTTCTAGAATAACCCGTTCTCACAATAACTAACCCACTCCCATAATGGCGAAATGCATCTATCTCTCATGACCTCATCAGCTCTTAAGCTGTCCCTCAGCACGGCTGCCTTTGGGAATAAATCCCACCTCTATGAACTTCGGGGTACACAGAACCAACTTGTGAATTAAAAGAAGCTTAATAATTGGATTCAGTTAAGGGGCCCGGTGGAGGTGGGGGCTGTATGTAGAGTGGTCAGAGCAGGCTGCTTGAGAAGGTGGCATCGGTGCCTGGAATTGAAGAAGTGAAGCAATGAACCAAGCAGACCCCAGGGGGAATCCCAGGCAGAGGGAGCTAAAGCTGCCAATCTCTGGGGCGGAAACACCACAGACATTCTGTGGAATGTTCTAGAACTCGCAGGGAGGCCGAGGTGTCTGGAGCAGGATTAATGACAATGGGGGTGGGGGACGCTGAGCCTCTCCCCAGTTGGCCTACCCCTTCAGCTGGGGAGCTCAAAGTAGTGGCCCCAGGGCCTTTTCCGACCAGAGGACACATTTCATTTGTCCTACAAAGTGTCAAGAAAATTCAAAGTCAGCTACCAATATTTAAACATCCAGAGATTTTCATCATAAAAATCTACATTTCTAGCTTGTTTTGTCAGGTTCTGATCTCCGTGCAACATGGGGAGGGGTCTCAAAGAGGTCCATAGATGCTGGGTCACCCCATGGGGCACCTCATGCATGGCTCCAGAAGCCAGGCTGGAGTAGCCATCACCACGCCAGCCCCAGGTAGCAGGACAGGGCCACCTGCGGCTCCTGAGGTGCTTCTCCCAGAGGTGCTGACGCCTGAGACCACAGGGGACAGCTGCGTAGAGCCTGACTAGCCACATTCACCTGTCCATATGTCTCTGTGTCCCCTTCTGGCCCAGGAAGTGGGACTGGGCCTCTCAGCCTCTGCCTGTCCTGAGTGGGGGCATCTCTGGCTCCACACCTGAGGCTGGTCCGTCCAGGACCAAGAGCCCACATAAGCAATCGGCCTTAAACAAGTACCCACCAAATTATTGAATGAAAATTAGTAAAATTTTGAAATCCATGACTGCCTAATACCAGATTGATTCTCTGCTTTAGTCTCTAGTCCCCGAAAACTTTGCAATATTCAAAAACTGCCTGAAGGTTTGGTTTTTCTCATTTTGCAAGAATTTCCAGGATTCTGAGTAATTATAAGCTAGCAGAGTCTCCATAGGTCCTTCGGGAACCAAATGATTTCAAAAGCAAAATGGAGGGAAACACTTGAAGTCATTTTATCATCTACATAATATATATCCATATATAAAATATGTTATATGTACAGTCAGCCCTTCGTGTCTGCCATGCTACATCCATGGATTCAACCATCCACAGAGTGAAAGTGTTCAGGAAAAAAATTGCATTTGTATCGAACAGGTACAGACTTTTTTCTGGTCATTTATTCCCTAAACAAAACAGTACAACAACCATTTACATAGCATTTACATTGTATTAGATATTGTAAGGAATCTAGAGATGATTTAAAGCATGTGGGAAGAATCTCATGGGTTCTATGCAAATACTACTGGATTTTATATTTAGGAACTTGAGCATCTGTGCATTCTGGTACCCAAGGGGCTTCTGGCTTGTTAGGCACAGATGCTCAGGGATGCCTGTGTGCTCATTAAATATGTCTGAAGTCAAATCAGCCAGGAAGACTCTCTCCCAAAGAGACCCAACCCCCACAGGAGGGAAATGACCACACCTAACTCCACTCCCCATGGGCTTTGCCAGGGACCCGGATGTCTGTATACACAGGGTCTCAGCATCCTCCTGGCCACAATCCCAGCTCTGGCCCAATGCCCACGTGGCTGTGGCATGTTCAGGCCCAGCCTAGGAAGAGTTTTATGATTGGCCTAAGTTGAGCAAAAAGCCCTATAAACACATGCACAACAGAACCTAAGACCACGGCAACGAAAGATTCAGAATATGAGCTTGACAGAAGTCGCTGATGGGTAGGATCCCCCAGACTTGAAACCTGCTCTTAACTGTGTCTTGTTTGACCTTCATAATTTAACATAAATCTTAGCTCGCTTTTAATATTGAGTATTCACCCACAAGATTCAAATTGATTCCCTCCTTCCCTCCCTCCCTCCCTTCCTTCCTTCCTCTTTTGTACCAGGGATTGAACCAGGGGAGCTTAACCACCGAACCATATCCTCAGCCCTTCCTTCTTTAAAATTTTATCTTATTTAGAGACTCAGTTGCTTAGGGCCTTGCTAAGTTGCTGAGACTGGTCTCAAACTTGTGATCTTTCTGCCTCAGCTTCCTGAGTCACTGGGATTACAGATGCACAACCCCGAGCCTGGCCAAATTTCTGACATCTATGGAAAATACGGTGGTCATTGGCTGGAACTGTAGATGCAATCTTCTAATGGTTTTAATTAACCTTTTTTTTTTTTTTTTGAGATGCACATTTCCAAACATAAAATTCTAAAGGTAAAAGGAGCATATGATGAGGAGTCTCTTCCACAATGTCCTCCTGCCTCCCATGTCCCCTCTCCCGAAATAGCCAAGGGGTCAGATTTCCAAAGATGCCTTACAAGTGTATGCATGAAAACGGTTTTCTCCTTACAGTGATGGCACACTCTGCAGTTTCCCTGTACTAGCTTTGTTCCCTTAGCAAGGTCCCTGAGAGATATTCCTCCATCCACTGGGACTTGCTCTGACCTTTTTGGATATGACAGTGGTCTCCAGTTTGCCCAGTGGCCGTGGTGCTTTACGGTTTCACACCTGTTCTGCTTCACTCCTTCGGGACTCTTGCCTGGTCTCTGGCATCTGAGCCCGCAGACGGGTAGAGACGAAGGACAGAGCAGAGCGCCCTTCCTGTCCCCACCCACTTGCCGCCACTCTCTGATGCCTGCAGTTCCTACACTTTCCAGCAGAGGGCGTCACCACCTTGCTCCCAAGCCCACCAAGGGGTTTTTTCAGGGAGGTCCAGACTCGACGTCCAGGGAAGAGATGCTCTCTCACTGGACACAAAGCCTCCCTTAGCTGGACTCAGATCCTCCCGCCACCACCCCTGTCCTTGTTCCTCTGCTTCTATCTCCCCGCACTCCTCTGTTTTGAGCTGTGCCCTGACTGTCCCTCTCTCCTGTGCGGACGGGCCCCTCCTTCACGGGGGTGGGGGTGGGGGGTGGCGGAGCTTGGTTTAGTCTGGGGCCCGGAATTGAGAAACTGCTGGAGGGAAAATCCTAACAGAAGGCTTGTATCTGGAACAGCAAGGCTTGCCCCTCCCTGATGAGAAGCGGGGTTCCTCTCCCTGCCCCCACTTCCCTGAGTCGACCCCAAATACCCTTTTCCTGCTCTGCTTTGCACACTCCCAAGAACACCCGCTCCCTGGCCTGGGGCCTGCCGCCGCCTCCCCTCCCCCACGGGGGTGTTGGGGGTCGCCTGGAGTCCAGCTGGTGGCCAGTGCAGAGCCACCCTTTCCTGGCCCTGCCCCTCCCCGTGACCCCAATCCTCTGCCAGCCGCTCAATGGTGCCTTGTTCTCTCTCCAGCCCCCAGACAAAAGTCCCTCTGTCTAAGAAGGCAGAATTAGGGGGAGGGGGCACCCCCAACAGGGACCATGTGGGGGCCTCTACAGACCCCAGCCGGAAGGAATGCTGTGAGGCGGGGGTGACCGGAGAGAGAAGGACAGGGCCTTGCACAGGGCAGGCGACCTTCTGGAGTGGGAGGCAGCCCCCCACCTAGCACCGCGCTGTGGACCCAGGAACCTTGCTCCCAGTACCTTGGGAGGAGCAAGGGCCAGGGAGCCTAGTCTTCCAGGGCAGGCTGGGGGTGGTGGCCTGGTCCGGGCACCCTTATTTGGTGTTCCCGTGTCTCCTTCACATCAGGACCTTGATCATATCAGCATCTTCTACTGACCCTCAAATGGTGTCAACAAAGACATGTGGCCTGAAAGGGACTTTAAACCCCCATAGTGGCCAGTAATCCCTCCCCCAAGCAAAACACACCACCCAAGCCAAAGAAGGACGGTTGCTAGGTGGATGGGTCACCTCTCTCCCCAATCTTGCCAGACAGAAGCTCTGCCATCAGAGACCCCAGAACCTTCCCCCTCCAAGATCTCTTTCTGGTTTCAGGAGATTAGAGAAAGTCCCACCCCTAATTCAAGGGACCAAGTCCCAGCCCATCCTGCTCTCCCTGCACCTCACCTGAGGCTGCTGAACCCTTGGTGACCTGTGGCCGTGACTGGGGAGGGGGTGGAGCTGTCTCTTTAAGAGCAGGAATGGGGTGGGGGAGCCCCCAGCCTTAGGGAGCCCGGCTGGTTCTCTACCTGCCCAGGTTTGCTCAGGGCGTGGCAGCTGCAGATAGAGTCAGAACTAGGACTCCACTGGCAACTGGCTTTCTCCCGGAACCTCAGCTCTACCAGAGGAGCCAGCACCAGGTGAGCACCAGGGCCCTCTCCCGCAAGACCCCTGAGAACCGTCCCCCTCCAAGGTCCTTTTCTGATGGCCAGAGATTGGAGGAAGCCCCCTCCCTTCCTGTGACCGCCCCCCTTCATTCTCCTCGCAGGGACTGAGCCAGGCAGCTAGGGCAGGATGAGACCTGTAGGTGGGGTCTGGAAAGACTGGCGGGGTCTGTGGGACCTGGGGACGTCTGAGCGGAACAGAAGTGTCAGGATTGGGGTGTCAGGGTGGCCGGGGTATTTAAGTAGATCGAGGGTATTTCAGGGCGTGGCGGGAGGCGCGTGGATCTACAGACCTCCAGGAAAAGGAGAGGATGCCACCGGGGAAGCCAGAAAACAGGGAGTGAGTTAGACTTCAGGGACACGGAGAGGAGGGGTCTTTCTGCACACCCGTGAAGTCGTGGTCATTGGCCACCAGCTCCCAAGAACAGAGGGGACAGCAGCGGGCAGGTGGCAAATGCAGCCCTCCAGCTGGTGTGGGGCCCCTTGGCCGGGAGGGTACAGCTGAGGGATCCGTCAGCTCCCCCTCCCCAGTCTTGGGTGCAGGGTGATTTCTTGGTTTTGGGGGACCATGGAGCCTGGCAGGCCAGGGGGTGCTTGGAGAGAGGTCCGTGGTGAGAGGAAGAGGAGAGACCCAGCAGTCCCAGGATGCGAAGCATATGGTATCAAGTGGAATTCTCAGGGGTGACAGGGTTTGTGACAGCAGCGTGGGATCATGATAGTGCCAGCTCCATCAAGCTGTGAAGGTGATCTAAATGAACGATATCAAGAGCTGAGGACAGCGCCACGTGGGGCGGGCGCTCAGCAAGCACCAGCTATTATTGCCAGTGTTTGTGTCATCAAGAACCTTGTGAGGTAGCGTTAGACAACACACAGGCCACTTCAGATGGCTGGCAATGAATGCTCCTGCTAAAATGACTGCGAGCCGGTGTCACAGGGGAGCTGTGACATTCCCAGGCCAGGGAGGTGGAGAGGGAGATGGAAGAGCCTGTGAACATGCAGGACAGACCTGCACCCCCAGCCGCCGAGCATGTATGCTGTCATCAGTGAGATGACGGTTGGCCTCAGGGGTTGCTGGGGGTTGAGAGCACAGCGAGGTCTCTGGGCAGTGTCCAGCGCAGGGTGGTCGAGGGTTCTGCTCCTGCCGTCAGGATTCCCATGACACGTGCGGGGGTGGTAGAGCGGGCAGGGCTTACTGCAGGTACGCATGGTGGGCACAAGATTGACACTGGGCCAGGGAGGGAGGGGAAAGTGTCCTAGGTGCTGGGCAGGCCTACCTGGGGAAGAGGGGCCTGTTGCCAGGGACGGGGAGGAAGGTATGGGCCAGGGAGCAGGGCTGGGAAGGGCCAGGAGGCCAAGGCTGGGGAGGACGGGAGTCAAGGACAGGACTAAGTGGGGGCCGAGGCGGGCAGGGTACCGTGGGACAAAAGGTGGAGCTGGGCTGCCCCCAGTACCAGCCCAGTCTGTCCTCCCCAGCCCCCTGCCCCAGCCTGGCTTCTCTCCTCCCTCCACCCTGCCCTGCAGCCGAGGGGAAGCTCAGCCCCTGTCTGAGGCCTGCAAAGTCTGGGCAGAGCTGGGCAGGCTCCGCGCTGTCTATGGGAGACACTCCCCAGCACCCGGGCCTGCTGCCACCTGGCTCCTGACACCTGCTTTCCCAAACACCCCGAGGCCCTGACAGCCCGGAGTTAGGAACAGCCACCAGGGAGCCAGGCCTGGTTGCAATCCTGCTTCCTGGCCAAGTGACCTGGGGCACCAGCAGTCACCTCTCAGAGCCTCAGTTTCCCCACCTGGAAGGCGGAGAGAGCAGCAGGCCGGGCTCCCTTGCTTGGTTGCCAGAGTGACTCACTGAGGGCCTACAGTCCCTTCCCCGGTGGGTTGAGGAAGCTGTTTCCTCATCGGGCCTGAGACCTTCCCCACCCCCACTTGACTTTGGGCCTCCTTCCTGTCTCAGCCCGGCCAGTCTCAGGGCCAGGCTTCTCTGGGCAGAAGGCCGGGAGGAGGGCACTAGGAGCCAGAGGCACGGGACGGGCACCCCCCGTGGCCCTGCTAATGCTGCGCCTGCTTCCTGGCCTCCTGTAGGTCCGTCCGACATGCGAGAGGTGGCTCTCAGGCTGCTCGTCCTCCTGTCAGGTGAGCCCCAGGCCCTGAGTTGTCTTTTCCCCGGGACCCCAGCCAGGTGGTGCCCAGCCTGTGGGTATGCGCGGGTCTGCATTTTTCTATCTGCCCCGGGAAGCTGGTCACTGTTAGGGGCGTAGGGTCATATTCATGATTTCAAGGGACACACAAGGAAAGTCAAGGCCTCTCTTAGCAGCAGCCCACACAGCTAGAAAGCCACCGTCTTCCCCATTCCCCTGTCAACTGTCAACCTTCTGAGGAGACAGGGCCTAGGGCTGTGTCGCTAAGGCACCCCTAAACTATTCCAAGAGGCTGCTGGGAGCCGAGCCGAGCAGGAGAAATGACCAGAACACTCCGCGCCTCAGTCTCCCCATCTGTCAAAGTGAGGAGAGTAAGAGCACCCGTTGGCGGAGTCATTTCAAGGATTAAGCGAGTTAATATTTGAAAAGCACTTAGAACCATGCTCGGTACAGCCCGCACGGGGCGTGGGCTTCAAATATGATTAAAAATAATTCATCTCCCTTCAGCAGAAGTTTGAGGCCCAGAGCTGGGGCAGTCGGCTGCTTGGAACCAGAATTTAATCCTAGCCTTTTTCTTTCTTCTGCATTTTACTTTCTCTGTTGCTTTGGGCAGGGCTGGCATTCCGTTCAGGGTAGGCATGGAAAGTCACATTCGAGTGTATTTAAGTCGGTAATAGGGAGTCACTTTGCAGGGGATGGTGAGCAGATGCCAGCCCAGGTGTGGGGGGGATGTGGCAGAATCAGGAAGGGAGGTGATGGATCTGGCTGGCTTGGGGGAAACCGAGCCTTGGGAGCCAAATCCATACGTCGTCTTGATAAGAGAAGTCCCCCCACCTCTGCAGGAGGTGTGGATTAGCCATGTGTCTGGAAACAGGCAACTGAACGGTGGCCCAAAGCCACCCAGAGTAGAACCTATTTCAGGTGACAAGTGGCTGGTGTGACTCAAAGGTGTGGGGGTGAGTGGGCAAGTCCATGTCTCCATGATGGGACGCCAAGGCAGCGAGACTGGGTTGGGACTCCCTGTGCCCCAGGGACCCTCTCCCAAGGCCCCCTGGACCTTCCACACATCACCATCTCCCTCCTTCCCTCTGGTCCCCGCCAGGTCTGTCTGCACTGGACGCCAGCGACCCGGAAGGTGAGTCAGAGGTCCCCCACCCACCCCTGGGACCCCTGCGAACTGCTGCTGTCCTTGATTCATGTTCTTTTTTTTCTTTCCTTGCAGATGAAAACAGTCCTTTCTTCTACGGTGAGAGCTGGTGCCCGGCTTCTTGTCTCCTCCCAACCCCCCATGCCATCTTGTGTCCAAGTCCCCACACAGGATGGGTGGAGGGTCAGATGTGGGTCACAGGAACAAGAGGCAGCAGCATGGCCTGGGGGAAGATTCTCATCTAGCAAGATAGTTAGATACACTCAGAAATCGAGGGCAGACCACAAGAAGCCATTAGGTTCAAACCAACTGTTAGAAGAAGGGCTTATATGAAAGACTTCCTGGAAGAGGTGAGGGACTCTACCTACATCAGCATTCTCCTACCACGTTCCACTGTTCTGCTCCCCCTTGTCCTTCTGCCCTCACTTCCTCCACTGTCCCTCATTTCTGCTTCAGCCACACTGGCCTCCTGCTGGTCCTCAGACACAGAACTGCCAGCCACAGGACCTTTGCACCTGTGGATCCCCCTGCCTGGAGACTTCCTATCATATGTCCACACGCTCTTTTCTTCACCTCCTGCACATGGCTGCTTAGTTGTGGCCTCCTCAGAGTTGTGGCCCCTAACCACTCTCTCTAAAACAGCTGCCCTCTGACTCACAGTTCCCAGCTCTGGCTATTTTCCTTCAGATCGCTTTATCTCCACCTGACCTGACAATAAATATCTTGTTTGCCTGGGTGTAAACTAGAAGGTGTGCACCGTCAGGCTTGGGTTCTGTCCTGTTCTCTATCCCCAGTGCCCTGCACATGGTGGGTGATCAGTACCTATTTGTCAAGTGGATGGGGCGATGGATAGAAAGGACCCGGGTTGGCCTTGAGGTCCCCTCTGATTTTCTCCCAGATTGGTACAGCCTTCGGGTCGGAGGACTCATCTGTGCAGGGGTCCTGTGCGCCATCGGCATCATTGTCCTCATGAGTGAGCGCAGGGGCTGATGGGGCAGTGGGCGGGGCGAAGCCTGGAGTCCCCTCCCTTGACTGCTCACTCTCCCAACAGGTGGAAAATGCAAATGCAGATTCGGCCCAAAGCCCAGGTAAGGCGGTTCCTGCCTGCTCTCCTCTTGCAGAATGAACACTCTTCAGGGGGAAAGAGCCTTTCAAGTCTCCCCCAAGGGGATAAGACTCAGGGTTCTGCCACGCCTATTTCTAAGGTTTATGGTTCATAGCTAATAATTCCCCAAAGGCCCCAAATTCTGAAATGCTTTAGTTCCTGGAAAATAGCCAGGAAGCCAGGTCTGGGTGAGCAGAGACCCCTCTCACCTGAGGGAGAGGACAAACGGGTGGAGGTGAATCTCACCACCTTTTTTCTCCCCTAGTCACCGGCCAGGGGATGCCCCACCTCTCATCACTCCAGGTAAGAGAGGATCAGCGTGGACTGAGGGGGACAGGGGTCAAGGAGGGGCTGTGCACATACACGTACCCTGGGGACAAAGAACTCCATCCACCCCTCCAGGCTAATCCCATCCCCTCTCCTAGGCTCTGCCCACAACTGCTGAGGTTGGACCAGCTGAAGGAAGGGCCTGTCTTTGTCCCCAAGTCCTGGCTGTCCACAGGAGCCTGAACTCCAGGGTAACATCCTCCAGCCCCTCCCCAGGCTGCCTTGCTGGGGCCTCGCCTCACGGCTCACGGGAGGGAGCTCTTTGTTCAATGTTTTAATACAAAACCATCCGGCCTGCAGCCCGGGCAGCCAGCAGACTCACCGTGTGTGCCTGGGCGAGGGCGGGGCCTGGACTGGGCGGGGCCTGGGCGAGGGCGGGGCGGGGCTGGACGAGGGCGGGGCCGGCCGGGGCGGGGCGGGGCCGGCCGGGGCGGGGCCGGCCGGGGCGGGGCGGGGCCTGGGGGAGGTGGCTGCGGGTTGGCAGGCAGCTAGCGGGTGGATCTTAGCTGGGAAAAGCCTGTCCTCTGCTCTTTCTCGTTGCCTGCTAGAGGGCACGGGGCCTGCTCTCTGCCTCCAGGCCGTGGGAGGCTTGTGTGCACTTTAAGATGTTCCAGTGTTAATGGGGGACACTTTGTGATGCAAGAGAGCCCTAACCCCTGGATGCTGGGCGCTCAGGTGAACACTGGGACCATCCCAGGAAAACAAGGATAAGGAATTATCCCACCACCAGGGAGTGCTCAATTTTATGATTGTAACAGTAAGACCCCTAGGGTCTCCTCACTGGAGAACTTTCCAAATGTCCCAATGAGACCTTTAAATGATTCCCTATAACACCCTTAATAGTATCTAATGGCCACACGATGTGAGAATCTTCTCTGAGCCTTAAACTCCCAGGAGTCTCCCCAGTATCCAACCTAAATGTTCCCACAAAATGCCCCAAACCCTTCAAAACATCCAAAAATATCTCCTACAATGCCCTGGGACATGACCTCTAAATAGAGACCCCAGTAAACCCCTGCCCTCTGATCACACCCTTCTATCTCTTGAACATCCCATGAGCCCACTCTCCTTAGAGACCCCGTGAAGAGCCAAAATGCCTTCCCCCTGGCCATGACAGGACTCTAGGGTCACCCCCAGCCCCCATGCCATTCACAAGACCCCCTCTCCCAATGACCCCACAACAACGGGCAGGGTAGTTAGTGCCCAGCGCATTTATTGAACTCGTACCTTCTGTCCTTTCCCCTGTCGCCCTTCGGGGAGGGGTACCCGCGCTTCAACTGCACCTCTCCAATCCCAACTTCTCCCCCTCCCCACACCGCCCCCCCCCCGCCTGCGCGCGCACGCGCAAGAGGAACGAAACGCGAGGTCACCGCCTCTGGCAGCAGACGTGCGCCTAAGCAGCTGAGAGAAGGAACAGGTCTGGCAGGAAAAACTGCCCAGCAACTGTGACGTCATGGGGCCGGGCAGGACTCCATGAAAGCGATTGGCAGGATTGAATTTGGAAGGGAAAGGAATTCTGTCTTTGGAGCTTTCGCAGGAAGCAGATTGGGTGGGAGTCGTTGAGGGAGAACTTCCAGACCTCTCGGGACTCTGCGCATCAAGGGGGGATGCGGTGTTTGGGCTCCAAGCAGTGCCCCAGCCTGAGCTTCCAAGTCACCAAGAGCCGGCATCTCTCTCCCGCCAGATATTGCTTCCAACTGGGAGGGCAGTTCAGGCTGGGACTTCCATGTCTCCCAGTGGCAGTTCCTCCAAGAGGTGGGCTAGGGTTTGGACCTGGAGCTGATGAACTTGGCCTGTGGTCAGCATCTCACAGGTCTGGTCATTACCCCAAGTGGGGCCAGAAGGCCAGCCAACAGGTCATCCAGATGCCCAAGGCTCCCCACGCCAGCGCTCGGCCATGTCTAGAGTCCTGCCCAGTCTCAGGCACTCAGGTCCAGCTCATGATGCTGGTAGATCTGCGTGGGGCCCTTGAAGCAAGCTGCGAATAGGAAGCGTCTGCCCGCTAAGGTGACGTGGGCAAAGGCGCGGGGGGCCACCAAAGCAGGAGGCCCCAGCTCCTGCAGTGGCTCCAGGAGCCCCTTGTCGGGATCAAAGCGGAGCACCTGGCTGAAGGCAAAGTCGCTGCCTAGGATGGCCAGCTGGTCCCTGGCGATGAGCAGAGGCTGGAAGACGTGGGCACCCCGGGAAGGGAGCTGGTGCAGCAGGCGAAACATGGAGCCGTCCCAGCGCATGACCTGGGGAGAAGGTGGCCAGTTAGGGCCTGAGGCCTTGGGAGGGGCAGGTCTTCCTGTCATCCTGAGGGTCTAGAGAACTTGGAACGCTTGGAAACAGGCCCATTCGTCCTCAAATTCCCACAGCTGCTTAATCCTATCAGTGTGTGCCCAGCTGCTCAGGCTGCTAAGTCAGAGTTGTCAGCTGTGAGCTGACCCTGCGCTTTCCCTCGGCCCCACACTGCACGGATCAGCAAGGCTACCTGTGAGTTTTACCTACAATAGCTGTGTATGCTGTCCACTCCTGTTAACGCACCTTGGCCCAGCCTCCATCCTCTCCAGCCTCCTTCCTGGGTCCTAGTTCCTGTCCTTGTCCCAGTCTGTTCCCCACCAGAGACCCTGTGAATGCCCTAGTTAGAGGGGAGCCCCCTCCCCTGGCTGCACCTTGCTCTGGAAAGACAGTGCTAGAGAGGAAGGGCAGGACCCAACATCTGCATCAGGCTCAGAGGAGCCTTGTCAGGATGCGGGGGACAGGGGCTGGGGCTAAAGTCAGTCCTGGAGGGTGTCCAAGATGCAGAGCCAAATTTAGGGTGTAGAATCAGAATCTTGGGGAGTGATTTAGACAAAGATAGCCTTGAGGGGCCACAGTCTTGCAGTCATCTTTGGGATGGGATCAGAATTCAAAGGTCAGCATGTGAGGCCAGATCAGTTTATAGCGCCCCCCCATACACACACACACACACACACACTGGGCCAAGCCTCACCATAGAGTCCCCGATGTACCGCGTCAGGCACAGGAACACATCCCCCCCAGCCTGGAAGTGACGTGTGGCATAGACATCCTCAGCCTCTGGGATGTCCGTGCGCCTCTCAAAGCGGCCACCGAACCAGTGGAAGAGCACAGGCCTCTGTGAGGCCGAGGCCAGCAGCAGGTGGGGCCGGCCGTCCAGCTCCAGGGCCTCGGCGTCCGTGTCCCGGTGCCAGGCGTGCAGGCTCTGGCGTGGGTAGAAGCCGGGCCCGTCCCGACACAGCAGTGTGGTGCTGCCAGCTTTGGAGGCATCGGCCACCACGAAGCAGGGCTGCCCGTCCAGCCAGAGGAGCTCCGCGTCGTTGGGCCTCAGCAGCCGTCGGGGGGCCAGTGCCTGCATCGGGGCCAGGCGCAGGTCGGGGCCCGGCCGTACCCACAGCTGGGATCCTCCCCACAGTCGGGCAGCCAGCACGAAGAGGCGCGGGCCCAGCACCAGGGGCTTGCAGGACACCACGGAGGGCGCTGAGGGGGAGCAAGCAGGCTGTCAGGTCCAGGGGCAGAGGGCCGGGCAGACAGGGGACAGGGACAGGGCGAGCACTCACCCGGCAGCTCATCCTCCGTCCGGAAGCGCTGCAGGCCATAGTCCCAGGAGAGGATCAGGCAGCGGCCAGCGAAGGGCTGGGCCAGGATGATGTGGGGCTCCCCCTGGTAGGAGAAGGACTCCACGCCCAGCGCCGACTCCCCCACCATCTGGAACCAGGACAGCTCTGGGGGTGGCAGGAGAGAGTCAGGTAGGCCCCGGGGACCCCAGGGTCCTCATTGCTGAGCCTTGATTTGCACAGCTCTGAAAGGAGGGTCCTGTTCATGGCGTTCACCCCACAGGGACATGGAGAGTGGAGTCCTCTTGTCTATGGCAGGGTTAACTCGGGCTGCGTCCTGATTTTCTAAGATGAGTGGCCCCATCAAATGATCCCTCCGAAACGGCCACTTAGTCATTCACTGGCCTTCACGACATTCCAGTGAGGTACACTCTGTCATGATCTCTAAAGATGAAGCGACGGAGGTTCAGTGGTCCAGGCAGCCGGTGGGCTGGTCAGCTGGAAGCCACATTATCCTGGCACCCCCAGGAGCACTCTCCCTGGAGGTTAGGTGTGGTCATGTCAGGAGCAGAAGCGTGATGCACACTTCATTCCCCTCCTTCTCGTGAGCTAGCACATGGAAGCGTCAAACCTGAGTTCAACCATGGAAACCAGGACAGCACCCAGGAGCTGCCCCACCCACCTGGGCAGCTCACCTCCGCTCACCTCTTCAATTCGTGGTATTTCGGGCTTTTTGTTACAACCACTTAGCTTTAATGGTATCTGGCCTAGCAAGGTACTGGTCGTTAGTGGGTGCCATGCTGTGACTCTAGCATATACTACGTCACCCTACACGTCCAGATCCCAGGTGCCAAGGTGGAAGCAGTGATGCCCAGCCAAAGAGAGTTCCTATAAAAATGCCCATCAAATCATGTCCATGCCTGGGCCACATCCTCCATGGCTCCCCCTTGACCCTACTCTTTGTGCCTTTCAAAGTCCTCCATGGTGGGGCCCCTGCCAGCTTTGACCTCATCTCTACTCTCTCCCTTCAGGCACCACCCGAGCCACACTGGTCTTTTGATCCTCAAACAGCTCTAGGCTGCCTCGGGGCCACCATTTATGCTGTTCCCTCTCCACGCAGTGCCCTTCCCTCTCCTTTTCCAGTAGCTAAATTCAGATCTAATGCCTCCCTCACGACTCCCTGTGTGATCAGAATGTGTCATCAGTTTGTTTGTGCCATATTTTAGTGGATCTCACTAAGTATTCGTTGAATAACTGAATCAAGAGTGAACGATGGGGCTCAGTGGTACAGCGCTTGCCTAACAGGTGGGAAGCCCTGGGTTGCATCCGAGGCACTCCCTTCCCCTTCAAAAAAAAATAATAATAATAATCGCTGAGCTCAGTCCCCTTGCTCTGTGAGTCCCACACACCACAAACATGTCTCACAGTAGATAATGTTACGATCACTGTTGCTATATTAATAGCATCTGTGTAAGGACACTTCAAATGTCCACTCCTTGAGGAAGCCCTTCCTGACTCCCGCTCAACTCTGTGTGACCCCGGCCCTGGCTCTGGACTCCTCAGTTCCCATGGCCTCGGTCCTGGCCTTATTTCTCTGACTGTGCTCCCCCATCCCACCCCAGGCCCCTCTGCCTCCGACTGCCCGTCCTGGCCCTGATCATTCTGGGCGGTCACTGTGTGGGGCTGGGCATGGGCTCTGGGAAGCCAAGACCTGGGCTGTCTTGTTCCTGCTGTGCTTTCTGCCTTGGCCGATACCCACAGAGTCACCAAAATGTATTTATGGAAAAGCAAAAGGAAAGGAAATAGAAGTGAGGGGATTGGCATATGCAGTTTTTAGCACAACAGAAAGAAAGTGTTGGGCTGGGGTGTAGCTCAGGTGGTAGAGCGCTTGCCTCGCATGACAGGCCCTGGGTTCAAGCCCCAGCACCACCACCAAAAAAAATAAAGAAAGAAGTGTTTTACAAGTAAGTGACTTTATATTAAGGACGATGAGAGTGAACATTTGTAAGAGCCTCCTGCCCCAGGCCTTGGGTCCAGTGCTGAGCAGGCGGAGACATAGCATGGAATCCTCGCAGCAATCCTATGTCACTGTTTATTATCCCCATTCTACAGATGAGGAGACTGAGGCTCAGGGTGGTGATGCCATGTGCTCGGGGTCTCGAAGCCAGGAAATGGCAGGGCAGGGAGTGAGGTCAGCTCCTCAGGCCTGGCAGCCATTCCCCCCATCTCCTGCCTTCTCCTGGGGACCCTGCAGTCCCTCCCTCCCCACTGGGAAAGTCCCCACCTATGGCTCTGCACTTGAAGGTCTTTGGGTCGAGGTGGCGGAGCTGCATGTGAGTCAGGGCAGCGGGGCCTGCACAGGTCCCCGTCCCCACGCTGGCGTTCACGGTCGGCATCCACTGAAGCAGCCAAAGGATGCGACAGTCGCACTGGAACGGGTTCCCACGGAGGTCCCTGGTGCAAGAGGCCAGGAAGGGGCTGCGACCCTCGGAGGCCACGTACCCTGCCCCCTCCCCTGGGGTCCCCAGATGGCATGGAAAATACGTCAGAACCATTGCAACCCTTGCCAACCCAGCCCCGCCTCCACAGCGCCAGGCCCCGCCCCCAGACCCCCCACCCCCGCACCCCACACCCCGGGAGCCTCACACGTGAGTCAGGGTTTCCAGGCCCCGGAACAGGAATCTGGGCAGGACCTCGAGGTGATTGTTGGCCAGGCTTCTGGAGGGGACAAAGAAGGAGCCATCCGCAGCTGCCAGGAGGCGCTGTGTCCTGGGTGGGGGTGCCGGGGTGGGGGTGCGTGGAGGAGGGGAGCCGTGGAGGAGCGGGGTGCCATGGAGGAGGAGGGGTGCCATGGAGGGGGGTGTTGTGGAGGAGGGTGGGGTGCCGTGGAGGAGGGGGGTGCCGTGGAGGGGGTGCCGTGGAGGAGGCGGGACGGGCACGCACAGGTGTGTGAGCGAGCGGAGTCCCCGGAGCGCGTTCTTGGAGATGGAGCCGATCTCATTGTCCTCAATGAAGCTGTGGAGGGAGGCGGGATGAGGGGAGGCCCACGGGGCAGGGGACTCAGAGGCCACACGGGTGCTGCATTCTCTCAGCACCTCGGGCAGTCCCAGGGAAAGCCTCCCCAGAAACCTGTCCCCCCTGAAGGCCTGATCCACGGCCACTGGAGCCAGCCTCACCATGGACGCTGTCGCCATTGTCACCGACAACAGCACAGGTCCCACTATCATCCCTTATGACCAGTACCAGTGCCTGCATCTCAACACCCATGCCACCATCACCATCACCTACCCTACCACCAATAACTGCCATCGTCCCCAGGACCACACAGGCCACCAATATCGCCACACACGTCCATCGTCAACGTCCATCAGGGAACTCCAGGCGGATGACACCGATGAACCTCACCAGCAACCAGGCTTCACGACCAACACCCCACATCCTGCCACCACCCTCACCAACGCCGCCTCCGTGATCCAGCATCAATACCAGCGTCGCCATTATCCCCAACACTCTGGTCACCCACCGCCAGTGTCATCGCTGTCACAGCTTGTATACATAACGACACCTCTGTCATCGGTGAAAACCCCAGTACCAACAACACTGTCATGAACACTGACACCAGCGTCCTGCTCCAAGCCACCACTGACACCAACGTCAGTGCATACTGACCAGTGCCCATGGGCCTGGTGACCGTCTCTAGCACTGCCCCGCAGGCTTTGATCATCAGTTCCACTAACAGAACCATCACTGCAAGGTTTGCCATGTTTTGTCAACAGCACTGACACTCCGTCGTCAGTGACAAGGCCACCACTTCCACTGGCGTCAGCAACGGCATCCCTCCCTTTAGTATGGCCATCACGCTGTCGCCAACTCCTTACTGGGAGCTGTTTCCAGCTCATTTTAAACATTTCCTCCCGCTGGTATCCTCCCCAGGTGCCCGAGAGTCAGGAGGGGGCCAGAAACCGAGCCTGGCTATCTAGGCGCTTTGCGGATCTGAAGCACAGAGAGGCGAGGTGAGCAGCCCTAGACGACACAGCTGATCTGGAGCCCTCACACGGCCTCAGGAGCAGGTCTGAGGGCCCTTGTCCAGACACCTCCACTGCAGACCCACAGTCCCTACCGCCTCTGACTCTGGGCGCCACCAGAAGCCCCTTCTCCTCCTCCCAGGCCACCTGCCCCCAGCCCGGCCTCACTCACAGGTACTGCAGGTGGGACAACCCGGCAAATGCGTCGTCCTCGATCACAGAGAAGGAGTTGGACGTGAAGAGGCTGCAGGGGGCGAGAAGGCGGTTGCCGGGGTTCAGGACCCCTCACTGATGAGGACCCCTCTCTGACATTTTGGCCTTATCCCCCTCCATTAGCCCCATCAGGCACAGGAACACTCACATGCACGTGGGGGACTACGTGCAGGGACAGAGGGATTCTGACAGGGACACACGGGTGCGCACACACTCTCTCCTGTGCATGGACACCCTCATGGCCACATGTGCCCACACCAACACGCATGTGCAAGACGCCCACTCCCTCCCTGCCGCTCGGCGAGGCCCACTCACAGCAGGTGCAGGGACGGCACCCTCAGGAAGCTGCCGGCCTTCAGCTGGGTGACTCCAGTCCTCACGAGTGAGCTGGGGATGTGGCAGTGGCAGTGAGGAGAAAACCACTCCGGCCCTCTGGTCCCCAACCCAGATCCCACTGCTGCCCCACGCCCTGGCCTGCACCTGACCCCGGGTGCGCTTCCCCTTTGGGTGGCGAGGGTCCTGGCAAGCGCTCAGCCCAGTCCCTGGCCACCCCCCCTTCCAGGTCCCCATACACCTCCTGCCCCATCCCAGGTCCCAGCAGCCCCTGGGCAGGCATCCCGACAGCCTCTGCTGCCCAGGATCAGGTGGGCCCCCGCCTACCCCGCCTGCCCCTAGAGGCCCAGGATCCGGCGCCCACCTTCAGGCCCACAGAGGGCCCGACACTCACAGTGACAGCAGCGTCGGGGAGAAGCTCTCTGGCAGGTCCTGGGAGCCCTCACACAGGGCACTGTCTTTGGAGCAGGAGCAGCGTGGAGGACACTTGCCCTTTGGGGGCCTCCAGGCCACCCCCACCCCCGGCCCGGCCAGCAGCAGCAGCAGCAGCAGAAGGATGCCCGAGCGTCCCATGCCCCCTGCCCCCAGCCGAGGCACCACTTGTCTCGCAGCCAGCCTGGCCCAGGCCACTACATCTCCTCTGCCAGAGGCCCCTGCAGCTGCCTGCTGGGCTCCGCACCCTGACCTCGCTCTGCGCCCTCGTCCTCGGTCCCTCTGCCGGCCCTTGTCCCTGTGTCCTGTGGTCTCTGACTTTCTGTGACTCTCTCTGCCTCTCCCTGTCTTTGTCTGTATCAGTCCATTGCCCACTTCCGTCCCTCCTTATGTCTTTGTGTGTCTGTCTGTCTGTCTCTGCAGGGCCCTGTCTTTCGGGTGGCCTATTGTCCCTCTGCCTGCTCCCTGCTTCTCCCTGAAGGTTTGGGGAAGGGACGTGCCGAGCAGGGTAGGGAGAAGGAGGGGGTCAGAGGCCATAGGAAGAGCGGCCTGGGGAAGGGACTGAAAGGCCTTTGGGAGGGGGTGGGGCCACCAAGGATGGAGCTGCCCTGGCCACTCCCAGCCAGCCCCCTCCCCAGAATCCCCTACTCAGCCTCACCCAGGGACTGTGAGGAGGATGTCACCCGGGTGGGGACTGAATGACCCGGCAGACTGGAGGGGGAGTGGAGGACAGGCCACTCCTGAGAGCTGGGGGAGGTCCTGGCCACTCCCAGCCAGCCCCCTTCTGGCCCCAGGAGGGCGTGGTGGTCCCTGTCACTGAGGCCCAGGGGCAGCTCAGGTCCAGTTGCGCCCTCTGGTGGCCACACTTGGTAGGACAGTTGCCTTATCCCAAACCCAAGACCTCCCTGCCTTCCCCCCCCCCCCGGAAATTAACCCTTTAGATACCCACCACCATTCCAGGCAGAGACTTGACCCATGGACATAACGAAGACAATGCCACCTCCTTTTAACACTTACTCTGCAACTAACCTCAACCTAAGAGTTCATCTACTACTTTCATCTCGCCCCAGCCCTCTGGGGTTAGTGCACAGCTAGAGGAACTGAGGACAGCGCTCAAGCACCTGAGCTCTGGGTGTCCGAGTCAGAGGCCGGGCCAGGAGTCCAGCCCAGCTGGCAGCTGGCTCCATGTTGGCTTCTGTCTTCAGAGATCCAAATTCATGGGTATGTGGATAACGGACTGTTTTAATTCGGACTAAGCTTTTAGTGATGTGGATAGAGTCTGTCCACTGATAAAGATTCATAAACGATACCTAAGGGGACATAGCAACGGTGTTTACTGAGCACTTACTACGTGCCATTCCTTCCATGGTTTGACTCAGCTCTCCCCGTAACCCTGTGAGGTGGGCAGCTTTGCTATCCCCACTTTACAGACAGGAAGACTGACCAACAGAGAGGGTGAGAGATTAGTTTCATGGTGCCAGTCGGCTCTAAGCCTGACCACCAGTCTGTACCACCGCCTTGCCTAGACCAGGAGACTCACGCTCCTGACGGAGGAACAGACTTCCTCTCTTGCCCCTGGGGGACGCACCCAGCAGTCTTGTTGAAGGACAGGGGCCTCGACAGCACCCGCCTAAGGTCACACAGTCCCCTGTGGCCTCGGGGCCAGTCAGTTCACCTCCTGGCTCCTCATTTCTCCCATCTGTCAAGTGGGAACATTCAGGACACCCACTTCCAACATGAGGAGAGGACTCAGTGAGAAGACGGAGGCCACTCACCCTCCAGGGCTCAGCTCAAGGTGGGCGCCCCACAGTGGTGCAGGCTTGGGGAGGAACTCTGGCTCCGTCTTGGTCCTGCAAATATGCTAACCCTCTCGACCGGGACTTGGAAAGTGCAGATAAAGAGCTTGGTGCCAGGGACACACAGGGGACAAAGGCAGGCCTGCACCCACACACAGTGTGCCAGCCCAGCTGGGCTCTCACTTCACTTTAAGACGAGAAGAAGTGACATTGGCAACAATAACAACAGCTAACTATGTTTTTGTTAATCACTTCCTATGTGCCCGGCTTTTTCTCATTGTTCTACATGGTTATCCCAACTTCCCTCTGACATGAATATTATTATAGCCACAGAGAGGTTAAGTCATTTGCCCAATATCACACAGCTAGAAAGTGTCAAGGGAAGGAAGGAGAGAGGGAAGCTGGACTGGCCAGGAGTGGGCCAGGTACCCGTCCCTATTGCCCCTTGCTCGCCTGTCCCTCCTCCTCGGTGCTGCATAAACACCAGGGTTATCATTAACCAGGGCCTGGGATGCAGGGCCACGGGGGCAGAGGCTAAGAGGGCTAACAGGGCTGAGGGAGCCTTTTGAAGTCTCCTGGGTCCTCTGAAGCCAGGGGTGTGTGTATGTGTGTGTGAACACTCACGTGCGTGTGTCAGGGCTACACCTGTGCTGGGTGCGAGCACATGCTCCTGTCCTTCCGAGCCTGGTGGGGTCCCCGCTGGTGTCTGACTGCTTGAGGGTAGGGGCGTTTCTGTCCTCAGCCGCCAGGGGTCCTCAGGAGAATTAGCTCCACCGCCTTGGTTTTCTTAATCTGTGAAGTGGAGTTGAAGATGAGACGTGTCAGGTCCAGAAACCTCTGAGCCTGCAGAGACGGTTACGTGGACGACCTTAGTGATTTCACCATTTTGTATGTGGGGGAAATTGAGGCAAAGAGAGGTCATGAGGGAGGCCCAAAGTCACACAGCTAGGAGTGCAGCCTAGACCTGACTCCAGGTTTCTCTGTCCCCAGGGTCTGTGAACCTGGCCTACCCATGAGGACACCAGCGGACATGCTCTCAGGGAAAGGACAGTTCAGGATGAAGCACATGACTGTGGTTTTGGAGTATGTGAGCACAGCGTGTCTGCAAACACGCAGAGCCAGCAGTCCACCCTATAGCCCCTGCGTGGGCTGTGCACACTGTGTGCATCTGTGCTGGCCACGTGGAGGAGTGGCTGGCCGTACGGCGGGTCCTTGGCCATCTGCTTCCCTGTGTGCCCATGAAAATGAGGTGTGTGTGGACCCAAGTCTATGGGCCTTCAGGTCTTGGAGACGGCGTGGGAGTGCCGGGTGTGTGTGTCCCTTTGAATGAGGTTATGAGTGCTGTGTGTGTGTGCTGGTGTGTCACTGTAAGGCCATTTGGGAGAGTGTCCTTACAAGGTGCGGATCTCTGTTTCCCTTTGTGCCAGCGAACAGAGGTGTGACTGTGTCTTGACTCTGTCTCTTTGCGGGTGTCACGTGGATGGTGTACATCTGCGCCCATGTTTGTTGGGGTGTTCAGGGGTGGCTGTAGGAGGTGCTGGCTGGGGTGTGTGTCTGTGGGTTTCTCCGTGGCTGTGTGTCGTGTGGGGTGTGCATCCCGGAGCAGCTCACAGTCACCCACACACGCACTCACAAACATGCAAGCAAAGCCCCACCTCCACGTCCTGTGGCACTGTCAGGGACAATACAGGCGCTGGGTCAGGGAGCACAGGCTCCTAAGCACTGGGACTGAGTGACCCTAGTCCCCGCTGGGCCCGATTCCCAGGAAGCAGCACAGAGATCCCTCTCCCGCCCCAGCTCTGTGCCAGAGCTCCATGCCACATGTGAATGTGTGTACGCATGTGTGTGCGCACGTGTGTCTGTGTCTGTGAGCAGTCCCCACGCCGGCCGCCTGCTGCTCCCTCCTCTGAGTTGAGAGAGTTAACCTAGCGGCCAGCGCGGTCTGGGCTGGGGGCCGCCCCCTGGCCCCCCTCCAGCCCCGGCTCCAGTTACAGCCGCTGGCTGGGGAGGGGAGGGCGGGGTGGGGCCAGGAGGGGAGCCTGCGGGGGGCGGAGCGTCCAGCTCTGGGCCCGGGGGTCCAAAGTGCTCAGCCCCCAGGGCACAGCCGGACATTTGGGGGCCTTCTTTCAGCAGGGGACAGCCTGATTGGGGTGAGCGCCCCCCACCCCTCCCCTCCAGACCTCTTCACACTCCTGCCGGGCGGCCTATTTTGGGAGCAGGAGTGGCCAGCCGGGTGGCTTCCCAGGCAGGCCTGACCCCAGAGGGAGGAGAGTGTGGGGACAGTGGGGTTCCGCAGGCTGGGAGTCAGGGTGCGACTCCTCCCCCTGCCGCATGAGCCCCCTGGCTGGGTGTGGCGTCTGCTTGGAACACTGTCGGGGGCCCTGGGGGCCTGGAGGAGGAGGGGGGGGTGCTGAGGTTGTCTACACCCCACATTCTTCCCACCAGCAGCTGGGAGGGTGTTGTCCATCTCCAGGGCAGCACCACCCACCGTGTGTGCGTGTATGTGCGCCTGTGTGTGTGTGTGTCCCTGCCCCTGGTCGCTGTCTTCTCTCAGGCCCACTAGCTTGGGCCTCATGTCACTTGTCTGGTGTTGTCTGGTTATGAAAGATGTCACCCAGGGGCGGGTGGAACGGGTGTTTCTCCCTCTTCTGCTGGTTTCCAGGAGAGGACAAGGGGTGGCCTTACTCTGTGGCGATGTGGCCGCCAGGCCTCGCCCCACCAGGACTATGCATGACCCCCAAGTGGGGGGGTGGAAGGCGGTTTCCATGGTGGCCTTGTGAGGCGGATTCTTCCAGGGTGAAGTGGGAGATATTTATACCCAGGGTCAGGCTGAGAGCGGACAGAGCCGGCGGGCGGGCAGGCGCAGGGGGCAGGGACGCTGGCTGGGCTCGTTCTGGAGGCCGTGGTGCGCAGGCAGGTGGGACTGGGGTGTGTCCCGCTGTCTTGCAGAGTGTCTGTCTCTCCACCTGGGTGAGGCCGCATCCTGCCTCCCCTGTGAGGGTAGATTTGAGGAATCTGGGGCCAGCTGCGGGGAGGCAGAGGCCCGTGGGAGACCTGTGGCTCTGCCCTTGCTGGGTTGGGCTCTGTTTGTGTAAGCCGCTTTGGTGGCACGGCCTGGCCCAGTGAAGCAGGGGGTGCCACTAAGCCAGCCGACTGACACTTTTGTGATGAAGTCCCTGACGGTCTCTGACTTAACCCTGTGGGTTCAGGCCCCCGTATGGGGAGGACGAGGGTACACATTTCCTGGCCCTTTTGTGCCCCCAGGACAATGGCATCTGTCGGCCACATCTTGGTTCTCTGCGTGGGTCTTCTTGCCAGAGCCAATGCAGGTGAGTCACGGGGGCAGCCCACTGCTCACCCCAGTCTCTCGAATGACACGGGTGGCAGAAACCTAGAGAAAAACAAGTGGGAGACCCCTACCTAAATGGACTCAGCTGGAGTTCCAGGAAACTGGGGATCTCCCGCATGGGGTCCAGTCACAGGCTGGCATTGGAGGAAGGGAGAGGATGGACACCCCAGGTCAGGCAAAGGTGGGGAGGGATGGGGGTTGGCTCCCCCCAGATTGACAGGCTGTAGTACAGGGGGTGTTGGGGCAGCGACTGAAACCCCCTGCCCAGTACAGTACAGAGGGGGTGGGTGTCTAGGGTCCAGAGCGGGTGGGCAGTCTGCCCGGGTCCAACAGCCCCCCAACTCTCAGCCCAGGAAGGTGGAGCCCCCACAGGGTCTTTTGACGCCTCTCCCGGTTCAGAGTCCTGGGAAGCATCCAAACCCGGATCTCTCTCTCTCTTTCCAGAAGCGCCACAGGAACACGACCCATTCACCTATGGTGAGGGGCGGCACCTATTCCGGGAGTCAGAGGGCTGCCGGGGCGTGCCTGTCCTCCCTGCTCCTCTCCCTGGCTCTGTGGGATCCCTCTCCGGGTCTCAGGCCCCTCCGCTGCTGCCTCCTGCCCTTTCTCCCCTCCCTGTCCCACTCCTCTTCTCCTTCCTCCTCCCTGCCCTGCCCCCTGCTCTCCTTCTCTCTCCCCGCTCTTCTCCCCCGGCCCTCACCCTGCACCCTGCCGCCCTCAGACTACCAATCCCTGCGGATCGGAGGCCTCACCATCGCCGGAATCCTCTTCATCCTGGGCATCCTCATCATTCTCAGTGAGTGCTGCGCCTCGCCCCGCCCACGCCCCGCCCACGCCCCGCCCCGACCCCGCCCCTGCCTGCGCGGCCCCGCCCCTCACCCGGGCGAGCTGCAGTCAGAACGCGGCTGGGCTGGGCGCCCCGCGTGGGGGGGACGCAATCTCAGTCTCTGCGACCCTGTCCCCACCCCCACAGGCAAGAGATGCCGATGCAAGTTCAACCAGCAACAGAGGTAAGAAGGCCCTCCCAGCCCCCACTCGCCCCTCGCCTGCTCTTAGAGGGGCGCTGGGGGTGAGACGGCAAGTCCTGCCAACCCGAAGCCAGGAACCCCTCAAAGAATATGTGTGAAGCACCTCCCATGTGCCAAGCCCCAAACCTGGGACCAAGCGATGAGTAAACGTCCTGACTTGCTTGGTCAAGCTCCCAGCCCAGCAGTGAAGGCGGTGGCGGTGGTTCCAAGAGCCCCACGGATTAAAATCACAAGCACGATATCAAAAGTGCTGATAGAGAGCGAGCCGCGGTGAAATGAGATCATCTCACACGGCGGCCCAGTTTAGCTCAGAGTCTTATTCCTTGCTCTTTGATTCATCTTTAAATAAAAAGTTTAAAGCACAACCAACATAGGAATACCATGGAGCGAACACCTTCGTGTTAACACAATGATCCATGTCACTATAAGTAATAACGAATACGCGTTGACTGTTACACCACGTGCCAGACGCTCTTTCCTTGCATATTATTTTATTTGGCCCTCATACCACCTCTTCAGGTAGGCGCTGTTACCAGCCCCCATTGTACAGATGATTAAACCGAGGTATGGTGAGATAAAGTCACTTATTCAGGATCACTCACTGGGAGATGAGGATTCTGGGTTTTCCAACTCAGATCACCTCCTGGCCGTCTACCAAGTTCCTCTGACCACCCCTCCCCCGCATCCCCGGTGGTACTCACTGTTACCTGTTTGGACGGCCTTCTGCCACACAAACTGCTCCCGGGTGCTCCTCCTTTTCGGGGGCGTACCCCGAGCGCGTTCGTTGGGGTACGTGGGACTCCGTGCACCAGTCTGGGAGATGAGGCCTTCATTGGGGTTTTTCTGGAAGCCACTGCCTCCCCTTTTCCATCCCGTGTCCCCCCCACCCCCTGCTCTCCCTTCCCAGAACTGGGGAACCAGATGAAGAGGAGGGAACTTTCCGCAGCTCCATCCGCCGTGAGTTTGGGGAGACTGCGGGTGTTTGCGGGGTGAGAGCTGGTTCCAAGAGCCGTTTTCCTGGCCCTCCCTGGCAGCGTGAAGGGAGAACTTGAGCTGAAGCCAGTGGGCAGGGAGTTGCCCTTCCTCCGCAGGGACGCCCCTCCTGACACCCCAACTTTCTCTGTCCCCGTCAGGTCTCTCCACCCGCAGGCGGTAGAAACACCTGGTGCCATGGAACTCGGCCAGGTCCTGCAGCGCCGCCTGGGCTCGGGGAGGGGCACGGGAGGGAGGAAGAGGGGGTGATGTACCAGCCTGGGCAGGTGGCTAAGAGGGGGAGGAGGAGAGGGCTTGAGGTCCTTCCTCGCCTCTCACCCTTTTCACCCCACAGGATTCCCCTGGCACCTGATGCGTCCCACTCACCTCCTGCTCACCTGCCACCTAGACTGCCCCCTTTCCCAGCCCTGCCCCACTGAGTCTCCGAGCCTCTCAGATTTCCAATAAAACGTGCTTTTCTCTCTTGACGGCGCTTTGTTGATCTGTCAGTCCCTCTGCGCCGAAGCCTGGGAGCCCCCTTGGCCCCGGCAGGGGGCGCCCCCACCCTTGGGGAAGGGGCGGGGACGACGGCAGTGGGCGGGGGCGGGGGCGGGGGTGGCCTGGACGGGGGCGGGCTCCCCGGGCCCCCATTGGCTACAGGCCCCCCCCAACACCAGGGCTCCCCCCATCTCCCCCCCACATCAGCCGGTCCTGCTTCCAGCTGCTGCAGCCGTGTCCTCGCTGCCTCAGCATCCAGCAGCCCCCTGCTCTGGCTCAGCATGGCGACCCCAACCCAGACCCCCACAAACGGTGAGCGTCGCCCCAGGGAGTGGGCGCCGGGGAGGCTCCGGGATCTGAGAGCTTAGGAGAGAGGATGTGGGAAGATTCCGGCGCTGAAAGGGAAAGGAGCGAAGAGGGGATGGGCGGAGGCCCCTGTCGCGCACCCCTTGGCCCTCCTTGTAGTGTCTCGGACACCTGCTCCCCTGCGATATCGTCCCTGTGTGGGACCTACGATTAGAGAGTGCCAATCCCCGGAGAAAGGATGCTCGGACCGGTTGCTATGGCAACTGGGTGACTGGTCCAGCACAGTGGAGGAAGCAGACGGAAAGAGATGGGCTTTGAGGGTGGGAAGCAGCAGGTCTGTGGCCAGGGAGGTTCTGGAAGATTTCAGGACCCTGGGTTGGCAGGGAGAAAGGGTCCATGTCCCTTTTCTTTCCAGCACCGTCTCCTGCCATCGGTGTTTCCTGAAATTCCTGACAGGCAGGTTCAGAGGGAAGGAGGGTCAGCTGAAAAAGAGAGAAGGAAAGGGGGAAGTTGATCTGAGATTGAACCTAAAACAGATAGAAGAGACACAGAGTCAGAGACATGGGGGGACCGGCAGATAGGTGCGAGGCTCCGAGAGACTCAGGGAGAATGCAGGAAAAAGAGAGGGAGAGGAAGTCAGAGAGACACAGAGATAGACGGATGGAGACAGCCATGCACAGGGACTCGAGACACCGAGCCACAGGCAGAGGAATAGAAAGGGGGGCAGCATAGGGTGGGGCTGCAGCCACTGCAGTGAACCCCAAGGGTGGGACTAGGGTGAGGGGACCCTCCTTCCCAGCGCGCACCTACTTGTGGTTTCCATCCTCGGAGGTGCACATCATTGTCCCCCCACACCCATGTCCCCCCACACCGTGCAGCGGCGCGCAGTTACATTTCACACCCGTTAACCCAGATATGCTCCCACTTAAACGCGTCCTCACTCCAGCCCCCAGCAAACCCCCTGCTGAGCCACGGTCTGCAGAAGAGCAAGGCGGGGGGTGCTTTAGTGGGGGAGGGGACCGGGGAAGTGTTTCCAGTACCGAAGGCAGGGCGGAGGCGGAGGAGCCCCTGGCGGTGAAGGGAACCCCAATTCCACCCGGTTCTCTCCTTCCCTTCCCCCCTTTCCCATCAGGCAGGGGCTGCTGCGCTGAGCCATATCTGCAGAATCTGAAGCAGGGCGGAGGGGGGGGGCTGCAGAGGCTGGAGCCACCCTAGGGAGAGGGGGCGGGGCTGAGCCAGCAAGTCTGGCGGGAGCCCAGGGTTTCTTTTTGCAGAGGTGGCGGTTAGCAGGATCGATGGCAGCAGACGGGCAGAGGTGGGAGGGTAGACGCCTCAACACCCTCCCCCCCCCCCCCCCCCCCCCGCCCGCCGGTCACAGCAAGAGAGGGGACCACAGGTCTCCGGAATTCCCTGGGGAGGAAAAACCCCCCGCTGTGTATTGCAAACTGCTTGAGGAAATGAATTAATGAATTGCTGGGGAGAGCAGGGGGAGGGAGAGGAGTCTCTTCCCACTCTGTCAGAGAAAAGGAAGGAGAATTAGGGGCAACAGAAAAGGGAGATGTGTGAGCACAACTGAGAGGGACCCTCAACTTGGCCAGCAGCCAGCCCTGCAGGGGCATTAAAGGGAGATGCAAAGGAGGAGAGGGAGTTAAAATTTGGCCCATCCTCCAAGCCTCACACAGGACCTCAGCCAGCCTGGAGGACCCGGACCCATCACCTCTCAAGATGCCCCTGTTGCCATAGCAACCACCTCCTTCCTGATCTCTCCTTGGCAACTGGCCAGGAGTAGTGCACATTCCTTCTCCGTCTCCTGGCTCCACCCTGAGCCCAGCCACACCCTGGGGAACCAGATTGCTGGGCCAGCAGGATCCAGCCAAGGATCTTCTGCATGAAGCACTGTGCACTCAGGTGCAAAGCAAAGAGGATTTGGGGACAGATGCTCACCCAAAGGGTCCCTGAGCACTTTGGAGGAGGATGCTTGGAAAACTGGGAGACAAAAGAAGATAATCCAACTGTTCCACCTTGATGCAGACTCCTGCAGCCTAGGAGGGCCTGACATTCCTTCATTTGTTTCAGAAAACTTCTTTGAGAGCCTTTCATAAGTGCCAGGATTAACAGCAGAGATGAGCTAAACAAATCGACTCTCTCTGGTCCAGGAGCTAAAGTGACTAAAGGTGACTAAAACACTGTGTCTTGATGGGGACACTTTGAAGTACCACTTTCCAGATTTTTGACTTATTCAAATGTTCCCCACAGTGCTATTTATTTAATATTTTTTCCCTTGGAAGGATTCACTTTTTAAAAAAATTAATTAGCATCATTTTACATCATCACCACAAATGGAAAATGAATTTTTTTTCTCTAAATGGAGGGTAAACCTACAAACAATCTAAAGCAAGTGACATCGCTTTTCTGGGTCCAGTGTCTCCTTTTTGTGAAATGGAGACGAAGATAGCACCTGTATGGGCGAGTTCCTGCCAAGATTAAATGTGTCAACATCTGTAAAGGGCTTAGAAGTTGGCTCTGGCTTGGAGTTAGTGCTATCCACTTCTGACTAGATCGATAAATAAAAGGAGAAAACTTGATAATGTCACAAAATTCTACTAGATATTATTATTACCTGACAAAGACTCTGAGCACAGTTTTGTTTTC